>NW_028295717.1:0-1200000 GCF_964341445.2 Mesoplodon mirus
ACTTCGACAATGATGCACTTGGCCAAAAAGGGCGTATGCATTTTCTCATGAATATATGCAAGAGAAAACGCATACGCCCTCTTTGGCCAAGCAAGCAAGCAGGCAATGCAAATCTGCACTACACAGAAGTATCCCTTCCCACCAGTCAAAAGAGACATCCACAAAATGTGTAAATATCAGAAAGGCAAGACAGGCCCTGGAGAACAGGGAGCCTTGTTATGCTGATGGGCCAGATGTAAATTGCCAACTGCCTCTCTGGAGGAGTGCATTGTGTTCCCTAAAACAAGTAAACAACAGAGCTACAGAGCCAAGGGCACTTCCAGTCTAGGGAATATACCCTCGGAAAACTGAAAATCAATAAGACAGAGCCACCTTCAAATTTAGGGCTGCACTGCTTACAAGAACCTCAACTTGGGTACACCTTAAATGTCCAAGGAAATATAAATATGGTTCAAAAAATTGTGGTACTTATGTACGATGGAATATCCGTCAGCCATGAAATCAATGTCATAAGACCAGTAGCAGCAAAATGAGTGGATTCAGGTTCGATGATTCTAAGTGAAATAATCACACAGAAAAAGAAGCTTATCATAAGATATCACTTATGAAGATCCTGTAAACATGGCTACACATGAACTGAGTTAAGAAAGAGAACAGAGTCTCACATTTAGAAAACACTCTTATGCCTGCTTAAGGGGGAAGGAGAGGTGGGGTGATGCATAAAACCAGAGTTTGATATAAGCACAGGTACCGTTCCAAAAACCAATTATGGAATACAAAAGAGCTACCTATACCTTCTTCAGTGAAAGGGACTCAAAACCCCATATTTCCCACAGAGGAATATATCTGACTAGTAAGAATCTAAATACCTATGTATTGATATGTCTCCGTAAGGGAATCAAGTGTGTCTAGACTGGCATAAACATGGCAGCAAGAATCAGCTCAAACCCACTATAAAATGAATTTCAAAAACAAAACAATAAACAGGGAATTTCTTTACAATTCCTTTAGGGTCTCTGATGAAACATGGAATGACCCTGTCTACAATGACAGCTGGATGTGGCATAAGGCTGGACACTTGGGACTGAGAGGATTGGTGAGATTGGGTGAGCAAATGCAGACCCTTTAAAGCAATAATACATGGCACCCATTCCATGGGTCCCAACTCTCCAGGTTGAAGGGAATATTACTACAGCTATAACATGTACAGGAAACGTAGAGAATGGACACACTGTGAATACGAAAGGTCTCTAAAACTCACCGAATAGTCCCTCTCCTGGTGCTCCGGTTTGACTTTCCAACTGATTTACTATCAATCTCCCAACTTGGAGAGACAGCCCCTTTAACCTCCTGGTTCTCACAGGTTGCCAATTTGGCAGAGGATGAAAGGGAAGAGGGAGAACCAATGAGAGAGTAGCTGTTAGGCATTTGGATGGGCACATGTCACTCTAATTTCCCGGCAGGAAGAAGAATGAACCAAAGTCTCAGCCACCCACCGTGAACCAGTATAGGTACTGAACCAAAATTTTGGACATGCGTTCAGCTCACAAAAAACGACTTGAAAAATGGAGCTCAAGGGCACAGCAATTCACAAACTGTCAGAGTAATAAAGGACAACTACCAGCCCAAAATCTGTTGAGGGAAGGCAACGAGGCGGACTTGAAAGCGAGGCAGAATAGCAGGAAACAGATTTCAAGAGGTACGTTGGAATCACCTATAAAGCACAGGAAGAGGGTCACAACTTCGACAATGATGCACTTGGCCAAAAAGGGCGTATGCATTTTCTCCTGAATATATGCAGGAGAAAACGCATACGCCCCTTTTTGGCCAAGGAAGCAAGCGGGCAATGCAAATCTACACTACAAAAAAGTGTCACTTCCCACCAGTCAAAAGGGACATCCACAAAATGTGTAAAAACCAGAAAGGCAAGACAGGCCCTGGAGAACAGGGAGCCTTGTTATGCTGATGGGCTGGATGTAAATAGCCAACTGCCTCTCTGGAGGAGTGCATTTTGTTCCCTAAAACAAGTAAACAACAGAGCTACAGAGCCAAGGGCACTTCCAGTCTAGGGAATATACCTCGGGAAAACTGAAAATCAATAAGACAGAGCCACCTTCAAATTTAGGGCTGCAGTGCTTACAAGAACCTCAACTGGGTACACCTGAAATATCCAAGGAAAGATAAAAATCGTTCAAAAATTTATGGTACATACGTACGATGGAATATCCCTCAGCCATGAAATCAATGTCATAAGACAAGTAGCAGCAAAATGAGTGGATTCAGGTACGATGATTTCAAGTGAAATAAATCACACAGAAAAAGAAGCTTATCATAAGTTATCACTTATGAAGATCCTGTAAACATGGCTACACATGAACTGAGTTAGGTAAGAGAACAGAGTCTCACATTTAGAAAACACTCTTATGCCTGCTTATGGGGGAAGGAGAGGTGGGGTGATGCATAAAACCAGAGTTTGATATAAGCACAGGTACTGTTCCAAAAACCAACTATGGAATAGACAAGAACTACCTATACCTTCCTCAGTGAAAGGGACTCAAAACACCATATTTCCCGCATAGGAATATATCTGACTAGTAAGAATTTTAAAACCTATGTATTGATATGTCTGTGTAAGGGAATCAAGTGTGTCTAGACTGGCATAAACATGGCAGTGAGAATCAGCTCAAACCGACTATAAAAAGGAATTTCAAAAACAAAACAAAAAAACAGGGAATTTCTTTACAATTCCTTTAGGGTCTCTGATGAAACATGGAATGAACCTATCTACAACTACAGCTTGATGTGGCATAAGGCTTGATACTTGGGACTGAGAGGATTGGTGAGACTGGGTGAGCAAACACACACCGTTTAATGCAATAATGCTTGGCCTCCATTCCATGGTTCCAAACTCTCCAGGTTGAAGGGAATATTACTACAGCTAAAACATGTACGGGAGACCTAGAGAATGGAAACACGGTGTATAGAAAAGTTTTCTAAAACTCAACTAATTGTCCCTCTCCTAGTGCTCCAGTTTGACTTTCCAACTGCTTTACTATCAATCTCCCAACTTGGAGAGACAGCCCCTTTCTCCTCCTGGAAAACACAGGTTGCCAATTTGGCAGAGGATGAAAGGGAAGAGGGAGAACCAATGAGAGAGTACCTGTTAGGCATTTGGACAGGCACATGTCACTCTTATATGCTGGGCGGAAGAAGAATTAACCAAAGTCTCAGCCACCCACCGGGAACCAATATAGGTCCTGAACCAAAATTTTGCACCTGTGTTCAGCTCACAAAAAACGAGTTAAAAAATGGAGCTCAGGGGCACAGCACTTCACAAAATGGCAGAGTAATAAAGGACTACTATCGTCCAAAAATCTGTTGAGGGAAGGCAACGAGGCGGACTTGAAAGCGAGACAGAATAGCAGGAAACAGATTTCAATAGGTACGTAGGAATCGCCTTTAAAGCACAGGAAGAGGGGCACAACTTCGACAATGATGCACTTGGCCAAAATGGGGATATGTGTTTTTTCCTGAATGTATTCAGGAGGAAACGCATACGCCCTTTTTGGCCCAGCAAGCAAGCGGGCAATGCAAATCTGCACTATAAAGTAGTATCACTTCCCACCAGTCAAAATGTGCATCCACAAAATGGATAAAAGCCAGAAAGGCAAGACAGGCCCTGGAGAAAAGGGAGCCTTGTTATGCTGATGGGCGGGATGTAAATTGCCAACTGCCTCTCTGGAGGAGTGCATTGTGTTCCCTAAAACAAGTAAACAACAGAGCTACAGAGCCAAGGGCACTTCCAGTCTGGGGAATAAACCTTGGGAAACTGAAAATCAATAAGACAGAGCCACCCCAAAATTTAGGGCTGTACTGCTTAAAAGAACTTCAACTTGGGTACACCTTAAATATCTCAGGAAATATAAAAATGGTTCAAAAAATTGTGGTACTTACGTATGATGGAATATCCCTCAGCCATGAAATCAATGTCATAAGACCAGTAGCAGCAAAATGAGTGGATTCAGGTACGATGATTCTAAGTGAAATAAGTCACACAGAAAAAGAAACTTATCATAAGATATCACTTATGAAGATCCTGTAAACATGGCTACATATGAACTGAGTTAGGAAAGATAACAGAGTACTGAATCTTATCATAAGATATCACTTATAGTGGGAATGTACACTTGGCTACGAATGATCTGAATTACAAACACAACAGAGTCACACACTGAGAAAACAATATTCTCCCTGCTTAAGGGGAAAGGTGAGGGGGGTTGATGCATAAAACCACAGTTTTAAATTAGCACAGATACCGTTACATAAACCAAGTATGTAATAGACATCACCTACCCCCCGCACAATGAACTCGACTCAACACCCCCTATTCATTGCAGAGGAATATATCTGACTCCAAGAATTTTAAAACATATGTATTATCATGTCTCCATAAAGGAGTCATGTGTGTGTATAATGGCATGAACACAGCACTGAAATTCAGCTAAACACCCTTATAAAAATAAATTTCAAAAGCAAAATGCAAAAACAGCGAAACAGAGGGAAAGCATTAAGAATTACGTTCAGGGCCTGTGATGCAACCTGGATTGTCCACCTTTACACCCACAGCTGGATGAGACATAAAACTGGACACTTGGGGCTGACAAGATTGTTGAGGTTGTGTGAGCAAAAGAACACCACTTAGAGCAATACTGTGTACTACCCATTCTAGTGGTCCCAACTCTCCAAGTTTAAGGGAATCTTCCTACAGTTAAAGCATGCATGGGAAACCCAGTGGATGGTACACTGTGTAATTGGGAAAGTTTCCTAAAAGGTACCTCATTTTTCCATTTGTCGTGCTGGGCTTCGCCATTCCATCTGCATTACTAAAAATCTCCCCACTTGGAGTGTCAGCGCCTTTACCCTCCTGTTATGCACAGTTTGCAAATTGTGCAGAGGATGAACAGGAAGAGGGGAAATAAATGAGAGATTAGCTGTAGGTGTTTGGATGGGCACATGTCACTCTAGTTTCCCAACAGGAAGAAAAATTAACCAAAGGCTCAGCCTGACACCCCGGAACCAGACTAGGGCCTACAGCCATGCTGCGGTATTGCAGCCAGCTCACAAAGAGGCGAGTTGAAAAATGGAAAACAGGGGCACAGCAATTCACAAACTTGCAGAGTTATAAAGGACAACTATCATCCAGAAATATATTGAGGTAAGGCAGTGAAGAAGATTTGAATGCAAGGCAGAATTGAAGGAAACAGATTTCAAGAGGTAGATTTGAGTTGTCTTTAAAGCACATGAAAAGCGACAGAACTTCGACAATGTTGCCCTTGGCCGAAAAGGGAGTATGTGTATTTTCTTGAATAAATTCGGGAAAAAATGCATATGCCCTTTTTGGCCAAGCAAGCCATCAGGCATTGCAAAGCCACACTACATAGAAGTGTCCATTACCTCCAGTCAAAAGGGCCATCCACAAATAGTGTAAAAACCAGAAATGCAGGACAGGCCATGGAGAAAAGGGAGCCGCATTACGCTGATGGACAGGATGTAAATTGCCAACAGCCTCTCTGGAGAACTGTATGTTGTTTTCTAAAACAGAGCTACAGAGCATAGCACACTTCCACTCATGGGCGTGTATTTTGGGAAAACTAAAAATCCACAACACACAGACAGCCCAAAGTTTAGGGCTGCTCTGTTTACAAGAACCTCGACTTCGGTACACTTTACATATCCCAGGAAAGGGAAAAAAATGGATATAGATGTTGTGGTACTTATATACAATGGAATGTCACTCAGACATAAAATCAATGTCATAGGGCCAATAGCAGCATAATTAGTGGCTTTAGGTATGATGATGCTAAGTGAAATGAGCCACAAAGAAAAAAAAATATTGTAATATATCACTTATAGAGGGAATGTAAACATGGCTACACATGAACTGAATTTCAAATGTGAACAGAGTTACACATTTAGAAAACACACTTATTCCTCCTTAAGGGGTAAGGTGACGTGGGGTGATGTGTAAAAGCAGAGTTTGAAATTAGCACAGATCCCATTCCATATACCAAATATGTAATAGACAAGACCTACTCCTTTCTCAATGAACTGGACACAAAACACCCTATTCACTGAAGAGGAATATATCTGACTGGTAATAACCTTGAAACCTATGTATTTATATGTCTGCATAATGGAATCAAGTGTATGTAGATTGGCATAAACACAGATCAATGGAACAGGACAGAAAGCCCAGAGATAAACCTACATACCTATGGCTATCTCATCTATGATAAAGGAGCTAAGGATATACAATGGAGAAAAGACAGTCTCTTCAGTAATTGGTGCTGGGAAAACTGGACCCCTACACATAAAAGAATGAAATTAGAACACTCCATAACACCATACACAAAAATAAACTCTAAATTGATTAGAGATCTAAATATAAGACCAGACACTATAAAACACTTAGAGGAAACCATAGGCAGAACACTCTATGACATAAATCACAGCAAGATCCTTTTTGACCCACCTCCTAGAGAAATGGAAATAAAAACACAAATCAACAAATGGGACCTAATGAAACTTAAAAGCTTTTACACAGTACAGGAAAACATAAACAAGATGCAAAAACAACCCTCAGAATGGGAGAAAATATTTTCAAATGAAGCAATTGACAAATGATTAATCTCCAAACTTTACAAGCACCTCATGTAGCTCAATATCACAAAAACAAACAACCCAATCCAAAAACGGGCAGAAGACCTAAATAGACATTTCTCCAAAGAAGATATACTGATTACCAAGAAACACATGAAAGGATGTTGAACATTACTAATCATTAGAGAAATCTAAATCAAAACTACCCTGAGGTATCACCTCACAGCAGTCAGAGTGGCAATCATCAAAAAAATCTACAAAACAATAAATGCTGGAGAGGTCTTTATTGGAGAAAAGGGAACACACTTGCACTGTGGGTGGGAATGTAAATTGATATGGGCACTAGGGAGAACATTACGGAGGTTCCTTTAAATAACTAACAATAGAAGTACCATATGACACAACAATCCAAGTACTGGGCATTTGCCTTGTGAAAACCATAATTCAAAAAGAGTTATGTAAAAAAATGTTCATTGCAGCTCTATTTACAATAGTCAGGACATGGAAGCAACCTAGGTGTCCATCGACAGATGAATGTTTAAAGAAGATCTGGCACATATATACAATGGAGTATTATTCAGCCATAAAAAGAAGCAAAACTGAGTTATTTGTTCTGAGGTGGATGGACTTAGAATCTGTCCTACACAGTGAAGTAAGTCAGAAAGGGAAAAACAAATACTGTATGTTAACAGAGATATACGGAATCTAATGAAGAAAAAAAAAAGATTTTGAAGAACCTAGTGGCAGGACAGGATTAAGGACACAGACATAGAGAAAGGACTTGAGGACACCGGAAGGGGGATGGGTAAGCTGGGACGAAGTGAGAGAGTGGCATGGACATAAATACATTACCAAATGTAACACCGATAGCTACTGGGAAGCAGCCACATAGAACAGGGAGATCAGCTCGGTGCTTTGTGACCACATAAAGGGGTGGGATATGGGGTGTGAGAGGGAGATGCAAGAGCGAGGGTATCTGGTGATATTTGTATATGTATAGCTCATTCATTTTTTTATACAGGAGAAACGAACACTCCATTGTAAATCAATTACACTCCAATAAACGTGTAAAAGGAAAAAAAAAAAGAAAGCACAGGGATAAACCTACACATCTATGGTCACCTAATCTATGACAAAGGAGGCAAGACTATACAATGGAGATAAGACAGTCTCTTCAATCATTGGTGCTGGGAAATATGGACAGCTATATGTAAAAGAATGAATTTAGAACACTCCCCAACACCATACATAAAAATATATTCAAAATGGATTAGAGACCTTAATGTAAGACCGGATAGTATAAAACTCTGAGAGGAAAACTTACGAAGGATACTCTGACGTAAATCACAGCAAGATCTTTTTTGATCCACCTCCTATAGTAATGAAATAAAAAAGAAAACTAAACAGATGGGACCTAATGGAACGTAACAGCTTTTGCAAAGCAAAGGAAACTACAAACAAGACGAAAAGACAACCCTCAGAATGGCAGAAAATATTTGCAGACGAATCAATGGACAAATGATTAATCTCCAATATATATAAACAGCTCATGCAGCTCAATATTAATAAAACAAACAACCCAATACAAAAATGGAAGAAGATATAAATAGACATTTCTTCCAAGAAGACATAGAGGTGGCCAGTACGCACATGAAAATCTGCTCAATATCACTAATTATTAGAGAAATGGAAATGGAAACTACAATGAGGTGTCATGTCACACCTGTTAGAATGGGCATCAACAGAGAATCTACAAACAACAAATGCTGGAGAGGGTATGGAGGAAAGGAACCTTCTTCCACTATTGTTGGGAATGTAAATTGATACAGTCTCTATGGGGAACAGTATGGAGGTTCCTTAAAAAAGTAAAAATAGAATTACCATATAATCCAGCAATCCCACTACTGGGCATATACCCAGAGAAAACCATAAATCAAAAAGACACATTCACCACAATGTTCACTGCAGCACTATTTACAATAGCCAGGTAATGAAAGCAACCTAAGTGCCCACAGACAGATGAATGGATAAAGATGTGGTACATATATACAATGGAATATTACTCAGCCATACATAGGAATGAAATTGGGTCATTTGTAGAGACCTTAATGGATCTAGAGACTGTCATACAGAGTGAAGTAAGTCAGAAAGAGAAAAACAAATATTGTATATTAATGCATATATGTGGAACCTAGAAAAATGGTACAGATGAACCGGTTTGCAGGGCAGAGATAGAGACACAGATGTAGAGAACAAATATATGGACACCAAGGGGGAAACGCCATGTGAGGGTGGTGGTGGGATGAATTGGGAGACTGGGATTCACATGTGCACACTTATATGTATAAAATAGATATCCAATAAGAACCTGCTGTATAAAAGAAATAAATTTTAAAAAAATAAAAATAAATAGCATTTAATAAAAGAAAACAGAAAAAAAGTATTTCCCTTCACATAGATGTCTTTATATTAATGAATTATTTCCATGTTTATATCTGCAAATTAAAAAAAAAGAGGAATAAATAAAATCTACCTTGAACCAAAAAGAAAAAAAAGAAGAAAAAAAAAAAAACAGAACCCACCAGTTATACAGAGGAAAATCGTATCAGGGCACTTGCTCCAGTGGTAAAAAATTCTTAAGTTGGTCAGAGGTGGGAAATCGTTTCCCATGCACTCAGCAGTGCTCCCCCCGACAAGGAGCATCCTCATTGCAAAGCTGGGGGACTGTGTCGAGGCGTCTGTGAGTAAATGTGAGCTGAGCCCCAGTCCTGCTGCAGCTGAACTCTTCCCACCCTATCCAGGTAAAACACCTGAATATGTACAAGCACTTGCAAGCCTAGAGGAAGGGCTGTGGAGCCACACCAGCGACAGCACGCAGGCCGACTTGGTGCCTGCAGGCCAGTCAGGATGGTCCTGGCCCCAGATGCTCTTCTGGAAGCTTTCCATTTCCCTGCCTGAGATACCCCTCCTGCCACGGCCCCCACTGCTTTTTTACTTCCTCACCTCTGCCTGGGGAGAAATCCAAGAGGCAGGTATGGATGACACATCCTCTTCTTTAGCAGGTGGCAGCCTGGCAACTCCTGCAAAAAGTCCAGCAGAGCCCAAATCACACTGGGCCACCCACAAAGCCACAGCCCCTCACTCCCTCCCACCACGCCAGCCCCGAAACTGCTGACGGGGCAGAGAATATGGCGTCAGGCACAGCTTCAGGGGCTCTTGCTGACTGGAGAGGTGTTTATATTGACCTCAACCCAGGCACACCTGGGGAGGGCAGGCAGGCAGTGTCAGGCTGCCCAAATCAGCCAATCCTCACCCCTCAGGGGATCACAGTTGCAGAAAATGAACCTTGCTAAACGGGCCAGGCCCAAGGAACAGGTGTGGGCCCTTGAGAGTCAGGCTAGACAAGGGGCTGCAGATGCGGCTACTTTTCTTATCATTTTATCTGGTCCATGAGTGGAAAACAATTTCAAGAAGACACTATCCTAATGAGAGGAACCCAGGAGTCAGCGAGAGGAGTGATGGTGGGTGGAGACAGAGGTCTGGTGCCCTGGCTGCAGTGGAAGTGTCTGGAAGACCAGGCAGAGAGAGACTGCACAGAGTGATAGCCAGCGTCACAGACCTGTCAGAACTGCTGTTTGTTAGTTCAAGTCCTGCTCTGAGGTGTTCTGTGTCAGCTGTGAGCGACAGGTGAGCTGGGGGTTCTCTGCAAGGTGGGCTATGTGCACAGTTCCTGTGTGTCCAGCCTTGCTTGGGTACCTGCCCAGGGGAGCTCTGTATCCTGGGAAGGGCCTGACTATGAGAGCCCCATGGGCTGCTGGGTAGCTGCACAGGGGAGCTCCATACCCAGGGAGGGACATGAACACGAGAGCCCCGTGGGCTGTGGGGATGGGTGGTGCAGCCCAGGTGAGCTCCATATCCTGGGATTGTCCTGACCACGAGAGCCCCATGGACTGCTGGAGACCTGGTAAAGGATATCAGGACAGTCAGTGAAGCCACCGAGGATATACATCCAGTAGCTCCTATTTCCCACACCCTGCTGCTCATTCTACCATCCACCAGGCCATGGCATTCTGTATTACACTTCAATGATGCCTTCTTCTGTATTCCATTCATCTCAGAGTCACAAGAATTTTTGGCTTGTGAGTGGCAGGACACAACATGCAACAAAACCAATAATGCTGGGCCGTCCTGCCCCAACGGTACAAAAATCCCCACACCATCATTGGGGAAATGACCTCTAAAGACCTAAACGTTCTACCTCTGTAAAAGGGAACCCTCCTTCAATATGCAGATGATGTTCTGATCGCCAGGCCTACTAAAGACGCCTCTAAACTACCTAGCCAAGAAAGGATAGAAGGTGTCCAAGAAAAAGGCTCAAATATCACAGGCTCAGGTGACATGCCTGGGCTTCATTCTCACAGATATTCAGAGAAACGCATCCCAGGATAGGGAAGAATCCATTTGCAGCCTTACCTTTTCTAAAACTAGAAGACAGCTTAGGGGTTCCTGGGGAGGCCTAGGTTTTCTGCATCTGGATCCCTAACTACAGTCTAATAGCTGGGCCTCTACATGAAACACTGACACGAAAAGATGATGATCCTTTTGTATAGAATCCAGAAGCACCCTTTCAAGAATGGAAAGAGCAGTCAATTTAGACCCTTGCCCAGGAACTCCCTAATTTAGCTAAACCCTTTGACCTTTACATACCTGGTCAATGGTTAATTGCCCTGGGAGCCTTAGTGCAAAAACTGGGACCACTTGAAATGGAGCAACACAAGAATGCCCTTCAGGTATGATAAACTATGGTCACCAAGGGCTTTGCCCACTGACTCATCAGGCCAGGATACTGGGGCATCTAAAAGGCAAGAAATCAGCAGCCCACAAGGCCAGCTCCCTCCTAAGGGAAAAGGACCCCACGTGGTGATCCTAACCACCCATCATGCCCTGAAGTTGCAGGGGTCGCTCTGTGGACACACTGACCTCGAGTGAGGAGGCCCTCCAACTCCAACCACCAGAGAGACAAATGGGGACAACAGGCCCCCAAGATGACTCATGTGACCATCACTTGACCTGGAGTTTCTCTCAGAAAACAACAAGACTGTGCCCCGAAAGAGCAGACTACTGCTTGCAGGACTTACTGCACCCAGAGGGGAGATAATAAGCTTGGCGGGGGAAACGTATATCACGCTTTCACCATAGAAAACCCTACAGACACCGCGGTGATGGTGGCCAATATGACCGGCAGGACTGCTGGCTACTTCTAAAGGCCGTTGACTCAGTGGAAGTCATGGTCCTGGATCACCACTGACCCTGGACTGTCTGGGAGTTGCGCGGGCAGGATTCTGACACATGGTGCTGTTTGTACATTAATTCAGGGACCTAATTAAAGAAAGCACAGACTACTGGTCAGAGCATCTAGGCTGGCAAAAACCGTCAGCCTAAGGTCGCCAAACAAATGTGCGGTGGGGTGAAACCTGTCACCTCAGCATCTCTGCGCATCTCTTTCCTGGACCCTTAAAGGTCATTAGAATCTATAACACTTCCAATGCTGGTGCTCATGCGGACGAGAAGTGAGGCAGGAGGCCTTGGGACAATCAATCTCACCTGGAGGCTGATGGGGAGACGTTTTGCCCCTCCCCTCAGGTATCAGGGCTCCCACCACAGCATGAAGCAGTTACAAAAGAGGGGTCTGCACTCTCAACACCCCAAGAATGAGGAACGGAACAAAAAGCAGCGGAGGTGGTCATCTCCGGCAACGTTCATTAAAAATTCCTGGGAGATAAAAAGAGAATCTGGGCAATAAAATAAAGTCTAACCTGCTTTTCCTTTGTGCTTTGTCTAATTTCACGTGTTCCTAGGGTTCCACATGCAGAGGTCCCACACCCGGCACTTCAGACCCGATTTCCTAGTGCAGAATGGCTGGGTCGACACCACAGCTAGCGGGGTCACATGCAGACTCCACGGCATAGAGCCTGAGCTGCAGCCAACCCAGCCCTCGTGACCTCCATCCCCTAACTCCCACTGACGCTGCTGGTATCCCTACACAGCAGCCTAGCCCACAGCCCGTGGGGGACTGCACGCTCTCACCTCTCCATTCTGTTTTCAAAATAAAGTTTCCTTTGCTTCTGAAGCAAACTCAGTCTTGATCTCTTGGCTCCAATGACACTGGGCACGGGGACTCCTGTTGGGGTCCACTCTGGAGGATCAGTAACATAAATTGAGAACATTGTAACTTCAATGAACAGATGTGTAAGCCAAACTGTAGTTAACATAGAGCAGTGTATAATGCTCGGGTAAAATAAGATGTTTCTAAGACTTACATTTGATATTTCCATCACTTTACTATAAGCAAGTTCAGTGAAGACGTCTGTCTTATTTGTCAGGTCAACATTAGAGAAATGAAGTGATTTATTTCCATGGATGTACATCGAATACTCTTGGCTGAAGCTTCAATCTTGTTTTGAATGCTTTTCCATTGAAAAGGATACCTCTCTTTCAGATCCCCCATTTCTGAGAAGTATAAAATCTTATAATTTATTATTACCAAAGGGGAAAGGTAGGAGAAGGGATAAATTAACAGTTTGGGATTAACACATACACACTGCTATGTATAAAATAGATCATCAACAAGGAACTACTGTATAGCACAGGGAACTACACTGAATATTTTGCAATAACCTATAAGGGGAAATAATCTGAAAAAGAATCGATATTTTTATTGACATCATCTATCAATGACAGATAAAATGTAACCTAAGCAAGGCCGATGGTGAATGCTTCTGACCCTGAAGATTTCAATCATCTAAAGTTTGGGCTCTGCCTATTTCCCAAGGCCTTTAATGGACATACGTGTAGCTGTAGCTTAAAAATTCCCCAGTTTGGGGTACGGGGAGGCACTGATTTGGAAAAATCCCTGGTGTTCTCCTTCCATGCAGGGGACCCTTCCTACAGCTAAAACATGCCTGTCACACCTAGAGGATGGTACACCGTTTGATCGGAAAGAGTTTGGAAAAGGCACCTCATCTCCTCATCGCCTGGTGCTCGGGTTCACCCCTCCAGCATATTTCCTGACAATCTCCTCACTTGGGGATATCAGCACCATCAACATCGTGTTGCACACAGTTTGGAATTTTTCCAGATGATGAAGCGGAAGGATGAGAAAAATTTAGAGACAAGTCTTAGGTGTTTGGACAGGCACATGCCACTCTAATTTCCAATCTGGAAGACAAATTAATCAAAGGCTAGAATTGCCCATGGAAACAGAAAAGGTCTAGAGGAAATCCCGCTGTTTTGTGTCCAGTTTCCAAAAACACAAGTTGAAAAATGGAACTCAGGGGCACTAAAATTCATGAAACTGCAGAGTTGAAAATATCTATCGTCGAAAAATGTCTTGAGGTAAGTCCCAGAAAAGGAGTTGTAAGCAAGGGAGAGTGGAAGGAAACTGATTTGAAGAGGTAGAAAGGACTCCCCATTAAAGCACAAGAAAAGGGGCTGAACATCGCCAATGATGCAGTTGGCCCAAAGGGGCGTATGCATTTTTTCTGAATATATTCAAGTAAAGGCCATACACACTTTTAATCCAACCAAACAGGTGGGCACTGGAAATCAATACTACAAAATGTTTCACTTCACATCAGTCAGAAGGGCCATCCACATAAAGTGTAAACACCAGAAATGCAGGACAGGGCGAGGAGAAAAGGGAGCCCTGTGAGGCTGATAGTGGAAATGTTATGTGCCAACGGCCACTCTGGAGAAGTGTATTGTGTTTGCTAAGACATCTAAAAGATGAGCTACAGAGCATAGAGCACTTGCACTCATGGGCGTATACCTTGGGAAAAACAAAAATGGACAGAAAACAGGCACCACAACGTTTACCACCTCTCTGTTAAAAAGGGCCTCCACTTGGATATAACCTAAATGTCCCTGGAAGGATAAAATGGATAAAAGAGATGGGGTACTTATGTAGAGTGGAATATTACTCATCCAGAAATCAATGAAATAAGGCCAGTTGGAACAACTCTGGAGGAGTTACATACGATCATTCTAAGTGACATATGTCAGAAAGAAAAATACACATATCATAAGATGTCACTTAAAGGTGGAATCAAACAGGGCTACACATGAAATAAACTACAAAACAGAAACATAGTCAAATATGTAGAAAATAGACATAAGGCTGCTAAATGGGAAAGGTGGGGAATGGTGAGGTATTATCCAGGAGGTTGAAATTAGCAAATATACAATTCCAAGTACCAAATTGAATAACTGACAAGGCCTACACGGTACCTCAAAGAACTGCACTCAGCCCACTCAAGTCACTGGACAATAATACATATGACTCGTAAGCATCTGAAAAATAATTTATTGTTGTCTCACAGTACATGAATCAAGTGGATGTACAGCAGCAAAAAACAGAGCTTTGAAAATCAGCTGTAACAAATATAAAAATAAATTTAAAAATATTTATAAAAACGGTGAGACAGACAAAAATTCTTACAACTTTTGTTGAAGGGCTACGATGTAACATGGATTGAACACATGTAGACCCACAGCAGGATGATATATAAGGCTGGAAGCTATGCACGCTAAGAGATGTTAGAGAGGCTGGGTGAGGAAATGCAGACCTTTTAAAGTAATACTGCCTGGTACCCATTCCATGGGTCCCAAATCGGCAGGTTCAAGGGAATCTTCTGACAGCGAAAACATGCCTGCGAAACCGAGATGAATGTACACCGTGTGCTCAGGAAAGGTGTCTAAAATGCACCTCATTTTTGATCTCCTGGTGCTGGGGTTCGCCATTCCAGCCACATTATTAACAATCTCCCCTCTTGGAGAATAAGCACCTTTAACCTCCTGTTTCACACAGTTTGCAATTTGTGCAGAGGATAAATGAGAAGAGGGGGAACCAATGAGAGATAAGCTGTAGGAGTTTTGACAGGCACATGTCACTCTAATTTCCCATTAGGAACAAGAATTAACCAAAGGCTCAGCCTGCCTCCTCAGAACCAGAATAGGGCCAGAAGCAATCCAATAGTTTGGCGGCGAGCTCACAATAAAAGCGAGTTACAAAATGGAGCTCAGGAGCAGACAATTCAAAGACCTGCAAAGATATAAATGATAACCAACGTCCCAAAATATATTCAGGTAAGGCAACGAAGGGGATCTGAATGAGAGGCAGAATTGCAGGAAACATTTTTCAAAAGGTAGATTGTACTCACATTTAAAGCATATGAAAAGCAGCAGAATTTCTAAAATGATGCAGTTGGGCAAAAGTGTGTATGCCTTTTTTTCGTGAATATCTTCAGGAAAAAAACACATACAGAGTTTTTGGCCTACCAAGCAAGCGGGTAATGCAAATCTGCACAACAAAGAAGTCTCAATTTCCACTGCTCAGAAAGGCCATCCAAAAAATGTGTACAAACCAGAAATGCTGGAGAGGCCATGGAGAACAGGGAGCCTAGTCACGCTGATGGGTTGGGTATATATATCCAAGAGCCACTCTGAAGAAGTGTATGCTGTTTCCTAAAACATTTAAATACAAAGCCCCCGAGCAAAGGGGACTTCAACTCATAGACATGTAACTTGGGAAGACTAAATATCGACAACCCACAGGCACCCCAAAGTTTAGGGCTGCTCTGCATACAAGAACCTCAACTTCGGTACACCTAAAATATCCCAGGAAAAAGAGAAATGCATAAATAACTTGTGGTAATTTTGTACAACGGAATATCACTCAGACGTGAAATCAATGTCATAAGGCCAGTAGCAGCATAAAGAGTGGATTTAGGTATGATGATTCTAAGTGAAGTTAGTCACACAGAAAAATAATCTTACCATAAGATATCACTTAGAGAGGGAATGTCAACATCACAACACATGTACTAAAGTAAGAAAGAGAACAGTGTCTCACATTTAGAAAACACTCTTATGCCTGTTTAATGGGAAAGGAGAGGTGGGGTGATGCATAAAACCAGAGTTTGATATTAGCACAGGTACCATACCATAAACCAAATAGAGAATAGACGAGACCTACCCCTTCCTCAGTGAACGGGACTCAAACCCCCTATTCCCCACAGAGGAATATATCTGAATAGTGAGAATCTTAAAACCTATGTATTGATTTGTCTCCATAAGGGAATCAAATGTGTCTACACTGGCATAAACACGTCAGTGAAAATCAGCTCAACCCCATTATAAAAATGAATTTCAAAAACAAACAAAAAAACAGCGAAATTCTTACGCAATTCCTTCAGGGGTTCTGATGAAACCGGGAATGACCCTATCTGCAAATTCAGCTGGATGTGACATAAGTCTGGATACTTGGGACTGAGAGGACTGGTGAGATTGGGAGAGAAAATGCAGACCCTTTAAAGTAGTAATGCATGCCACGATCCCATGGATACCAAATCTCCAGGTAGTAGGGAATATCACTACAGTTATAACATGTATGGGAAACCTAGAGAATGGACACCCTGTGATGGTGAAAGGTTTCTAAAAGTCTCCTAATTTTTCCTATCCTTGTGCTCCAGTTTGGCATTCCAACTGCTTTACTATCAATCTCCCAACTTAGGAGAGCCAGCCCCTATAACCTCCTGGTTCGCACAGTTTGCTAATTGTGCAGAGGATGAAAGGGAAGAGGGAGAACCAATCAGAGAGTAGATGTAGGCATTTGGACGGGCACATGTCACTGTAAATTCCCATCAGGAAGAAGAATTAACCAAAGCCTCAGACACCTGCAGGGAAGAGTATAGCCACCCCTGGAACAAGTATAGGTCCTGAAGCAAAATTGTGGATTTGCGGTCAGCTCCCAAAAATGGGATTTGAAAATTGGAGCTCACGGGCACAGCAATTCCCAAACCTACAGTTATAAAGGACTACTGTCTTCCAAAAATCTGTTGAGGGAAGGCAACGAAGCTGACTTGAAAATGAGGCAGAATTGCACAAAACATATTTCAAGAGGTAAATTGGAATCGCCTTTTTTTCTTTTTTTTTTTTTTTTTTTTTGCTGTACGCGGGCCTCTCACTGCTGTGGCCTCTCCCGCTGCGGAGCACAGGCTCTGGACACACAGGCTTCGCGGCCACAGCTCGCGGGCCCAGCCGCTCCGTGGCATGTGGGATCTTCCGTGACCGGGGCACGAACCCGCGTCCCCTGCATCGGCAGGCGGACTCTCAACCACTGAGCCACCAGGGAAGCCCTGGAATCGCCTTTAAAGCACAGGAAAAGCATCACAACTTCGACAATGATGCACTTGGCCAAAAAGGTCGTATGCGTTTTCTCCTGAATATATTCAGGAGAAAACGCATACGACCTTTTTGGACAATCAAGCAAGCACGCAATGCAAATCCACACTACAAAGAATTGTCACTTCCCACGGGTTAAAAGGGACATCCGAAAATATGTAAAAACCAGAAAGGCAAGAGGGAGATGACAAGGGCATGAAGCAATATGATCCAAAGTGTCATGAAGGATTGTGATGACAAGCGCATGGAGCATTGTGATGACAAGATTATGTAGCATATTGCTGACAAAGGCATGGAGCATTGTGATGACAAGGTTCATGGAGCACTGTGATGACAAGCGTCATGGAGGATTGTGATTACAGGGGTAATGAAGCATTGGGATGACATGGGCATGGAGCATTTTCATGACAAGAGTCCCGGATCATTGTGTTGTCAGGGTTCATGGATTGTTGTGATGACAGGAGTCATGGAGCATTGTGATGACAGGGGTCATGGAGCATTGTGATGAGAAGGTCAAGGAGCATTGGGCTGAAAACGTTCATGGAGTATTCTGATGACAGGGGCCATGGAGGCTTGTGATGACAAGGTACTGGAGCATTGTGATGAGAAGACCATGGAGACTTGTGATGACAAGTCTCATGGAATATTCTGATGAAAAGGGGCATGGAGCATTGTGATTACAGGGGTCTTGGGGCATTGTGATGACAAGGGCTTGGAGCATTGGGATGAGATGGCCATGGAACGTTCTGATGACATGCATCATGGAGCTTTGTGATGACAAGGGCATGGAGCATTGTGATGAAAAAGGCATGGAGCCTTGTCATGACATGGTTCAAGGAGCATACTGAGGGCAAGTGTCAGGGAGCATTGTGATGACAAGTGTATTGAGCATTGTGATGAAAAAGGTCATGGAGCATTGTGATGAGAAGACCATGTATCATTGTGATGACGAGCGTCATGGGACGTTGTGATGATAAGTGTTATGGAACATTTTGATCAGAAGGATTTGGAGCATTGTGATGACAGAGATCATGGAGAATTTTGATTTCATTGTGATGACAATAGCATGAAGCATTTTGATGATGGGCATGGTGCATTGTGATGACCGGGTTCATGGAACATTGAGATGAAAAGGGGCATGGAGCATTGTGATTACAGGGGTCTTGGAGCATTGTGATTAGAAGGGTCATGGAGCCTTGTGATGACAAGGCCATGGAACATCGTGATGGCAGGGGTCATGGAGCATTGTTATGACAGGGTTAATGGAGAATTGTGATGGCAAGGGCATGGAACATTGTGATGAGAAGGCCATGGAGCATTCTGATGACATGTGTCATGGAGCTTTGTGATGACATGTTCATGGAGCTATGTGATGAGAGCGTTCATGGAGCATTGTGATGACAATGACATTGAGCATTTTGATGAAAAGTTCATGGAGCATTGTGGTGACAAATTTCACAGAGCCTTGTGATGATGAGGGCATTGACTTTTGTGGTGACACAGGTCATGGGGTCTTGTGATGATGGGACACACGGAGCATTGTGGTGACTGGGGTCATGTAGCATTGTGATGACAGGAGCATGGAGCATTGGTCTGACAAGTTTCATGGATAATTGTGTTGACAGTGGGCATGGCACATTGTGATGACAAGGGCATGGAGCATTGTGATGACAAGGTCATGGATTATTCTGAAGACAGGTGTCAGGGAGCATTGTGATGGCATATTGCATGTTCCATTGTGATGACAATGGCATGGAGCATTGTGATGCCGAGTGTTATGGAGGATTGTGATGACAAAGGTAATGGAGCATTGTGATGACAAGGGCCATGGAGCATTGTGATGAGAAGGGCATGGAGCATTGTGATGACAACGGCCTTTGAGAATTTTGATGAAAATGTCGTGAAGCATTGTGATGACAAAGGCATGGAGCTTGCTATGACAGGGGTCATGGGACATTGCGATGACAAGTGCATGGAGAATTGTGATGACAAGAGCATGTAACATGGGGATGAGAACTGTCATGGAGCATTGTGATGACAAGGACGTGGAGAATTGTGATGACAAGGGACATGGAGCATTGTGATGACCAGGGCATGGAGCATTGTTATGGCAAGACCGTGGAGCACTGTGATGAGAAGACCATGGATAATTCTGGTGACGAGCATCATGGAGCACTGTAATGACAAGGGGCATGGAGCATTGTGATGATAGGTCTCATGGAGCATTGTGATGACAGGGGTCATGGATCATTGTGATGACAAGGTTCATGGAGTATTCTGATGACAAGCTTGTGCAGTATTGTGATGACAAAGCATTTAACACTGTGATGGGAAGTGTCATGGAACATAGTGATGCCAAGAACGTGGAGAATTGTGATGAAAGGGAACATAGAGCATTGTGATGACCAGGGCATGGAGCATTGTGATGGCAAGACCGTGGAGCACTGTGATGAGAAGACCATGGATAATTGTGATGACGAGCGTCATGGAGCGCTATAATGACAAGCGGCATGGAGCATTGTGTTTACAGGGGTCTTGGAGCATTGTGATGACAAGGGCATGGAGCATTGTGAAGAGAAGGCCATGGAGCATTCTGATGAATGTGTCATGGAGCACTGTGATGACAAGTGCATGGAGCATTGTGATTACAGGGGTCTTGGAGCATTGTGATGAAAAGGGCATGGATCATTGTGATGAAAAAGGCATGGAGCCCTGTAATGACAGTGTTCAAGGAGCATACTGACGACAAGTGTCAGGAAGCATTGTGATGACAAAGATTATGGAGCATAGTGATGAGAAGACCATGGATAATTGTGATTATGAGCATCATGGGGTGTTGTGATGAGAAGTGTTATGGAACATTGTGATCCCAACGGTTTGGAGCATTGTGATGACAGAGGTCATGGAGCATTTTGATTTCATTGTGAGGAAAATAGCCTGAAGAATTATGATAATGGGCATGGTGCATTGTGATGATAGGATTCATGGAGCTTTGAGATGAAAAGGGGCATGGAGCATTGTGATAAAAAGTGTCTTGGAGCATTGTGATGAGAAGTCCATGGAACATTCTAATGACATGCGTCATGGAGCTTTGTGATGACAAGGGCATGGAGCATTGTGATTACAGGGGTCTTGGAACATTGTGATGACAAGTGT
Source organism: Mesoplodon mirus (assembly GCF_964341445.2). Taxonomy (NCBI): domain Eukaryota; kingdom Metazoa; phylum Chordata; class Mammalia; order Artiodactyla; family Ziphiidae; genus Mesoplodon; species Mesoplodon mirus. The sequence goes on from NW_028295717.1 coordinate 21,058, forward strand.
CATGGAGCCTTGTGAATGACAAGGCCGTGGAACTTTGTGATGGCAGGGGTCATGGAACATTGTTATGACAGGTGTAATGGATCATTGTGATGAGAAGGACAGGAAGCATTGGTGTGAAATGTTTCATGGATTATTGTGATGAGAGTGGACATGGAGCATTGTGATGACAAGAGCACGGAACACTGTGATACAATGGTCATAGAGGATTGTAATGACAAGGGCATGGAGCATAGTGATGAGAAGGGCATCGAGCATTGTGATGACATGTGTCATGGAGCTTTGTGATGACAAGGGCATGGAGAAATGTGATGAGAAGGTTCATGGAGCATTGTGATGACAATGACATGGAGCATTGTGATGTCAAGTGTCAAGGAGATTTGTGATGACAAATGTCACGGAGCATTTTGAAGACAAGGGCGTGGTGCATTGTGATGAGAAGGCCAGGGAGCATTTTGATGACAGTGTCATGCAGCAATTTGAAGAAAATTGTAATGGAATATTTTGATGACAGGGGTTATAGAACATTGTGATGTCAGGGGTCATGGAGCTTTGGGATAAAAAGTGTCATGGAGGATTTTGATGACAGGGGTTATGGAACATTGTGATATCAGGTGTCATGGAACATTGTGATGATAAGGGGATGTAGCATTGTGATGACAGGGGTCATGGAACATTGTGATTACCGGGTCTTGGAGCATTGTGATGAGAAGGGTCATGGAGCCTTGTGATGACAAGGCCATGGAACATCGTGATGGCAGGGGTCATGGAGCATTGTTATGACAGGGGTAATGGAACATTGTGATGGCAGTGGCATGGAGGATTGTGATGAGAAGTCCATGGAGCATTCTGATGACATGTGTCATGGAGCTTTGTGATGACAACGGCATGGAGCAATGTGATGAATGTGATCATGGAGCATTGTGATGAAAATGACATGGAGCATTGTGATGCCAAGGGTCATGGATCTTTGTGATGACAAAGGTCATGGAGGATTTTGATGACAAGGGCGTTGTGCATTGTGATGAGAAGGGCAGGGAGCATTGTGATGACAGGGTCATGGAGCAATTGGATAAAATGTGTCATGGAACATTTTGATGACAGGGGTTATTGAACATTGTGATGCCAGGGGTCATGGAGCATTTTGATGAAAAGGTTTTGGGAGCATTTTAATGACAGGGGTTATGGAATATTGGGATGTCAGGGGTCATCGAACATTGTGATGATATGTGCATGTACAATTGTGATGACAGGAGTCATGGATCATTGTTATGACAGGGGTGAGGGAGTATTGTGACGAATAGTGATGTAACGTTGTGATATCAGTGGTGAGAGAGCATTTTGATGAGAAGTGCATGGAGCATTGTGATGACAAGTTTTTTGGAGCATTGTGATGACAAGATTGTGGAGCACTGTGATGACAAGCGCATGGTGCATTTTGATGACATGTGTCATGGAACATTGTGCTGACAAGCGCATGGAGCATTGTGATGACAAGTGTCATGGAGCATTGTGCTGAGAAAGGCAGAGAGGATTGTGATGACAAGGGTCAAAGAGAATTGTGATGAAAAGTTCATGGAGCATTGTGGTTAAAATGGTCACAGAGACTGTTGATGACGAGGGCATGGACCATTGAGATGACAAAGGTCATGAAGCATTGTGATGAATGAAGTCACGGAGCATAGTAATGACAGGGGTCATGGAACAATGTGATAACAAGGGCATGGAGCATTGTGATGACAGGTGTCATGGAGCACTGTGAAGACAAGCATCACGGAGCATTGTGAATACAGTGGTCATGGAGCATTGGGATGACAAGGGCATGGATCATTGTGATGACGAGGGTCATGGAGCATTGGGCTGAATATGTTCATGGAGTATTGTGCTGACAGGGGTCATGGAGCATTTTGATGAGAAGGTCATAGAGCATTGGGCTGAAAATATTCATGGAGTATCGTGATGAAAGGGATCATGGAGCATTATGATGACAAGTTCCTGGAGCACTTTTATGAGAATACAATGGAGACTTGTGATGACAAGTCTCATGGAGCATTCTGATGAAAAGGGACATGGAACATTGTGATAACAGGGGTCTTGGAGCATTGTGATGACAAGGGCATGGAGCATTGTGAGGAGAAGGCCATGGAGCATTCTGATGACATGCGTCATTGAGTTTTGTGACGACAAGAGCATGGAGCATTGTGATTACAGCGGTCTTGGAGCATTGTGATTAAAAGGGCATGGATCATTGTGATGAAAAAGGCATGGAGACGTGTCATGACAGGGTTAATGGAGCAGACTGATGACAAGTGTCAGGGAGCATTGTGATGACAAGTGTACTGAGCATTGTGATGACAAAAGTCATGGAGCATTGTGATGAGAAGACCATGGATAATTGTGATGATGAGCGTCATAGGGTGTTGTGATGATAAGTGTTATGGAACATTGTGATCACAAGGGATTGGAGCATTGTGATGACAGAGGTCATGGAGCATATTAATTTCATTGTGATGACAATAGCCTGAAGCATTATGATGATGAGCATGGTCCATTGTGATGACAGGGTTCATGGAGCATTGAGATGAAAAGTCTCATGGAGCATTTTGATTACAAGGGTCTTGGAGCATTGTGATGACAAGGGCAAGGAGCATTGTGGTGACAGGGCCATGGAACATTCTGATGACATGCGTCATGTAGCTTTTTGATGAAAAGGGCATGGAGCATTTTGAGTAGAGGGGTCGTGGAGCATTGTGATGACAAGTGTCATGGAGCCTTGTGATGACAAGGCCGGGGAACATTGTGATGGCAGGTGTCATGGAGCATAGTTATGACAGAGGTAAAGGAGCATTGTGATGAGAAGGGCATGGAGCATTGGTCTGAAATGTTTCATGGATTATTGTGATGAGAGTGGGCATAGAGCATTGTGATGATAAGGGCATGGAACACTATGATACGTGGGTCATGGAGGATTGTAATGACAAGGTCATGGGGCATTGTGATGAGAAGGGCATCGAGCATTGTGATGAGAAGTGTCATGGAGCTTTGTGATGACAAGGGCATTGAGCAATGTTATGAGAGGGTTCATGGAGTATTTTGATGACAATGACATGGAGCATAGTGATGCCAAGTGTCATGGCGCTTTATGATGACAAAGGTTACGGAGCATTTTGATGATAAGTGCATCGTGCAATGTGATGAGAAGGGCAGGGAGTATTTTGATGACAGGGTCATGCAGCAATATGATGAAAAGTGTATTGGAACATTTTGATGACAGGGGTTATAGAATATTGTGATGTCAGGGGTCATGGAACATTGTGATGATAAAGGGATGCAGCATTTCGATGACAGGGGTTATGGGACATTGTGATTACAGGGGTTAGGGAGTATTGTGACGACTAGTGATGGAACACTGTGATATCTCTGGTGAGAGAGCATTTTGATGAGGATTGTATGGAGCATTGTGATTACAAGTTTTATGGAGCATTGCAATGACAAGTTTCTGGACCGTTGTGATGAAAAGTGAATGGCACATTGTGATGATAAGGGTCATGGAATATTTTTCAGACAGAGGCATGGAGCATTGTGATGACAATGGTCACGGAGCATTGTGATGAAAATGGAATGGGGCATTGTGATGAAAAAGGCATGGAGCCTTTTCGTGACAGGGTTCAAGGAGCATTCTGATGACAAGTGTCAGGGAGCATTGTGATGACAAGTGTACTGAGCATTATGATTACAAAGGTCATGGAGCATTGTGATGAAAAGGGCATGGAATTTTGTGATGACAGGCATCATGGAGCATTGTGATGACAAGTGTTATGGAACATGGGGATCACAAGTGTTTGGAGCATTGTGATGACAGTGGTCATGGATCATTTTGATTTCAAGGAGCATGGAGCATTTTGATGACAAGGGCATGAAGCAATGTGATCCCAAGGTTCATGGAGGATTTTGATGACAATGGAAATGGAGTATTGTGATGAAAAGTGCATAGAGCATTGTAATGACAAGGTCATGTAGCATTTTGCTGACAAATTCATGGAGCATTGTGATGACAGGTGTCATGGAGCACTGTGATGACAAGCGTCACGGAGCATTGTGAATACAGGGGTCATGGAGCTTTGGGATGACAAGGGCATGGATCATTGTGATGACAAGTGTCATGGAGAATTGGGCTGAATATGATCATGGAGTATTGTGATGACAGGGGTCATGGAGCATTGTGATGACAGAGGTAATGAAGAATTTTGATTTCATTGTGCTGACAATATCAAGAAGCATTATGATGATGGGCATGATGCATTGTGATGACAGGGTTCATGGAGCATGGAGATGAAAAGGGGCATGGAGCATTGTGATTACAGAGGTCTTGGAGCACTGTGAGGACAAGGGCATGCAGCATTTTGATGAGAAGGCCATGGAACATTCTGATGACATGTGTCATGGAGCTTTGTGATGAGAAGGGAATAGAGCATTGTGATTACAGGGGTCTTGGAGCATTGTGATGACAAGTGTCATGGAGCCTTGTGATGACAAGGCCATGGAACATCGTGATGCAAGGGGTCTTGGAGCATTGTTATGACAGGGGTAATGGAGCATAGTGATGAGAAGGGCATGGAGCATTGTGATTACAAGGTTTATGGAGCAATACCATGACAAATTTGTGGACCGTTGTGATGAAAAGCCCGTAGCACATTGTGATGACAAGTTTCATGGAGCATTTTTCTGACAAAGGCATGGAGCATTTTGATGACAAGGGTCATGGAGCATTGTGGTTATAAAGGTCACAGAGCCTTGTGCTGATGCAGGCAAGGAGCATTGTGATGACAAATGTTATGAAGCATTGTGATGACTGGAGTCACGGATCATTGTGTTGACAGGGGTCATGGAGCATTGTGATGACAAGGGCATGGAGCATTGTGGTGACAGGGGCATGGAGCATTGTTCTGACAAGTTTCATAGATTATTGTGATGACAGTGGACATGGTGCATTGTGATGACAAGGGCATGGATTATTGTGATGAGAAGTTCATGGAGTATTGTGAAGACAGGTGTCAGGGAGCATTGTGATGACATATGTCATGGTCCATTGCAATGACAATGGCAGGGAGCATTGTGATGCCAAATGTAATGGAGGATTTTGATGACAAATATAATGGAGCATTGTGATGACTAGGGCTTGGAGCTTTATGATGACAAGGGCCGTTGAGAATTTTCAAAACAAGGTCGTCAAGCATTGTTATGACAATGTCCTAGAGCACTGTGATGAGAAATCCATAGAGAGTTGTTATGACAAATCTCATGGAGCATAGTGATGAAAACGGGCATGGAGCATTGGGATTACAGGGGTCTTGGAACATTGTGATGACATGGGCATGGAGCATTGTGAGGAAAAGGCCAAGGAGCATTCTGAAGACATGATTCATTGAGCTTTGTGATGACACGGGCATGGAGCATTGTGTTTAAAGGGGTCTTGGTGCATTGTGATGAAAAGGGGATGGATCATTTTGATGAAAAAGCCATGAAGCCCTGTCATGACAGGGTTCAATGAGCATACAGACAACAAGTGTCAGGGAGCATTTTGATGACAAGTGTATTGAGCATTGTGATGACAAAGGTCATGGAGCATTGTCATGAGAAGACCACGGATAATTGTGATGATGAGCGTCATGGGGCACTGTGAGGACAAGTGTTATGGAACATTGTGATCACAAGGGTTTGGAGAATTGTTAAGACTGATGTCTTGGAGCATTTTGATTTCATTGGGATGACAGTAGCATGAAGCATTATGATGATGGGCATGGTGAATTGTGATGACAGGGGTCTTGGAGCATTGTGATGACAAGGGTCATGGAGCATTGTGCTGAGAAAGGCATAGAGCATTGTGATGACAAGGATCAAAGAACTTTGTGATGACAAGTCTCATGGAGCACACTGATGAAAAGTGGCATGGAGCATTGTGATTACAGGGGTCTTGGAGCACTGTAATGAAAAGTGCATGGAGTATTTTGATGAGAAGACCATGGAACATTCTGATGACATGTGTCATGGAGCTTTGTGATGACAACGGCATGGAGCATTGTGATTACAGGGGTCTTGGAGCACTGTGATGGCAAGTGTCATGGAGCCTTGTGATGACTAGGCCGTGGAACACTGTGATGACAGGGGTCATGGAGCATTGTTATGACAGTGGTAATGGAGCATTGTGATGAGAAGGGCATGGAATATTGGTCTGAAATATTTTATGGATTATTGTGATGAGACTGGGCATGGAGCATTGTGATGACAAGGGCACGGAACACTGTGATACATGGGTCATGCAGGATTTTAATGACTAGGGCATGGAGCATTGTGATGAGAAGGGCATCGAGCATTGTGATGACAAGTGTCATGGAGCTTTGTGATGACAAGGGCATGGAGCAATGTGATGAGAGGGTTCATGGAGCACTGTGATGACAATGACATGGAGCATTGTGATGCCAAGGGTCATGGAGCTTTGTGATGACAAGTCAAGGAGCATTTTGATGACAAGGGAATGGTGCATTGTGATGAGAAGTGCAGGGAGCATTTTGATGACCGGATCATGCAGCAATTTGATGAAAAGTGAAATGGAACATTTTAATGGCAGGGGTTATAGAACATTGTTATGTCAGGGTTCTTGGAACTTTGGGATGAAACGGGTCATGGAGCATTTTGATGACAGGTGTTATGGAACATTGTTATGTCAGGGGTCATGGAACATTGTGATGATAAGGGGATGTAGCATTGTGATGACAGGGTCATGGAACATTGTGATTACAGGGGTGAGGGAGTATTGTGATGACTAGTGATGGAACATTGTGATATCTCTGGTGAGAGAGCATTTTGATGAGATGTGCATGGACCATTGTGATTGCAAAGTTTATGGAGCATTGCAATGATAAGATTGTGGACCTTTGTGATGAAATGTGCGTGGCACATTGTGATGACAATGGTCATGGAGCATTGTTCTCACAAAGAAATGGAGCATTGTGATGACAATGGTCACAGTGAATGGTGATGAAAAGTTCATGGAGCATTGTGGTTACAAATGTCACAGAGCCTTGTGATGACGCGGGCATGGACCATTGTGATGAGAAACGTTATAAAGCATTGTGATGACTGGAGTCACGGAGCATTGTGATGACAGGGGTCATGGAGCATTGTGATGACAAGGGCATGGAGTATTGTGATGACAGGGAATGGAGCATTGGTCTGACAAATTTCATAGATTATTGTGATGCCAGTGGGCATGGAGCATTGTGATGAGAAGGTCATGGAGTATTGTGAAGAGAGATGTCAGGGAGCATTGTGATGACATATGTCATGGTCCATTGCGATGACAATGGCATGGAGCACTGTGATGCCAAATGTAATGGAGGATTGTGATGACAAATATAATGGAGCATTGTGATTATTATGGCTTGGAGCATTATGATGACAAGGGCCATTGAGAATTTTCATGACAAAGTCGTGAAGCATTGTGCTGACAATTTCCTGGAGCATTGTGATGACAAAATTATGGAGCCTTGTGATGACAAGTCTCATGAGCATACTGATGAAAAGGGGCATGGAGCATTGTGGTTACAGGGGTCATGGAACATTGTGATGACAAGGGCATGGAACATTGTGAGGAGAAGACCAAGGAGCATTCTGATGGCATGCGTCATTGAGCTTTGTGATGACAAGAGCATGGAGCATTGTGATTACATGGGTCTTGGAGCATTGTGATGAAAAGAGCATGGATCATTGTGATGAAAAAGGCATGGAGCCTTGTCATGACAGGGTTCAAGGAGCATACAGACAACAAGTGTCAGGGAGCATTTTGATGAAAAGTGCATTGAGCATTCTGGTGACAAAAGTCATGGAGCATTGTGATAATAAGACCATGGCTAATAGTGATGACGAGCATCATGGATCATTGTGATGACAAGTGATATGGAATATTGTGATCACAAGGGCTTGGAGCATTGTTATGACAGAGGTCACGGAGCATTTTGATTTCATTGTGATGACAATAGCATGAAGTATTATGATGATGGGCATGGTGCATTGTGATGACAGGGTTCATGGAACATTGAGATGAAAAGGGGCATGGAGCAATGTGATTACAGAGTTCTTGGAGTGTTGTGATGAGAAGGGTCATGGAGCCTTATGATGACAAGGCCGCGGAACATCGTGATGGCAGGTGTCATGGAGCATTTTTATGACAGGGGTAATGGAGCATTGTGATGGCAAGCACATAGAGCATTGTGATGAGAAGGCCATGGAGCATTCTGATGACATGTGACATGGAGCTTTGTGAAGACAAGGGCATGGAGCAATGTGATGAGAGCGTTCATGGAGCACTGTGATGACAATGACATGGAGCACTGTGATGCCAAGGGTCATGGATCTTTGTGATGACAATGTTTATGGAGCATTGTGATGACAAAATTGTAGAGCACTCTGATGACAAGCGCATGGTGCATTGTGATTACCTGTGTCATGGAGCATTGTGCTGACAAGCGCATGGAGCATTGTGATGACAAGGGTCATGGAGAATTGTGCTGAGAAAGGCATAGAGCATTGTGATGACAAGGGTCAAAGAGCATTGTGATGAAAAGTTCATGGAGCATTGTGGTTAAAATGGTCACAGAGACTGTTGATGACGACGGCATGGACCATTGTGATGACAAAGGTCATGAAGCATTGTGATGACTGGAGTCACGGAGCATTGTGATGACAGGGGTCAGGGAGCATTGTGATAAAAAGGGCATGGAGCATTGAGATGACAAGGGCATGGATCATTGTGATGAACAGGTCATGCAGTACTGTGAAGACAGGAGTCAGGGAGCATTGTGATGACATATGTAATGGCCCTTTGTGATGACAATGGCATGGAGCATTGTGATGCCAAGTGTCATGGAGGATTCTGATGACAAAGGTAATGGAAGATTGTGATGACAATGGCTTAGAGCCTTTGGATGACATGGGTAAGTTAGCATTGTGCTGACAAGTGCATGGGGAATTGTGATGACAAGGGTCATGGAGCATTCTGATGACAAGCTTCTGGAGTATTTTGATGACAATGGCATGGAGCATTGTGATGAAAATGGCATGGGGCATTGTGTTGAAAAAGGCATGGAGCCTTTTCCTGAGAGGGTTCAAGGATCATTCTGATGACAATGTCAGGGAGCATTGTGATGACATGTATATTGAGAATTGTGATGACAAAAGTCATGGAGCATTGTGATAAAAAGGGCATGGAGTATTGTGATGACAGGCATCATGGAGCGTTGTGATGACAAGTGTTATGGAACATTGTGATCACAAGGGTTTGGAGCATTGTGATGACAGAGGTCATGGATCATTTTGATTTCAAGGAGCATGGAGCATTGTGATGACAAGGGCATGAACCAATGTGATCCCAAGGTTCATGGAGGATTGTGATGACAATGGAAATGGAGTTTTGTGATGACAAGTGCATAGAGCATTGTAATGAAAATGTCATGTAGCATTTTGCTGACAAAGGCATGGATCATTGTGATGACATGTGTCATGGATCATTGTGATGACAAGCGTCATGGAGCATTGTGAATACAGGGGTCATGGAGCATTGGGATGACAAGGGCATGGATCATTGTGATGACAAGTGTCATGGAGCACTGGGCTGAAAATGTTCATGGAGTGTTGTGATGACAGGGATCATGGAGCATAGTGATGTGTAGGGAATGGAGCATTGTGATAACAAGAGTCCCAGATCATTGTGTTGTCAGGAGTCATGGAGTGTTGTAATGACAGTGGTCATGGAGCATTGTGATGATATTGGCCATGGAGAATTGTGATGTGTAGGTCGTGGAGCATTGGGCTGAATATATTAATGGATTATTGTGATGACAGGGGTCATGGAGCATTGTGATGACAAGGGAATGGAGAATGGTGATGACAAGGTCCTGGAGAATTGTGATGAGATGACGATGGAGACTTCTGATGACAAGTCTCACGGAGCATTCTGATGAAAAGGGGCATGGAGCATTGTGATTACTGGGGTCTAGGAGCATTGTGATGACTAGGGCATGGAGCATTGTGATGAGAAAGCCATGGAGCATTCTGATGACATGCTTCATGGAGTTTTGTGATGACAAGGACATGGAACATTGTGATTACACTGATCTTGGAGCATTGTGATGAAAAGTGGACGGATCATTGTGATGAAAAATGCATGGAGCCTTGTCATGGCAGTGTTCAAGGAGCATACTGACGACAAGTGTCAGGGAGCATTGTGATGACAAGTGTATTGAGCCTTGTGATGACAAAGGTCATGGAGCATTGTGATGAGAATACCATGGATAATTGTGATGATGAGCGTCATGGGGATTTGTGATGATAAGTGTTATGGAACATTGTGATCACAAGGGTTTGGAGCATTATGATGACAGAGGTCATGGATAATTTTGATTTCATTGTGATGACAATAGCCTGAAGCATTATGATGATGGTCATGGTGCATTGTGATGACAGGGTTCATGGAGCATTGAGATGCAAAGGGGCATGGAGCATTTTGATTACAGGGGACATGGAGCATTGTGATGACAAGGGCATGGAGCATTGTGATGAGAAGGCCATGGAACATTCTGATGACATGTGTCATGGAGCTTTGTGAAGAAAAGGGCATGGAGCATTGTGATTACAGGGGTCTTGGAGCATTGTGATGAGAAGTGTCATGGAGCCTTGTGATGACAAGGCCGTGGAACATTGTGTTGGCAGGGGTAATCAGCATTGTTATGACAGAGGTAATGGGGCATTCTGATGAGAAGGGCATTGAGCATTGGCCTGAAATGTTTCATGGATTATAGTGATGAGAGTGGGCATGGACCATTGTGATGACAAGGGCACGGAACACTGTGATACATGGGTCTTGGAGGATTGTGATGAAAAGGGCATGGAGCATTTTGATGAGAACGGCATAGAGCATTGTGATGACAAGTGTCATGGAGCTTTGTGATGACAAGGGCATGGAGCAATGGGATGAGAGGTTTCATGGACCATTTTGATGACAATAATATGGAGCATTGAGATGCCAAGGGTCATGGAGCTTTGTGATGACAACGGTCATGGAGCATTTTGATGACAAGCGTGTGGTGCATTGTGATGAGAAGGAGAGGGAGCATTTTGATGACAGGGTCATGCAGCAATTTGATGAAAAGTGTAATGTAACATTTTGATGACAGGGGTTACAGAACATTGTGATGCCATGGGTCAAGGAGCTTTGGGCTGAAAAGTGTCATGGAGCATTTTGATGACAGTGGTTATGGAATATTGTGATGTCAGGGGTCATGGAACATTTTGATTACTGGGTTGAGGTAGGATTGTGATGACTAGTGATGGAACATTGTGATATCTCAGGTGAGAGAACATTTGGATGAGAAGTGCATGGAGCATTGCGAATACAAGATTTATGGAGCATAGCGATGACAAGGTTGTGGATCATTGTGATGAAAAACGCGTGGCACATTGTGATGACAAGGGTCATGGAACATTGTTCTGACAAAGGCATGGAGCATTGTGATGACAAGGGTCCCGGAGCATTGTGATGAAAATTTCATGGAGCATTGTGGTTACAAAGGACACAGAGCCTTGTGATGATGCGGGCATGGACCGTTGTGATGACAAACGTTATGAAGCATTGTGATGACTGGAGTCACGGAGCATTGAGATGACAGGGGTCATGGAGCATTGTGATGACAGGGACATGGACCGTTGTGGTGACAATTTTCAGAGGTTATTGTGATGACTAGTGGACATGGTGCATTGTGATGACAAGGGCATGGATCATTGTGATGAGAGGGGCATGGAGCACTGGTCTGACAAGTTTCATTGATTATTTTGATGACAGTGGACATGGTTCATTGTGATGACAAGGGCATGGATCATGGTGATGAGAAGGTCATGGAGTATTGTGAAGACAGGTGTCAGGGAGCATTGTGATGACATATGTCAGGGTCCATTGCGAAGAAAATAGAATGGAAAATTGTGATGCCAAATGTAATGGAGGATTGTGATGAGAAATAAAATGGGGCATTGTGATGACTAGGGCTTGGAGCACTATGATGACAAGGGCCATTGAGAATTTTCATGACAAGGTCGTGAAGCATTGTGATGACAAGGTCCTGGAGCATTGTGATGAGAAAACCATGGAGCCTTGTGATGACAAGTCTCATATAGCATACTGATGAATAGGGGCATGGACCATTGTGATTACAGGGGTCTTGGAACATTGTGATGACAAGGGCATGGAGCATTGTGAAGAGAAGGCCAAGGAGCATTCTGAAGACATGCGTCATTGAGCTTTGTGGTCACCAGCGCTTGGATCACTGAGATTACAGGGGTCTTGGAGCATTGTGATGAAAAGGGCATGGAACATTGTGATGAAAAATGCATGGAGCCTTGTCATGACAGGGTTAAAGGAGCATACAGACAACAAGTGTGAGGGAGCATATTGATGACAAGTGTATTGAGCATTGTGATGACAAAGGTCATGGAGCATTGTGATGAGAAGGCCATGGAGCATTCTGATGACATGTGTCATGGAGCTTAGTGATGACAAGGGCATGGAGCAATGTGATGCCAAGGGTCATGGATATTTCTGATGACAAGGGTCATGGAGCATTTTGATGACAACTGCGTTGTGCATTGTGATGAGAAGTGCAGGGAGCATTGTGATGACAGGGTCATGGAGCAATTTGATGAAAAGTGTCAAGGACCATTTTGATGACACGGGTTATGGAACATTGTGATGTCAGGTGTCATCGAACATTCTGATGATAAGTGCATATAGCATTGTGATGAGAGGAGTCATGGAACATTGTGATGACAGGGGTGAGGGAGTACTGTGTCAAATAGTGATGTAACATTGTGATATCAGTGGTGAGAGAGCATTTTGATGAGAAGTGCAAGGATCATTGTGATGACAAGGTTTGTGGAGCATTGTGATGACAAGATTGTGGAGCACTGTGATGACAAGCGCATGGTGCATTGTGAATACATGTGTGATGGAGCATTGTGCGGACAAGCGCATGGTGCTTTGTGATGACAAGGGTCATGGAGCATTGTGCTGAGAAAGGCATAGAGCATTGTGATGACAAGTGTCAAAGAGCATTTTGATGAAAAGTTCATGGAGCATTGTGGTTAAAATGGTCAGAGAGACTGTTGATGACGAGGGCATGGACCATTGTGATGACAAAGGTCATGAAGCATTGTGATGACTGGAGTCACGGGGAATTGTGATGACAAGGGTCATGGAGCATTGTGATAACAAGGGCATGGAGCATTGTGATTACAATGGCATGGAGCATTGCTCTAATAAGTTTCATGGATTATTGCGATGACAGTTGGAATGGCGCATTGTGATGACAAGGGCATGGAGCATTGTGATGAGCAGGTCATGCAGTATTGTGAATACAGGTGTCAGGGAGCATTGTGATGACATATGTAATGGCCCATTGTGATGACAATGGCATGGAGCATTGTGATGCGGAGGGTCATGGAGCTTTGTGATGACAAAGGTCATGGAGCATTTTGATGACAAGGGTGTGGTGCATTGTGATGAGAAGGGCAGGGAGCATTTTGATGACAAGGTCATGCAGCAATTTGATGAAAACTGTAATGGAACATTTTGTTGACAGGGGTTATAGAACATTGTGATGCCAGGGGTCATGGAGCTTTGGGATGAAATGGGTCATGGAGCATTTTGATGACAGGTGTTATGGAACATTGTGATGTCGGGGGTCATGGATCACTGTGCTGATAAGGGGATGTAGCATTGTGATGACAGGGGTCATGGAACATTGTGATAAGAGGGGTGAGGGAGGATTCTGATGACTAGTGATGGAACATTGTGATATCTCATGTGAGAGAGCCTTTGGATGAAAAGTGCATGGAGCATTGTGGTTACAAGGTTTATGGAGCATAGCGATGACAATGTTGTGGATCATTGTGATGAAAAGCGCATGGCACATTGTGATGACAAGTGTCATGGAGCATTGTTCTGACAAAGGCATGGAGCATTGTGATGACAAGTGTGACAGAGCATTGTGATGAAATGTTCATGGAGCATTGGGGTTACAAAGATAACAGAGCCTTGTGATGACGCGGGCATGGACCGTTGTGATGATAAACGTTATGAAGCATTGTGATGACAGGAGTCAGGGAGCGTTGTGATGACAGGGGTCATGGAGCATTTTGATGACAAGGGCATGGAGCATTGTGATGACAAGGGCATGCAGTATTGTGAAGACAGGTGTCAGGGAGCATTGTGATGACATATGTCATGGTCCATTGCGATGACATTGGCAGGGATCATTGTGATGCCAAATGTAATGGAGGATTGTGATGACAAATATAAAGGAGCATTGTAATGGTTAGGGCTTGGAGCATTATGATGACAAGGTCCATTGAAAATTTTCATGACAAGGTCGTGAAGCATTGTGATGACAAGTTGCTGGAGCATTGTGATGACAAAATCATGGAACCTTGTGATGACAAGTCTCATGGAGCATAATGATGTAAAGGGGCTTGGAGCGTTCTGATTATAGGGGTCTTGGAACATTGTGATAAGAAGGGCATGGAGCTTTGTGATGACAAGGGCATGGAGCATTGTTCTAATAAGTTTCATGGATTATTGTGATGAAACTTGGAATGGCGCATTGTGATGACAAGGGCATGGAGAATTGTGATGACCAGGTCATGCAACATTGTGAAGAGAGATGTCAGGGAGCATTGTGATGACATATGTAATGGCCCAATGTGATGACAATGGCATGGAGCATTGTGATGCCAAGTGTCATGGAGGATTCTGATGACAAAGGTAATGGAGCATTGTGATGACAATGGCTTGGAGCATTGTGATGACAAGGGTCAGGGAGCATTGTGCTGACAAGTGCATGGAGAATTGTGATGACAATGGTCTGGAGCATTCTGATGACAAGCTTGTGGAGTATTTTTTTTTTGAATGAGTAGGTCAAAAATGTCCCCTCATCATTATTACTTGTGCTCATTTTTTTAAATTTTATTTTATTTTATTTTTTTGCTTTATAACAAATTTAATCAGTTATACATATACATATGTTTCCATATCCACTTTTGGAGTATTCTGATGACAATGGCATGGAGCATTGTGATGAAAGTGGCATGGGGCTTTGTGATGAAAAAGGCATGGAGCCTTTTCGTGACAGGGTTCAAGGAGCATTCTGACGACAAGTGTCAGGGAGCATTGTGATGACAAGTGTATTGAGAATTGTGATGACAATGGTCATGGAGCATTGTGATGAAAAGTGCATGGAGTATTGTGATGACAGGCATCATGGAGCGTTGTGATGACAAGTGTTATGAAACTTTGTGATCACAAGGGTTTGGAGCATTGTGATGACAGAGTTCATGGATCATTTTGATTTCAAGGAGCATGGAGCATTGTGATGACAAGGACATGAAGCAATGTGATCCCAAGGTTCATGGAGGATTGTGATGACAATGGTAATGGAGTATTGTGATGACAAGGGCATAGAGCATTGTAATGACAAGGTCATGTAGCATTTTGCTGACAAAGTCATGGAGCATTGTGATGACAGGTGTCATGGAGCACTGCAATGACAAGCGTCACGGAGCATTGTGAATACAGGGGTCATGGAGCATTGGGATGAAAAGGGCATGGATCCTTTTGAAGAAAAGGTCCATGGATCATTGGGATGAAAATGTTCATGGAGTATTTTGATGACAGGTGTCATGGAGCATTGTGATTACAGGGGTCTTGGGGCATTCTGAAGACAAGAGTCCTGGATCATTGTGTTGTCAGGTTTCATGGAGTGTTGTGATGACAGTGGTAATGGAGCATTGTGATGATATTGGTCATGGCACATTGTGATGAGAAGGTCATGGAGCATTGGGGTGAAAATGTTCATGGAATATTGTGATGAATGGTGTCATGGAGCATTGTGATGACAAGGGAATGGAGCGTGGTGATAATAAGGTCCTGGAGCATTGTGATGAGAAGACCATGGAGACTTGGGATGACAAGTCTCATGGAGCATTCTGATGAAAAGTTGCATGGAGCCTTCTGATTACAGGGGTCTTGGATCATTGTGATGACAAGGGCATGGAGCACTGTGAGGAGAAGGCCATGGAACATTCTGATGACATGCGTCATGGAGCTTTGTGATGACAGTGGCATGGAGCATTGTGATTACAGGGGTCTTGGAGCATTGAGATGACAAGGGTCATGGAGCCTTGTGATGACAAGGCCTTGGAAAATTGTGATGGCAGGGGTCATGGAGCATTGTTATGACAGAGGTAATGGAGAATTGTGATGAGAAGGGCATTGATCATTGGTCTGAAATGTTTCATGTATTATTGTGATGAGAGTGGGCATGGAGCATTGTGATAACAAGGGCACGTACACTGTGATACATGCGTCATGGGGGGTTGTAATGAAAAGCGCATGGAGCATTGTGATGAGAAGGGCATCGAGCATTGTGATGACAAGTGTCATGGAGCTTTGTGATGACAAGGGCATGGAGCAATGTGATGAGAGGGTTCATGGAACATTGTGATGACAATGACATGGAACATTGTGATGCCGAGGGTCAGGGAGCTTTGTGATGACAAAGGTCATGGAGCATTTTGAGGACAAGTGTGTGGTGCATTGTGATGAGAATGGCAGGGAGCATTTTGATGAGAGGGTCATGCAGCAATTTGATGAAAAGTGTAATGGAAACTTTTGATGACAGGGTTTATAGAATATTGTGATGCCAGGGGTCATGGAGCTTTGGGATGAAAAGGGTCATGGAACATTTTGATGACAGGCGTTATGGAACACTGTGATGTCAGGTGTCAGGGATCATTGTGCTGATAAGGGGATGTAGCATTGGGATGACAGGGGTCATGGAACATTGTGATAACTGGGGTGAGGGAGGATTGTGATGACTAGTGATGGAACATTGTGATATCTCATGTGAGAGAGCATTTGGATGAGAAGTGCATGGAGCATTGTGATTACAAGGTTTATGCAGCATAGCGATGACAAGGTTGTGGATCATTGTGATGAAAAGCGCATGGCACATTGTGATGACAAGGGTCATGGAGCATTGTTCTGACAAGGACATGGAGCATTGTGATGACAAGGGTCACGGAGCATTGTGATGAAAATTTCATGGAGCATTGTGATGCCAAGTGTCATGGAGGATTCTAATGACAAAGGTAATGGAGCATTGTGATGACAAGGGTTTGGAGCATTGTGATAACAAGGGTCAGGGAGCATTGTGCTGACAAGTGCATGGATAATTGTGATGACAAGAGACATGGAGCATTCTGATGACAAGCTTGTGGAGTATTGTGACGACAATGGCTTGGAGCATTGTGATGAAAAGTGCATGGAGCATTGTGATGAAAAAGGCATGAAGCCATTTCATGACAGGTTTCAAGGAGCATTCTGATGACAAGTGTCAGGGAACATTGTGATGACATGTGTATTGATAATTGTGATGAAAAAGATCATGGAGCATTTTGACGAAAAGGGCATAGAGTATTGTGATGACAGGAATCATGGAGCGTTGTGATGACAAGTGTTATGGAACATTGTGATCACAAGTGTTTGGAGCATTGCGATGACAGAGGTCATGGATCATTTTGATTTCAAGGAGCATGGAGCATTGTGATGACTATGGCATGAAGCAATGGGATCCCAAGGATCTTGGAGGATTGTGATGACATTGCTAAAGGAGTATTGTGATGACAAGCGCATAGAGCATTGTAATGACAAGGTCATGTAGCATTTTGCTTACAAAGGCATGGAGCATGGTGATGACAGGTGTCATGGAGCACTGTGATGACAAGCATCACGGAGCATTGTGAATACAGTGGTCATGGAGCATAGGGATGACAACGGCATGGATCCTTGTGATGACAAGTGTCATGGAGCATTGGGCTGAAAATGTTCATGGAGTATTGTGATGAGAGGGGTCATGGGGCATTGTGATTACAGAGGTCTTGGAGCATTTTGATGACAAGAGTCCCGGATGATTGTGTTGTCAGGTGTCATGGAGTGTTTTGATGACAGTGGTCATGCAGCATTGTGATGATATTGGTCATGGAGCATTGTGATGAGAAGGTCATGGAGCAAAGGGCTAAAAATGTTCATGGAGCATTGAGATGACAGGTGTCATGGAGCATTGTGATGACAAGGGAATGGAGCATGGTGATGACAAGGTCCTGGAGCATTGTGATGAGATGACCATGGAGACTTGGGATGACAAGTCTCATGGAGCATTCTGATGAAACGGGGCATGGAGCATTGTGATTACAGGGGTCTTGGAGCATTGTGATGACAAGGGCATGGAGCACGGTGAGGAGAAGGCCATGGAACATTCTGATGACATGCGTCATGGAGCTTTGTGATGACAATGGCATGGAGCATTGTGATTCCAAGGGTCATTGAGCTTTGTGATGACAAAGGTCATGGAGCATATTGATGCCAAGGGTGTGGTGCATTGTTATGAGAAGGGCAGGGAGCATTTTGATGACAGGGTCATGCAGCAATTTGATGAAAAGTGTAATTGAACATTTTGTTGACAGGGTTTATAGAACATTGTGATACCAGGGGTCATGGAGCTTTGGGATGAAATGTGTCAAGGAGCACTTTGATGACAGGGGTTATGGAATATTGTGATGTCAGGTGTCATGGAACACTGTGCTGATAAGTAGAAGTAGCATTGTGATGACAGGGGTCATGGAACATTGTGATTACAGGGGTGAGGGCGGAGTGTGATGACTAGTGATGGAACATTGTGATATCTCATGTGAGAGAGCCTTTGGATGAAAAGTGCATGGAGCATTGTGATTACAATGTTTATGGGGCATAGCGAAGACAATGTTGTGGATCATTGTGATGAAAATCACATGGAACATTGTGATGACAAGGGTCATGGAGCATTGTTCTGACAAAGACATGGAGCATTGTGATGACAAGTGTCACAGAGCATTGTGATGAAAAGTTCATGGAGCATTTGGGTTACAAAGGTCACAGAGCCTTGTGATGACGCGGGCATGGACCGTTTTGATGACAAACGTTATGAAGCATTGTGATGACTGGAGTCAGGAAGCGTTGTGATGACAGGGGTCATGGAGCATTTTGATGACAAGGGCATGGAGCTTTGTGATGACAGGGGCATGGAACATTGGTCTGACATGTTTCCTAGATTATTGTGATGACAGTGGACATGGTGCATTGTGATGACAAGGGCATGGAGCATTGTGATGAGAAGGCCAGGGACTATTGTGAAGACAGGTGTCAGGGAGCATTGTGATGACATATGTCATGGTCCATTGCGATGACAATGGCAGGGAGCATTGTGATGCCAAATGTAATGGAGGATTGTCATGACAAATATAATGGAGCATTGTGATGACTAGGGCTTGGAGCATTATGATGACAAGGGCCATTGAGAATTTTCATGACAATGTCGTGAAGCATTGTTATGACAAGTTCCTGGAGCACTGTGATGAGAAAACCATGGAGCCTTGTGATGACAAGTCTCATGGAGCATACTGATGAAAAAGGGCATGGAGCATTCTGATTAGAGGGGTCTTGGAACATTGTGATAACAAGGGCATGGAGCTTTGTGATGAAAAGGGCATCGAGCATTGGTCTAATAAGTTTCATGGATTATGGTGATGACAGTTGGAATGGCGCATTTTGATGACAAGGGCATGGAAATTTGCGATGACCAGGTCATGCAATATTGTGAAGAGAGGTGTCAGGGAGCATTGTGATGACATATGTAATGGCCCAATGTGATGACAATGGCATGGAGTATTGTGATGCCAAGTGTCATGGAGGATTCTGATGACAAAGGTAATGGAGCATTGTGATGACAATGGCTTGGAGCATTGTGATGACAAGGGTCAGGGAGCATTGTGCTGACAAGTGCATGGAGAATTGTGATGACAATGGTCATGGAGCATTCTAATGACAAACTTGTGGAGTATTTTGTTGACAATGGCATGGAGCATTGTGATGAAAATGGCATGGGGCTTTGTGAAGAAAAAGGCATGGAGCCTTTTCGTGGCAGGGTTTAAGGAGCATTCTGACGACACGTGTCAGGGAGCATTGTGATGACAAGTGTATTGAGAATTGTGATGACAACGGTCATGGAGCATTGTGATGAAAAGGGCATGGAGTATTGTGATGACAGGCATCATGGAGCATTGTGATGAAAAGTGTTATGGAACATTGTGTTCACAAGGGTTTGGAGCATTGTAATGACAGAGGTCATGGATCATTTTGATTTCAAGGAGCATGGAGCATTGTGATGACAAGGGCATGAAAGAATGTGATCCCAAGTTTCATGGAGGATTGTGATGACAATGGTAATGGAGTATTGTGATGACAAGCACATAGAGCATTGTAAAGACAAGGTCATGAAATATTTTGCTGACAAAGGCATGGAGCATTGTGATGACAGGTGTCATGGAGCACTGTGATGACAAGCGTCACGGAGCATTGTGAATAAAGGGGTCATGGAGCATTGGGATGAGAAGGTCATGGAGCATTGGGCTGAAAATGTTCATTGAATATTGTGATGACAGGGGTCCTGGAGCATTGTGATGACAAGGTCCTGGAACATTGAGATGAAAAGACCATGGAGACTTGTGATGACAAGTCTCATGGAGCATTCTGATGAAAAGGGGCATGGAGCATTGTGATTACAGGGGTCTTGGAGCATTGTGATGACAAGTGCATGGAGTATTGTGATGACAGGCATCATGGAGCGTTGTGATGACAAGTGTTATGGAACAATGTGATCACAAGTGTTTGGAGCATTGCGATGACAGAGGTCATGGATCATTTTGATTTCAGGGAGCATAGAGCATTGTGATGACTAGGGCATGAAACAATGCGATCCCAATGTTCTTGGAGGATTGTGATGACAATGGTAATGGAGTATTGTGATGACAAGCGCATAGAGCATTGTAATGACAAGATCATATAGCATTTTGCTGACAAAGGCATGGAGCTTTGTGATGACAGGTGTCATGGAGCACTGCGATGACAAGCATCACGGAGCATTGTGAATACAGGGGTCATGGAGCATAGGGATGACAAGGGCATGGATCATTGTGATGACAAGTGTCATGGAGCACTGGGCTGAAAATGTTCATGGAGTATTGTGATGACAGGGGTCATGGAGCATTGTGATGACAAGGGAATGAAGCACGGTGATGACAAGGTACTGGAGCATTGTGATGAGATGACCATGGAGACTTTTGATGACAAGTCTCAAGGAGCATTCTGATGAAAAGTGGCATTGAGCATTGTCATTACAGGGGTCTTGGAGCATTGTGATGACAAGAGTCCTGGATCATTGTGTTGTCAGGTTTCATGGAGTGTTGTGATGACAGTGGTCATGAAGCATTTTGATGATATTGGTCATGGCACATTGTGATGAGAAAGTCATGGAGCATTGGGGTGAAAATGTTCATGGAATATTGTGATGACAGTTGTCATGGAGCATTGTGATGACAAGGGATTGGAGCCTGGTGATGACAAGGTCCTGGAGCATTGTGATGAAATGACCATGGGGACTTCTGATGACAAGTCTCATGGAGCATTCTGATGAAAAGGTGCATGGAGCATTGTGATTACAGGGGACTTGGAGCATTGTGATGAAAAGGGCATGGAGCACTGTGAGGAGAAGTCCATGGAACATTCTGATAACATGCGTCAGGGAGCTTTGTGATGACAAGGGCATGGAGCATTGTGATTACAGGGGTCTTGGAGCATTGTGATGACAAGGGTCATGCAGCCTTGTGATGACAAGGCAATGGAACATTGTGATGGCAGGGGTCATGGAGCATTGTTATGACAGTTGTAATGGAGCATTGTGATGAGTAGGTCATTGAGCATTGGTCTGAAATATTTCATGGATTATTGTGATGAGAGTGGGCATGGAGCATTGTGATGACAAGGGAACGTACACTGTGATACATGGGTCATGGGGGATTGTAATGACAAGGGCATGGAGCATTGTGATGAGAAGGGCATCGAGCATTGTGATGACAAGTGTCATGGAGCTTTGTGATGACAAGGGCATTGAGCAATGTGATGAGAGGGTTCATGGAGCATTATGATGACAATGACATGGAGCATTGTGATGCCAAGGGTCATGGAGCTTTGTGATGACAATGGTCATGGAGCATTTTGATGACAAGGGTGTGGTGCATTGTGATGAATAAGGCAGGAAGCATTTTGATGATAGGTTCATGCAGGAATTTGATGAAAAGTGTAATGGAACATTTTGATGACAGGGGTTATAGAACATTGTGATGCCCGGTGTCATGGAGCTTTGGGATGGAAAGGGTCATGGAGCATTTTGATGACAGGGGTTATTGAATATTGTGATGTCAGGGATCATGGAACATTGTGCTGATAAGGGGATGTAGCATTGTGATGACAGGGGTCATGGAAAATTGTGATAACATGGGTGAGGGAGGATTGTGATGACAAGTGATGGTACATTGTGATATCTCATGTGAGAGAGCATTTGGATGAGAATTACATGGAACATTGTGATTACAAGGTTTATGGAGCATAGCGATGACAAAGTTGTGGATCATTGTGATGAAAAACGCATGGCACATTGTGATGACAAGGGTCTTGGAGCATTGTTGTGAAAAAGACATGGAGCATTGTGATGACAAGGGTCACGGAGCATTGTGATGAAAAGTTCATGGAGCATTGTGGTTACAAATGTCACAGAGTCTTTTGATGACGCGGGCATGGACCGTTGTGATGACAAACGTTATGAAGCATTGTGATGACTGGAGTCACGGGGCATTGTGATGACAGGGGACATGGAGCATTGTGATGACAAGGGCATGGAGGATTGTGATGACAGGGGCATGGAGCATTGGTCTGACAAGTTTCATAGATTATTGTGATGACAGTGGACATGGTGTATTGTGATGACAAGGGCATGGAGCATTGTGATGACAAGGGCATGGAGTATTGTGAAGACATGTGTCAGGGAGCATTGTGATGACATATGTCATGGTCCATTGCGATGTCAGTGGCATGGAGCATTGGGATGCCAAATGTAATGGAGGATTGTGATG
This sequence comes from Mesoplodon mirus, assembly GCF_964341445.2. Taxonomy (NCBI): domain Eukaryota; kingdom Metazoa; phylum Chordata; class Mammalia; order Artiodactyla; family Ziphiidae; genus Mesoplodon; species Mesoplodon mirus. The sequence goes on from NW_028295717.1 coordinate 44,218, forward strand.
ACAAATATAATGGAGCATTGTGATGACTAGGGCTTGGAGCATTATGATGACAAGGGCCATTGAGAATTTTCATGACAATGTCGTGAAGCATTGTGATGACATTGTCCTGGAGAATTGTGATGAGAAAACCATGGAGCCTTGTGATGACAGGTCTCATGGAGCATACTGATGAAAAGGGGCATGGAGCATTCTGATTACAGGGGTCTTGGAACATTGTGGTAACAAGGGCATGGAGCATTGTTATGACAAGGGCATGGAGTAATGTTATGACAGGCATCATGGAGCGTTGTGATGACAAGTGTTATGGAACATTGTGATCACAAGGTTTTGGAGCACTGCAATGACAGAGGTCATGGATCATTTTGATTTCAAGGAGCATGGAGCATTGTGATGACTAGGGCATGAAGCAATGCGATCCCAAGGTTCATGGAGGATTGTGATGACAATGGTAATGGAGTATTGTGATGACAAGCGCATAGAGCATTGCAATGACAAGGTCATGTAGCATTTTGCTGACAAAGGCATGGAGCATTGTGATGACAGGTGTCATGGAGCACTGTGATGACAAGCATCACAGAGCACTGTGAATACAGGGGTCATGGAGCATAGGGATGACAAGGGCATGGATCATTGTGTTGACAAGTGTCATGGAGCATTGGGCTGAAAATGTTCAAGGAGTATTGTGATGACAGGGGTTATCGAGCATTGTGATGACAAGAGTCCCGGATCATTGTGTTGTCAGGTGTCATGGAGTGTTGTGATGACAGTGGTCATGGAGCATTGTGATGATATTGGTCATGGAGAATTGTGATGAGAAGGTCATGGAGCATATGGCTGAAAATATTCATGGAGTATTGTGATGACAGGGGTCATGGAGCACTGTGATGTCAAGGGAATGGAGCATGGTGATGACAAGTTCCTGTAGCATTGTGATGAGATGACCATGGAGACATGTGATGACAAGTCTCTAGGAGCATTCTGATGAAAAGGGGCATGGAGCATTGTGATTACAGGGGTCTTGGAGCATTGTGATGACAAGGGCATGGAGCACTGTGAGGAGAAGGCCATGGAACATTCTGATAACATGCGTCACGGAGCTTTGTGATGACAAGGGCATGGAGCATTGTGATTACAGAGGTCTTGGAGCATTGTGATGAGAAGGGTCATGGAGCCTTGTGATGGCAAGGCCATGGAACATTGTGATGGCAGGGGTCATGGAGCATTGTTATGACAGTTGTAATGGAGCATTGTGATGAGTAGGGCATTGAGCATTGGTCTGAAATGTTTCATGGATTATTGTGATGAGAGTGGGCATGGAGCATTGTGATGACAAGGGCACGTACACTGTGATACATGGGTCATGGGGGATTGTAATGACAAGGGCATGGAGCATTGTGATGAGAAGGGCATCGAGCATTGTGATGACAAGTGTCATGGAGCTTTGTGATGACAAGGGCATTGAGCAATGTGATGAGAGGGTTCATGGAGCATTATGATGACAATGACATGGAACATTGTGATGCCAAGGGTCATGGAGCTTTGTGATGACAAATGTCATGGAGCATTTTGATGACAAGTGTGTGGTGCATTGTGATGAGTAGGGCAGGGAGCATTTTGATGACAGGTTCATGCAGGAATTTGATGAAAAGTGTAATGGAAAATTTTGATGACAGGGGTTATAGAACATTGTGATGCCAGGTGTCATGGATCTTTGGGATGAAAAGGGTCATGGAGCATTTTGATGACAGGGGTTATTGAATATTGTGATGTCCGGGATCATGGAACATTGTGCTGATAAGGGGATGTAGCATTGTGATGACAGGGGTCATGGAAAATTGTGATAACAGGGGTGAGGGAGGATTGTGATGACAAGTGATGGTACATTGTGATATCTCATGTGAGAGAGCATTTGGATGAGAATTGCATGGATCATTGTGATTACAAGGTTTATGGAGCATAGCGATGACAAAGTTGTGGATCATTGTGTTGAAAAACGCATGGCACATTGTGATGACAAGGGTCATGGAGGATTGTTGTGACAAAGACATGGAGCATTGGGATGACAAGTGTCACGGAGCATTGTGATGAAAAGTTCATGGAGCATTGTGGTTAAAAAGGTCACAGAGTCTTGTGATGACGCGGGCATGGACCGTTGTGATGACAAACGTTATGAAGCATTGTGATGACTGGAGTCACAGAGCATTGTGATGACAGGGGTCAGGGTGCTTTGGGATGAAAGGGGTCATGGAGCATTTTGATGACAGGCGTTATGGAACACTGTGATATCAGCAGTCTTGGAACATTGTGCTGATAAGGGGATGTAGCATTTTGATGACAGGGGTCATGGAACATTATGATAAATAGGGTGAGGGAGGATTGTGATGACTAGTGAAGGAACACTGTGATATCTCATGTGAGAGAGCATTTGGATGAAAAGTGCATGGAGCATTGTGATTAGAAGTTTTATGGAGCATAGCGATGACAAGGTTGTGGATAACTGTGATGAAAAACGCATGGCACTTTGTGATGACATGGGTCATGGAGCATTGTTCTGACAAAGACATGGAGCATTGTGATGACAAGGGCCATGGAGCATTGTGATGAAAATTTCATGGAGCATTGTGGTTACAAAGGTCACAGAACCTTGTGATGACGCGGGCATGGACCGTTGTGATGACAAACGTTATGAAGCATTGTGATGACTGGAGTCACGGAGCATTGAGATTACAGGGGTAATGGAGCATTGTGATGAGAAGGGCATGGAGCATTGTGATGACAGGGGCATGGAGCATTGGTCTGACAAGTTTCATAGATTATTGTGATGACAGTGGACATGGTGCATTGTGATGACAAGGGCATGGAGCATTGTGATGACAAGGGCATGGAGTACTGTGAAGACAGGTGTCAGGGAGCATTGTTATGACATATGTCATGGTCCATTGCGATGACAGTGGCATGGAGCATTGTGATGCCAAATGTAATGGAGGATTGTGATGACAAATATAATGGAGCATTGTGATGACTAGGGCTTGGAGCATTATGATGGCAAGGGCCATTAAGAATTTTCATGACAATGTCGTGAAGCATTGTGATGACATGGTCCTGGAGAATTGTGATGAGAAAACCATGGAGCCTTGTGATGAAAGGTCTCATGGAGCATACTGATGAAAAGGGGCATGGAGCATTCTGATTACAGGGGTCTTGGAACCTTGTGATAACAAGGGCATGGAGCATTGTGATGACAAGGGCATGGAGTACTGTGATGACAGGCATCATGGAGCGTTGTGATGACAAGTGTTATGGAACATTGTGATCACAAGGTTTTGGAGCATTGCGATGACAGAGGTCATGGATCATTTTGATTTCAAGGAGCATGGAGCATTGTGATGTCTAGGGCATGAAGCAATGCGATCCCAAAGTTCTTGGAGGATTGTGATGACAATGGTAATGGAGTATTGTGATGACAAGCGCATAGAGCATTGTAATGACAAGGTCATGTAGCATTTTGCTGACAAAGGCATGGAGCTTTGTGATGACAGGTGTCATGGAGCACTGTGATGACAAGCATCAAGGAGCATTGTGAATACAGGGGTCATGGAGCATAGGGATGACAAGGGCATGGATCATTGTGATGACAAGGGTCATGGATCATTGGGCTGAAAATGTTCATGGAGTACTGTGATGACAGGGGTCATGGAGCATTGTGATTACAGGGGTCTTGGAGCATTGTGATGACAAGAGTCCCGGATCATTGTGTTGTCAAGTGTCATGGAGTGTTGTGATGACAGTGGTCATGGAGCATTTTGAAGATATTTGCCATGGAGCATTGTGATTAGATGGTCATGGAGAATTGGCTGAAAATGTTCATGGAGTATTGTGATGCCAGGTGTCATGGAGCATTTTGATGACAAGGGAATGGAGCATGGTGATTACAAGTTACTGGAGCATTGTGATGAGATGACCATGGAGACTTGTGATGACAAGTCTCATGGAGCATTCTGATGAAAAGAGGCATGGAGCATTGTGATTACAGGGGTCTTGGAGCTTTGTCATGACAAGGGCATGGAGCTCTCTGAGGAGAAGTCCATGGAACATTCTGATGACATGCGTAATGGAGCTTTGTGATGAAAAGGGCCTGGAGCATTGTGATTAGAGGGGTCTTGGAGCATTGTGATGACAAGGGTCATGGAGCCTTGTGATGACAAGGCCGTGGAGCATTGTGATGGCAGGGGTCATGGAGCATTGTTATGACAGAGGTAATGGAGCATTGTGATGAGAAGGGCATTGAACATTGGTCTGAATTGTTTCATGGATTATTGTGATGAGAGTGGGCATGGAGCATTGTGATGAGAAGGGCACGGTACACTGTGATACATGGGTCATGGGGGATTATAATGACAAGGGCATGGAGCATTGTGATGAGAAGGGCATCGAGCATTGTGATGACAAGTGTCATGGATCTTTGTGATGACAAGGGCATGGAGCAATGTGATGAGAGGGTTCATGGAGCATTGTGATGACAATGTCATGGAGCATTGTGATGCCAAGGGTCATGAAGCTTTGTGATGACAAAGGTCATGGAGCATTTTGATGACAAGGGTGTGCTGCATTCTGTTGAGAAGGGCAGAGAGCATTTTGATGACATGGTCATGCAGCAATTTGATGAAAACTGTAATGGAACTTTTTGATGACAGTTATTATAGAACATTGTGATGCCTGGGGTCATGGATCTTTGCGATGAAAAGGTTGATGGAGCATTTTGATGAAAGGTGTTATGGAACATTGTGATGTCAGGGGTCATGGAACATTTTGCTGATAAGGGGATGTAGCATTGTGATGACAGGGGTCATGGAACATTGTGATAACTGGGCTGAGGGAGTATTGTGATGACTAGAGATGGAACATTGTGATATCTCATGTGAGAGAGCACTTGGATGAGAAGTGCATGGAACATTGTGATTACAAGGTTTATGGAGCATAGCGATGACAAAGTTGTGGATCATTGTGATGAAAAAGACATGGCACATTGTGATGACAAGGGTCATGGAGCATTGTTCTGACAAAGACATGGAGCATTGTGATGACAAGTGTCACGGAGCATTGTGATGAAATGTTCATGGAGCATTGTGGTTACAAATGTCACAGAGCCTTGTGTTGACGCGGGCATGGACCATTCTGATGACAAACGTTATGAAACATTGTGATGACTGGAGTCACGGAGCATTGTGATGACAGGGGTCATGGAGCATTGTGATGAAAAGCGCATGGAGCATTGCTCTAATAAGTTTCAGAGATTATTGTGATGACAGTGGGAATGGCGCATTGTGATGACAAGTGCATGGAGCATTGTGATGACCAGGTCATACATTATTGTGAAGAGAGGTGTCAGGGAGCATTGTGATGACATATGTAATGGCCCATTGTGATGACAATGGCATGGAGCACTGTGATGCCAAGTGTCATGGAGGATTCTGATGACAAAGGTAATGGAGCATTGTGATGACAATGGCTTGGAGCATTGTGATAACAAGGGTCAGGGAGCATTGTGCTGACAAGTGCATGGAGAATTGTGAAGACAAGGGTCATGGAGCATTCTCATGACAAGCTTGTGGAGTATTTTGATGACAATGGCATGGAGCATTGTGATGAAAATTGCATCGGGCTTTGTGATGAAAAAGACATGGAGCATTTTCGTGACAGGATTCAAGGAGCATTCTGATGACAAGTGTCAGGGAGCATTGTGATGACAAGTGTATTGAGAATTGTGATGACAAAGGTCATGGAGCATTGTGATGAAAAAGGCATGGAGTATTGTCATGACAGGCATCATGGAGCGTTGTGATGACAAGTGTTATGGAACATTGTGATCACAAGGTTTTGAAGCATTGTGATGACAGCGGTCATGGATCATTTTGATTTCAAGGAGCATGGAGCATTGTGATGACAAGGCCATGAAGAAAAGTGATCCCAAGTTTCAAGGAGGATTGTGATGACAATGGTAATGGAGTATTGTGATGACAAGCGCATAGAGCACTGTAATGACAAGGTCATGTAGCGTTTTGCTGACAAAGACTTGGAGCATTGTGATAACAGGTGTCATGGAGCACTGTGATGACAATCCTCACGGAGCATTGTGAATACAGAGGTTATGGAGCATAGGGATGACAAGGGCATGGATCATTGTGATGACAAGTGTCATGGATCATTGGGCTGAAAATGTTCATGGAGTATTGTGATGACAGGGGTCATGGAGCATTGTGATTACAGGGGTCTTGGAGAATGTGATGACGAGAGTCCCGGATCATTGTGTTTTCAGGTGTCATGGAGTGTAGTGATGACAGGGGTCATGGAGCATTGTGATGATATTGGTCATGGAGCATTGTGATGAGAATGTCATGGAGCATTGGGCTGAAAATATTCATGGAGTATTGTGATGACAGGGGTCATGGAGGATTGTGATGACAAGGGAATGGAGCATGGTGATGACAAGTTCCTGGAGCATTGTGATGAGAAGACCATGGAGACTTGTGATGACATGTCTCATGGAGCATTCTGATTAAAAGGTGCATGGAGCATTGTGATTACAGGGGTCTTGGAGCATTGTGATGACAAGGGCATTGAGCACTGTGAGGAGAAGGCCATGAAACATTCTGATGACATGCGTCATGGAGCTCTGTGATGACAAGGGCATGTAGAATTGTGATTAGAGGTATCTTGGAGCATTGTGATGACAAGGGTCATGGAGCCTTGTGATTGCAAGGCCGTGGAACATTGTGATGTAAGGGGTCATGGAGCATTGTTATGACAGAGGTAATAGAGCATTGTGATGAGAAGGGCATTGAGCATTGGTCTGAAATGTTTCATGGATTATTGTGATGAGAGTGGGCATGGAGAATTGTGATGACAAGGGCACCGTACACGGTGATACATGGGTCATGGAGGATTGTAATGACAAGGTCATGGAGCATTGTGATGAGAAGGGCATCGAGCATTGTGATGACAAATGTAATGGAGCATTGTGATGACAATGGCTAGGAGCATTGTGATGACCACGGTCAGGGAGCATTATCCTGACAAGTGCATGGAGAATTGTGATGACAATGGCATGGAGCATTCTGATGACAAGCTTCTGGACTATTTTTATGACAATGGAATGGAGCATTGTGATGAAAACGGCATGGGGAATTGTAATGAAAGTGGCATGGAGCCTTTTCGTGACAGGTTTCAAGGAGCATTCTGATGACAAGTGTCAGGGAGCATTGTGATGACAATTGTATTGAGAATTGTGATGACAAAAGTCATGGAGCATTGCGATGAAAAGGGCATGGAGTATTGTGATGACAGGCATCATGGAGCGTTGTGATGACAAGTGTTATGGAACACTGTGATCACAAGTGTTTGGAGCGTTGTGATGACAGAGGTCATGGATCATTTTGATTTCAAGGAGCATGGAGCATTGTGATGACAAGGGCATGAAACAACCTGATCCCAAGGTTCATGGAGGATTGTGATGACAATGGAAATGGAGTATTGTGATGACAAGCGCAGAGAGCATTGTAATGACAGGGTAATGTAACATTTTGCTGACAAAGGCATGGAGCATTGTGATGACATGTGTCATGGAGCACTGTGATGACAAGCGTCACGGAGCACTGTGAATACAGGGGTCATGGAGCATTGGGATGACAAGGGCATGGATCATTGTGATGACAAGGGTCATGGAGCACTGGGCTGAAAATGTTCATGGAGTGTTTTGATGACAGGTGTCATGGAGCATTGTGATGACTAGGAAATGGAGCATTGTGATGAAAAGAGTCCCGAATCATTGTGTTCTCAGGTGACATGGAGTGTTGTGATGACAGTGGTCATGGAGCATTGTGATGATATTGGCCATGGAGCATTGTGATGAGTACGTCGTGGTGCATTGGGCTGAAAATTTTCATGGATTATTGTGATGACAGTGGTCATGGAGCATTGTGATGACAAGGGAATGGAGCATGGTGATGACAAGGTCCTGGAGCATTGTGATGAGAAGACCATGGAGACTTGTGATGACAAGTCTCATAGAGCATTCTGATGAAAAGGAGCATGGAGCATTGTGATTACTGGGGTCTTGGAGCACTGTGATGACTAGGGCATGGAGCATTGTGATGAGAAGGCCATGGAGCATTCTGATGACATGCGTCATGGAGTTTTTTGAGGACAACCATGGAGCATTGTGATTACAGGGGTCTTTGAACATTGTGAGGACAAGGGCATGGAGCATTGTGAGTAGAAGACCAAGGAGCATTCTGATGGCATGCGTCATTGAGCTTTGTGAAGACAAGGGCATGGAGCATTGAGATTACATGGGTCTTGGAGCATTGTGATGAAAAGGACATGGATCATTGTGATGAAAAAGGCATGGAGCCTTGTCATGACAGGATTCAAGGAGGATAGAGACAACAAGTGTCAGGGAGCATTTTGATGACATGTGTATTTAGCATTGTGATAACAAAGGTCATGGAGCATTCTGATGAGAAGTCCATTGATAACTGTGATAACGAGAGTCATGGGACATTGTGATGAAAAGTGATATTGTATATTGTGATCACAAGTGTTTGGAGCATTGTTATGACAGAGGTCACGGAGCATTTTGATTTCATTGTGATGACAATAGCATGAAGCATTATGATGATGGGCATGGTGCATTGTGCTGACAGGTTTCATGGATCATTGAGATGAAAAGAGGCATAGAGGATTGTGATTACAGGGTTATTGGAGCATTGTGATGAGAAGGGTCATGGTGCTTTGTGATGACAGGACCATGGAACATCGTGATGGCAGGTGTCATGGAGCATTGTTATCACAGGGGTAATTGAGCCTTGTGATGGCAAGGGCATGCAGCATTGTGATGAGAAGGCCATGGAGCATTCTGATGACATGTGTCATGGAGCTTTGTGAAGACAAGGGCATGGAGAAATGTGATGAGAGCGTTCATGGAGCATTGTGATGACAATGAAATGGAGCATTGTGATGCTAAGGGTCATGGATCTTTGTGATGACAATGGTCATGGAGCATTTTGATGGCAAGGGCGTTGTGCAATGTGATGAGAAGGGCAGGGAGCATTGTGATGACAAGATTGTGGAGCACTGTGATGACAAGCACATGGTGCATTGTGATGACATGTGTCATTGAGCATTGTGCTGACAAGCGCATTAAGCATTGTGATGACAAGTCTCATGGAACATTCTGATGAAAAGGGGCATGGAGCATTGTGATTACAGGGGTCTTGGAGCATTGTGATGACAAGGGCATGGAGCATTGTGAGGAGAAGGCCATGAAGCATGCTGATGACATGCGTCATGGAGCTTTTTAATGACAAGGGCATGGAGCATTGTGATTACAAGGATCTTGGAGCATTGTGATGAATAGGGCATGGATCACTGTGATGAAAAAGGCATGGAACCTTGTCATGACAGGGTTCAAGGAGCATACTGACGACAAGTGTCAGGGAGCATTGTGATAACAAGTGTATTGAGCATTGTGATGACAACGATCATGGAGCATTGTGATGAGAAGACCATGGATAATTGTGATGATGAGTGTCATGGGGTGTTGAGATGATAAGTGTTATTGAACATTGTGATCACAAGGGTTTGGAGCATTATGATGACAGAGGTCATGGAGAATATTGATTTCATTGTGATGACAATAGCCTGAAGCATTATGATGATGGGCATGGTGTATTGAGATGACAATGTTCATGGAGCATTGAGATGAAAAGGGTCATGGAGCACTGTGATTACAAGGGTCTTGGAGCATTGTGATGACATGGGAATGCATCATTGTGATGAGAAGGCCATGGAACTTTCTGATGACATGCGTCATGGAGCTTTGTGATGACAAGGGCATGTAGCATTTTGATTTCAGGGGTCTTGAGCATTGTGATGACAAGTGTCATGGAACCTTGTGATGACTAGGTAGTGGAACATTGTGATGCCAAGAGTCATGGTGCATTGTTATGACAGGGGTAATGGAGCATTTTGATGAGAAGCGTATGGAACATTGGTCTGAAATGTTTCATGGATTATTGTGATGATAGTGGGCATGGACCATTGTGATGACAAGGGCACGGAACACTGTGATACATGGGTCATGCAGGATTGTAATGAAAAAGGCATGGAGCATTGTCATGAGAAGGGCATTGAGCATTGTGATGACAAGTGTCATGGAGCTTTGTGATGACAAGGACATGGAGCAATGTGATGAGAGGGTTCAGGGAGCATTGTGATGAAAGTGACATGGAGCATTGTGATGCCATGGGACATGGAGCTTTGTGATGACAAGTCATGGAGCATATTGATGACAAAGGCATGGTGCATTCTGATGAGAAGTGCAGGGAGCATTTTGATGAACGGGTTATGCATCAATCTGATAAGAATTGTAATGGAATATTGTGATGGCAGTGTTTATAGAACATTGTGATGTCAGCGGTCTTGGATCTTTGGGATGAAAAGGGTCATGGAGCATTTTGCTGACAGGGGTTATGGAACATTGTGATGTCAGGGGTCATGGAACATTGTGCAGATAAGTGGATGTAGCACTGTGATGACAGGGTCATGGAACATTGTGATTCCAGGTGTGAGGGAGTATTGTGATGACTAGTGATGGAACATTGTGATATCTCTGGTGAGAGAGCATTTTGATGAGAAGTGCATGGACCATTGTGATTACAAGGTTTATGGAGCATTGCAATGAAAACTTTGTGGTCGGCTGTGATGAAATGCGCTTGGCTCATTTTGATGACAATGGTCATAGACCATTGTTCTGACAAAGACATGGAGCATTGTGATGACAAGGGTCACAGAGAATTGTGATGAAAAGTTCATGGAACATTGTGGTTACAAAAGTCACAGAGCCTTGTGATGACGCGGGCATGGACAACTGTGATGACAAATGTTATGAATCATTGTGATGACTGGAGTCACTGAGCATTGTCATGACAGGGGTCATGGAGCATTGTGATGACAAGGGCATGGAGCATTGTGTTGACAGGGGCATGGAGCATTGGTCTGACAAGTTTCATGGATTATTGTGATGACATTGGGCATGGTGCATTGTGATGACAAGGGCATGGAGCATTGTGATGAGAAGGTCAAGGAGTATTGTGAAGACAGGTGACAGGGAGCACTGTGATGACATATGTCATGGTCCATTGTGATGACAATGGCAAGGAGCATTGTGAAGCCAAATGTAATGGAGAAATGTGAGGACAAATATAATGGAACATTTTGATGATTAGGGCTTGGAGCATTATGATGACAAGGGCCATTGAAAATTTTCATGATAAGGTCGAGAAGCATTGTGATGACAAGGTCCTGGAACATTGTGATGACAAAACCATGGAGCCTTGTGATGACAAGTCTCATGGAGCATAGTGATGAAAAGGGGCATGGAGCATTGTGATTACAGGCGTCTTGGAACATTGTGATGACAAGGGAATGGCACATTGTGAGGAGAAGACAAAGGAGCATTCTGATGGCATGTGTCCTTGATTTTTGTGATGACAAGGGCATGGAGCATTGTGATTACATTGTTCTTGGAGAACTGTGATGGACAGGGCATGGAACATTGTGATGAAAAAGGCATGGAGCCTTGTCATGACAGGGTTCAAGGAACATACTGACAAGTGTCATGGAGCATTGTGATGACAGGGGTCATGAAGAATTGTGATAACAAGAGCATGGAACATTGTGATGACAAGAGCATGGAACATTGGTCTAATATGTTTCATGGATTATTGCGATGACAGTTGGAATGGCGCATTGTGATGACAAGGGCATGGAGCATTGTGATGACCAGGTCATGCAGTATTGTGAAGAGAGGTGTCAGGGAGCATTCTGATGACATATGTAGTGGCCCGCTCTGATGACAATGGCATGGAGCATTGTGATGCCAAGTGTCATGGAGGATTCTGATGACAAATGTAATGGAGCATTGTGATGACAATGGCTTGGAGCATTGTGATGACAAGGGTCAAGGAGCATTGTGCTGAAAATCGCATGGAGAATTGTGATGACAAGGGTCATGGAGCATTCTGATGACAATCTTGTGGAGTATTTTGATGACAATGGCATGGAGCATTGTGATGAAAACGGCATGGGGCATTGTTATGAAAGAGGCATGGAGCCTTTTATTGACATGATTCAAGGAACATTCTGATGACAAGTGTCAGGGAGCATTGTGATGACAAGTGTATTGAGAATTGTGATGACAAAGGTCATGGAGCATTGCGATGAAAAGGGCATGGATTATTGTGATGACAGGCATCATGGAGCATTGTGATGACAAGTGTTATGGAACACTGTGATCACAAGGGTTAGGAGCATTGTGATGACAGAGGTCATGGATCATTTTGATTTCAAGGAGCATGGAGCATTGTGATGACATGGGCAGTAAGCAATGTGATCCCAAGTTTCATTGAGGATTGTGATGAGAAGCAAATAGAGCATTGTAATGACAAGGTCTTGTAGCATTTTGCTGACAAAGGCATGGAGCATTGTGATGACAGGTGTCATGGAGCACTGTGATGACAAGCGTCACAGAGCATTGTGAAAACAGTGGTCATGGAGCATAGGGATGACAGGGACATGGATCATTGTGATGACAAGGTTCATGGAACATTGGGCTGAAAATGTTCATGGAGTATTGTGATGACAGGTGTCATGGAGCAGTGTGATGACTAGGGAATGGAACACTGTGATGACAAGAGTACCGAATCATTGTGTTGTCAGGTGTCATGGAGTGTTGTGATGACAGTGGTCATGGAGCATTGTGATGATATTAGCCATGGAGCATTGTGATGAGAAGACCTTGGGTAATTGTGATATCGAGCATCATGGAACACTGTAATGACAAGGGGCATGAAGCATTGTGATGACTGGTGTCAGGGAGCTTTGTGATGACAGGGGTCATGGAGCATTGTGATGAAAAGGGCATGGAGCTTTGTGATGACATGTGCATGGAGCATTGTGATGACAAGTGCATGGAGCATTGCAATGTGAAGTGGATGGAGAATTTTGATGACAAGAGCATGTAACATTTTGATGAGAAGTGTCATGTAGCATTGTGATGACAAGGACATGGAGAATTGTGATGACAAGGGACATGGAGCATTTTGATAACCAGGGCATGGTGCATTGTGATGACAGGGGTCATGGAGCATTATTATGAGAACGGCCATGGTGCATTCTGACATAAGATATCACTTATGAAGGGAATGTAAACATGGCTACATATGAACTGATTTAGGGAAGAGAACAGAGTCTCAGATTTAGAAAACAATATAACGCTTGCTTAAGGGGAAAGAGAGGTGGGGAGATGCACAAAACATAAGATTGATATTAGCACAGGTACCATTCCATAATCCAAAAACAGAAGAGACAAGCCCTACTCCTTCCTCAGTGAATGGAACTCAACATGCCTATTCCCCTCAGAGAAATATATCTGACTAGTAAGAATTTTAAAACCTATGTATTGATATGTCTCCGTAAGGGAACCAAGTGTGTCTAGAACGACATAAACATGGCAGTGAGAATCAGCTCAAACCCACTATAAAAATGAATTTCAAAACAAAACATAAAAACAGTAAAATTCTTACACAATACCTTCAGGGGTTCTGATGAAACCTGGAATGACCCTATCTACAATGACAGCTGGATGTGGCATAAGGCTGGTCACTTGGGACTGAGAGGATTGGTGAGATTGGGTGAAAAAATGCAGACCGTTTAAAGGAATAATGCCTGCCACCCATTCCATGGTTCCCATCTCTCCAGGTAGAAGGGAATATCACTGCAGTTATAACGTGTATGGGAACCTAGAGAATGGAAATCATATGATGGTGAAAGGTTTCTAAAACTCTATTACCTTTTTCTCTCCTTGTGCTCCAGTTTGACATTCCAACTGCTTTACTATCAATCTCCCAACTTGGAAAGTCAGCCCCTATATCCTCCTGGTACGCACAGTTGGCAAATTGTGCAGAGGATATAAGGGAAGAGAGAGAACCAATGAGAGAGTAGCTGTAGGCATTTGGACGGCCACATGTCTCTCTAATTTCCCGTCAAAAGAGGAATTAACCAAAGTCTCAGCCTGCCCCCCAGAACCAGTATAAGTCCAGAAGCAAAACTGTTGATTTGCGGTCAGATCACAAAAACGCGAGTTGAAAAATGGAGCTCAGGGCCACAGCAATTCACTAACCTGCAGAGATATAAAGGACTACTCTCTTCGAAAAATCTGTTGAGGGAAAGCCACGAGGCAGAAGGGAAAATGAGGCACAATGGCATGAAATAGATTTCAAGAGGTACTTTGGAATCGCCTTTAAACACAGTAAAAGCATTACAACTTCGAAAATTATGGAAATGGCCATAAAGGGCATATGGGTTTTCACGTGCATATATGCAGGAGAAAACGCATATGCCCCTTTTGGACAAGCAAGCAAGCGGGCAATGCAAATCTGCACTACAAAGAAGTATCACTTCCCACCGGTCAAAAGGGACATCCACAAAATGGGTAAAAACCAGAAAGGCAAGACAGGCCCTGGAGAACAGGGAGCCTTGTTATGCTGATGGGCGGGATGTAAATTGCCAACTGCCTCTCTGGAGGAGTGCACTGTGTTCCCTAAAACAAGTAAACAACAGAGCTACAGAGCCAAGGGCACTTCCAGTCTAGGGAATATACCTTGGGAAAACTGAAAATAAATAAGACAGATCGACACCAAAATTCAGGGCTGCACTGCTTACAAAAACCTCAACTTGGTTACACATTAAATATCCCAGGAAATACAAAAATGGTTCAAGAAATTGTGGTACTTACGTATGATGGAATATCCCTCAGCCTTGATATCAATGTCATAAGGCCAGTAGCAGCAAAATGAGTGGATTCAGGTACGATAATTCTAAGTGAAATAAGTCACACAGAAAAAGAAACTTATCATAAGATATCAATTATGAAGATCCTGTAAACATGGCTACACATGAACTGAGTTAGGAAAGAAAAGAGAGACTCACATTAAAAAAAAAAAAAAACGCTTATGCTTGCTTAAGGGAGAAGGAGAGGTGGGGTGATGCATAAAATCAGAGTTTGATATTAGTACAGGTACTGTTCCAAAAACCAAATACGAAATAGACAAAACCTGCACCTTCCTCAGTGAAAGGGACTCAACACCCCATATTCACCACAGAGTAATATATATTAAAAGTATGAATCTTGGGGCTTCCCTGGTGGCGCAGTGGTTGAGAGTCCGCCTGCCGATGCAGGGTACACGGGTTCGTGCCCCGATCCCGGAAGGTCCCACATGCCGTGGAGCGGCTGGGCCCGTGGGCCATGGCCGCGGAGCCTGTGTGTCCGGAGCCTGTGCTCCGCAACGGGAGAGGCCACAGCAGTGAGAGGCCCGCGTACAGCAAAAAAAAAAAAAAAAAAAAAAAAAAAAAATGTATGAATCTTAAAACCTATGTATTGATATGTCTCCATAAGGGAATCAAGTGTGTCTAGACTGGCATAAACATGACAGTGAGAATCAGCTCAAACCCACTATAAAAAGGAATTTCAAAAACAAAACAAAAAAACAAGGAAATTTCTTTCAATTCCTTCAGGGTCTCTGATGAAACCTGGAATGACCCTACCTACAATGACAGCTGGATGTGGCATAAGGCTGGACACTTGGGACTGAGAGAATTGGTGAGATTGGGTGAGCAAATGCAGACCCTTTAAAGCAATAATGAGGGGCACCCATTCCATGGGTCCCAACTCTCCAGGTTGAAGGGAATATTACTACAGCTATTACATGTACCCGAAACCTAGAGAATGGACACACTGTGAATATGAAAGGTCTCTAAAACTCAACTAATAATCCCTCTCCTGGTGCTCTGGTTTGACATTCCAACTGCTTTACTATCAATCTCCCAACTTGGAGAGACAGACCCTTTAACCTCCTGGTTCTCACAGGTTGCCAATTTGGCAAGGATGAAACGGAAGAGGAAGAACCAAAGAGAGAGTAGCTGTTAGGCATTTGGACGGGCATATGTCACTCTAATTTCCAGGGAGGAAGAAGAATTGACCAAAGTCTCAGCCACACACCGGGAGCCAGTATATGTTCTGAACCAAAATATTTGACTTGCGTTCAGCTCAGAAAAAACGAGTTAAATATGGAGCTCAGGGGCACAGCAATTCACAAACTGGCAGAGTAATAAAGGGCAACTATCGTCCAAAATTCTGTTGAGGGAAGGCAACGAGGCAAACTTGAAAGGGAGGCAGAATTGCAGGAAACAGATTTCAAGAGCCACGTTGGAATCACCTTTAAAGCACAGGAAGATGGGCAGAACTTCGAAAATGATGCACCTGGCCACAAATGGCGTATGCGTTTTCTCCTGAATATATTCAGGAGAAAACGCATACGCCATTTCTGGCCAAGCAAGCAAGCGGGCAATGCAAATCTACACTAAAAAGAAGTATCACTTCCCACAAGTCAAAAGGGACATCCACAAAATGGGTAAAAACCAGAGGCTAGACAGGCCCTGGAGAACAGGGTGCCTTGTTATGCTGATGGGCGGGATGTAAATTGCCAACTGCCTCACTGGAGGAGTGCATTGTGTTCCCTAAAACAAGTAAACAAGAAAGCTACAGAGCCAAGGGCACTTCCAGTCTAGGGAATATACCTTGGGAAAACTGAAAATCAATAAGACAGAGCCACCCTCAAATTTAGGGCTGCACTGCTTACAAGAACCTCAACTTGGGTACACATTAAATATCCCAGGAAATATAAAAATGGTTCAAAAAATTGTGGTACTTACATACGATGGAATATCCCTCCGCCATGAAATCAATGTCATAAGACAAGTAGCAGCTAAATGAGTGGATTCAGGTACGATGATTCTAACTGAAATAAGTCACACAGAAAAAGAAACGTATCATAAGATATCACTTATGAAGATCCTGTAAACATGGCTACATATGAACTGAGTTAGGAAAGAGAACAGAGTCTCACATTTAGAAAACACTCTTATGCCTGCTTAAGGGGGAAGGAGAGGTGGGGTGATGCATAAAACCAGAGTTTGATATAAGCACAGGTACCATTCAAAAACCAACTATGGAATAGACAAGACTTACACCTTCCTCAGTGAAAGGGATTCAAAACCCCATATTTCCCACAGAGGAATATATTGGATTAGTTAGAATCTTAAAACCTATGTATTGATATGTCTCCGTAAGGGAATCAAGTGTGTCTAGACTGGCATAAACATGGCAGCGAGAATCATCTCAAACCCACTATAAAGGGGAATTTCAAAAACAAAACAACAAAACAGGGAAATTCTTTACAATTCCTTCAGGGTCTCTGATGAAACCTGGAATGACCCTATCTACAATGACAGCTGGATGTGGCATAAGGCTGGACACATGGGACTGAAAGGAATGGTGAGATTGGGTGAGCAAATGCAGACCCTATAAAGCAAAAATGCATGGCAACCATTCCATGGGTCCCAACTCTCCAGGTTGAAGAGTATATTACTACAGCTATAAAATGTACGGGAAACCTAGAGACTGGACACACTGTGAATACGAAAGGTCTCTAAAACTCAACGAAGAGTCCCTCTCCTGGTGCTCAGGATTGACTTTCCAAGTGCTTTACTATCAATCTCCCAGCTTGAAGAGACTGCACCTTTAACCTCCTGTTTCGCACAGGTTGCCAATTTGGGAGAGGATGAAAGGGAAGAGGGAGAACCAATGAGAGAGTAGCTGTTAGGCATTTGGACGGGCACATGTCACTCATATTTCCCGGGAGGAAGAAGAATTAACCAAAGTCTAAGCCACCCACCGCGAACCAGTATATGTTCTGAACCAATATATTGGACTTGCGTTCAGCTCACAATAAATGAGTTAAATTTTGGAGCTCAGGGGCACAGCAATTCACTAACGGGTAGAGTAATAAAGGACAACTATCGTACAAAACTCTTTTGAGGGAAGGCAATGAGGCGGAATTGAAAGCGAGGCAGAATAGAAGGAAACAGATTTCAAGAGGTACGTTGGAATCCCCTTTAAAGCACAGGAAGAGGGGCACAACTTCGAAAATGATGCACTTGGCCACAAAGGGCGTATGCATTTTCTCCTGAATATATTCAGGAGAAAACACATACGACCTTTATGGCCAAGCAAGCAAGTGGGCAATGCAAATCTGCACTACAAAGAACTATCACTTCCCACCGGTCAATAGGGACATCCACAAAATGGGTAAAAACCAGAAAGGCAAGACAGGCCCTGGAGAACAGGGAGCCTTGTTATGTTGATGGGTGGCATGTAAATTGCCAACTGCCTCTCTGGAAGAGTGCATTGTGTTCCCTAAAACAAGTAAACAACAGAGCTACAGAGCCAAGGGCACTTCCAGTCTAGGGAATATACCTTGGGAAAACTGAAAATCAATAAGACAGAGCCACCCCAAAATTTAGGGCTGCACTGCTTACAAGAACCTCATCTTGGGTACACCTTAAATATCCCAGGAAAGATAAAAATGGTTCAAAAAATTGTGGTACTTACGTATGATGGAATATCCCTCAGACATGAAATCAATGTCATAAGACCAGTAGCAGCAAAATGAGTGGATTCAGGTACGATGATTCTAAGTGAAATAAGTCACACAGAAAAAGAAACGTATCATAAGATATCACTTATGAAGATCCTGTAAACATGGCTACACATGAACTGAGTTAGGAAAGAAAACAGAGTCCCACATTTAGAAAACACTCTTATGCCTGCTTAAGGGGGAAGGAGAGGTGGGGTGATGCATAAAACCAGAGTTTGATATAAGCACAGGTATCGTTCCAAAAACCAACTATGAAATAGACAAGACCTACACCTTCCTCAGGGAAAGGGACTCAAAACCCCATATTTCCCGCAGAGGAATATATCTGAGTAGTAAGAATCTTAAAACCTATGTATTGATATGTCTCCATAAGAGAATCAAGTGTGTCTAGACTGGCATAATCATGGCCGAGAGAATCAGCTCAAACCCACTATAAAAAGGAATTTCAAAAACAAAACAAAAAAACAGGGAAATTTCTTTCAATTCCTTCAGGGTCTCTGATGAAACCTGGAATGACCCTACCTACAATGACAGCTGGATGTGGCATAAGGCTGGACACTTGGGACTGAGAGAATTGGTGAGATTGGGTGAGCAAATGCAGACCCTGTAAAGCAATAATGCATGGCACCCATTCCATGGGTCCGAGCTCTCCATGTTGAAGGGAATATTACTACAGCTATAACAGGTATGGGAAACCTAGAGAATGGACACACAGTGAATACGGAAACTTTCTAAAACTCAATGAATAATCGTTCTCCTGGTGCTCCAGTTTGACATTCCAACTGCTTTACTATCAATCTCCCAACTTGGAGAGACAGCACCTTTAACCTCCTGGTTCGCACAGGTTGCCAATTTGGCAAAGGATGAAAGGGAAGAGGGAGAACCAAAGAGAGAGTAGCTGTTAGGCAATTGGACGGGCACATGTCACTCTTATTTCCCGGGTGGAAGAAGAATTAACCAAAGTCTCAGCCACCCACCGGGAACCAGTGTAGGTCCTGAACCAAAATATGGGACTTGTGTTCAGCTCTCAAAACACGAGTTAAAAAATGGAGCTCAGGGGCACAGCAATTCAAAAACTGGCAGAGTAATAAAGGACAACTAACATTCAAAAATCAGTTGAGGGAAGGCAATGATGCGGACTTGAATGCGAGGCAGAATAGCAGGAAACAGGTTTCAAGAGGTACGTTGGAATCGCCTTTAAAGCACAGGAAGAGCGGCACAACTTCGACAATGATGCACTTGGCCAAAGAGGGCGTATGCGTTTCCTCCTGAATATGTTCAGGAGAAAACGCATACGACCTTTTTGGCCTAGCAAGCAAGTGGGCAATTCAAATCGGCACTATAAAGAAGTATCACTAACCACCAGTCCTAAGGGACATCCACATAAAGGGTAATAAACAGAAAAGCAAGACAGGCCCTGGAGAACAGGGAGCCTTGTTATGCTGATGGCCGGGATATAAATTGCCAAATGCCTCTCTGGAGGAGTGCATTGTGTTCCCTAAAACAAGTAAACAACAGAGCTACACAGCCAAGAGCACTTCCAGTCTAGGGAATATACCTTGGGAAAACTGAAAATCAATAAGACAGAGCCACCCCAAAATTTAGGGCTGCACTGCTTACAAGAACCTCAACTTCTCTACACATTAAATATCCCTGGAAACATAAAAATGGTTCAAAAAATTGTGGTACTTACGTACGATGGAATAACCCTCAGCCATGAAATCAATGTCATAAGACCAGTAGCAGCAAAATGAGTGGATTCAGGTACGATGATTCTAAGTGAAATAAGTCACACAGAAAAAGAAACTTATCATAAGATATCACTTATGAATGTCCTGTAAACATGGCTTCACATGAACTGAGTTAGGAAAGAGAAGAGAGTTTGACATTTAGGAAACATTCTTATGCCTGCTTAAGGGGGAAGGAGAGGTCGGGTGATGCATAAAACCAGAGTTTGATATTAGTTCAGGTACCGTTCCACAAACCATATATGGAATAGACAAGAACTACACCTTGGTCTTGGCTCAGCCCTGCTCTTTGTCCAGCAATACCGGGGACTAGGCTTGGAGTTTTAGAATGTAGTATACAGGTATTATTCTTCGACTTCCGGGTAAGATGGCGGAAGAGTAAGATGCGGAGATCACCTTCCTCCCCACGGATACACCAGAAATACAGCTACACGTGGAACAACACCTACAGAAAACCTACTGAACGCTGGCAGAAGACCCCAGACCTCCCAAAAGGCAAGAAACTCCCCACATACCTGGGTAGGGCAAAGCGGAGAGATCCGCACACAGAGGATCGGTGCCGAGCGGCACTCACCAGCCCGAAAGGCTTGTCTGCTCGCCCGCCGGGGCGCGCAGCGCTGGAAGCTGAGGCTCGGGCTTCGGTCAGAGCGCAGGGAGAGGACTGGGGCTGGCGGAGAGAACTCAGCCTGAAGGGGGCTAATGTGCCACAGCTAGCCGGGAGGGAGTCCGGGAAAACTCTAGAGCTGCCGAAGAGGCAAGAGACTTTTTCTTCCCTCTTGGTTTCCTGGTGCGCGAGGAGAGGGGATTAAGAGCGCTGCTTAAAGGGGCTCCACGGACGGGCGCGAGTCGCGACTGAAAGCGCGGAGCCCAGTGACAGGCGTGGGACGCTGGGGCTGCTGCTGCCGCCGCCAAGAAGCCTGTGTGCGAGCGCAGGTCACTGCCCACACCGCCCTTCCGGGAGCCTGTGCAGCCCGCCACTGCCGGGGTCCCGGGATCCAGGGGCGGCTTCCCTGGGAGAACGCACGGCGCGCCTCGGGCTGGTGCAACGTCACGCCGACCTCTGCCGCTTCAGGCTTGCCCCGCACTCCGTGCCCCTCCCTCCCGCCCGGTCTGAGTGAGCCAGAGTCCCCGAAGAGGCTGCTCCTTTAACCCTGTCCTATCTGAGCGAAGAACAGACGCCCTCCGGCGACCTACACGCAGAGGCGGGGCCAAATCCAAAGCTGAGACCCAGGAGCTGTGAGAACAAAGAAGAGAAAGAGAAACCTCTCCCAGCAGCCTCAGAAGCAGCGGATTAAAGCTCCACAATCAACTTGATGTACCCTGCATCTGCGGAATACATGAATAGACAACACATCATCCCAAATTGAGGAGCCCGGAGTCAGTGCTGTGCCTCTGAGGTGGGAGAGCCAACTTCAGGACACTGGTCCACAAGAGACCTCCCAGCTCCACATAATATCAAACGGCAAAAATCATCCAGAGATCTCCATCTCAACACCAGCACCCAGCTTCACTCAACGACCAGCAGGCTATAGTGCTGGACACCCTGAGCCAAACAACTAGCAAGACAGGAACACAATGCCACCCATTACCAGAGAGGTGGCCTAAAATCATAAAAAGTCCACAGACACCCCAAAACACACCACCAGACGTGGACCTGCCCACCAGAAAGACAAGATCCAGCCTCATCCACCAGAACACAGGCACTAGTCCCCTCCACCAGGAAGCCTACATAACCCACTAAACCGACCTTAGCCACTGGGGACAGACACCAAAAACAACAGGAACTACGAACCTGCAGCCTGCAAAAAGGAGACCCCAAACACAGTAACATAAGCAAAATGAGAAGACAGAAAAACACACAGCAGGAGAAGGAGCAAGATAAAAACCCACCAGACCTAACAAATGAAGAGGTAATAGGCAGTCTACCTGAAAAAGAATTCAGAATAATGATGGTAAAGATGATCCAAGATTCTATTTCCCAGATCCAAAATCTTGGAAATAGAATAGACAAAATGCAAGAAACAGTTAACAAGGACCTAGAAGAACTAAAGATGAATCAAGCATCAATTAAAAACACAATAAATGAAATAAAAAATACTCTAGATGGGATCAATAGCAGAATAACTGAGGCAGAAGAACGGATAAGTGAGGTGGAAGATAAAATAGTGGAAATAACTGCTGCAGAGCAAAATAAAGAAAAAAGAATGAAAAGAACAGAGGACAGTCTCAGAGACCTCTGGGACAACATTAAACGCACCAACATTCGAATTATAGGGGTTCCAGAAGAAGAAGAGAAAAAGAAAGGGACTGAGAAAATATTTGAAGAGATTATAGTTGAAAACTTCCCTAATATGGGAAAGGAAATAGTTAATCAAGTCCAGGAGGCACAGAGAGTCCCATACAGAATAAATCCAAGGAGAAATACGCCAAGACACATATTAATCAAACTGTCAAAAATTAAACACCAAGAAATCATATTAAAAGCAGCAAGGCAAAAACAACAAATAACACACAAGGGAATCCCCATCAGGATAACAGCTGATCTCTCAGCAGAAACTCTACAAGCCAGGAGGGAGTGGCAGGACATACTTAAAGTGATGAAGGAGAAAAACCTGCAACCAAGATTACTCTACCCAGCAAGGATCTCATTCAGATTTGATGGAGAAATTAAAACGTTTACAGACAAGCAAAAGCTGAGAGAGTTCAGCACCACCAAACCAGCTTTACAACAAATGCTAAAGGAACTTCTCTAGGCAAGAAACACAACAGAAGGAAAAGACCTACAATAATGAACCCAAAACAATTAAGAAAATGGGAATAGGAACATACATAACAATAATTACCTTAAATGTAAATGGACTAAATGCTCCCACCAAAAGACACAGAGTGGCTGAATGGATACAAAAACAAGACCCATCTATATGCTGTCTACAAGAGACCCACTTCAGACCTAGAGACACATACAGACTGAAAGTAAGGGGATGGAAAAAGATATTCCATGCAAATGGAAACCAAAAGAAAGCTGGAGTAGCAATTCTCATATCAGACAAAATAGACTTTAAAATAAGGACTACTAGAAGAGACAAAGAAGGACACTACCTAATGATCAAGGGATCGATCCAAGAAGAAGATATAAGAATTGTAAATATTTATGCACCCAACATAGGAGCACCTCAATACATAAGGCAAATACTAACAGCCATAAAAGGAGAAATCGACAGTAACACACTCATAGTAGGGGACTTTAACACCCCACTTTCACCAATGGACAGATCTTCCAAAATGAAAATAAATAAGGAAACACAAGCTTTAAATGATACATTAAACAAGATGGACTTAATTGATATTTATAGGACATTCCATCCAAAAACAACAGAATACACATTTTTCTCAAGTGCTCATGGAACATTCTCCAGGATAGATCATATCTTGGGTCACAAATCAAGCCTTGGTAAATTTAAGAAAATTGAAATTGTATCAAGTATCTTTTCCGACCACAATGCTATGAGACTAGATATCAATTACAGGAAAAGAGCTGTAAAAAATACAAACACATGGAGGCTAAACAATACACTACTTCATAACGAAGTGATCACTGAAGAAATCAAAGAGGAAATTAAGAAATACCTAGAAACAAATGACAATGGAGACACGACGACCCAAAACCTATGGGATGCAGCAAAAGCAGTTCTAAGAGGGAAGTTTATAGCAATACAATCCCACCCTAAGAAACAGGAAACATCTCGAATAAACAACCTAACCTTGCACCTAAAGCAATTAGAGAAAGAAGAACAAAAACATCCCAAAGTTAGCAGAAGGAAAGAAATCATAAAAATCAGATCAGAAATAAATGAAAAAGAAATGAAGGAAACGATAGCAAAGATCAATAAAACTAAAAGCTGGTTCTTTGAGAAGATAAACAAAATTGATAAACCATTAGCCAGACTCATCAAGAAAAAAAGGGAGAAGACTCAAATCAATAGAATTAGAAATGAAAAAGGAGAAGTAACAACTGACACTACAGAAATACAAAAGATCATGAGAGATTACTATAAGCAACTCTATGCCAATAAAATGGACAACCTGGAAGAAATGGACAAATTCTTAGAAATGCACAACCTGCCAAGACTGAATCAGGAAGAAATAGAAAATATGAACAGACCAATCACAAGCACTGAAATTGAAACTGTGATAAAAAATCTTCCAACAAACAAAAGCCCAGGACCAGATGGCTTCACAGGCGAATTCTATCAAGCATTTAGAGAAGAGCTAACACCTATCCTTCTGAAACTCTTCCAAAATATAGCAGAGGGAGGAACACTCCCAAACTCATTCTATGAGGCCACCATCACCTTGATACCAAAACCAGGCAAGGATGTCACAAAGAAAGAAAACTACAGGCCAATATCACTGATGAACATAGATGCAAAAATCCTCACAAAAATACTAGCAAACAGAATCCAACAGCACATTAAAAGGATCATACACCATGATCAAGTGGGGTTTATTCCAGGAATGCAAGGATTCTTCAATATACGCAAATCAATCAACGTGATACACCATATTAACAAATTGAAGGAGAGAAACCATATGATCATCTCAATAGATGCAGAGAAAGCTTTCGACAAAATTCAACACCCATTTATGATAAAAACCCTGCAGAAAGTAGGCATAGAGGGAACTTTCCTCAACATAATAAAGGCCATATATGACAAACCCACAGCCAGCATCGTCCTCAATGGTGAAAAACTGAAACCATTTCCACTAAGATCAGGAACTAGACAAGGTTGCCCACTTTCACCACTCTTATTCAACCTAGTTTTGGAAGTTTTAGCCACAGCAATCAGAGAAGAAAAGGAAATAAAAGGAATCCAAATTGGAAAAGAAGAAGTAAAGCTGTCACTGTTTGCAGATGACATGATACTATACATAGAGAATCCTAAAGATGCTACCAGAAAACTACTAGAGTTAATCAATGAATTTGGTAAAGTTGCAGGATACAAAATTAATGCACAGAAATCTCTGGCATTCCTATATACTGATGATGAAAAATCTGAAAGTGAAATCAAGGAAACACTCCCATTTACCATTGCAACCAAAAGAATAAAATATCTAGGAATAAACCTACCTAAGGAGACAAAAGACCTATATGCAGAAAATTATAAGACACTGATGAAAGAAATTAAAGATGATACAAATAGATGGAGAGATGTACCATGTTCTTGGATTGGAAGAATCAACATTGTGAAAATGACTCTACTACCCAAAGCAATCTACAGGTTCAATGCAATCCCTATCAAACTACCACTGGCATTTTTCACAGAACTAGAACAAAAAATTTCACAATTTGTATGGAAACACAAAAGACCCCGAATAGCCAAAGCAATCTTGAGAACGAAAAATGGAGCTGGAGGAATCAGGCTCCCTGACTTCAGACTATACTACAAAGCTACAGTAATCAAGACAGTATGGTACTGGCACAAAAACAGAAAGATAGATCAATGGAACAGGATAGAAAGCCCAGAGTTAAACCCACGGACATATGGTCACCTTATCTTTGATAAAGGAGGCAGGAATGTACAGTGGAGAAAGGACAGTCTCTTCAATAAGTGGTGCTGGGAAAACTGGATAGGGACATGTAAAAGTATGAGATTAGATCATTCCCTAACACCATACACAAAAATAAGCTCAAAATGGATTAAAGACCTAAATATAAGGCCAGACACTATCAAACTCTTAGAGGAAAACATAGGCAGAACACTCTATGACATAAATCACAGCAAGATCCTTTTTGACCCACCTAGAGAAATGGAAATAAAGACAAAAATAAACACATGGGACCTAATGAAACTTAAAAGCTTTTGCACAGCAAAGGAAACCATAAACAAGACCAAAAGACAACCCTCAGAATGGGAGAAAATATTTGCAAATGAAGCAACTGACAAAGGATTAATCTCCAAAATTTATAAGCAGCTCATGCAGCTCAATAACAAAAAAACAAACAACCCATTCCAAAAATGGGCAGAAGACCTAAATAGACATTTCTCCACAGAAGATATACAGACTGCCAACAAACACATGAAAGGATGCTCAACATCTTTACTCATTAGAGAAATGCAAATCAAAACTACAATGAGATATCATCTCACACCAGTCAGAATGGCCATCATCCAAAAATCTAGAAACAATAAATGCTGGAGAGGGTGTGGAAAAAAGGGAACACTCTTGCACTGCTGGTGGGAATGTGAATTGGTACAGCCGCTATGGAGAACGGTATGGAGGTTCCTTAAAAAACTACAAATAGAACTACCATATGACCCAGCAATCCCACTACTGGGCATATACCCTGAGAAAACCATAATTCAAAAAGAGACATGTACCAAAATGTTCATAGCAGCCCTATTTACAATAGCCCAGAGATGGAAACAACCTAAGTGTCCATCATCGGATGAATGGATAAAGAAGATGTGGCACATATATACAATGGAATATTACTCAGCCATAAAAAGAAATGAAATTGAGCTATTTGTAATGAGGTGGATAGACCTAGAGTCTGTCATACAGAGTGAAGTAAGTCAGAAAGAGAAAGACAAATACTGTATGCTAACACATATATATGGAATTTAAGAAAAAAAAATGTCATGAAGAACATAGGGGTAAGACAGGAATAAAGACACAGACCTACTAGAGAATGGACTTGAGGATATGGGGAGGGGGAAGGGTAAGCTGTGACAAAGTGAAAGAGCGGCATGGACATATATACACTACCAAACGTGAGGTAGATAGCTAGTGGGAAGCAGCCGCATAGCACAGGGAGATCAGCTCGGTACTTTGTGACCGCCTGGAGGGGTGGGATAGGGAGGGTGGGAGGGAGACGCAAAAGGGAGGGGATATGGAAACATATGTATATGTATAACTGATTAAATTTTTTATAAAGCAACAACAACAAAAAAATAAAAATAAAAAATAAAAAATAAATAAAAAAAAAAATGGAGCTCCGGGGCACAGCAATTCACAAACAGGCAGAATAATAAAGGACAACTATCATCCAAAAATCTGTTGAGGGAAGGCAACGAGGCGGACTTGAAACGGAGGCAGAATAGCAGGAAACAGATTTCAAGAGGTACGTTGGAATCGCCTTTAAAGCACAGGAAGTGAGGCACCACTTCGACAATGATGCACTTGGCCAAAAAGGGTGTATGCGTTTTCTCCTGAGTATATTCAGGAGAAAACGCATAAACTCTTTTTGGCCAAGCAAGCACGCGGACAATGCAAGTCTGCACTACAAAGAAGTATCACTTCCCACCGGTCCAAAGGGATATCCACAAAACGGGTAAAAACCAGAAATTCAACGCAGGCCCTGGAGAACATTGAGCCTTTTTATGCTGATGGGTGGGATGTAAATTGCCAACTGCCTCTCTGGAGGAGTGCACTGTGTTCCCTAAAACAAGTAAACAACAGAGCTACAGAGCCAAGGACACTTCCAGTCTAGGGAATATACCTTGGGAAAACTGAAAATCAATAAGACAGAGCCACCCCAAAATTTAGGGCTGCACTGCTTACAAGAACCTCAACTTCGGTACACCTTAAATATCCCAGGAAATATAAAAATGGTTCAAAAATTGTGGTACTTACGTACGATGAAATATCCCTCAGCCATGAAATCAATGTCATAAGACCAGTAGCAGCAAAATGAGTGGATTCAGGTACGATGATTCTAAGTGAAATAAGTCACACAGAAAAAGAAACGTATCATAAGATATCACTTATGAAGATCCTGTAAACATGGCTACACATGTACTGAGTTAGGAAAGAGAACAGAGTCTCACATTTAGAAAACACTCTTATGCCTGCTTAAGGGGGAAGGAGAGGTGGGGTGATGCATAAAACCAGAGTTTGATATAAGCACAGGTACCGTTCCAAAAACCAACTATGGAATAGACAAGACCTACACCTTCCTCAGTGAAAGGGACTCAAAACCCCATATTTCCGGCAGAGGAATATATCTGATTAGTAAGAATCTTAAAACCTATGTATTGATATGTATCCATAAAAGAATCAAGTGTGTCTAGACTGGCACAAAGATGGCAGCGAGAATCAGCTCAAACCCACTATAAAAAGGAATTTCTAAAACAAAACAAAAAAACAGGGAAATTCTTTACAATTCCTTCAGGGTCTCTGATGAAACTTGGAATGACCCTATCTAGAACGACAGCTGGAGGTGGCATAAGGCTGGACACATGGGACTGAGAGGATTGGTGAGATTCGTGAGCAAATTCAGACCCTTTAAAGCAATAATGCATGGCACCCATTCCATGGGTCCCAACTCTCCAGGTTGTAGGGAATATTACTACAGCTATAACACGTATGGGAAACCTAGAGAATGGACACACTGTGAATATGAAAGGTTTCTAAATCTCAACGAATAATCCCTCTCCAGGTGCTCCAGTTTGACTTTCTAACTGCTTTACTTTCAATCTCCCAACTTGGAGAGAGAGCACCTTTAACCTCCTGGTTCGCACATGTTGCCAATTTGGCAAAGGATGAAAGGGTAGAGGGAGAACCAAAGAGAGAGTAGCTGTTAGGCATTTGGACGGGCATATGTCACTCTTATTTCCCGGGAGGAAGAAGAATTGACCAAAGTCTCAGCCACCCACCAGGAACCAGTATAGGTCCTAAACCAAAATATGGGACTTGCGTTCAGCTCACAAAAAACTAGTTAAATAATGGAGCTATAGGGCAGAGCAATTCACAAACTGGCAGAGTAATAAAGGACAACTATCATCCAAAAATCTGTTGAGGGAAAGCAACGAGGCGGACTTGAAAATGAGGCAGAATACCAGGAAACAGATTTCAAGTGGTACGTTGGAATCGCCTTTAAAGCACAGGAAGAGGGACACAACTTCGACAATGATGCACTTGGCCAAAAAGGGTGTTTGCGTTTTCTCCTGGGTATATGCAGGAGAAAACGCATACGCCCATTTTGTGCAAGCAAGCAAGCGGACAATGTAAGTCTGCACTACAAAGAAGTATCACTTCCCACTGGTCCAAAGGGACATGCACAAAAAGGGGAAAAACCAGAAATTCAAGACAGGCCCTGGAGAACAGGGAGCCTTGTTATGCTGATGGGCGGGATGTAAATTGCCAACTGCCTCTCTGGAGTTGTGCATTGTGTTCCCTAAAACAAGTAAACAACAGAGCTACAGAGCCAAGGGCACTTCCAGTCTAGAGAATATACCTTGCGAAAACTGAAAATCAATAAGACAGAGCCACCCCAAAATTTAGGGCTGCACTGCTTACAAGAAACTCAACTTGGGTACACCTTAAGTATCCCAGGAAATATAAAAATGGTTCAAAAAATTGTGGTACTTTCGTACAATGGAATATCCCTCAGCCAAGATATCAATGTCATAAGACCAGTGGCAGCAAAATGAGTGGATACAGGTATGATGATTCTAAGTGAAATAAGTCACACAGAAAAAGAAACGTATCATAAGATATCACTTATGAAGATCCTGTAAACATGGCTACACATGAAGTGAGTTAGGAAAGAGAACAGAGTCTCACATTTAGAAAAAACTCATGCCTGCTTAAGGGGGAAGGTGAGGTGGGGTGAGGCATAAAACCAGAGTTTGATATAAGCACAGGTATCGTTCCAAAACCAACTATGGAATAGAGAAGACTTACAACTTCCTCAGTGAAAGGGATTCAAAATCCCATATTTCACACAGCGGAATATATCTGACTAGTAAGAATCTTAAAACCTATGTATTGTTATGTCTCCGTAAGGGAATCAATTGTTTCTAGCCTGCATAATCATGGCAGCCAGAATCAGCTCAAACTCACTATAAAACGGAATTTCAAAAACAAACCAAAAAAACAGTGAAATTCTTTACAATTCCTTCAGGGTCTCGGATGAAACTTGGAATGACCCTATCTACAATGACAGCTGGAGGTGGCATAAGGCTGGACACATGGGACTGAGAGAATTGGTGAGATTCGTGAGCAAATGCAGACACTTTAAAGCAATAATGCATGGCACCCATTTCATGGGTCCCAACTCTCCAGGTTGAAGGGAATATTACTACAGCTATAACATGTATGGGAAACCTAGAGAATGGACACACTGTGAATACGAAAGGTTTCTAAAACTCAACGAATAGTCCCTCTCCTGGTGCTCCAGTTTCACTTTCTAACTGCTTTATTATCAATCTCCCAACTTGGAGAGACAACACCTTTAACCTCCTGGTTCGCACAGGTTGTTAATTTGCAAAGGATGAAAGGAAAGAGGGAGAACCAATGAGAGAGTAGCTGTTAGGCATTTGAACGGGCACATGTCACTCTTATTTCCCGGGAGGAAGAAGTATTTACCAAAGTCTCAGCCACCCACCCGGAACCAGTATAGGTCCTAAACCAAAATATGGGACTTTTGTTCAGCTCACAAAAAAAATGAGTTAAAAAATGGAGCTATAGGGCAGAGCAATTCACAAACTGGCAGAGTAATAAAGGACAACTATCATCCAAAAATCTGTTGAGGGAAGGCAAAGAGGCGGACTTGAAAGCGAGGCAGAATAGCAGGAAACAGATTTCAAGAGGTACGTTGGAATCGCCTTTAAAGCACAGGAAGAGGGGCACAACTTCGACAATGATGCACATGGCCAAAAAGGGCGTATGCGTTTTCTCCTGAGTATATTCAGGAGAAAATGCATACGCCCTTTTTGCCAAGCAAGCAAGCGGACAATGTAAGCCTGAACTACAAAGAAGTGTCACTTCCCACCGGTCCAAAGGGACATCCACAAATAGGGTATAAACCAGAAATTCAAGACAGGCCCTGGAGAACAGGGAGCCTTGTTATTCTGATGGGTGGGATGTAAATTACCAACTGCCTCCCTGCAGGAGTGCATTGTGTTCCCTATAACAAGTAAAGAACAGAGCTACAGAGCCAAGGACACTTCCAGTCTAGGGAATATACCTTGGGAAAACTGAAAATCAATAAGACAGAGCCACCCCGAAATTTAGGGCTGCACTGCTTACAAGAACCTCAACTTGGGTACACCTTAAATATACCAGGAAATATAAAAATGGTTCAAAAAATTGTGGTACTTACGTACAATGGAATATCCATCAGCCATGAAATCAATGTCATAAGACCAGTAGCAGCTAAATGAGTGGATTCAGTTACGATGATTCTAAGTGAAATAAGTCACACAGAATAATAAACGTATCATAAGATATCACTTATGAAGATGCTGTAAACATGGCTACACATGTACTGAGTTAGGAAAGAGAACAGAGTCTCACATTTAGAAAACACTCTTATGCATGCTTAAGGGGGAAGGAGAGGTGGGGAGATGCATAAACCCAGAGTTTGATATAAGCACAGGTACCGTTCCAAAAACCAACTATGGAATAGACAAGACCTAAAGCTTCCTCAGTGAAAGGGACTCAAAACCCCATATTTCCGGCAGAGGAATATATCTGAGTAGTAAGAATCTTAAAACCTATGTATTGATATGTCTCCGTAAGGGAATCAAGTGTTTCTAGACTGGCATAATAATGGCAGTGAGAATCAGCTCAAACAAACTATAAAAAGGAATTTCTAAAACAAAACAAAAACACAGGGAAATTCTTTACAATTCCTTCATGGTCTCTGATGAAACTTGGAATGACCCTATCTAGAACGACAGCTGGAGGTGGCATAAGGCTGGACACAAGGGACTGAGAGGATTGGTGAGATTCGTGAGCAAATGCAGACCCTTTAAAGCAATAATGCATGGCACCCATTCCATGGGTCCCAACTCTCCAGGTTGTAGGGAATATTACTACAGCTATAACATGTATGGGAAACCTAGAGAATGGACACACTCTGAATACGAAATGTCTCTAAAGCTCAAGGAATAGTCCCTCTCCTGGTGCTCCGGTTTGAATTTCCAACTGCTTTACTATCAATCTCCCAACCCGGAGAGACAGCACCTTTAACCTCCTGTTTCGCACAGGTTGCCAATTTGACAAAAGATGAAACGGAAGAGGGAGAACCATATAGAGAGTAGCTGTTAGGGATTTGGACGGGCATATGTCACTCTTATTTCCCGGGAGGAAGAAGAATTAAGCAAAGTCTCAGCCAACCACTGGGAACCAGTGTAGGTCCTGAACCAAAATATGAGACTGGCGTTAATCTGACAAAAAACGAGTTAAAAAAAGGAGCTATAGGCCAGAGCAATTCACCAACTGGCAGAGTAATAAAGGACAACTGTCATCCAAAAATTTGTTGAGGGAAGGCAAAGAGGCAGACTTGAAAGTGAGCCAGAATAGCAGGAAACGGATTTCAAGAGGTACGTTGGAATCGCCTTTAAAGCACAGGAAGAGGGGCACAACTTCGACAATGATGCACTTGTCCAAAAAGGGCGTATGCTTTTTTTCCTGAGTATGTTCAGGAGAAAATACATACGCTCTTTTTGGCCAAGCAAGCAAGCGGACAATATAAGTCTGCACTACAAAGAAGTATCACTTCCCACCTGTCCAAAGGGACATCCACAAAAAGGGTAAAAACCAGAAATTCAAGACAGGCCCTGGAGAACAGGGAGCCTTGTTATGCTGATGGGCGGGATGTAAATTGCCAACTGCCTCTCTGGAGGAGTGCATTGTGTTCCCTAAAACAAGTAAACAACAGAGCTACAGAGCCAAGGACACTTCCAGTCTAGGGAATACACCTAGGGAAAATTGAAAATCAATAAGAAAGAGCCACCCCAAAATTTAGGGCTGCACTGCTTACAAGAACCTCAACTTGGGTACACATTAAATATCGCAGGAAATATAAAAATTGTTCAAAAAATTGTGGTACTTACGTACGATGGAATTTGCCTCAGCCATGAAATCAATGTCATAAGACCAGTAGCAGCAAAATGAGTGGATTCAGGTACGATGATTCTAAGTGAAATAAGTCACACATAAAAAGAAACGTATCATAAGATATTACTTATGAAGATCCTGTAAACATGGCTACACATGTACTGAGTTAGGAAAGAGAAAAGAGTCTCACATTTAGATAACACTCTTATGCCTGCTTAAGGGGGAAGGAGAGGTGGGGTGATGCATAAAACCAGAGTTTGATATAAGCACAGGTACCGTTCCAAAAACCAAGTATGGAATAGACAAGACCTACACCTTCCTCAGTGAAAGGCACTCAAAACCCCATATTTCCCGCAGAGGAATATATCTGACTAGTAAGAATCTTAAAACCTATGTATTGATATGTCTCCGTAAGGGAATCAAGTGTGTCTAGACTGGCATAAAGATGGCAGCGGCAATCAGCTCAAACCCACTATAAAAAGGAATTTCAAAAACAAAACAGAGAAACAGCGGAATTCTTTACAATTTCTTCAGGGTCTCTGATGAAACCTGGAATGACCTTATCTACAAAGACAGCTGGAGGTGGCATAAGGCTGGTCACATGGGACTGAGAGGATTGGTGAGATTGGGTGAGCAAATGCAGACCCTTTAAAGCAATAATTCATGGCACCCATTCCATGGGTCCCAACTCTCCAGGTTGAAGGGAATATTACTACAGCTATAACATGTACGGGAAACCTAGAGAATGGACACACTGTGAATACGAAAGGTCTTTAAAACTCAACGAATATTCCCAGTCCTGGTGCTCCGGTTTGAATTTCCAACTGCTTTACTATCAATCTCTCAACCTGGAGAGACAGCACATTTAACCTCCTGTTTCGCACAGGTTGAAAATTTCACAGAGGATGAATGGGAAGAGGGAGAACCAATGAGAGAGTAGCTGTTAGGTATTTGGACGGGCATATGGCACTCTTATTTCCCGGGAGGAAGAAGAAATGAACAAAGTCTCTGCCACCCACTGGGAACCAGGTCCTGAACCAAAATATTGGACTTGCGTTCAGCTCAGAAAAAACGAGTTAAAAAATGGAGCTCAGGGGCACAGCAATTCACAAACTGGCAGAGTAATAAAGGGCAACTATCGTCCAAAAATCTGTTGAGGGAAGGCAACGAGGAGGACTTGAAAGCGAGGCAGAATAGCAGGAAACAGATTTTAAGAGGTACGTTCGAATCGCCTTTAAAGCACAGGATGAGTGTCACAACTTCGACAATGATGCACTTGGCCAAAAAGGGCGTATGTCATTTCTCCTGAATATATTCTGGAGAAATCGTATACGCCCTTTTTGGCCAAGCAAGCAAGCGGGCAATGCAAATCTGCACTACAAAGTAGTGTCACTTCCCACTGGTCAAAAGGGACATCGGAAAAATGTGTAAAAACCAGAAAGCAAGACAGGCCCTGGAGAACAGGGAGCCTTGTTATGCTGATGGGCGGGATGTAAACTGCCAACTGCCTCTCTGCAGGAGTGCATTGTGTTCCCTAAAAGAAGTAAACAACAGAGCTACAGAGCCAAGGGCACTTCCAGTCTAGGGAATATACCTTGGGAAAACTAAAAATCAATAAGACATAGCCACCCCAAAATTTAGGGCTGCACTGCTGACAAGAACCTCAACTTGGGTACACCTTAAATATTCCGTGAAAGATAAAAATGGTTCAAAAAATTGTGGTACTTACGTTATGATGGAATATCCCTCAGCCATGAAATCAAAGTCATAATACCAGTAGCAGCAAAATGAATGGATTCAGATATGATGATTCTAAGTGAAATAAGTCACACAGAAAAAGAATCTTATCATAAGATATCACTTATGAAAATCCTGTAAACATGGCTACTCATGAACTGAGTTAGGAAAGAGAACAGAGTCTCACATTTAGAAAACACTCTTACGCCTGCTTAAGGGGGAAGGAGAGGTGGGGTATTGCATAAAACCAGAGTTTGATATAAGTACAGGCACCATTCCAGAAACCAAATAGAGAATAGGCAAGATCTACACCTTCCTCACTGAAAGGTTATCAAGACCCCATACTTCACACAGAGGAATATATCTGACTAGTAAGAATCTTAAAACCTATGTATTGATATATCACCGTAAGGGAAACAAGTGTGTCTAGACTGGCATAAGCACGGCAGTGAGAATCAGCTCAAACCCACTATAAAAAGGAATTTCAAAAACAAAACAACAAAACAGGGAAATTCTTTACAATTCCTTCAGGGTCTCTGATGAAACCTTGAATGACCCTGTGTACAACGACAGCTGGATGTGGCATAAGGCAGGAGACTTGGAACTGAGAGGATTGGTGAATTTGTGTTAGCAAATGCAGACCCTTCAAACCAATAATTCGTGGCACCCATTCCATGGTTCCCATCTCTCCATGTTGTAGGGAATATTACTACAGCTATAACATGTACAGGAAACCAAGAGAATGGACACACAGTGAATATGAAAGGTTTCTAAAACCCAACTAATTGTCCCTCTCCTGGTGCTCCGGTTTGACTTTCCAGCTGCTTAACTATCAATCTCCCAACTTGGAGAGACAGCCCCTTTAACCTCCTGGTTTGCTCAGGTTGCGAATTTGGAAGAGGATGAAAGGGAAAAGGGGGAACCAATGAAAGAGTAGCTGTTAGGCATTTGGACGGGCACATGTCACTCTAAATTCCCGGCAGGAAGAAGAATTAACCAAAATCTCAGCCACCCGCCGTGAACAAGTATAGGTCCTGAACCAAAATTTTGGACTTGTGGTCACCTCACAAAAAACGAGTTAGGAAATGGAGCTCAAAGGCACAGCAATTCACAAACTGGCAGAGTAATAAAGGACAACTATCGTCCAAAAAATCTGTTAAGGGAAGGCAACGAGGCGACCTTCTAAGCGAGGCAGAATAGCAGGAAACAGATTTCAAGTGGTTCGTTGGAATCACCTGTAAAGCACAGGAAGAGGGGCACAACTTCGAAAATGATGCACTTTGCCAAAAAGGGCGTATGCGTTTTCTCCTGCAGGAGAAAACGCATACGCCCTTTTTGGCCAAGCAAGCAAGTGGGCAATGCAAATCTGCACAGCAAAATAGTATCACTTCCCACCAGTCAAAAGGGACATCCACAAAATGTGTAAAAACCAGAAATCCTAGAAAGGCCCTGGAGAACATGGAGCCTTGTTATGCTGATGGGCGGGATGTAAATTGCCAACTGCCTCTCTGGAGGAGTGCATTGTGTTCCCTAAAACAAGTAAGCAACAGAGCTACAGAGACAAGGGGACTTCCAGTCTAGGGAATATACCTTGGGAAAACTGAAAATCAATAAGATAGAGCCACCCCAAAATTTAGGGCTGCACTGCTTACAAGAATCTCAAATTGAGTACTCTCTAAATATCCCAGGATAGATAAAAATGATTAAAAAAATTGTGGTACTTATGTACGATGGATTATCCCTCAGCCATGAAATCAATGTCATAATGCCAGTAACAGGAAAATGAATGGATTCAGGTACGATGATTCTAAGTGAAATAAGTCACACAGAAAAACAAACTTATCATAAGATAGCACTTACGAATTTTCTGTAACATGGCTACACATGAACTGAGTTAGGAAAGGGAACAGTGTCTCACATTTAGAAAACACACTTATGCCTGCTTAAGGAGGAAGGAGAGGTGGGGTGATGCATACAACCAGAGTTTGATATTAGTACAAGTACCATTCCAAAATCAAAATACGGAAGAGACAAGACCTACACCTTCATCAGTGAAATGGACGCAAAACCCAATATTCTGCGCAGAGGTATATATCTGACTAGTAAGAATCTTAAAACTTATGTATTGATATGTCACCATAAGGGAATCAAGTGTGTCTAAACTGGCATAAAAATGGCAGAGAGAATCAGCTCAAACCCAGTAAAAAAAGATATTTCAAATACAAAACAAAAAAAAACAGGGAAAATCTTTACAATTCCTTCAGGGTCTGTGATGAAACCTGGAATGACCCTACCTACAACGAGAGCTGGATGTGGCATAAAGCTGGACACTTGAGACTGAGAGGTTTGGTGAGACTGGGTGAGCAAATGCAGACCCTTTAAAGCAATAATATGTGGCACCCATTCAATGGGTCCCAACTCTCCTTGTGTAAGGGAATATTACTACAGCCATAACATTTACGGGAAACCTAGAGAATGGACACACTGTGAATACGAAAGGTTTCTAAAACTCAACTTATAGTCCCTCTCCTTGTGCTCCAGTTTGACCTTCCAAAGGCTTTACTATCAATCTCCCAACTTGGAGCGATAGCCCGTAAAACCTTCTGGTTCGCACAGGTTGCCAATTTGGCAGAGGATGAAAGGGAAGAGGGAGAACCAATGAGAGAGTAGCTGTTAGCCATTTGGACAGGTACATGTCACTTTAATTGCCCGGCATGAAGTAGAATTAACCAATGTCTCAGCCACCCACCGGGAACCAGTATAGGTTTTGAACCATAATTTTGGATTTGCTGTCAGCTCACAAAAACGAGTTGAAAAATGGAGCTCAGGGGCACAGCAATTTACAAACTGGCAGAGTAATAGAGGACAACTATCGTGCAAAAATCTTTTGAGGGAAGGCAGAGAGGCGTACTTTAAAACGAGGCAGAATAGCAGGAAACAGATTTCAAGAGGTACGTTGGAATCACCTTTCAAGCACAGGAAGAGGGGCACAACTTCGACAATGATGCACTTGGCCAAAAAGGGTGTATGCGTTTTCTCCTGAGTATATTCAGGAGAAAATGCATACGCCATTTTTGGCGAAGCAAGCAAGCAGCAATGCAAATCTGCACTACAAAGAAGTATCCCTTCCCACCAGTCAAAAGGGACATCCACAAAATGTGTAAAAACCAGAAAGGCAAGACAGGCCCTGGAGATCAGGGAGCCTTGTTTTGCTGATGGGCGGGATGTAAGTTGCCAAATGCCTCTCTGGAGGAGTGCATTGTGTTCCCTAATACAAGTAAACAACAGAGCTACACAGCCAAGGGAAGTTCCAGTCTAGGGAATATACCTTGGGAAAACTGAAAATCAATAAGACAGAGCCACCCTAAAATTTAGCGCTGCACTGCTTACAAGAACCACAACTTGGGTACACCTTAATTATCCCAGGAAAGACAAAAATGGTTCAAGATATTGTGGTACTTACGTATGATGGAATATCGCTCAGCCATGAAATCAGTGTCATAAGGCCAGTAGCAGCAAAAAGAGTGGATTCAGGTTCGATGATTCTAAGTGAAATAAGTCACACAGAAAAAGAAACTTATCATAAGATATCACTTATGAAGGTCCTGTAAACATGGCTACACATGAACTGAGTTAGGAAAGATTACAGAGTAACTAAACTTATCATAAGTTATCACTCATAGCGGGAATGTACACATGACTACACATGAACTGAATTACAAACACAACAGAGTCACACATTTAGAAAACATCTTCTGCCTGCTTAATGGGAAAGCCGAGGTGGGGTGATGCATAAAACCACAGTTTTAAATTAGCACAGATACCGTTATATAAACCATGTATGTAATAGACAACACCTACTCCCGGCACAATGAACTGGACTCAACACCCCCTATTCATTGCAGAGGAATATGTCTGACTCTAAGTATTTTAAAACATATGTATTCTCATGTCTCCATAAAGGAATCATGTGTGTGTATAACGGCATGAACACAGCACTGAAATTCAGTTAAACCCACTTATAAAAATAAATTTCAAAAGCAAAATGCAAAAACAGATAGAAAGTCTTAAAAATTACGTTCAGGGCCTGTGATGCAAGCTAGATTGACCACCTTTACACCCACAGCTGGATGAGACATAAGACTGGACTCTTGGGGCTGACAAGATTGCTGAGGTTGTGTGAACTAAAGAACACCTCTTAGAGCAATACTTTGTGCTACCCATTCTAGTGGTCCCAACTCTCCAGGTTTAAGGGAATCTTCCTACAGTTAAAACATGCATGGGAAACCCAGTGGATGGTACACTGTGTAATTGGGAAAGTTTTCTAAAAGGTACCTCATTTTTCCTTTTGTCGTGCTCGGCTTCACCATTCCATCTGCATTACTCAAAATCTCCCCACTTGGAGTGTCAGTGCCTTTACCCTCCCGTTATGCACAGTTTGCAAACTGTGCAGAGGATGAACAGGAAGAGGGGAAATAAATGAGAGATTAGCTGTAGGTGTTTGGATGGGTACATGTCACTCTAGTTTCCCATCAGGAAGAATAATTAACCAAAGGCTCAGCCTGAAGCCCCGGAACAGGACTAGGGCCTAAAGCCATCCTGCGGTATTGCAGCCAGCTCACAAAGAGGCGAGTTG
The DNA here is from genome assembly GCF_964341445.2 of Mesoplodon mirus. Lineage (NCBI taxonomy): Eukaryota > Metazoa > Chordata > Mammalia > Artiodactyla > Ziphiidae > Mesoplodon > Mesoplodon mirus. The sequence goes on from NW_028295717.1 coordinate 83,802, forward strand.
AAGAATGGAAATCAGGGGCACAGCAATTCACAAACTTGCAGAATTATAAAGGACAACTATCATCCAGAAATATATTGAGGAAAGGCAGTGAAGAGGATTCGAAGGCAAGGCAGAATTGAAGGAAACAGATTTCAAGGTGTAGATTGGAGTCATCTTTAAAGCACATGAAAAGCGACAGAATTTCGACAATGTTGCCCTTGGCTGAAAAGGGATTATGTGTATTTTTTTGAATATATTCGGGAAAAATGCATATGCCCTTTTTGGCTAAGCAAGCCATCAGGCATTGCAAATCCACACTACAGAGAAGTGTCCCTTAACTCCAGTCAAAAGGGCCATCCACAAATAGTGTAAAAGCCACAAATGCAGGACAGGCCATGGAGAAAAGGGAGCCTGGTTACGCCGATGGACAGGATGTAAATTGCCAACAGCCTCTCTGGAGAACTGTATGTTGTTTTCTAAAACAGAGCTACAGAGCATAGCACACTTCCACTCATGGGCGTGTATTTTGGGAAAACTAAAAATCCACAACACACAGCCAGCCCAAAATTTAGGGCTGCTCTGTTTACAAGAACCTTGACTTCGGTACACTTTATATATCCCAGGAAAGGAAAAAAAAATGGATATAGATGTTGTGGTACTTATATACAATGGAATGTCACTCAGACATAAAATCAATGTCATAAGGCCAATAGCAGCATAATGAGTGGCTTTAGGTATGATGATGCTAAGTGAAATGAGCCACAAAGAAAAAGAAACTTATTGTAATATATCACTTATAGAGGAAATGTAAACATGGCTACACATGAACTGAATTTCAAAAGAGAACAGAGTTACACATTTAGAAAACACACTTATGCCTCCTTAAGGGGAAAGGTGACGTGGGGTGATGTGTAAAAGCAGAGTTTGAAATTAGCACAGATCCCATTCCATATACCAAATATGTAATAGACAAGACCTACTCCTTTCTCAATGAACTGGACACAAAACACCCTATTCACTGAAGAGGAATATATCTGACTGGTAATAACCTTGAAACCTATGTATTTATATGTCTGCATAATGGAATCAAGTGTATGTAGATTGGCATAAACACAGATCAATGGAACAGGACAGAAAGCCCAGAGATAAACCTACATACCTATGGCTATCTCATCTATGACAAAGGAGCTAAGGATATACAATGGAGAAAAGACAGTCTCTTCAGTAATTGGTGCTGGGAAAACTGGACCCCTACACATAAAAGAATGAAATTAGAACACTCCATAACACCATACACAAAAATAGACTCTAAATTGATTAGAGATCTAAATATAAGACCAGACACTATAAAACACTTAGAGGAAACCATAGGCAGAACACTCTATGACATAAATCACAGCAAGATCCTTTTGGACCCACCTCCAAGAGAAATGGAAATAAAAACAGAAATCAACAAATGGGACCTAATGAAACTTAAAAGCTTTTACACAGTACAGGAAAACATAAACAAGATGCAAAAACAACCCTCAGAATGGGAGAAAATATTTTCAAATGAAGCAATTGACAAATGATTAATCTCCAAACTTTACAAGCACCTCATGTAGCTCAATATCACAAAAACAAACAACCCAATCCAAAAACGGGCAGAAGACCTAAATAGACATTTCTCCAAAGAAGATATACAGATTACCAAGAAACACATGAAAGGATGCTGAACATCACTAATCATTAGAGAAATGCAAATCAAAACTACCCTGAGGTATCACCTCACAGCAGTCAGAGTGGCAATCATCAAAAAAATCTACAAAACAATAAATGCTGGAGAGGCCTTTATTTGAGAAAAGGGAACACACTTGCACTGTGGGTGGGAATGTAAATTGATATGAGCACTGGCGAGAACAGTACGGAGGTTCCTTTAAATAACTAACAATAGAAGTACCATATGACACAACAATCCAACTACTGGGCATTTGCCTTGCGAAAACCATAATTCAAAAAGAGTTATGTACAAAAATGTTCATTGCAGCTCTATTTGCATTAGGCAGGACATGGAAGTAACCTAAGTGTCCATCGACAGATGAATGGATAAAGAAGATCTGGCACATATATACAATCAAATATTCCTCAACCATAAAAAGAAGCAAAACTGAGTTATTTGTACTGAGGTAGATGGACTTAGAATCTGTCCTACACAGTGAAGTAAGTCAGAAAGGGAAAAACAAATACTGTATGTTAACAGAGATATATGGAATCTAATGAAGAAAAAAAAAGATTTTGAAGAACCTAGTGGCAGGACAGGATTAAGGACACAGACATAGAGAAAGGACTTGAGGACACCGGAAGGGGGATGGGTAAGCTGGAACGAAGTGAGAGAGTCGCATGGACATAAATACATTACCAAATGTAACACTGAAAGCTACTGAGAATCAGCCACATAGAACAGGGAGATCAGCTCGGTGCTTTGTGACCACATAAAGGAGTGGGATATGGAGTGTGGGAGGGAGATGCAAGAGGGAGGGGATCTGGTGATATTTGTATATGTATAGCTGATTCACTTTGTTTTACAGCAGAAACGAACACTCCATTGTAAAGCAATTATACTTCAATAAACGTGTAAACGGAAAAAAAAAAAGCCCAAGGATAAACCTACACACCTATGGTCAACTAATCTATGACAAAGGAGGCAAGACTATACAATGGAGATAAGACAGTCTCTTCAATCATTGGTGTTGGGAAATATGGAGAGCTACATGTAAAAGAATGAAATTAGAACACTCCCCAACACCATACATAAAAATATATTCAAAATGAATTAGAGACCATAATGTAAGACCAGACAGTATAAAACTCTGAGAGGAAAACTTATGAAGGATACTCTGACGTAAATCACAGCAAGATCTTTTTTGATCCACCTCCTATAGTAATGAAATAAAAAAGAAAAATAAACAGATGGGACCTAATGAAACGTAAAAGCTTTTGCAAAGCAAAGGAAACTACAAACAAGACGAAAAGACAACCCTCAGAATGGCAGAAAATATTTGCAAACGAATCAATGGACAAATGATTAATCTCCAATATATATAAACAGCTCATGCAGCTCAATATTAATAAAACAAACAACCCAATACAAAAATGGAAGATCTAAATAGACATTTCTTCCAAGAAGACATAGAGATGGCCAGTACGCACATGAAAATCTGCTGAACATCACTAATTATTAGAGAAATGGAAATCGAAACTACAATGAGGTATCACGTCACACCTGTTAGAATGGGCATCATCAGAATATCTACAAACAACAAATGCTGGAGAGGGTGTGGAGAAAAGGAACCTTCTTCCACTATTGTTGGGAATGTAAATCGATACAGTCTCTATGGAGAACAGTATGGAGGTTCCTTAAAAAACTAAAAATAGAATTACCATATAATCCAGCAATCCCACTACAGGGCATATACCCAGAGAAAACCATTAATCAAAAAGACACATTCACCACAATGTTCACTGCAGCACTATTTACAATAGCCAGGTAATGAAAGCATCCTAAGTGCCCACAGACAGACGAATGGATAAAGAAGTGGTACATATATACAACGGAATATTACTCAGCCATACATAGGAATGAAATTGGGTCATTTGTAGAGACCTTGATGGATCTAGAGACTGTCATACAGAGTGAAGTAAGTCAGAAAGAGAAAAACAAATATTGTATATTAATGCATATATGTGGAACCTAGAAAAATGGTACAGATGAACCAGTTTGCAGGGCAGAGATAGAGACACAGATGTAAAGAACAAACATATGGACACCAAGGAGGGAACGCCATGTGAGGGTGGTGGTGGGTTGAATTGGGAGACTGGGATTCACATGTGCACACTTATATGTATGAAATAGATATCTAATAAGAACTTGCTGTATAAAAGAAATAAATTTAAAAAAACTATATAAATAACATTTAATAAAATAAAACAGAAAAAAAGTTTTTCCCTTCACATAGACGTCTTTATATTAATGCATTATTTCCATGTATATATCTCCAAATTAAAAAAAAAGAGGAATAAATAAAATCTAACTTGAACAAAAAAGAAAAAAAGAATAAAAAAACAAACAAACAGAACTCACCAGTTATAGAGAGGATAATCGTATCAGGGCACTTGCTCAAGTGGTAAAAAATTCTTAAGTTGGTCAGAGGTGGGAAATCGTCTCCCATGCAGTCAGCAATGCTCCCCACCACAAGGAGCATCCTCATTGCAAAGCTGGGGGAATGTGTCGAGGCGTCTGTGAGTAAATGTGAGCTGAGCCCCAGTCCTGCTGCAGCTGAACTCTTCCCACTCTTTCCAGGTAAAACACCTGAATATGTACAAGCACTTGCAAGCCTAGAGGAAGGGCTTTGGAGCCACACTAGCAAGAGCACACAGGCCGACTTGGTGCCTGCAGGCCAGCCAGGATGGTCCTGGCCCCAGATGCTCTTCTGGAATCTTTCCATTTCCCTGCCTGAGATACCCCTCCTGCCATGGCACCCACTGCTTTTTTACTTCCTCACCTCTGACTGGGGAGAAATTCCAGTGGCAGGTATGGGTGACACATCCTCTTCTTTAGCAGGTGGCAGCCTGGCAACTCCTGCAAAAAGTCCAGCAGAGCCCAAATCACACTGGGCCACCCACAAAGCCACGGCCCCTCACTCCCTCCCACCACCCCAGCCCCGAAACTGCTGATGGGGCAGAGAATATGGCGTCAGGCACAGATACAGGGGCTCTTGCTGACTGGAGAGGTGTTTATATTGACCTCAACCCAGGCACTCCTCTGGGGGGGCTGGCAGGCAGTGTCAGGCTGCCCAAATCAGCCAATCCTCACCCCTCAGGGGCTCACAGTTGCAGAAAATGAACCTTGCTAAACGGGTCAGTCCCAAGGAACAGGTGTGGGCTCTTGAGAGTCAGGCTAGACAAGGGGCTGCAGCTGCGGCTTGTTTTCTTATCATTTTCTCTGGTCCATGAGTGGAAAACAACATCAAGAAGACCCTATCCTAATGAGAGGAACCCAGGAGTCAGGGAGGGGAGTGATGGTGGGTGGAGACAGAGGCCTGGTGCCCTGGCTGCAGTGGAAGTGTCTGGAAGACCAGGCAGAGAGAGGCTGCACAGAGTGATAGCCAGGGTCACAGACCTGTCAGAGCTGCTGTTTGTTAGTTCAAGTCCTGCTCTGAGGTGTTCTGTGTCAGCTGTGAGCGACAGGTGAGCTGGGGGTTCTCTGCAAGGTGGGCTATGTGCACAGTTCCTGTGTGTCCAGCCCTGCTGGGGTACCTGCCCTGGGGAGTTCCGTATCCTGTGAGGGGCCTGACTATGAGAGCCCCATGGGCTGCTGGGTAGCTGCACAGGTGAGCTCCGTACCCTGGGAGGGACTTGACCACGAGAGCCCCGTGGGCTGTGGCGTGCGGGATGCAGCCCAGGTGAGCTCCATATCCTGGGATTGTCCTGACCACGAGAGCCCCATGGGCTGCTGGAGACCTGGTAAAGGATATCAGGACAGTCAGTGAAGCCACCGAGGATCTACATCCAGTAGCTCCTATTTCCTACACCCTGCTGCTCATTCTACCATCCACCAGGCCATGGCATTCTGTATTAGACTTCAATGATGCCTTCTGTATTCCATTCATCTCAGAGTCACAAGAATTTTTGGCTTGTGAGTGGCAGGACACAACATGCAACAAAACCAATAATGCTGGGCCGTCCTGCCCCAACCATACAAAAATCCCCACACCATCATTGGGGAAATGTCCTCTAAAGACCTAAAAGTTCTACCTCTGTAAAAGGGAACCCTCCTTCAATATGCAGATGACATTCTGATCGCCAGGCCTACTAAAGACGCCTCTGAACTACCTAGCCAATAAATGATAGAAGGTGTCCAAGAAAAAGGCTCAAATACCCCAGGCTCAGGTGACATGCCTGGGCTTCATTCTCACAGATATTCAGAGAAACGCATCCCAGGATAGGGAAGAAGCCATTTGCAGCCTTACCACTTCTAAAACTAGTAGACAGCTTAGGGGTTCCTGGGGAGGCCAAGGTTTTCTGCATCTGGATCCCTAACTACAGTCTAATAGCTGGGCCTCTACCTGAAACACTGACACGAAAAGATGATGATCCTTTTGAATAGAATCCAGAAGCAGCCTTTCAAGAATGGAAAGAGCAGTCAATTCAGATCCTTGCCCAGGAACTCACTAATTTAGCTAAACCGTTTGACCTTTACATACCCGGTCAAAGGTTAATCACCCTTGGAGACTTAGTGAAAAAACTGGGACCACTTGAAATGGAGCAACACAAGAATGCCCTTCAGGTATGATAAACTATGGTCACCAAGGGCTTTGCCCACCGACTCATCAGGCCAGTATACTGGGGTATCTAAAAAGCTGGAAATCAGCAGCCCACAAGGCCAGCTCCCTCCTAAGGGAAAAGGACCCCACGTCGTGATCCTAACCACCCATCATGCCCTGAAGTTGCAGGGGTCGCTCTGTGGACACACTGACCTCGAGTGAGGAGGCCTTCCAACTCCAAACTCCAGAGAGACAAATGGGGGCATCGGGCCCCAAAGATGACTTGTGTGACCATCACTAGACCTGGAGTTTCTCTCAGAAAACAAGCAGACTGTGCCCCGAAAGAGAAGACTACTGCTTGCAGGACTTACTGCACCCAGAGGGGAGCTAATAAGCTTGGCGGGGGAAAAGTATATCACGCTTTCACCATAGAAAACCCTACAGACACCGCGGTGATGGTGGCCAATATGACCAGCTGGACTGCTGGCTACTTCTAAAGGCCGTTGAATCAGTGGACGTCATGGTCCTGGATCACCACTGACCCTGGACTGTCTGGGAGTTGTGCGGGCAGGGCTCTGACACATGGTGCTGTTTGTACATTAATTCAGGGACCTAATTAAAGAAAGCACAGACTACTGGTCAGAGCATCTAGACTGGCAAAAACCTTCAGCCTAAGATCAGTGAACAAATGTGGGGCGGGGTGAAACCTGCCACCACAGCATCTTTGCGCATCTCTTTCCTGGACCCTTAAAGGTCATTAGAATCTATAACATTTCCAATGCTGGTGCTCAGGCGGACGAGAAGTGAGGCAGGAGGCTTTGGAACAATCAACCTCACCTGGAGGCTGGTGGAGAGACGTTTTGCCCCTCTCCCCAGTTATCAGGGCTGCCACCACAGCATGAAGCAGTTACAAAAGAGGGGTCTGCACCCTCAACACCCCAAGAATGAGGAACGGAACAAAAAGCAGAGGAGGTTTTCGTCTCTGGCAACGTTCATTAAAAATTCCTGGGAGATAAAAAGAGAATCTGGGCAATAAAATAAAGTCTAACCTGTTTTTCCTTTGTGCTTTGTCTAATTTCACGTGCTCCTAGGGTTCCGCATGCAAAGGTCCCACACCCGGCACTTCAGACCTGATTTCCTAGTGCAGAATGCCTGGGTCGACACCTCAGCTAGCAGAGTCCCATGCAGACTCCACGGCATAGAGCCTGAGCTTCAGCCAACCCAGCCCTCGAGAGCTCCTTCCCCTAACTCCCACTGATGCTGCCGTGATCCCTACACAGTAGCCCAGGCCACAGCCCATGGGGGAGTGCACGCTCTCACCTCTCCATTCTGTTTTCAAAATAATGTTTCCTTTGCTTCTGAACCAAACTCAGTCTTGATCTGTTGGCTCCAATGACACTGGGCTCGGGGACTCCTGTTGGGGTACACTCTGGAGGATCAGTAACAGAAATTGAGAACATTGTAACTTCAATGAACAGATGTGTGAGCCAAACTGTAGTTAACATACAGCAGTGTATAATGCTCGGGTAAAATAAGATTTTTCTAAGACTTACATTTGATAATTCCATCACTTTACTATAAGCAAGTTCAGTGAAGACGTCTGTCTTATTTGTCAGGTCAACATTAGAGAAATGAAGTGATTTATTTCCATGGTTGTACATCGAATACTCTTGGTTGAAGCTTCAATCTTGTTTTGAATGCTTTTCCATTGAAAAGGATACCTCTCTTTCAGCTCCCCCATTCCTGAGAAGTATAAAATCTTATAATTTATTATTACCAAAGGGGAAAGGTAGGAAAAGGGATAAATTAACAGTTTGGGATTAACACATACACACTGCTATGTATAAAATAGATCATCAACAAGGAACTACTGTATAGCACAGAGAACTACACTGAATATTTTGCAATAACCTATAAGGGAAAATAATCTGAAAAAGAATAGATATTTTTATTGACATCATCTATCAATGACAGATAAAATGTAACCTAAGCAAGGCCGATGGTGAGCGCTTCTGAACCTGAAGATTTCAATCATCTAAAATTTGGGCTCTGCCTATTTCCCAAGGCCCTTAATGGACATACGTGTAGCCGTAGCTTAAAAATTCCCCAGTTTGGGGTTCGGGGAGGCACTGATTTGGAAAAATCCCTGGTGTTCTCCTTCCATGCACGGGACCCTTCCTACAGCTAAAACATGCCTGTCACACCTAGAGGATGGTACACCATTTGATCGGAAAGAGTTTGGAAAAGGCACCTCATCTCCTCATCGCCTGGTGCACGGGTTCACCCCTCCAGCATCTTTCCTGACAATCTCCTTACTTGGGGATATCAGCACCGTCAACATCCTGTTGCACACAGTTTGGAATTTGTCCAGAGGATGAAGCGGAAGGATGAGAAAAATTTAGAGACAAGTCTTAGTTGTTCAGACAGGCAAATGCCACTCTAATTTCCTATCTGGAAGACAAATTCATCAAAGGCTATAATTGCCCATGGAAACAGCATAGGACTAGAGGAAATCCCGCTGTTTTGTGTCCAGTTTCCAATAACACAAGTTGAAAAATGGAACTCGGGGGCAATAAAATTAATGAAACTGCAGAGTTGAAAATATCTATCGTCGAAAAATGTCTTGAGGTAAGTCACAGAAAAGGACTTGTAAGCAAGGGAGAGTGGCAGGAAACAGATTTGAAGAGGTAGAAAGGACTCCCCATTAAAGCACAAGAAAAGGGGCTGAACATCACCAATGATGCACTTGGCCCAAAAGGGCGTATGCATTTTTTTCTGAATATATTCAAGTAAAGGCCATTCACACTTTTTATCCAACCAAACAGGTGGGCACTGGAAATCAATACTACAAAATGTATCACTTCACATCAGTCAGAAGGGCCATCCACATAAAGTGTAAACACCAGAAATGCAGGACAGGGCGAGGAGAAAAGGGAGCCCTGTGAGGCTGATAGTGGAAATGTAATGTGCCAACCTCCACTCTGGAAAAGTGTATTGTGTTTGCTAAAACATCTGAAAACTGAGCTACAGAACATAGGGCACTTGCACTCATGGGCGTATACCTTGGGAAAAACAAAAAATGACAGAAAACAGGCACTCCAACTTTTACCACCTCTCTTTTAAAAAGGGCCTCCACTTGGATATAACCTAAATGTCCCTGGAAGGATAAAATGGATAAAAGAGATGGGGTACTTATGTAGAGTGGAATATTACTCATCCAGAAATCAATGAAATAAGGCCAGTTGTAACAACTCTGGAGGAGTTACATACGATCTTTCTAAGTGACACATGTCAGAAAGAAAAAGACACATATCATAAGATGTCACTTAAAGGTTGAATCAAACATGGCTACACATGAAATAAACTACAAAACAGAAACATAGTCAAATATGTAGAAAATAGACATAAGGCTGCTAAATGGGAAAGGTGGGGAATGGTGAGGTATTATCCAGGAGGTTGAAATTAGCAAAGATACCATTCCAAGTACCAAATTGAATAACTGGCAAGGCCTACACGGTACCTCAAAGAACTGCACTCAGTCCACTCAAGTCACTGGAAAAAAATACATATGACTCGTAGGTATCTGAGAAAGAATTTATTGTTGTCACACAGTACATGAATCAAGTGGATGTACAGCAGCAAAAAACAGAGCTTTTAAAATCAGCTGTAACCAATATAAAAATAAATTTAAAAATATTTATAAAAACGGTGAGACAGACAATAATTCTTACAACTTTTGTTGAAGGGCTACGATGTAACATGGATTGAACACATGTAGACCCACAGCAGGATGATATATAAGGCTGGAAGCTATGCACGCTGAGAGATGTTAGAGAGGCTGGGTGAGGAAATGCAGACCTTTTAAAGTAATACTGCCTGGTACCCATTCCATGGGTCCCAAATCTGAAGTTTCAAGGGAATCTTCTGACAGCGAACACATGCCTGGGAAACCGAGATGAATGTACACCATGTGCTCAGGAAAGGTGTCTAAAATGCACCTCATTTTTGATCTCCTGGTGCTGGGGTTCGCCATTCCAGCCACATTACTAACAATCTCCCCACTTGGAGAATCAGCACCTTTAACCTCCTGTTTCACACAGTTTGCAATTTTTGAAGAGGATAAATGGGAAGAGGAGGAACCAGTGAGAGATTAGCTGTAGGAGTTTTGACAGGCACATGTCACTCTAATATCCCTTTAGGAAGAAGAATTAACCAAAGGCTCAGCCTGCCTCCCCAGAACCAGAATAGGGCCGCAATCAATCCAATGGTTTGGCGGCCAGCTCACAAAAAAAGCGAGTTGCAAAATGGAGCTCAGGAGCAGACAATTCAAAGACCTGCAAAGAAATAAATGATAACCAACGTCCAAAAATATATTCAGGTAAGGCAACGAAGAGGTTCTGAATGAGAGGCAGAATTGCAGGAAACATTTTTCAAAAGGTAGATTGTACTCACATTTAAAGCATATGAAAAGCAGCAGAATTTCTAAAATGATGCAGTTGGGCAAAAGGGTGTATGCATTTTTTTCGTGAATATCTTCAGGAAAAAAACACATACAGAGTTTTTGGCCAACCAAGCAAGAGGGAAATGCAAATCCGCACAATAAAGAAGTCTCAATTTCCACTGCTCAGAAAGGCCATCCAAAAAATGTGTACAAATCAAAAATGCAGGAGAGGCCATGGAAAACAGGGAGACTAGTCACGCTGATGGGTGGGGTATAAATATCCAAGAGCTACTCTGAAGAAGTGTATGCTGTTTCCTAAAACATCTAAAATACAAAGCCCCCGAGCAAAGGGGACTTCAACTTATGGACATATAACTTGGGAAGACTAAATATCGACAAGACACAGGCACCCCAAAGTTTAGGGCTGCTCTGCATACAAGAACCTCAACTTCGGTACACCTAAAGTATCCCAGGAAAAAGAGAAATGCATAAAGAACTTGTGGTAATTTTGTACAATGGAATATCACTCAGACGTGAAATCGATGTCATAAGGCCAGTAGCAGCATAATGAGAGGATTTAGGTATGATGATTCTAAGGGAAATTAGTCACACAGAAAATGAATCTTATCATAAGATATCACTTACAGAGGGAATGTCAACATCACAACATATGAATTGAATTATGAAAGAGAGCAGCGTCTCACATTTAGAAAACACTCTTATGCCTCCTTAAGGGGAAAGGAGAGGTGGGGTGATGCATAAAACCAGAGTTTGATATTAGCACAGGTACCATTCCATAAACCAAATACAGAATAGACAAGACCTACACCTTCCTCAGTGAACGGGACTCAAAACCCCTATTCCCCACAGAGGAATATATCTGATTAGTAAGAATCTTAAAACCTATGTACTGATATGCCTCTGTAAGGGAATCAAGTGTGTCTTGACCGGCATAAACACGTCAGGGAAAATCAGCTCAACCCCATTATAAAAATGAATTTCAAAAACAAAACAAAAAACAGCCAAATTCTTATACAATTCCTTCAGGGGTTCTGATGAAACCTAGAATGACCCTATCTGCAAAGACAGCTGGATGAGACATAAGGCTGGACACTTGGGACTGAGAGGACTGGTGAGATTGGGAGAGAAAATGCAGACCCTTTAAAGTAGTAATGCATGCCACCATTCCATGGGTCCCAAATTTCCAGGTAGAAGGGAATATCACTACAGTTATAACATGTATGGGAAACCTAGAGAATGGACACCCTGTGATGGCGAAAGGTTTCTGAAAGTCTCCTACTTTTTCCTCTCCTTGTGCTACAGTTTGGCATTCCAACAACTTTACGATCAATCTCCCAACTTAGGAGAGTCATCCCCTATAACCTCCTGGTTCGCACAGTTTGCTAATTGTGCAGAGGATGAAAGGGAAGAGGGAGAACAAATCAGAGAGTAGATGTATGCCTTTGGACGGACACATGTCCCTCTAAATTCCCGTCAGGAAGAAGAATTAACCAAAGCCTCAGCCACCCACAGGGAACCAGTATAGCCACCCCTGGAACCAGTATAGGTCCTGAAGCAAAATTGTGGATTTGCGGTCAGCTCCCAAAAATGGGATTTGAAAATTGGAGCTCAGGGGCAAAGCAAATCAAAAACCTGCAGAGTTATAAAGGACTACTCTCTTCCAAAAATCTGTTGAGGGAAGGCAACAAAGCGGACTTGAAAATGAGGCAGAATTGCACAAAACATATTTCAAGAGGTAAATTGGAATCGCCTTTAAAGCACAGGAAAGGCATCACAACTTCGAGAATGATGCACTTGGCCAAAAACAGCATATGAATTTTCTCCTGAATATATTCAGGAGAAAAGGCATAGGCCCTTTTTGGCCAATCAAGCAAGCGCGCAATGCAAATCCACACTACAAAGAATTGTCACTTCCCACCGTTCAAAAAGGACATCCGAAAATCTGTAAAAACCAGAAAGGCAAGATAGAGGTGACAAGGGCATAAAGCAATATGATCCCAAGGGTCATGGAGGATTGTGATGACAAGCGCATGGAGCATTGTGATGACAAGATTATGTATCATTTTGCTGTCAAAGGCATTGTGATGACAAGGTTCATGGAGCACTGTGATGACAAGCCTCATGGAGCATTGTGTTTACAGGGTTCTTGGAGCATTGGGATGACAAGGGCATGGAGCATTTTGATGACAAGATTCCTGGATCATTGTGTTGTCAGCGTTCATGGAGCGTTGTGATGACAGTGGTCATGGAGCATTGTGATGACAGAGGTCATGGAGCATTGTGATGAGAACGTCATGGAGCATTGGGCTGAAAATGTTCATGGAGTATTGTGATGATAGGGGTCAAGGAGCATTGTGATGACAAGGTACTGGAGCATTGTGATGACATATGTATTGGCCCATTGTGATGACAATGGCATGGAGCATTGTGGTGACAAGTGTCTTGGAGGATTCTGATGACAAAGGTAATGGAGCCTTGTGATCACAATGGCTTGGAGCATAGTGATGACAAGGTTCAGGGAGCATTGTGCTGACAAGTGCATGGAGAATTGTGATGACAAGGGTCATGGAGCATTCTCATGACAAGCTTGTGGAGTATTTTGATGACAATGGCATGGAGCATTGTGATGAAAACGGCATGGGGCTTTGTGATGAAAAATGCATGCAGCCTTTTCGTGACAGGTTTCACGGAGCATTCTGACGACAAGTGTCATGGAGCATTGTGATGACAAGTGTATTGAGAATTGTGATGACAAAGTCATGGAGCATTGTGATGAAAAGGGCATGGAGTATTGTGATGACAGGCATCATGGAGCGTTGTGATGACAAGTGTTATGGAACATTGTGATCACAAGTATTTGGAGCAATGCGATGACAGAGGTCATGGATCATTTTGATTTCAAGGAGCATGTAGCATTGTGATGACAAGGGCATGAACCAATGTGATCCCAAGGTTCATGGAGGATAGTGATGACAATGGTAATGGAGTATTGTGATGACAAGTGCATAGAGTATTGTAATGAGAAAGTCATGTAGCATTTTGATGACAAAGGCATGGAGCATTGTGATGACAGGAATCATGGAGCCCTGTGATGACAAGCGTCACGGAGCATTGTGAATACAAGGGTCATGGAGCATTGGGATGACAAGGGCATGGATCATTGTGATGACAAGCGTCATGGAGTATTGGGCTGAAAATATTCATGGAGTATTGTGATGACAGTGGTCATGGAGCATTGTGATGACTAGGGAATGGAGCATTGTGATGACAAGAGTCCCGGATCATTGTCTTCTCAGGTGTCATGGAGTGTTGTGATGACAGTGGTCATGGAGCATTGTGATGATATTGGTCTTGGAGCACTGTGATGAGAAGGTCATGGAGCATTGGTCTGAAAATATTCATGGAGTATTGTGATGACAGGGGTCATGGAGCATTGTGATGACAAGGGAATGGAGCATGGTGATGACAAGGTCCTGGAGCATTGTGATGAGAAGACCATGGAGACTTGTGATGACAAGTCTCATGGAGCATTCTGATGAAGAGGGGCATGGAGCATTGTGATTACAGGGTTCTCGGAGCATTGTGATGACAAGGGCATGGAGCATGGTGAGGAGAATGCCATATAACTTTCTGATGACATGTGTCATGGAGCTTTGTGATGACAATGGCATGGAGCATTGTGATTACAGGGGTTTTGGAGCATTGTGATGACAAGGGTCATGGAGCCTTGTGATGACAAGGCCGTGGAACATTGTGATGGCAGGGGTCATGGAGCATTGTTATGACAGAGATAATGGAGCATTGTGATGAGAAGGGCATTGAGCATTGGTCTGAAATGTTTCATGGATTATTGTGATAACAGTTGGAATGGCGCATTGTGATGACAAGGGCATGGAGCATTGTGAGGACCACGTCATGCAGTATTGTGAAGACAGGTGTCAGGGAGCATTGTGATGAGATATGTAATGGCCCATTGTGATGACAATGGCATAGCGCATTGTGATGCCAAGTGTCATGGAGGATTCTGATGACAAAGGTAATGAAGCATTGTGATGACAATGGCTTGGAGCATTGTGATGAAAAATGTCAGGGAGCATTGTGCTCACAAGTGCATGGAGAATTGTGATGAGAAGGGTCATGGAGCCTTGTGATGACAGGGCCTTGGAACATTGTGTGGGCAGGTGTCATGGAGCATTGTTATGACAGAGGTAATGGAGCATTGTGATAAGAAGGGCATTGAGCATTTGTCTGAAAGGTTTCATGGATTTTTATGATGAGATTGGGCATATAGCACTGTGATGACAAGGGCACGGAACACTGTGATACATGGTTCATGGAGGATTGTAATGACAAGGCCATTGAGCATTGTGATGAGAAGGGCACTGAGCATTGTGATGACAAGTGTCATGGAGCTTTGTGATGACAAGGGCATGGAGCAATGTGATGAGAGTGTTCATGGAGCTTTGTGATGACAATGACATGGAGCATTGTGATGCCAATGATCATGGAGATTTGTGATGACAAATAACAGGGAGCCTTTTGATGACAATTGTGTGGTGCATTGTGATGAGAAGGGCAGGGAGCATTTTGATGACAGGGTCATGCAGCAATTTGATGAAAATGTAATGGAATATTTTGAGGGCAGTGGTTATAGAACATTAAGCTGCCAGGGATCATTTAGCTTTGGGATGAAATGGGTCATGGTGCATTTTGATGACAGGGGTTATGGAACATTGTGATGTCAGGGGTCATGGAACATTGTGATGATAAGGGTATGTAGCACTGTGATGACAGGGGTCATGGAACATTATGATTACAGGGATGAGGGGTATTGTGATGACTAGTGATGGAACATTGTGATATCTCATGTGAGAGAGCATTTGGATGAGAAGTGCATGGAGCATTGTGATTACAAGGTTTATGGAGCATAGCGATTACAAGGATGTGGACCGATGTGATGAAAAGCACATGTCACATTGTGATGACAATGGTCATGGAGAATTGTTCTGACAAAGGCATGGAGCATTGTGATGACAAAGGTCACAGAGCCTTGTGATGACTCGGGCAAGGACCGTTTTGATGACAAACGTTATGAAGCATTGTGATGAATGGAGTCACGGAGCATTGTGATGATAGGGGTCATGGAGCATTGTGACGAAAAGGACATGGAGTATTGTGATGACAGGCATCATGGAGCGTTGTGATGACAAGTGTTATGGAACATTGTGATCACAAGGGTTTGGAGCATTGTGATGATAGAAGTCATGGATAATTTTGTTTTCAAGGAGCATGGAGCATTGGGATGACAAGGGCATGAAGCAATGTGATCCCAAGGTTCATGGAGGATTGTGATGACAATGGTAATGGAGTATTGTGATGACAAGCAAATGAAGCATTGTGATGAAAAGGTCATGTAGCATTTTGCTGACACAGGCATGGAGCATTGTGATGATAAGGGTCATGGAGCAATGTGATGAGAAGCATCACGGATCATTGTGATTACAGGGGTCATGGAGCATAGGGATGGCAAGGCCATGGATCATTGTGATGACAAGTGTCATGGAGCATTGGGCTGAAAATATTCATGGAGCATTGTGATGTCTAGGGAATGGAGCATTGTGATGACAAGAGTCCCGGATCACTGTGTTGTCAGGGGTCATGGAGCGTTGTGATGACAGTGGTCATGGAGCATTGTGATGATAGGGATCATGAAGCATTGTGATAAGAAGTTCCTGGAGAATTGCACTGAAAATGTTCAGGAAGTATTGTGAGGACTGGGGTCATGGAGCATTGTGATGACAAGGGAATGGAGCACTGTGATGAAAAGTTCCTGGAGCATTGTGATGAGAAGACCATGGAGCCTTGTAATAACAAGTCTCATGGAGCATTCTGATGAAAAGGGGCATGGAGTATTGTGATTACAGGGGTCTTGGAGCATTGTGATGACAAGGGCATGGAGCACTGTGATTACTGGTGTCTTGGAGCATTGTGATGAAATTGGCATGGATCATTGTTATGAAAATGGTATGGAGCCTTGTCATGACAGGGTTCCAGGAGCATACTGATGACAAGTGTCAGGGAGCATCGTGATGACAAGTTTACAGAACATTGTGATGACAAAGGTCATGGAGCCCTGTGATGAGAAAAGCATGGATAATTGTGATGATGAGCGTCATGGGGCATTGTGATGATAAGTGTTATAGAACATTGTGATCACAAGGATTTGGAGCATTGTGATGAGACAGATCATCGAATATTTTGACTTCATTGTGATGACAAGAGCCTGAAGCATTATGATGATGGGCATGGTGCATTTTGATGACAGGGTTCATGGAGCATTGAGATGCAAAGGGGCATGAGGCATTGTGATTAGAGGGTTCATGGAGCATTGTGATGAAAATGGCATGGAGCATTGAGATGCGAAGGGTCATGGATCTTTGTGATGACAAAGGTCATGGAGCAATTTGATGACAAGTGGTGGTGCAATGTGATGAGAAGGGCAGGGAGCATTGTGATGACAGGGTCATAGAGCAATTTGATGAAAAGTGTCATGGAATATTTTGGTGACAGGGGTTATGGAACATTGTGATGTCAGGGGTCATCGAAATTTGTGATGATAAGTGTATGTAGCATTGCAAAGACAGGAGTCATGGAACATTGTGATAACAAGGGCATGGAGCATTGTGATGACAAGGGCAGGGAACATTTGTCTAAAAAGTTTCATGGATTATTGCGATGAGAGTTGGAAAGGCGCATTGTGATTACAAGGACATGGAGCATTTTGATGACCAGGTCATGCAGTATTGTGAAGACAGGTGTCAGGGAGCATTGTGATGATATATGTAATGGCCCATTGTGATGACAATGGCATGGAGCATTGTGATGCCAAGTGTCATGGAGGATTCTGATGACAATGGAAATGGAGCATTGTGATGACAAGGGCTTGGAGCATTGTGATGACAAAGGTCAGGGAGCATTGTGCTGACAAGTGCATGGAGAATTGTGATGACAAGCGTCATGGAGCATTCTGATGACAAGCTTGTGGAGTATTTTGATGACAATGGCATGGATCATTGTGATGAAAACGGCATGGGCATTGTGATGAAAAATGCATGGAGCATTTTCGTGAAAGGGTTCAAGGAGCATTCTGATGACAAGTGTCAGGGAGCATTGTGATGATAAGTGTATTGAGAATTGTGATGACAAAGGTCATGGAGCATTGTGATGAAAAAGGCATGGAGTAATGTGATGACAAGCATCTTAGAGCGTTGTGATGACAAGTGCTATGGAACATTGTGATCACAAGTGTTTGGAGCATTGTGATGACAGAGGTCATGGATCATTTAGATTTCAAGGAGCATGGAGCATTGTGATGACAAGGGCATGAAGCAATGTGATCCCAAGGTTCATGGAGGACTGTGATGACAATGGTAATGGAGTATTGTGATGACAAGCACATAGAGCATTGCAATGACATGGTCAGGTAGTATTTTGCTGACAAAGGCATGGAGCATTGTGATGCCAGGTGTCATGGAGCCCTGTGATGACAAGCGTCACGGAGCATTGTGAATACAGGGGTCATGGAGCATTGGGATGACAAGGGCATGGATGATTGTGATGCCAAGGGTCATGGAGCATTGGGCTGAAAATGTTCATGGAGTATTGTGATGACAGGGATCATGGAGCATTTTGATGACAAGTTCCTGGAGCACTTTGATGAGAAGACAATGGAGACATTTGGTGACAAGTCTCATGGAGCATTTTGATGAAAACGGACATGGAGCATTGTGATTACAGGGGTCTTGGAGCATTGTGATGACAAGGGCATGGAGCATTGTGATGAGAAGGCCATGGAACATTCTGATGACATGCATCATTGAGCATTATGATGACAAGGGCATGGAGCATTGTGATTACAGGGGTCTTGGAGCATTGTGATTAAAATGGCATGGATCATTGAGATGAAAAAGGCATGGAGACGTGTCATGACAGGGTTAATGGAGCATACTGATGACAAGTGTCACGGAGCATTGTGATAACAAGTGTATTAAGCATTGTGATGACAAAGGTCTTGGAGCATTGTGATGAGAAGACCATGGATAATTTTGATGATGAGTGTCATTGGGTGTTGTGATGATAAGTGTTATGGAACATTGTGATCACCAGGGTTTGGAGCACTGTGATGACAGAGGTCATGGAGCATTTTGATTTCATTGTGATGAAAATAGCCGGAAGCATTATGATGATGGGCACCCTCCATTGTGATGACAGGGTTCATGGAGCATTGAGATGAAAAGACGCATGGAGCATTTTGATTACAAGGGTCTTGGAGCATTGTGATGACAAGGGCATGGAGAATTTTGATGACAGGGCCATGGCACATTCTGATGACATGCGTCATGTAGCTTTTTCATGAAAAGGGCATGGAGTATTTTGATTAGAGGGTTCGTGGATCATTGTGATGACAAGTGTCATGGAGCCTTGTGATGACAAGGCCGTGGAACATTGTGATGGCAGGTGTCATGGAGCACAGTTATGACAGAGGTAAAGGAGCATTGTGATGAGAAGGGCATGGAACATTGGTCTGAAATGTTTCATGGATTATTGTGATGAGAGAGGGCATAGAGCATTGTGATGATAAGGGCATGGAACACTGTGATACATGGGTCATGGAGGATTCTAATGACAAGGGCATGGGCCATTGTGATGAGAAGGGCATCGCACATTGTGATTACTAGTGTCATGGAGCTTGTGATGACAAGGGCATGGAGAAATGTGATGAGAGGGTTCATGGAGCATTGTGATGACAATGACATCGAGCACTGTGATGCCAGGGTTCATGGAGCTTTGTGATGACAAAGGTCATGGAGCATTTTGATGACAAGTGCATGGTGCATTGTGATGAGAATGGCAGGTATTATTTTGATGCCAGGGTCATGCAGCAATTAGATGAAAAGTGTATTGGAACATTTTGATGAAATGGGTTATAGAACATTGTGATGTCAGTGGTCATGGAACATTGTGATGATAAGGGGATGTAGCATTGTGATGACAGGGGTCATGGGACATTGTGATTACTGGGGTGAGGGAGTATTGTGACGACTAGTGATGAAACACTGTGATATCTCTGTTGAGAGAGCATTTTGATGAGAAGTGTATGGAGCATTGTGATTACAAGGTTTATGGAGCATTGCAATGACAAGTTTCTGGACCGTTGTGATGAAAAGCGAATGGCACATTGTGATGAGAAGGGTCATGGAACATTTTTCAAACAAAGGCATGGAGCATTTTGATGACAATGGTCACGGAGCATTGTGATGAAAACGGCATGGGGCATTGTGATGAAAATGGCATGGAGCCTTTTCGAGACAGGGTTCAAGGAGCATTCTGATGACAAGTGTCAGGGAGCATTTTGATGACAAGTGTACTGAGCACTGTGATGACAAATGTCATGTAGCATTGTGATGAAAAGGGCATGGAATTTTGTGATGACAGTCATCATGGAGCATTGTGATGACAAGTGTTATGGAACTTTGGGATCACAATGGTTTGGAGCATTGTGATGACAGAGGTCATGGATCATTTTGATTTCAAGGAGCATGGAGCATTGTGATGACAAGGGCATGAAGCAATGTGATCCCAAGGTTCATGGAGGATTGTGATGACGATGGAAATGGAGTATTTTGATGACAAGCACATAGGGAATTGTAATGACAAGTTCATGTAGCATTATGCTGACAAAGTCATGGAGCATTGTGATGACAGGTGTCATGGAGCACTGTGATGACAAGAGTCACGGAGCATTGTGAATACAGGGGTCATGGAGCATTGGGATGACAAGGGCATGGATCATTGTGATGACAAGTGTTATGGAGCAGTGGGCTGAAAATGTTCATGGAGTATTGTGATGACAGGGGTCATGGAGCATTGTGATGACAGAGGTCAAGGAGAATTTTGATTTCATTGTGCTGACAATAGCCGGAAGCAATATGATGATGGGCATGATGCATTGTGATGACAGTGTTCATGGAGCATGGAGATGAAAAGGGGCATGGAGCATTGTGATTACAGGGGTCTTGGAGCACTGTGATGACAAGGGCATGGAGCATTTAATGAGAAGGCCATGGAACATTCTGATGACATATGTCATGGTGCTTTGTGATGACAAAGGCATGGAGCATTGTGATTACAGTGGTCTTGGAGCATTGTGATGACAAGTGTCATGGAGACTTGTGATTACAAGGCCATGGAACATCGTGATGGATGGCATCATGGAGCACTGTTATGACAGGGGTAAAGGAGCATTGTGGTGAGAAGGGCATGGAGCATTGTTATTACAAGTTTTATGGAGCATTGCAATGAGAAAATTGTGGACCGTTGTGATGAAAAGTGCGTGGCAAATTGTGATGAAAAGGGTCATGGAGCATTTTTTTGACAAAGGCATGGAGCATTGTGATGACAAGGGTCAAGGAGTATTGTGATGAAATATTCATGGAGCATTGTGGTTAAAAACGACACAGTGCCTTGTGATGACGCGGGCATGGAGCATTGTGATGACAAATGTTATGAAACATTGTGATGACTGGAGTCACGGAGCATTGTGATGACAGGGGTCATGGTGCATTGTGATGACAAGGGCATGGAGCATTGTGATGACAGGGGCATGGAGCATTCGTCTGACAACTTTCATAGATTATTGTGAGGACAGTGCACATGGTGCATTGTGATGACAAGGGCATGGATCATTGTGATGAGAATGTCATGGATTATTGTGAAGACAGTTGTCAGGGAGCATTGTGATGACATATTTCATGGTCCATTGAGATGACAATAGAAGGGAGCCTTGTGATGCCAAATGTAATGGAGGATTGTGTTGACAAATATAATGGAGCACTGTGATGACTAGGGCTTGGGGAATTATGATGACAAGGGCCATTGAGAATTTTCAGGACAAGGTCGTGAAGCATTGTGATGACAATGTCCTGGAGCATTGTGATGAGAAAAACATGGAGCCTTGTGATGACAAATCTCATGGAGCATACTGATGAAAATGGACATGGACCATTGTGATTACAGGCGTCTTGGAATATTGTGATGACATGTGCATGGAGCATTGTGAGGAGAAGGCCAAGAGCATTCTGAAGACATGCGTCCTTTAGATTTGTGATGACAAGGGCATGGAGCATTGTGATTATATGGGTCTTGGAGCATTGTGATGAAAAAGCATGGAGCCTTGTCATGACAGGGTTCAAGGAGCATACAGACAACAAGTGTCAGGGAGCATTTTGATGACAAGTGTATTGAGCATTGTGATGACAAAGGTCATGGAGCATTGTGATAACTGGAGTCACAGAGCATTGTGATGACAGGGGTCATGGAGCATTGTGATAACAAGGACATGGATTATTGTGATGACAAGGGCATGGAATATTGGTCTAATAAGTTTCATGGGTTATTGCGATGACAGTTGGAATGGCGCATTGTGATGACAACGGCATGGAGCATAGTGATGACCAGGTCATGCAGTATTGGGAAGACAGGTGTCAGGGAGCATTGTGATGACATATGTAATGGCCCATTGTGATGACAATGGCATGGAGCATTGTGATGCCAAGTGTCATGGAGGATTCTGATGACAAAGGTAATGGAGCATTGTGATGACCATGGCTTGGAGCATTGTGATGACAAGGGTCAGGGAGCATTGTGCTGACAAGTGCATGGAGAATTGTGATGACAAGGGTCATGGAGCATTCTGATGACAAGCTTGTGGAGTATTTTGATGGCAATGGCATGGTGCATTGTGATGAAAACGGCATGGGGCATACTGATGAAAAAGGCATGGAGCCTTTTCGTGACAGGGTTCAAGGAGCATTCTGATGACAAGTGTCAGGGAGCATTGTGATGACAAGAGTATTGAGAATTGTGATGACAAAGGTCATGGAGCATTGTGATGAAAAGGGCATGGAGTATTGTGATGACAGGCATCATGGAGCGTTGTGATGACAAGTGTTATGGAACATTGTGATCACAAGGTTTTGGAGCATTGTGATGACAGAGGTCATGGATCATTTTGATTTCAAGGAGCATGGAGCATTGTGATGACAAGGGCATGAAGCAATGTGATCCCAAGGTTCATGGAGGATTGTGATGACAACGGTAATGGAGTATTGTGATGACAAGCACATAGAGCATTATAATGACAAGGTCATGTAACATTTTGCTGACAAAGGCATGGAGCATTGTGATGACAGGTGTCATGGCGCACTGTGATAACAAGCGTCACGGAGCATTGTGAATACAGGGGTCATGTAGCATTGGGATGACAAGGGCAATGATCATTGTGATGACAAGGGTCATGGAGCATTGGGCTGAAAATGTTCATGGAGTACTGTGATGACAGGGGTCATGGAGCATTGTGTTGACTGAGGTCATGGAGAATTTTGATTTCATTGTGCTGACAATAGCCGGAAGCATTATGATGATTGGCATGATGCATAGTGATGAGAGGGTTCATGGAGCATTGTGATGAAAAGGGACATGGAGCATTGTGATTACAGGGGTCTTGGAGCATTTTGATGACAAGGGCATGGAGCATTGTGTGGAGAAGGACATGGAACTTTCTGATGACATATGTCATGGAGCTTTGTGATGACAAGGGCATGGAGCATTGTGCTTACAGGAGTCTTGGAGCATTGTGATGACAAGTGTCATGGAGCCTTGTGAAGACAAGGCCGTGGAACATTGTGATGGGAGTGTTAATGGAGCATTGTTATAACCGGGGTAATGGAGCATTGTGATGAGAAGGGAATGGAGCATTGTGATTTCAAGGTTTATGGAGCATTGCGATGACAAATTTGTGGACCGTTGGGATGAAAAGCGTGTCGCACATTGTGATGACAAGGGTCATGGAGCATTTTTCTGACAAAGGCATGGAGCATTGTGATGACAAGTGTCACGGAGCATTGTGATGAAAAGTTCATGGAGCATTGTGTTTACAAAAGTCACAGAGCCTTGTGATGACATGGGTATCGACCATTGTGATGACAAATATTATGAAGAATTGTGATGACTGGAGACACGGAGCATTGTGATGACAGGGGTCATGGAGCATTGTGATGAAAAGAGCATGGAGCATTGTGCTGAGAATGGCATACAGCATAGTGATGACATGTGTCATGGAGCACTGTGATGACAATCGTCACGGAGCATTGTGAATACAGGGGTCATGGAGCATTAGGATGACAAGGGCATGGATCATTGTGATGACAAGGGTCATGGAGAATTGGGCTGAAAATGTTCCTGGAGTATTGTGATGACAGGGGTCATGGAGCATTGTGATGACTAGGGAATGGAGCATTGTGATGACAAGAGTCCCAGATCATTGTGTTGTCAGGTGTCATTGAGTGTTGTGATGACAGTGATCATGGAGCATTGTGATGATATTGGTCTTGGAGCATTGTGATGAGAAGGTCATGAGGCATTGGGCTGAAAATGTCCATGGAGTATTGTGATGACAGGGGTCATGGAGCATTGTGATCACTAGGGAATGGAGCATGGTGATAACATGGTCCTGGAGCATTGTGATGAGATGACCATGGAGACTTGTGATGACAAGTCTCATGGAGCATTGTGATGAAAAGGGGCATGGAGCATTGTGATTAC
This sequence comes from Mesoplodon mirus, assembly GCF_964341445.2. Classification (NCBI taxonomy): domain Eukaryota; kingdom Metazoa; phylum Chordata; class Mammalia; order Artiodactyla; family Ziphiidae; genus Mesoplodon; species Mesoplodon mirus. The sequence goes on from NW_028295717.1 coordinate 108,207, forward strand.
ATGGGTCTTGGAACGTTGTGACGACAAGGGCATGGAGCATTGTGTGGAGAAGGCCATGGAACATTCTGATGACATGCGTCATGGAGCTTTGTGATGACAAGGGCATGGAGCTTTATGATTACAGGGGTCATGGAGCATTGTGATGACAGAGGTAATGGAACATTGTGAAGAGAAGGGCATGGAGCATTGTGATGACCAGGTCATGCAGTATTGTGAAAAGTGGTGTCACGGAGCATTGTGATGACATATGTATTGGCCCATTGTGATGACAATGGCATGGAGCATTGTGATACAAATTGTCATGGATGATTCTGATGACAAAGGTAATGGAGCATTTTGATGACAATGGCTTGGAGCATAGTGATGACAATGTTCAGGGAGCATTGTGCTGACAAATGCATGGAGAATTGTGATGGCAAGAGTCATGGAGCATTCTGATGACAAGCTTGTGGAGCATTTTGATGACAATGGCATGGAGCATTGTCATGAAAACGGCATGGGGCTTTGTGATGAAAAAGGCATGCAGCCTTTTCGTGACAGGGTTCAAGGAGCATTCTGACGACAAGTGTCAGGGAGCATTGTGATGACAAGTGTATTGAGAATTGTGATGACAAAGGTCATGGAGCATTGTGATGACAAGGGCATGGAGCATTGTGATTACAGGGGTTTTGGAGCATTGTGATGACAAGGGCCATGGAGCATTGTGATGACAAGGCCGTGGAACATTTTGATGGCAGGGGTCATGGAGCATTTTTATGACATAGGTAATGGAGCATTGTGATGAGAAGGGCATTGAGCATTGGTCTGAAATATTTCATGGATTATTGTGATGAGAGTGGGCATGGAGCATTGTTGACAAGGGCACGGTACACTGTGATACATGGGTCATGGAGGATTGTAATGACAAGGGCATGGAGCATTGTGATGAGAACGGCATCGAGCATTGTGATGACAAGTGTCATGGAGCTTTTGATGACAAGGGCATGGAGCAATGTGATGAGATGGTTCATGGATCATTGTGATGACAATGACATGGAGCATTGTGATGCCAAGTGTCATGGAGCTTTGTGATGAAAAACGTCATGGAGCATTTTGATGACAAGTGTGTTGTGCATTGTGATGAGAAGGGCAGGGAGCATTTTGATGACAGGGTCATGCAGCAATTTGATGAAAAGTGTAATGGAACATTTTGATGACATGGGTTATAGAACATTGTGTTGCCAGGGATCGTGGAGCTTTGGGATGAAAAGGGTGATGGAGCATTTTGATGACAGGGGTTATGGAACATTGTGATGTCAGGGGTCAAGGAACATTGTGCTGATAAGGGGATGTAGCATTGTGATGACAGGGGTCATGGAACATTGTGATAACAGGGTTGAGCGAGGATTGTGATGACTAGTGATGGAACATTGTGATATCTCATGTGAGAGAGCATTTGGATGAGAAGTTCATGGAGCATTCTGATTCCAAGGTTTATGGAGCATAGCGATGACACGGTTGTGAATCATTGTGATGAAAAGTGCATGGCACATTGTGATGACAAAGGTCATGGAGCATTGTTCTGACAAAGGCATGGAGCATTGTGATGACAAGGGTCACGGAGCATTGTGATGAAATGTTCATGGAGCATTGTGGTTAAAATGGTCACAGAGCCTTGTGATGACGCAGGCATGGACCGTTGTGATGAAAAACGTTATGAAGCATAGTGATGACTGGAGTCACGGAGCATTGTGATGACAGGGGTCATGGAGCATTGTGATGACAAGGACATGCAGCATTGTGATGACAGGGGCATGGAGCATTGGTCTGACAAGTTTCATAGATGATTGTGATGACAGTGGACATGGTGCATTGTGATAACAAGGGCATGGAGTATTGTGATGACAAGGGCATGGAATATTGGTCTAATAACTTTCATGGATTATTGCGATGACAGTTGGAATGGCACATTGTGATGTCAACGGCATGGAGCATTGTGATGACCAGGTCTTGCAGTATTGGGAAGACAGGTGTCAGGGAGCATTGTGATGACATATGTAATGGCCCATTGTGATGACAATGGCATGGAGCTTTGTGATGCCAAGTGTCATGGAGGATTCTGATGACAAAGGTAATGGAGCATTGTGATGACAATGGCTTGGAGCATTGTGATGACAAGGGTCAGAGAGCATTGTGCTGACAAGTGCATGGAGAATTGTGATGAGAAGGGTCATGGAGCATTCTGATGACAAGCTTGTGGAGTATTTTGATGGCAATGGCATGGTGCATTGTGATGAAAATGGCATGGGGCATACTGATGAAAAAGGCATGGAGCCTTTTCGTGACAGGGTTCAAGGAGCATTCTGATGACAAGTGTCAGGGAGCATTGTGATGACAAGTGTATTGAGAATTGTGATGACAAAGGTCATGGAGCATTGTGATGAAAAGGGCATGGAGTATTGTGATGACAGGCATCATGGAGCTTTGTGATGACTAGGGCATGGAGCATTGTGAAGACAAGGGCATGGAGTATTGTGAAGACAGCTGTCAGGGAGCATTGTGATGACCTATGTCATGGTCCATTGCGATGACAATAGCATGGAGCATTGTGATGCCAAATGTAATGGAGGATGTGATGACAAATATAATGGAGCATTGTGATGACTAGGGCTTGGAGCATTATGTTGACAAGGGCCATTGAGAATTTTCATGACAATGTCGTGAAGCATTTTGATGACAATGTCCTGGAGCATTGTGATGAGAAAACAATGGAGGCTTGTGATGACAAATCTCAAGGAGCATACTGATGAAAAGGGGCCTGGAGCATTCTGATTACAGGGGACTTGGAACATTGTGATACAAGGGCATGGAGCATTGTGATGACAAGTGCATGCAGTATTGTGAAGAGAGGTGTCAGGGAGCATTGTGATGACATATGTAATGGCCCATTGTGATGAAAATGGCATGGAGCATTGTGATGCCAAGTGTCATGGAGGATTCTAATGACAAAGGTAATGGAGCATTGTGATGACAAGGGTTTGGAGCATTGTGATGACAAGGGTCAGGGAGCATTGTGCTGAAAAGGGCATGGAGTATTGTGATGACAGGCATCATGGAGCTTTGTGATGACAAGTGTTACGGAACATTGTGATCACAAGGGTTTGGAGCATTGTGATGACAGAGGTCATGGATCATTTTGATTTCAAGGAGCATGGAGCATTGTGATGAAAATGGCATGAAGCAATGTGATCCCACGTTTCATGGAGGATTGTGATGACAATGGTAAAGGAATATTGTGATGACAAGCGCAAAGAGCATTGTAATGACAAGGTCATGTAGCATTTTGCTGACAAAGGCATGGAGCATTGTAATGAGAAGTTTCATGGAGCACTGTGAAGACAAGCGTCACGGAGCCTTGTGAATACAGGGGTCATGGAGCATTGGGATGACAAGTGCATGGAGAATTGTGATGACAAGTGTCATGGAGCCTTGGGCTGAAAATGTTCATGGAGTACTGTGATGACAGGGGTCATGTAGAATTTTGATTTCATTGTGCTGACAATAGCCAGAAGCATTATGATGATTGGCATGATGCATTGTGATGACAGGGTTCATGGAGCATTGAGATGAAGAGGGGCATGGAGAATTGTGATTACAGTGGTCTTGGAGAATTGTGATGACAAGGGATTTGAGCATTTTGATGAGAAGTACATGGAACATTCTGATGACGTGTCATGGAGCTTTGTGATGACAAGGGCATAGAAAATTGTGATGGCAGGTGTCATGGTGCATTGTTATGACAGGTGAAATGGAGCATTGTGATAAGAAGGGCATGGAGCATTGTGATTACAAGGTTCATGGAGCATTGCGATGACTAATTTGTGGACCATTTGGATGAAAATTACGTGGCACATTGTGATGACAAGGGTCAAGGAGCATTTTTTTGACAAAGGCATGGAGCATTGTGATGACAAGGGTCACGGAGCATTGTGATGAAAAGTTCATGGAGCATTGTGGTTACAAAGGTAACAGAGCCTTGTGATTATGTGGGTATCGCCCATCGTAATGACAAATATTATGAAGAATTGTGATGACTGGAGTCATGGAGCATTGTGATGACAGGGGTCATGGAGCATTGTGATGAAAAGGGCATGGAACATTGTGCTGAGAAAGGCATAGACCTTTGTGATGACATGTGTCATGGAGCACTGTGATGACAAAAGTCACGGACCATTGAGAATACAGGGGTCATGGAGCATTAGGATGACAAGGGCATGGATCATTGTGATGACATAGGTCATGGAGAATTGGGCTGAAAAAGTTCCTGGAGTATTGTGATGACAGGTGTCATGGGGCATTGTGATTACAGGGGTCTTGGAGCATTATGATGAGAGAGGTCCCGGATCATTGGGTTGTCAGCTGTCATGGAGTGTTGTGATGATATTGTTCATGGAGCATTGTGATGAGAAGGTCATAGAGCAGTGGGCTGAAAATATTCATGGAGTATTGTGATGACAGGGGTCATGGAGCATTGTGATGACAACGGAATGGAGCATGGTGATGACAAGTTCCTGGAGCATTGTGATGAGATGACTATGGAGACTTGTGATGACAAGTCTCATGGAGCATTCTGATGATAAGGGGCATGGAGCATTGTGATTACAGGGGTCTTGGAGCATTGTGATGACAAGGGCATGGAGCATTGTGAGGAGAAGGCCATGGAACATTCTGATGACATGCGTCATGGAGCTTTGTGATGACAAGGTCATGGAGCATTGTGATTACAGGGGTTTTGGAGCACTGTGATGACAAGGGTCATGGAGCCTTGTGATGACAAGGCCTTGGAACATTGTGATGGCAGGGGTCATGAAGCATTGTTATGACAGAGATAATGGAGCATTGTGATGAGAAGGGCATTGAGCATTGGTCTGAAATGTTTCATGGATTATTGTGATGAGAGTGGGCATGGAGCATTGTGATGACAAGGGCACGGAACACAGTGATACATGGGTCATGGAGGATTGTAATGACAAAGGCATGGAGCATTGTGATGGGAAGTGCATCGAGCATTGTGATGACAAGTGTCATGGTGCTTTGTGATGACAAGGGCATGGAGCCATGTGATGAGAGTGTTCATGGAGCATTGTGATGACAATGACATGGAGCATTGTGATGCCAAGGGCCATTGAGCTTTGTGATGACAATGGTAATGGAGCATTTTGATGACGAGGGTGTGGTGCATTGTGATGAGAAGGGCAGGGAGCATTTTGATGACAGGGTCATGCAGCAATTTGATGAAAAGTGTAATGGAACATTTTGATGACAGGGGTTATAGAACATTGTGATGCCAGGGGTCATGGATCTTTGGGATGAAAAGGGTCATGGAGCATTTTGATGACAGGGGTTATGGAACATTGTGATGTCAGGGGTCATGGAACATTGTGCAGATTAGGGGATGTAGCATTGTGATGACAGGGGTCATGGAACATTGTGATAACATGGGTGAGGGAGGATTGTGATGACTAGTGGTGGAAAATTGTGATATCTCATGTGAGAGAGCATTTGGATGAGAAGTTCATGGAGCATTCTGATTACAAGGTTTATGGAGCATAGCGATGACAAGGTTGTGGATCATTGTGATGAAAAGTGCATGGCACATTGTGATGACAATGGTCATGGAGCATTGTTCTGACAAAGGAATGGAACATTGTGATGACAAGTGTCACGGAGCATTGTGATGAAAAGTTCATGGAGCATTGTGGTTAAAATGGTCACAGAGCCTTGTGATGACGCGGGCATGGACCGTTGTGATGACTAACGTTATGAAGCATTGTGATGACTGGAGTCACGGGGCATTGTGATGACATGGGTGATGGAGCATTGTGATGACAAGGGCATTGAGCACTGTGATGACAGGGGCATGGAGCATTGGTCTGACAAGTTTCATGGATGATTGTGATGACAGTGGACATGGTGCATTGTGATGACAAGGGCATGGAGCATTGTGATGACAAGGGCATGGAGTATTGTGAAGACAGGTGTCAGGGAGAATTGTGATGACATATTTCATGGTCCATTGCGATGACAATGGCATGGAGCACTGTGATGCCATATGTAATGGAGGATTGTAATGACAAATATAATGGAGCATTGTGATGACTAGGGCTTGGAGCATTATGACGACAAGGGCCAATGAGAATTTTCATGACAATGTCGTGAAGCATTGTGATAACAATGTCCTGGAGCATTGTGATGAGAAAACCATGGAGCCTTGTGATGGAGCTCCAAGTGTCATGGAGCATACTGATGAAAAGGGGCATGGAGCATTCTGATTACAGGGGTCTTGGAACATTGTGATAACAAGGGCATGGAGCATTGTGATGACAAGGGCATGGAACTTTGGTCTAATAAGTTTCATGGATTATTGTGATGACAGTTGGAATGGCGCATTGTGATGACAAGGACATGGAGCATTGTGATGACCCGGTCATGCAGTATTGTGAAAAGAGGTGTCACGGAGCATTGTGATGACATATGTATTGGCCCATTGTGATGACAATGGCATGGAGCATTGTGGTGACAAGTGTCTTGGAGGATTCTGATGACAAAGGTAATGGAGCCTTGTGATCACAATGGCTTGGAGCATAGTGATGACAAGGTTCAGGGAGCATTGTGCTGACAAGTGCATGGAGAATTGTGATGAGAAGGGTCATGGAGCATTCTCATGACAAGCTTGTGGAGTATTTTGATGACAATGGCATGGAGCATTGTGATGAAAACGGCATGGGGCTTTGTGATGAAAAATGCATGCAGCCTTTTCGTGACAGGTTTCACGGAGCATTCTGACGACAAGTGTCATGGAGCATTGTGATGACAAGTGTATTGAGAATTGTGATGACAAAGTCATGGAGCATTGTGATGAAAAGGGCATGGAGTATTGTGATGACAGGCATCATGGAGCGTTGTGATGACAAGTGTTATGGAACATTGTGATCACAAGTATTTGGAGCAATGCAATGACAGAGGTCATGGATCATTTTGATTTCAAGGAGCATGTAGCATTGTGATGACAAGGGCATGAACCAATGTGATCCCAAGGTTCATGGAGGATAGTGATGACAATGGTAATGGAGTATTGTGATGACAAGTGCATAGAGTATTGTAATGAGAAAGTCATGTAGCATTTTGATGACAAAGGCATGGAGCATTGTGATGACAGGAATCATGGAGCCCTGTGATGACAAGCGTCACGGAGCATTGTGAATACAAGGGTCATGGAGCATTGGGATGACAAGGGCATGGATCATTGTGATGACAAGCGTCATGGAGTATTGGGCTGAAAATATTCATGGAGTATTGTGATGACAGTGGTCATGGAGCATTGTGATGACTAGGGAATGGAGTATTGTGATGACAAGAGTCCCGGATCATTGTCTTCTCAGGTGTCATGGAGTGTTGTGATGAGAGTGGTCATGGAGCATTGTGATGATATTGGTCTTGGAGCACTGTGATGAGAAGGTCATGGAGCATTGGTCTGAAAATATTCATGGAGTATTGTGATGACAGGGGTCATGGAGCATTGTGATGACAAGGGAATGGAGCATGGTGATGACAAGGTCCTGGAGCATTGTGATGAGAAGACCATGGAGACTTGTGATGACAAGTCTCATGGAGCATTCTGATGAAGAGGGGCATGGAGCATTGTGATTACAGGGTTCTCGGAGCATTGTGATGACAAGGGCATGGAGCATTGTGATGAGAAAGCCATATAACTTTCTGATGACATGTGTCATGGAGCTTTGTGATGACAAGGGCATGGAGCATTGTGATTACAGGTGTCTTAGAGCATTGTGATGACAAGGGTCATGGAGCCTTGTGATGGCAAGGCCGTGGAACATTGTGATGGCAGGGGTCATGGAGCATTGTTATGACAGAGATAATGGAGCATTGTGATGAGAAGGGCATTGAGCATTGGTCTGAAATGTTTCATGGATTATTGTGATAACAGTTGGAATGGCGCATTGTGATGACAAGGGCATGGAGCATTGTGAGGACCACGTCATGCAGTATTGTGAAGACAGGTGTCAGGGAGCATTGTGATGAGATATGTAATGGCCCATTGTGATGACAATGGCATAGCGCATTGTGATGCCAAGTGTCATGGAGGATTCTGATGACAAAGGTAATGAAGCATTGTGATGACAATGGCTTGGAGCATTGTGATGAAAAATGTCAGGGAGCATTGTGCTCACAAGTGCATGGAGAATTGTGATGAGAAGGGTCATGGAGCCTTGTGATGACAGGGCCGTGGAACATTGTGTGGGCAGGTGTCATGGAGCATTGTTATGACAGAGGTAATGGAGCATTGTGATAAGAAGGGCATTGAGCATTTGTCTGAAAGGTTTCATGGATTTTTATGATGAGATTGGGCATATAGCACTGTGATGACAAGGGCACGGAACACTGTGATACATGGTTCATGGAGGATTGTAATGACAAGGCCATTGAGCATTGTGATGAGAAGGGCACTGAGCATTGTGATGACAAGTGTCATGGAGCTTTGTGATGACAAGGGCATGGAGCAATGTGATGAGAGTGTTCATGGAGCTTTGTGATGACAATGACATGGAGCATTGTGATGCCAATGATCATGGAGATTTGTGATGACAAATAACAGGGAGCATTTTGATGACAATTGTGTGGTGCATTGTGATGAGAAGGGCAGGGAGCATTTTGATGACAGGGTCATGCAGCAATTTGATGAAAATGTAATGGAATATTTTGAGGACAGTGGTTATAGAACATTAAGCTGCCAGGGATCATTTAGCTTTGGGATGAAATGGGTCATGGTGCATTTTGATGACAGGGGTTATGGAACATTGTGATGTCAGGGGTCATGGAACATTGTGATGATAAGGGTATGTAGCACTGTGATGACAGGGGTCATGGAACATTATGATTACAGGGATGAGGGGTATTGTGATGACTAGTGATGGAACATTGTGATATCTCTGGTGAGAGAGCATTTGGATGAGAAGTGCATGGAGCATTGTGATTACAAGGTTTATGGAGCATAGCGATTACAAGGATGTGGACCGATGTGATGAAAAGCACGTGTCACATTGTGATGACAATGGTCATGGAGAATTGTTCTGACAAAGGCATGGAGCATTGTGATGACAAAGGTCACAGAGCCTTGTGATGACTCGGGCAAGGACCGTTTTGATGACAAACGTTATGAAGCATTGTGATGAATGGAGTCACGGAGCATTGTGATGATAGGGGTCATGGAGCATTGTGATGACAAGGGCATGGAGCATTGTGGTGACAGGGGCATGGAGCATTGGTCTGACAACTTTCATAGATTATTGTGATGACAGTGGACATGGTGCATTGTAATGACAAGTGTATGGATCATGGTGATGAGAAGGTCATGGAATATTGTGAAGACAGGTGTCAGGGAGCATTGTGATGACATATGTCATGGTCCATTGCGATGATAATGGCATGGAGCATTGTGATGCTAAATGAAATGGAGGATTGTGATGACAAATAAAATGGAGCATTGTGATGACTAGGGCTTGGAGCAATATGATGACAAGGGCTATTGAGAATTTTCATCACAAGGTCGTGAAGCACTGTGATGAATGGAGTCATGGAGCATTGTGATGACAAGGGCATGGAGCATTGGTCTAATAAGTTTCATGGATTATTGCAATGACAGTTGGAATGGCGCAGTGTGATGACAAGGGTATGGAGCATTGTGAGGACCACGTCATGCAGTATTGTGAAGACAGGTGTCAGGGAGCATTGTGATGAGATATGTAATGACCCATTGTGATGACAATGGCATAGCGCATTGTGATGCCAAGTGTCATGGACGATTCTAATGACAAAGGTAATGGAGCATTGTGATGACAATGGCTTGGAGCATTGTGATGAAAAGGGTCAGGGAGCATTGTGCTGACAAGTGCATGGAGAATTGTGATGACAATGGTCATGGAACATTCTGATGACAAGCTTGTGGAGTATTTTGATGACAATGGCATGGAGCATTGTGATGAAAACGGCATGGGGCATTGTGATGAAAAAGGCATGGAGCCTTTTCGTGACAGGTTTCAAGGAGCATGCTGACGACAAGATTCAGGAAGCATTGTAATGACAAGTGTATTTAGAATTGTGATGACAATGACCATGGAGCATTGTGATGAAAAGGCCATGGAGTATTCTGATGACAGGCATCATGGAGCGTTGTGATGACAACTTTTATGGAACATTGTTATTACAAGGGTTTGGAGCATTGTGATGAGAGAGGTCATGGATCATTTTGATTTCAAGGAGCATGGAGCACTGTGATGACAAGGGCATGAAGCAATGCGATCCCAATGTTCATAGAGGATTGTGATGACAATGGTAATGGAGTACTGTGATGACAAGCGCATAGAGCATTGTAATGACAAGGTCATGTAGCATTTGCTGACAAAGGCATGGAGCATTGTGATGACAGGTGTCATGGAGCACTGTGATGACAAGCGTCCCGGAGCTTTGTGAATACATGGGTCATGGAGCATTGGGATGACAAGGGCATGGTTCAATGTGATGACAAGGGTCATGGAGCATTGGGCTGAAAATGTTCATGGAGTATTGTGATGACAGGGGTCATGGAGCATTGTGATGACTAGGGAATGGAGCATTTTGATGCCAAGAGTTCCGGATCATTGTGTTGTCAGGTGTCATGGAGTGTTGTGATGACAGTGGTCATGGAGCACTGTGATGATATTGGCCATGGAGCTTTGTGATGAGAAGGTTGTGAAGCATTGTGATTACAGGTGTCTTGATGCATTGTGATGAAATGGGCATGTATCATTGTGATGAAAAAGGCATGGAGCCTTGTCATGACAGGGTTCAAGAAGCATACTGACGACAAGTGTCAGGGAGCATTGTGATGACAAGTGTATTGAGCATTTGATGACAAAAGTCATGGAGCATTGTGATGAGAAGTCCATGGATAATTGTGATGATGAGCGTCATGGGGTGTTGTGATGATAAGTCTTATGGAACATTGTGATCACAAAGGTTTGGAGCATTATGATGACAGAGGTCATGGAGAATTTAGATTTCATTGTGATGACAATAGCCTGAAACATTATGATGATGGGCATGGTGCATTGTGATGACAGGGTTCATGGAGCATTGAAATGAAAAGGGGCATGGAGCATTGTGATTACCGGGGTCTTGGAGCATTGTGATTACAAGGGCATGGAGCATTGTGATGAGAAAGCCATGGAACATTCTGATGACATGCGTCATGGAGCACTGTGATGACAAGGGCATGGAGCATTGTGATTACAGGTGTCTTAGAGCATTGTGATGACAAGGGTCATGGAGCCTTGTGATGGCAAGGCCGTGGAACATTGTGATGGCAGGGGTCATGGAGCATTGTTATGACAGAGATAATGGAGCATTGTGATGAGAAGGGCATTGAGCATTGGTCTGAAATGTTTCATGGATTATTGTGATAACAGTTGGAATGGCGCATTGTGATGACAAGGGCATGGAGCATTGTGAGGACCACGTCATGCAGTATTGTGAAGACAGGTGTCAGGGAGCATTGTGATGAGATATGTAATGGCCCATTGTGATGACAATGGCATAGCGCATTGTGATGCCAAGTGTCATGGAGGATTCTGATGACAAAGGTAATGAAGCATTGTGATGACAATGGCTTGGAGCATTGTGATGAAAAATGTCAGGGAGCATTGTGCTCACAAGTGCATGGAGAATTGTGATGAGAAGGGTCATGGAGCCTTGTGATGACAGGGCCGTGGAACATTGTGTGGGCAGGTGTCATGGAGCATTGTTATGACAGAGGTAATGGAGCATTGTGATAAGAAGGGCATTGAGCATTTGTCTGAAAGGTTTCATGGATTTTTATGATGAGATTGGGCATATAGCACTGTGATGACAAGGGCACGGAACACTGTGATACATGGTTCATGGAGGATTGTAATGACAAGGCCATTGAGCATTGTGATGAGAAGGGCACTGAGCATTGTGATGACAAGTGTCATGGAGCTTTGTGATGACAAGGGCATGGAGCAATGTGATGAGAGTGTTCATGGAGCTTTGTGATGACAATGACATGGAGCATTGTGATGCCAATGATCATGGAGATTTGTGATGACAAATAACAGGGAGCATTTTGATGACAATTGTGTGGTGCATTGTGATGAGAAGGGCAGGGAGCATTTTGATGACAGGGTCATGCAGCAATTTGATGAAAATGTAATGGAATATTTTGAGGGCAGTGGTTATAGAACATTAAGCTGCCAGGGATCATTTAGCTTTGGGATGAAATGGGTCATGGTGCATTTTGATGACAGGGGTTATGGAACATTGTGATGTCAGGGGTCATGGAACATTGTGATGATAAGGGTATGTAGCACTGTGATGACAGGGGTCATGGAACATTATGATTACAGGGATGAGGGGTATTGTGATGACTAGTGATGGAACATTGTGATATCTCTGGTGAGAGAGCATTTGGATGAGAAGTGCATGGAGCATTGTGATTACAAGGTTTATGGAGCATAGCGATTACAAGGATGTGGACCGATGTGATGAAAAGCACGTGTCACATTGTGATGACAATGGTCATGGAGAATTGTTCTGACAAAGGCATGGAGCATTGTGATGACAAAGGTCACAGAGCCTTGTGATGACTCGGGCAAGGACCGTTTTGATGACAAACGTTATGAAGCATTGTGATGAATGGAGTCACGGAGCATTGTGATGATAGGGGTCATGGAGCATTGTGATGACAAGGGCATGGAGCATTGTGGTGACAGGGGCATGGAGCATTGGTCTGACAACTTTCATAGATTATTGTGATGACAGTGGACATGGTGCATTGTAATGACAAGTGTATGGATCATGGTGATGAGAAGGTCATGGAATATTGTGAAGACAGGTGTCAGGGAGCATTGTGATGACATATGTCATGGTCCATTGCGATGATAATGGCATGGAGCATTGTGATGCTAAATGAAATGGAGGATTGTGATGACAAATAAAATGGAGCATTGTGATGACTAGGGCTTGGAGCAATATGATGACAAGGGCTATTGAGAATTTTCATCACAAGGTCGTGAAGCATTGTGATGAATGGAGTCATGGAGCATTGTGATGACAAGGGCATGGAGCATTGGTCTAATAAGTTTCATGGATTATTGCAATGACAGTTGGAATGGCGCAGTGTGATGACAAGGGTATGGAGCATTGTGAGGACCACGTCATGCAGTATTGTGAAGACAGGTGTCAGGGAGCATTGTGATGAGATATGTAATGACCCATTGTGATGACAATGGCATAGCGCATTGTGATGCCAAGTGTCATGGACGATTCTAATGACAAAGGTAATGGAGCATTGTGATGACAATGGCTTGGAGCATTGTGATGAAAAGGGTCAGGGAGCATTGTGCTGACAAGTGCATGGAGAATTGTGATGACAATGGTCATGGAACATTCTGATGACAAGCTTGTGGAGTATTTTGATGACAATGGCATGGAGCATTGTGATGAAAACGGCATGGGGCATTGTGATGAAAAAGGCATGGAGCCTTTTCGTGACAGGTTTCAAGGAGCATGCTGACGACAAGATTCAGGAAGCATTGTAATGACAAGTGTATTTAGAATTGTGATGACAATGACCATGGAGCATTGTGATGAAAAGGCCATGGAGTATTCTGATGACAGGCATCATGGAGCGTTGTGATGACAACTTTTATGGAACATTGTTATTACAAGGGTTTGGAGCATTGTGATGAGAGAGGTCATGGATCATTTTGATTTCAAGGAGCATGGAGCACTGTGATGACAAGGGCATGAAGCAATGCGATCCCAATGTTCATAGAGGATTGTGATGACAATGGTAATGGAGTACTGTGATGACAAGCGCATAGAGCATTGTAATGACAAGGTCATGTAGCATTTGCTGACAAAGGCATGGAGCATTGTGATGACAGGTGTCATGGAGCACTGTGATGACAAGCGTCCTGGAGCTTTGTGAATACATGGGTCATGGAGCATTGGGATGACAAGGGCATGGTTTAATGTGATGACAAGGGTCATGGAGCATTGGGCTGAAAATGTTCATGGAGTATTGTGATGACAGGGGTCATGGAGCATTGTGATGACTAGGGAATGGAGCATTTTGATGCCAAGAGTTCCGGATCATTGTGTTGTCAGGTGTCATGGAGTGTTGTGATGACAGTGGTCATGGAGCACTGTGATGATATTGGCCATGGAGCTTTGTGATGAGAAGGTTGTGAAGCATTGTGATTACAGGTGTCTTGATGCATTGTGATGAAATGGGCATGTATCATTGTGATGAAAAAGGCATGGAGCCTTGTCATGACAGGGTTCAAGAAGCATACTGACGACAAGTGTCAGGGAGCATTGTGATGACAAGTGTATTGAGCATTTGATGACAAAAGTCATGGAGCATTGTGATGAGAAGTCCATGGATAATTGTGATGATGAGCGTCATGGGGTGTTGTGATGATAAGTCTTATGGAACATTGTGATCACAAAGGTTTGGAGCATTATGATGACAGAGGTCATGGAGAATTTAGATTTCATTGTGATGACAATAGCCTGAAACATTATGATGATGGGCATGGTGCATTGTGATGACAGGGTTCATGGAGCATTGAAATGAAAAGGGGCATGGAGCATTGTGATTACCGGGGTCTTGGAGCATTGTGATTACAAGGGCATGGAGCATTGTGATGAGAAAGCCATGGAACATTCTGATGACATGCGTCATGGAGCACTGTGATGACAAGGGCATGGAGCATTGTGATTACAGGTGTCTTAGAGCATTGTGATGACAAGGGTCATGGAGCCTTGTGATGACAAGGCCGTGGAACATTGTGATGGCAGGGGTCATGGAGCATTGTTATGACAGAGATAATGGAGCATTGTGATGAGAAGGGCATTGAGCATTGGTCTGAAATGTTTCATGGATTATTGTGATAACAGTTGGAATGGCGCATTGTGATGACAAGGGCATGGAGCATTGTGAGGACCACGTCATGCAGTATTGTGAAGACAGGTGTCAGGGAGCATTGTGATGAGATATGTAATGGCCCATTGTGATGACAATGGCATAGCGCATTGTGATGCCAAGTGTCATGGAGGATTCTGATGACAAAGGTAATGAAGCATTGTGATGACAATGGCTTGGAGCATTGTGATGAAAAATGTCAGGGAGCATTGTGCTCACAAGTGCATGGAGAATTGTGATGAGAAGGGTCATGGAGCCTTGTGATGACAGGGCCGTGGAACATTGTGTGGGCAGGTGTCATGGAGCATTGTTATGACAGAGGTAATGGAGCATTGTGATAAGAAGGGCATTGAGCATTTGTCTGAAAGGTTTCATGGATTTTTATGATGAGATTGGGCATATAGCATTGTGATGACAAGGGCACGGAACACTGTGATACATGGTTCATGGAGGATTGTAATGACAAGGCCATTGAGCATTGTGATGAGAAGGGCACTGAGCATTGTGATGACAAGTGTCATGGAGCTTTGTGATGACAAGGGCATGGAGCAATGTGATGAGAGTGTTCATGGAGCTTTGTGATGACAATGACATGGAGCATTGTGATGCCAATGATCATGGAGATTTGTGATGACAAATAACAGGGAGCATTTTGATGACAATTGTGTGGTGCATTGTGATGAGAAGGGCAGGGAGCATTTTGATGACAGGGTCATGCAGCAATTTGATGAAAATGTAATGGAATATTTTGAGGGCAGTGGTTATAGAACATTAAGCTGCCAGGGATCATTTAGCTTTGGGATGAAATGGGTCATGGTGCATTTTGATGACAGGGGTTATGGAACATTGTGATGTCAGGGGTCATGGAACATTGTGATGATAAGGGTATGTAGCACTGTGATGACAGGGGTCATGGAACATTATGATTACAGGGATGAGGGGTATTGTGATGACTAGTGATGGAACATTGTGATATCTCTGGTGAGAGAGCATTTGGATGAGAAGTGCATGGAGCATTGTGATTACAAGGTTTATGGAGCATAGCGATTACAAGGATGTGGACCGATGTGATGAAAAGCACGTGTCACATTGTGATGACAATGGTCATGGAGAATTGTTCTGACAAAGGCATGGAGCATTGTGATGACAAAGGTCACAGAGCCTTGTGATGACTCGGGCAAGGACCGTTTTGATGACAAACGTTATGAAGCATTGTGATGAATGGAGTCACGGAGCATTGTGATGATAGGGGTCATGGAGCATTGTGATGACAAGGGCATGGAGCATTGTGGTGACAGGGGCATGGAGCATTGGTCTGACAACTTTCATAGATTATTGTGATGACAGTGGACATGGTGCATTGTAATGACAAGTGTATGGATCATGGTGATGAGAAGGTCATGGAATATTGTGAAGACAGGTGTCAGGGAGCATTGTGATGACATATGTCATGGTCCATTGCGATGATAATGGCATGGAGCATTGTGATGCTAAATGAAATGGAGGATTGTGATGACAAATAAAATGGAGCATTGTGATGACTAGGGCTTGGAGCAATATGATGACAAGGGCTATTGAGAATTTTCATCACAAGGTCGTGAAGCATTGTGATGAATGGAGTCATGGAGCATTGTGATGACAAGGGCATGGAGCATTGGTCTAATAAGTTTCATGGATTATTGCAATGACAGTTGGAATGGCGCAGTGTGATGACAAGGGTATGGAGCATTGTGAGGACCACGTCATGCAGTATTGTGAAGACAGGTGTCAGGGAGCATTGTGATGAGATATGTAATGGCCCATTGTGATGACAATGGCATAGCGCATTGTGATGCCAAGTGTCATGGACGATTCTAATGACAAAGGTAATGGAGCATTGTGATGACAATGGCTTGGAGCATTGTGATGAAAAGGGTCAGGGAGCATTGTGCTGACAAGTGCATGGAGAATTGTGATGACAATGGTCATGGAACATTCTGATGACAAGCTTGTGGAGTATTTTGATGACAATGGCATGGAGCATTGTGATGAAAACGGCATGGGGCATTGTGATGAAAAAGGCATGGAGCCTTTTCGTGACAGGTTTCAAGGAGCATGCTGACGACAAGATTCAGGAAGCATTGTAATGACAAGTGTATTTAGAATTGTGATGACAATGACCATGGAGCATTGTGATGAAAAGGCCATGGAGTATTCTGATGACAGGCATCATGGAGCGTTGTGATGACAACTTTTATGGAACATTGTTATTACAAGGGTTTGGAGCATTGTGATGAGAGAGGTCATGGATCATTTTGATTTCAAGGAGCATGGAGCACTGTGATGACAAGGGCATGAAGCAATGCGATCCCAATGTTCATAGAGGATTGTGATGACAATGGTAATGGAGTACTGTGATGACAAGCGCATAGAGCATTGTAATGACAAGGTCATGTAGCATTTGCTGACAAAGGCATGGAGCATTGTGATGACAGGTGTCATGGAGCACTGTGATGACAAGCGTCCCGGAGCTTTGTGAATACATGGGTCATGGAGCATTGGGATGACAAGGGCATGGTTCAATGTGATGACAAGGGTCATGGAGCATTGGGCTGAAAATGTTCATGGAGTATTGTGATGACAGGGGTCATGGAGCATTGTGATGACTAGGGAATGGAGCATTTTGATGCCAAGAGTTCCGGATCATTGTGTTGTCAGGTGTCATGGAGTGTTGTGATGACAGTGGTCATGGAGCACTGTGATGATATTGGCCATGGAGCTTTGTGATGAGAAGGTTGTGAAGCATTGTGATTACAGGTGTCTTGATGCATTGTGATGAAATGGGCATGTATCATTGTGATGAAAAAGGCATGGAGCCTTGTCATGACAGGGTTCAAGAAGCATACTGACGACAAGTGTCAGGGAGCATTGTGATGACAAGTGTATTGAGCATTTGATGACAAAAGTCATGGAGCATTGTGATGAGAAGTCCATGGATAATTGTGATGATGAGTGTCATGGGGTGTTGTGATGATAAGTCTTATGGAACATTGTGATCACAAAGGTTTGGAGCATTATGATGACAGAGGTCATGGAGAATTTAGATTTCATTGTGATGACAATAGCCTGAAACATTATGATGATGGGCATGGTGCATTGTGATGACAGGGTTCATGGAGCATTGAAATGAAAAGGGGCATGGAGCATTGTGATTGCCGGGGTCTTGGAGCATTGTGATTACAAGGGCATGGAGCATTGTGATGAGAAAGCCATGGAACATTCTGATGACATGCGTCATGGAGCACTGTGATGACAAGGGCATGGAGCATTGTGATTACAGGTGTCTTAGAGCATTGTGATGACAAGGGTCATGGAGCCTTGTGATGACATGCCGTTGAACAATGTGATGGCATGTGTCATGGAGCATTGTTATGACAGAGGTAATGGAGCATTGTGATGAGAAGGGCATTGAGCTTTTGTCTAAAATATTTCATGGATTATTGTGATGAGAGTGGGCATGGAACATTGGGATGACAAGGGCACGGAACACTGTGATGCATGGTTCATGGAGTATTGTAATGACAAGGGCATGGAGCATTGTGATGAGAAGGGCATCGAGCATTGTGATGACAAGTGTCATGGAGCTTTGTGATGACAAGCGCATGGAGCAATGTGATGAGAGTGTTCATGGAGAACTGTGATGACAATGACACGGAGCATTGTGATGCCAATTGTCATGGAGATTTGTGATGACAAATAACAGGGAGCATTTCGATGACAATGGTGTGGTTCCTTGTGATGAGAAGGGCAGGGAGCATTTTGATGACAGGGTCATGCAGCAATTTGATGAAAATGTAATGGAATATTTTGAGGTGAGGGGGTTTAGAACATTGTGATGTCAGGGGTCATGGAGGTTTGGGATGAAATGGGTCATGGTGCATTTTGATGACAGGGGTTATGGAACATTGTGATGTCAGGGGTCATGGAATATTGTGATGATAAGGGTATGTAGCACTGTGATGACAGGGGTCATGGAACATTATGATTACAGGGGTGAGGGGTATTGTGATGACTAGTGATGGAACATTGTGATATCTCTGCTGAGAGAGCATTTGGATGAGAAGTGCTTGGACCACTGTGATTACAAGGTTTATGGAGCACAGTGATTACAAGGTTGTGGACCGATGTGATGAAAAGCACGTGGCACATTGTGATGACAAGGGTCATGGAGCATTGTTCTGACAAAGGCATGGAGCATTGTGATGACAAGTGTCAGGGAGCGTTGTGATGAAAAGTTCAGGGAGCATTGTGGTTACAAAGGTCACAGAGCCTTGTGATGACACGGGCATGGACCGTTTTGATGACAAACGTTATGAAGCATTGTGATGACTGGATTCACGGTGCATTGTGATGATAGGGGTCATGGAGCATTGTGAGGACAAGGGCATGGTGCATTGTGGTGACAGGGGCATGGAGCATTGGTCTGAAAATTTTCAAAGATTATTGTGATGACAGTGGACATGGTGCATTGTAATGACAAGTGTATGGATCATGGTGATGAGAAGGTCATGGAGTATTGTGAAGACAGTTGTCAGGGAGCATTGTGATGACATATGTCATGGTCCATTGCAATGATAATGGCATGGAGCATTGTGATGCTAAATGTAATGGAGGATTGTGATGACAAATAAAATGGAGCATTGTGATGACTAGGGCTTGGAGCAATATGATGACAAGGGCTATTGAGAATTTTCTTCACAATGTTGTGAAGCATTGTGATGACAACGTCCTGGAGCATTGTGATGAGAAATCCATGGAGCCTTGTGATGACAAGTCTCATATAGCATACTGATGAAAAGGGGCATGGACCACTGTGATTTCAGGGGTCTTGGAACATTGTGATGACAAGGGCATGGAGCATTGTGAAGAGAAGGCCAAGGAGCATTCTGAGGACATGCGTCATTGATCTTTGTGATGACCAGCGCATGGAGCATTTTGATTACAGGGGTCTTGTAGCAGTGTGATGAAAAGGGCATGGAACATTGTGATGAAAAATGCATGGAGCCTTGTCATGACAGGGTTCAAGGAGCATACAGACAACAAGTGTCATGGAGCATATTGATGACAAGTGTATTGAGCATTGTGATGACAAAGGTCATGGGGCATTGTGATGAGAAGGCCATGGAGCATTCTGATGACATGTGTCATGGAGCTTAGTGATGACAAGGGCATGGAGCAATGTGATGCCAAGGGTCATGGAGGATTCTGATGACAAATGTAATGGTGCATTGTGATGACAATGGCTTGGAGCATTGAGATGACAAGGGTCAGGGAGCATTTTGATGATGGGGGTTACGGAACATTGTGATGTCAGGGATCATCGAACATTGTTATGTTAAGTGCATGTAGCACTGTGATGACAGGAGTCATGGAACATTGTGATGACAGGGGTGAGGGAGTATTGTGGCGAATAGTGAAGTAACATTGTGATATCAGTGGTGAGAGAGCATTTTGATGAGAAGTTCATGGAGCATTGTGATGACAAGGGTCATGGAGCATTGTGCTGAGAAAGGCATAGAGCATTGTGCTGACAAGGGTCCATGAGAATTGTGATGAAAAGTTCATGGAGCATTGTGGTTAAAAGGTCACAGAGACTCTTGATGACGATGGCATGGACCACTGTGATGACAAAGGTCATGAAGCACTGTGATGACTGGAGTCACGGAGCACTGTGATGACAGGGGTCATGGAGCATTGTGATGACAAGGGGCATGGAGCATTGTGATGACAAGGGCATGGATCATTGGTCTCATAAATTTCATGTATTATTGTGATGACTGTTGGAATGGTGCATTGTGGTGACAAGGGCATGGAGCATTGTGATGCCAAGTGTCATGGAGGATTCTGATGACAAATGTAATGGTGCATTGTGATGACAATGGCTTGGAGCATTGAGATGACAAGGGTCAGGGAGCATTGTGCTGACAAGTGCATGGAGAATTGTGATGACAAAGGTCATGGAGCATTGTGATGACAAACTTGTGGAGTATTTTGATGACAGTGGCAAGGAACATTGTGATGAAAACGGCATGGGGCATTTTGATGAAAAAGGCATGGAGCCTTTTTGTGACAGGGTTTAAGGAGAATTCTGACGACAAGTGTCATGGAGCATTGTGATGACAAGTGTATTGAGAATTGTGATGACAAAGTTCATGGAGCATTGTGATGAAAAGTGCATGGAGTATTGTGATGACAGGCATCATGGACCGTTGTGATGACAATTGTTATGGAATATTTTGATCACAAGTGTTTGGAGAATTGTGATGAGAGAGGTCATGGATCATTTTGATTTAAAGGAGCATGGAGCATTGTGATTACAAGGGCATGAAGCAATGTGATCCCAAGGTTCATGGAGGATTGTGATGACAATGGTAGTCGAGTATTGTGATGACAAGCGCATAGAGCATTGTAATGAAAATGTCATGAAGCATTTTGCTGACAAAGTCATGGAGCATTTTGATGACAGGTGTCATGGAGCACTGTGATGACAAGCGTCACGGAGCATTGTGAATACAGGGGTCATGGAACATTGTGATGACAAGGGCATGGATGATATTGATGACAAGGTTCATGGAGCATTTGGCTGAAAATGTTCATGGAGTATTGTGATTACAGGGGTCTTGGAGCATTGTGATGACAGGAGTCCCGGATCATTGTGTTGTCAGGTGTCATGGAATGTTGTGATGACAGTGGTCATGGAGCATTGTGATGATATTGGTCATGGAGCATTGTGATGAGAAGGTCAAGGAGCATTGGGCTGAAAACGTTCATCGAGTATTTTGATGACAGGGGCCATGGAGGCTTGTGATGACAAGGTACTGGAGCATTGTGATGAGAAGACCATGGAGACTTGTGATGACAAGTCTCATGGAATATTTTGATGAAAAGGGGCATGGTGCATTGTGATTACAGGGGTCTTGTGGCATTGTGATGACATGGGCTTGGAGCATTGGGATGAGATGGCCATGGAACGTTCTGATGACATGCATCATGGAGCTTTGTGATGACAAGGGCATGGAGCATTGTGATGAAAAAGGCATGGAGCCTTGTCATGACATGGTTCAAGGAGCATACTGAGGACAAGTGTCAGGGAGCATTGTGATGACAAGTGTATTGAGCATTGTGATGAAAAAGGTCATGGAGCATTGTGATGAGAAGACCATGTATCATTGTGATGACGAGCATCATGGGACATTGTGATGATAAGTGTTATGGAACATTTTGATCACACGGATTGGGAGCATTGTGAAGAGATCATGGAGAATTTTGATTCCATTGTGATGACAATAGCATGAAGCATTTTGATGATGGGCATGGTGCATTGTGATGACCGGGTTCATGGATCATTGAGATGAAAAGGGGCATGGAGCATTGTGATTACAGGGGTCTTGGAGCATTGTGATGAGAAGGGTCATGGAGCCTTGTGATGACAAGGACATGGAACATCGTGATGGCAGGGGTCATGGAGCATTGTTATGACAGGGTTAATGGAGAATTGTGATGGCAAGGGCATGGAACATTGTGATTACAATGTCATGGATTATTGTGAAGACAAGTGTCAGGGAGCTTTGTGATGGCATATTTCATGTTCCATTGTGATGACATAGGTAATGGAGCATTGTGATGACAAGGGCTTGGAGCAATGTGATGAGAGTGTTCATGGAGCATTGTGATGACAATGACATTGAGCATTTTGATGAAAAGTTCATGGAGCATTGTGGTGACAAATTTCACAGAGCCTTGTGATGATGAGGACATTGACATTTGTGGTGACACAGGTCATGGAGCCTTGTGATGACGGGACACACGGAGCATTGTGATGACTGGGGTCATGTAGCATTGTGATGACAGGAGCATGAAGCATTGGTCTGACAAGTTTCATGGATAATTGTGTTGACAGTGGGCATGGCACATTGTGATGACAAGGGCATGGAGCATTGTGATGACAAGGTCATGGATGATTGTGAAGACAGGTGTCAGGGAGCATTGTGATGGCATATTTCATGTTCCATTGTTATGACAATGGCATGGAGCATTGTGATGCCGAGTGTTATGGAGGATTGTGATGACAAAGGTAATGGAGCATTGTGATGACAAGGGCTTGGAGCATTGTGATGACAAGGGCCATGGAGCATTGTGATGACAAGTGCATGGAGCATTGTGATGACAAGAGCCTTTGAGAATTTTGATGAAAAGGTCGTGAAGCATTGTGATGACAAAGGCATGGAGCTTGCTATGACAAGGGTCATGGGACATTGCGATGACAAGTGCATGGAGAATTGTGATGACAAGAGCATGTAACATGGGGATGAGAACTGTCATGGAGCATTGTGATGACAAGGACGTGGAGAATTGTGATGACAAGGGACATGGAGCATTGTGATGACCAGGGCATGGAGCATTGTTATGGCAAGACCGTGGAGCACTGTGATGAGAAGACCATGGATAATTCTGGTGACGAGCATCATGGAGCACTGTAATGACAAGGGGCATGGAGCATTGTGATGATAGTTCTCATGGAGCATTGTGATGACAGGGGTCATGGATCATTGTGATGACAAGGGTCATGGAGTATTCTGATGACAAGCTTGTGCAGTATTGTGATGACAAAGCATTTAACACTGTGATGGGAAGTGTCATGGAACATAGTGATGCCAAGAACGTGGAGAATTGTGATGAAAGGGAACATAGAGCATTGTGATGACCAGGGCATGGAGCATTGTGATGGCAAGACCGTGGAGCACTGTGATGAGAAGACCATGGATAATTGTGATGACGAGCGTCATGGAGCGCTATAATGACAAGCGGCATGGAGCATTGTGTTTACAGGGGTCTTGGAGCATTGTGATGACAAGGGCATGGAGCATTGTGAAGAGAAGGCCATGGAGCATTCTGATGAATTCGTCATGGAGCACTGTGATGACAAGTGCATGGAGCATTGTGATTACAGGTGTCTTTGAGCATTGTGATGAAAAGGGCATAGATCATTGTGATGAAAAAGGCATGGAGCACTGTAATGACAGTGTTCAAGGAGCATACTGACGACAAGTGTCAGGGAGCACTGTGATGACAAAGGTTATGGAACATAGTGATGAGAAGACCATGGATAATTGTGATTATGAGCATCATGGGTGTAGTGATGAGAAGTGTTATGGAACATTGTGATCCCAACGGTTTGGAGCATTGTGATGACAGAGGTCATGGAGCATTTTGATTTCATTGTGAGGAAAATAGCCTGAAGCATTTTGATAATGGGCATGGTGCATTGTGATGATAGGATTCATGGAGCTTTGAGATGAAAAGGGGCATGGAGCATTGTGATAAAAAGTGTCTTAGAGCATTGTGATGAGAAGTCCATGGAACATTCTAATGACATGCGTCATGGAGCTTTGTGATGACAAGGGCATGGAGCATTGTGATTACAGGTGTCTTGGAACATTGTGATGACAAGTGTCATGGAGACTTGTGAATGACAAGGCCGTGGAACTTTGTGATGGCAGGGGTCATGGAACATTGTTATGACAGGTGTAATGGAGCATTGTGATGAGAAGGACAGGAAGCATTGGTGTGAAATGTTTCATGGATTATTGTGATGAGAGTGGACATGGAGCATTGTGATGACAAGAGCACGGAACACTGTGATACAATGGTCATAGAGGATTGTAATGACAAGGGCATGGAGCATAGTGATGAGAAGGGCATCGAGCATTGTGATGACATGTGTCATGGAGCTTTGTGATGACAAGGGCATGGAGAAATGTGATGAGAAGGTTCATGGAGCATTGTGATGACAATGACATGGAGCATTGTGATGTCAAGGGTCAAGGAGATTTGTGATGACAAAAGTCACGGAGCATTTTGATGACAAGGGCGTGGTGCATTGTGATGAGAAGGCCAGGGATCATTTCGATGACAGGGTCATGCAGCAATTTGATGAAAATTGTAATGGAATATTTTGATGACAGGGGTTATAGAACATTGGGATGTCAGGGGTCATGGAGCTTTGGGATAAAAAGTGTCATGGAGCATTTTGATGACAGGGGTTGTGGAACATTGTGAAGTCAGGTGTCATGGAACATTGTGATGATAAGGGGATGTAGCATTGTGATGACAGGGGTCATGGAACATTGTGATTACAGGGGTCTTGGAGCATTGTGATGAGAAGGGTCATGGAGCCTTGTGATGACAACGGAATGGAGCATGGTGATGACAAGGTCCTAGAGCATTGTGATGAGAAGACCATGGAGACTTGTGATGATAATTCTCATGGAGCATTCTGATGAAAAGGGGCATGGAGCATTGTGATTACAGGGGTCTTGGAGCATTTTGATGACAAGAGCATGGAGCATTGTGATGAGAAGGCCATGAAGCATTCTGATGACATGTGTCAAGGAGCTTTTTGATGACAAGGGCATGGAGCATTGTGATGACATGTGTCATGGAGCATTGTGATGACAACGGAATGGAGCATGGTGATGACAAGGTTCTGGGGCATTGTGATGAGAAGACCATGGAGACTTCTGATGAGAAGTCTCATGGAGCATTCTGATGAAAAGGAGCATGGAGCATTGTGATTACAGGTGTTTTGGAGCATTGTGATGACTAGGGCATGGAGCATTGTGATGAGAAGGCCATGGAACATTCTGATGACATGCGTCATGGAGTTTTCTGATGACAAGGGCATGGAGCATTTGTGATTACAGGGATCTTGGAGCATTGTGATGAAAAGTGCATGGATCATTGTTATGAAAAAGGCATGGAGCCTTGTCATGACAGTGTTCATGGAGCATTCGGACGACAAGTGTCAGGAAGCATTGTGTTGACAAGTTTATTGAGCATTGTGATGACAAAGATCATGGAGCATTGTGATGAGAAGTCCATGGATAATTGTGATGATGAGTGTCATGGGGTTTTGTGATGATAAGTGTTATGGAACCTTGTGATCACAAGGCTTTGGAACATTATGAAGACAGAGGTCATGGAGAATATTGATTTCATTGTGATGACAATAGCCTGTAGCATTATGATGATGGGAATGGTGCATTGTGATGACAGGGTTCATGGAGCATTGAGATGAAAAGGGGCATGGAGCATTGTGATTACAAGGGTCTTGGAGCACTGTGATGACAAGGGCATGGAGCACTGTGATGAGAAGGCCATGGAACTTTCTGATGACATGCGTCATGGAGCTTTGTGACGACAAGGACATGGAGCATTGTGCTTTCAAGGGTCTGGAGCATTGTGATGACAAGTGTCATGGAACCTTGTGATGACTAGGCCGTGGAACATTTTGATGTCAAGGGTCATGGTGCATTTTTACGAGAGGTGTAATGGAGCATTTTGATGAGAAGGGCATGGAACATTGGTCTGAAATGTTTCATGGATTATTGTGATGAGAGTGGGCATGGAGCATTGTGATGACAAGGGCACGGAACACTGTGATGCATGGGTCATGCAGGATTGTAATGACAAGGGCATGGAGCATTGTGATGAGAAGGGCATCGAGTATTGTGATGACAAGTGTCATGGAGCTTTGTGATGACAAGGGCATGGAGCAATGGGATGAGAGTGTTCATGGAGCATTGTGATGACAATGACATGGAGCATTGTGATGCCAAGGGTCATGGAGCTTCTTGATGACAATGGTCATGGAGCATTTTGATGACAAGGGCATGGTGCATTGTGCTGAGAAATGCAGGGAGCATTTTGATGACCAGGTCATGCAGCAATTTGATAAAAAGTGTAAAGGAACATTTTGATGGCAGGGGTTATAGAACATTGTGTTGTCACGGGTCTTGGAGCTTTGGGATGAAAAGGGCCATGGAGCATTTTGATGACAGGGGTTATGGAACATTGTGATGTCAGGTGTCATGGAACACTGTGATGATAAGGGGATGTAGCATTGTGATGACAGGGTCCTGGAACATTGTGATTACAGGGATGAGGGAGTATTGTGATGACTAAGATGGAACATTGTGATATCCCTGGTGAGAGAGCATTTTGATGAGAAGTGCATGGACCATTGTGATTACAAGGTTTATGAAGCATAGCAATGACAAGGTTGTGGACCATTGTGATGAAATGTGCGTGGCACATTGTGATGACTATGTTCCTTGAGCATTGTTCTGACAAAGAAATGGAGCTTTGTGATGACAAGGGCATGGAGCATTGTGATTACATGGGTCATGGGGCATTTTGATGACAATGGCGTCGAGCATTGTGATGAGAAGGCCATGGATAATTGTGATGACGTGCGTCATGGAGCACAGTAATGACAAGGGGTATGGAGCATTGTGATGACAGTGGCCATGGAGAAATGTGATGACAAGTGTCATGGAGCATTCTGATGACAAGCTTGTGGAGTATTGTGACGACAATGGCTTGGAGCATTGTGATGAAAAGGGTATGGAGCATTGTGATGAAAAAGGCATGAAGCCATTTCATGACAGGTTTCAAGGAGCATTCTGATGACAAGTGTCAGGGAACATTGTGATGACATGTGTATTGAGAATTGTGATGAAAAATATCATGGAGCATTTTGACGAAAAGGGCATAGAGTATTGTGATGACAGGCATCATGGAGCGTTATGATGACAAGTGTTATGGAACATTGTGATCACAAGGGTTTGGAGCATTGTGATGATAGAAGTCATGGATCATTTTGTTTTCAAGGAGCATGCAGCATTGTGATGACAAGGGCATGAAGCAATGTGATCCCAAGGTTCATGGATGATTGTGATGACAATGCTAAGGGAGTATTGTGATGACAAGCAAATGGAGCATTTTGATGGCAACGTCATGTAGCATTTTGCTGACACAGGCATGGAGCATTGTGATGATAAGGTTCATAGAGCACATTGATGAGAAGCATCACGGATCATTGTGATTACAGGGGTCATGGAGCATTGGGATGGCAAGGTCATGGATCATTGTGATGACAAGTGTCATGGAGAATTGGGCTGAAAATATTAATGGAGCATTGTGATGACTAGGGAATGGAGCATTGTGATGACTAGAGTCCCGGATCACTGTGTTGTCAGGGGTCATGGAGCGTTGTGATGACAGTGGTCATGGAGCATTGTGATGATAGGGATCATGAAGCATTGTGATGAGAAGTTCTTGGAGAATTGGCGTGAAAATGTTCAGGAAGTATTGTGAGGACAGTGGTCATGGAGCATTGTGATGACAAGGGAATGGAGCACTGTGATGAAAGGTTCCTGGAGCACTGTGATGAGGAGACCATGTAGCCTCGTAATAAGAAGTCTCATGGAGCATTCTGATGAAAAGGGGCATGGAGTATTGTGATTACAGGGGTCTTGGAGCATTGTGATGACAAGGGCATGGAGCATTGTGATTACTTTTGTCTTGGAGCATTGTGATGAAATCGGCATGGATCATTGTTATGAAAATGGTATGGAGCCTTGTCATGACAGGGTTCCAGGAGCATACTGATGAGAAGTGTCAGGGAGCATTGTGATGACATGTGTATAGAGCATTGTGATGACAAAGGTCATGGAGCATTGTGATGAGAAGACCATGGTTAACTGTGATGATGAGCTTCATGGGGCGTTGTGATGATAAGTGTTATGGAACATTGTGATCACAAGGATTTGGAGCATTGTGATGAGATAGATCATCGAATATTTTGATTTCATTGTGATGACAATAGCCTGAAGCATTATGATGATGGTCATGGTGCATTTTGATGACAGGGTTCATGGAGCATTGAGATGCAAAGGGGCATGGAGCATTGTGATTAGAGGGTTCATGGAGCATTGTGATGACAATGGCATGGAGCATTGAGGTGCCAATTGTCATGGAGCTTTGTGATGACAAAGGTCATGGAGCATTTTGATGACAAGGTCGTGGTACTTTGTGATGAGAAGGGCAGGGAGCATTGTGATGACAGGGTCATAGAGCAAGTTGATGAAAAGTGTCATGGAATATTTTAATGACAGGGGTTATGGAACATTGTGATGTCAGAGTTCATGGAGCATTTTGATGAAAAGGATCATGGAGAATTATGATGACAGGGGTTATGGAACATTGTGATGTCAGGGGTCATTGAGCATTTTGAGGAAAAGTGTTATGGAGCATTATGATGACAGGGGTTATGGAACATTGTGATGTCAGGGGTCACCGAACTTTGTGATGATATGTGCATGTAGCATTGCAAAGACAAAAGTCATGGAACATTGTGATGACAGGGGTGAGGGAGTATTGTGATGAATAGTGCTGTAACATTGTGATATCATGGGTGAGAAAGCATTTTGATGAGAAGTGCATGGAGAATTGTGATGACAAGTTTTATGGAGCATCGTGGTGACAAGATTTTGGAGCACTGTGATGAGAAGCGCAGGGTGCATTGTGATGACATGGGTCATGGAGCATTGATCTGACAAGCGCATGGAGCATTGTGATGACAAGGGTCATGGAGCATTGTGCTGAGAAAGGCATAGAACATTGTGATGACAAGGGTCAAAGAGCATTGTGATGAAAAGTTATTGGACCATTGTGGTTAAATATGTCACAGAGACTGTTGATGACGAGGGCATGGACCACTGTGATGAAAAAGGTCATGAATCATTGTGATAAATGGAGACATGGAGCATTGTGATGACAGGCGTCATGGAGCATTGTGATAATAAGGACATGGAGCATTGTGATGACAAGGGAATGGAGCATTGGTCTAATAAGTTTCATGGATTATTGTGATGACTGTTGTAATGGCGCATTGTGATGACCAGGTCATGCAGTATTGTGAAGACAGGTGTCAGGGAGCATTGTGATGACATATGTAATGGCCCATAGTGATGACAATGGCATGGAGCTTTGTGATGTCAAGTGTCATGGAGGATTCTGATGACAAAGGTAATGGAGCATTGTGATGACAATGGCTTGGAGCATTGTGATGACAAGGGTCAGGGAGAATTTTGCTGACAGGTGCAGGGAGAATTGTGATGAAAACGGTCATGAAGTATTCTGATGACAAGGTTGTGGAGTATTTTGATGACAATGGCATGGAACATTGTGATGAAAAAAGCATGTGGCATTGTGATGACAAGTGTATTGAGAATTGTGATGACAAATGTCATGGAGCATTGTGATGAGTAGGGCATGGAGTATTGTGATGACAGGCATCATGGAGCGTTGTGATGACAAGTGTTATGAAACATTGTGATCACAAGGGTTTGGAGAATTGTGATGACAGAGGTCATGGATCATTTTGATTTCAAGGAGCATGGAGCATTGTGATGACAAGGGCATGAAGCAATGTGATCCCAAGGTTCATGGAGGACTGTGATGACAATGGTAATGGAGTATTGTGATGAAAAGCGAATAGAGCATTGCAATGACAAGGTCAGGTAGCATTTTGCCGACAAAGGCATGGAGCATTGTGATGACAGGTGTCATGTAGCAGTGTGATGACCAGCGTCACGGAGCATTGTGAATACAGGGGTCATGGAGCATTGTGATGACAAGGGCATGGATGTTTGTGATGACAAGTGTCATGGAGCTTTGGGCTGAAAATGTTCATGGAGTATTGTGATGACAGGGATCATGGAGCATTTTGATGACAAGTTCCTGGAGCACTTTGATGAGAAGACAATGGTGACTTGTGATGACAAGTCTCATGGAGCATTCTGATGAAAAGGGACATGTAGCATTGTGATTACAGGGGTCTTGGAGCATTGTGATGACAAGGGCATGGAGCATTGTGAGGAGCAGGCCATGGAGCATTCTGATGACATGCGTCATTGTGCTTTGTGATGACAAGGGCATGGAGCATTGTGATTACAGGGGTCTTGGAGCATTGTGATTAAAAGGGCATGGATCTTTGTGATGAAAAAGGCATGGAGACGTGTCATGACAGGGTTAATGGAGCATACTGATGACAAGTGTCAGGGAGCATTGTGATGACAAGTGTATTGAGCATTGTGATAACAAAGGTCATGGAGCATTGTGATGAGGAGACCATGGATAATTGTGATGATGAGTGTCATTGGGTGTTGTGATGATAAGTGTTATGGAACATTGTGATCACAAGGGATTGGAGCATTGTGATGACAGAGGTCATGGAACATATAGATTTCATTGTGATGACAATAGCCTGAAGCATTATCATGATGGGCCTGATGCATTGTGATGACAGTGTTCATGGAGCATTGAGATGAAAAGGGGCATGGAGCATTGTGATTACAGGGTTCTTGGAGCATTGTGATGTCAAGGGCATGGAGCATTTTGATGAGAAGGACATGGAACATTCTGATGGAATGTGTCATGGAGCTTTTTGATGACAAGGACATGGAGCATTGTGATTACAGGGGTCTTGGAGCATTGTGATGACAAGTGTCATGGAGCCTTGTGATGACAAGGCCGTGGAATATTGTGATGGCAGGGGTCATGGAACATTGTTATGATAGGGATAATGGAGCATTGTGATGAGAAGGACAAGGAGCATTGTGAATACAAGGTTTATGGAGCATTACCATGACAAATTTGTGGACCGTTGTGATGAAAAGCGCGTAGCATATTGTGATGACAAGGGTCATGGAGAATTTTTCCTACAAAGGCATGGAGCATTTTGATGACAATGGTCACGAAGCATTGTGATGAAAAGTTCATGGAGCATTGTGGTTATAAAGGTCACAGAGCCTTGTGATAACGCGGTCATGGACCATTGTGATGACAAATGTTATGAAGCATTGTGATGACTGGAGTCATGGAGCATTGTGATGACAGTGGACATGGAGCATTGTGATGACAAGGGCACAGAGCATTTTGGTGACAGGGGCATGGAGCATTGGTCTGACAAGTTTCATAGATTATTGTGATGACAGTGGACATGGTGCATTGTGATGACAAGGGCATGGATCATTGTGATGAGAAGGTCATGCAGTATTGTGAAGACAGCTGTCAGGGAGCATTGTGATGACATATGTAATGGTCCATTGTGGTGACAATGGCATGGAGCATTGTGCTGCCAAGTGTCATGGATGATTCTGATGACAAATGTAATGGAGCACTGTGATGACAATGGCTTGGAGCATTGTGCTGAAAAGGGTTAAGGAGCATTGTGCTGACCAGTGCATGGAGAATTGTGATGACAAGGGTCATGGGGCAATCTGATGACAAACTTGTGGAGTATTATGATGACAATGGCATGGAGCATTGTGATGAAAATGGCATGGGGCATTGTGATGAAAAAGGCATGGAGCCTTTTCATGACAGATTTCAAGGAGCATTCTGACGACAAGTGTCAGGGAGCATTGTGATGACAAGTGTATTGAGAATTGTGATGACCAAGGTCATGGAGCATTGTGATGAAAAGGGCATGGTGTATTGTGATGACAGGCATCATGGAGCGTTGTGATGACAAGTGATATGGAACATTGTGATCACAAGGCTTTGGAGCATTTTGATGACAGATTTCATGGATCTTTTTGATATCAAGGTGCATGGAGCATTGTGATGACAAGGGCATAAAGCAATGTGATCCCAAGGTTCATGGAGGATTGTGATGACAATGGTAATGGAGTATTGTGATGACAAGTGCATAGAGCATTGTAATTACAAGGTCATTTAGCCTTTTGCTGACAAAATCATCTAGCATTGTGATGACAGGTGTCATGGAGCACTGTGATGACAAGCATCACAGAAGATTGTGAACCCAGGGGTCATGGAGCATTGGGTTGAAAAGGGCATGCATCATTGTGATAACAAGTATCATGGAGCATTGGGCTGAAAATATTCATGAAGTATTGTGATGACAGGGGACATGGAGAATTGTGATGACATAGGTCATGGAGAATTTTGATTTCATTGTGCTGACAATAGCCAGAAGTATTATAATGATGGGCATGATGCATTGTGATGACAGGGTTCATGGAGCATTGAGATGAAAAGGGGCATGGAGCATTGTGATTACAGGGGTCTTGAGCATTGTGATGAAAAGGGCATGGAGCATTGTGATGAGAAATCCATGGAACATTCTGATGACATGTTTCATGGAGCTTTGTGATGACAAGGGCATGGAGCATTGTGATTACTGGGGTCTTGGATCATTGTGATGACAAGTGTCATGGAGCCTTGTGATTACAAGTCCGTGGAACATTGTGATGGCAGGGGTCATGGAGCATTGTGATGAGAAAGGCATGGAGCATTGTGATTACATGGGCACGGAACAGTGTGATACATGGGTCATGCAGGATTTTAATGACTAGGGCATGGAGCATTGTGATGAGAAATGCATCGAGCATTGTGATGACACGTGTCATGGAGCTTTCTGATGACAAGGGCATGGAGCAATGGAATGAGAGAGTTCATGGAGCATTGTGATGACAATGACATGGAGCATTGTGATGCCATGTGTCATGGAGCTTTGTGATGACAAGTCATGGAGCATTTTGATGACAAGTGAATGGTGCATTGTGATGAGAAGTGCAGGGAGCATTTTGATGACCGGGTCATGCAGCAATTTGATAAAAAGTGTAATGGAATATTTTGATGACATGGGTTATAGAACATTGTGATGTCAGGGTTCTTGGAGCTTTGGGATGAAAAGGGTCATGGAGAATTTTGATGACAGGGGTTATGGAACATTGTTATGTCAGGGGTCATGCAATATTGTGATGATAAAGGGATGTAGCATTGTGATGACAGGGTCATGGAACATTGTGATTCCAAGGGTGAGGGTGTATTGTGAAGACTAGTGATGGAACATTGTGATATCTATGGTGAGAGAGCATTTTGATGAGAAGTTCATGGACCATTGTGATAACAAAATTTATGGAGCATTGCAATCATAAGGTTGTGGACAGTTGTGATGAAATGTGCGTGGCACATTGTGATGACAATGGTCATGGAGCATTGTTCTGACAAAGAAATGGAGCATTGTGATGACAAGGGTCCCAGAGAATGGTGAGGAAATGTTCATGGAGCATTGTGGTTACAAATGTCACAGAGCCTTGTGATGACGCGGACATGGACCATTGTGATGACAAACGTTATGAAGCATTGTGATGACTGGAGTCACGGAGCATTGGGATGACAGGGGTCATGGAGCATTGTGATGACAAGTGCATGGAGCATTGTGATGACAGGGGAATGGAGCATTGGTCTGAAAAATTTCATAGATTATTTTGATGACCATGGGCATGGTGCATTGTGATGACAAGGGCATGGAGCATTGTGATGAGAAGGTCATGGAATATTGTGAAGAGAGATGTCAGGGAGCATTGTGATGACATATGTCATGGTACATTGCGATGACAATGGCATGGATCATTGTGATGCCAAATGTAATGGAGGATTGTGATGACAAATATAATGGAGCATTGTGATGATTAGGGCTTGCAGCATTATGATGACAAGGGCCATTGAGAATTTTCATGACAAGGTCGTGAAGCATTGTGATGACAAGATCCTGGAGCATTGTGATGACAAAGCTATGGAGCCTTGTGATGACAAGTCTCATGGAGCATACTGATGAAAAGGGGCATGGAGCATTGTGATTACAGGGGTCATGGAACATTGTGATGACAAGGGCATGGAACATTGTGAGGAGAAGACCAAGGAGCATTCTGATGGCATGCGTCAATGAGATTTGTGATGACAAGGGCATGGAGCATTTTGATTACATTGGTCTTGGAGCATTGTGAGGAAAAGGGCATGGATCATTGTGATGAAAAAGGCATGGAGCCTTGTCATGACAGAGTTCAAGGAGGATAGAGACAACAAGTGTCAGGGAGCATTTTGATGACAAGTGTATTGAGCATTGTGATGACAAAGGTCATGGAGCATTGTGATTAGAAGACCAAGGATAATTGTGATAACGAGTGTCAAGGGGCATTGTGATGACAAGTGTTATGGAATATTGTGATCACAAGGGTTTGGAGCATTGTTATGACAGAGGTCATGGTGCATTTTGATTTCATTGTGATGACAATAGCATGAAGCATTATGATGATAGGCATGGTGCATTGTGATGACAGGGTTAATGGATCATTGAGATGAAAAAGGGCATGGAGCATTGTGATTACAGGGTTCTTGGAGGGTTGTGATGAGAAGGGACATGGAGCCTTGTGATGACAAGGCCATGGAATATCGTGATGGCAGGGGCATGGAGCATTGTTATGTCTTGGGTAATGGATCATTTTGATGGCAAGGGCATGGATCATTGTGATGAGAAGGCCATGTAGCATTCTGATGACATGTGTCATGGAGCATTGTGATGACAATGACATGGAGCATTGTGATGCCATGGGTCAGGGATCTTTGAGATGACAAAGGTCATGGAGCATTTTGATGGCAAGGGCGTTGTGCATTGTGATGAGAAGGGCAGGGAGAATTGTGATGACAGGTTCATGGAGCAATTTGTTGAAATTTTCATGGAACATTTTGATGACAGGTGTTATGGAACATTGTGATGTCAGGGGTCATCGAACATTTTGATGATAAGTGCATGTAGCATTGTGATGACAGGAGTCATGGAACATTGTGATGACAGGTGGGAGGGAGTATTGTGAGAAATAGTGATGTAGCATTGTGTTATCAGTGGTGAGAGAGCATTTTGATTAGAAGTGCATGGAGGAGGGGCTTCCCTGGTGGCGCAGTGGTTGAGAGTCTGCCTGCTGATGCAGGAGACACGGTTTCGAGCCCTGGGCTGGGAGGATCCCGCGTGCCGCGGAGCGGCTGGGCCCGTGAGCTACAACTACTGAGCCTGCGCGTCTGGAGCCTGTGCTCCGCAGCGGGAGAGGCCGCGATAGTGAGAGGCCCGCACACTGCTATGAGGAGTGGCCCCCGCTTGCCACAGGTACAGAAAGCCCTCGCACAGAAATGAAGACCCAACACAGCAAAAATAAATAAATTAATTAATAAACTCCTACCCCCAACATC
The DNA here is from genome assembly GCF_964341445.2 of Mesoplodon mirus. Classification (NCBI taxonomy): domain Eukaryota; kingdom Metazoa; phylum Chordata; class Mammalia; order Artiodactyla; family Ziphiidae; genus Mesoplodon; species Mesoplodon mirus. Next base: position 144,190 of record NW_028295717.1, read on the forward strand.
TCCTTTAAAAAAAAAAAAAAAAAAAAAAAGAAGTGCATGGAGGATTATGATGACAATGTTTATGGAGCATTGTGATGACAAGATTGTAGAGCACTGTGATGACAAGCGCATGGTGTATTGTGATGACAGGTGTCATGGAGCACTGTGCTGACAAGCGCAAGGAGCATTGTGATGGCAAGGGTCATGGAGCATTGTGCTGAGAAAGGCATAGAGCATTGTGATGACAAGGGTCAAAGAGCATTGTATGAAAAGTTCATGGGGCATTGTGGTTAAAATGGTCACAGAGACTTTTGATGACGAGGGCAAGGACCATTGTGATGACAAAGGTCATGAAGCATTGTGATGACTGGAGTCATGGAGGATTGTGATGACAGGGGTCAGGGAGCATTGTGATAACAAGGGCATGGAGCACTGTGATGACAAGGGCATGGAACATTAGTCTAATATGTTCCATGGATTGTTGTGATGACAGTTCGAATGGCACATTGTGATGACAAGGGCATGGAGCATTGTGATGGCCAGGTCATGCAGTATTGTGAAGACAGGTGTCAGGGAGCATTGTGATGACATATGTAATGGCCCATTGTGATGACAATGGCATGGAGAATTGTGATGACCAGGTCATGCAGTATTGTGAAGAGAGGTATCAGGGAGCATTGTGATGACATATGTAATGGCCCATTGTGATGACAATGGCATGGAGCATTGTGATGCCAAGTGTCATGGAGGATTCTGATGACAAAGGTTATGGAACATTGTGATGACAATGGCTTGGAGCATTGTGATGACATGGGACAGGGAGCATTGTGCTGACAATTGCATGGAGAATTGAGATGACAAGGGTCATGGAGCATTCTGATGACAAGCTTGTGGAGTATTTTGATGACAATGGCATGGAGCATTGTGATGAAAATGGCATGCGGCATTGTAAAGAAAATGGCATGGAGCCTTTTCGAGGCAGGTTTCAAGGAGCATTCTGATGACAATGTCAGGGAGCATTGTGATGACATGTATATTGAGAATTGTGATGACAAAAGTTATGGAGCATTGTGATGAAAAGGGCATGGAGTATTGTGATGACAGGCATCATGGAGCGTTGTGATGACAAGTGTTATGGAAGATTGTGATCACAAGGGTTTGGAGCATTGTGATGAGAGAGGTCATGGATCATATTGATTTAAAGGAGCATGGAGCATTGTGATGGCAAGGGCATGAAGCAATGTGATCCCAAGGTTCATGGAGGATTGTGATGACAATGGAAATGGAGTATTGTGATGACAAGCGCATAGAGCATTGTAATGACAAGGTCATGTAGCATTTTGCTGACAAAGGCATGGAGCATTGTGATGACATGTGTCATGGAGCACTGTGATGACAAGCGTCATGGACCATTGTGAATACAGGGGTCATGGAGCATTGGGATGACAAGGGCATGGATCATTGTGATGACAAGTGTCATGGAGCACTGGGCTGAAAATGTTCATGGAGTGTTGTGATGACATGGGTCATGGAGCATAGTGATGAGTAGGGAATGGAGCATTGTGATGACAAGAGTCCAGGATCATTGTGTTGTCAGGAGTCATGGAGTGTTTTGATGACAGTGGTCATGGAGCATTGTGAAGATATTGGCCATGGAGTATTGTGATGTGTAGGTCGTGGAGCATTGGGCTGAATATGTTAATGGATTATTGTGATGACAGGTGTCTTGGAGCATTGTGGTGACAAGGGAATGGAGAATGGTGATGACAATATCCTGGATCTTTGTGATGAGATGACCATGGAGACTTGTGATGAGAAGTCTCACGGAGCATTCTGATGAAAAGGGGCATGGAGAATTGTGATTACAGTGGTCTTGGAGCATTTTGATGACTAGGGCATGGAGCATTGTGATGAGAAGGCAATGGGGCATTCTGATGACGTGCTTCATGGAGTTTTGTGATGACAAGCACATGGAGCATTGTGATGACCGTGATCTTGGGGCATTGTGATGAAAAGGGCACGGATCATTGTGATGAAAAAGTCATGGAGCCTTGTCATGACAGGGTTCAAGGAGCATACTGACGACAAGTGTCAGGGAGCATTGTGATGACGTGTATTGAGCATTGTGATGACAAAGTTCATGGAGCATTGTGATGAGAATACCATGGATAATTGTGATGATGAGCGTCATGGGGATTTGTGATGATAAGTGTTATGGAACATTGTGATCACAAGGCTTTGGAGCATTATGATGACAGAGGTCATGGAGAATTTTGATTTCATTGTGATGACAATAGCCTGAAGCATTATGATGATGGGCATGGTGCATTGTGATGACAGGGATCATGGAGCATTGAGATGAAAAGGGGCATGGAACATTGTGTTTACATTGGTCGTGGAGCATTGTGATGACAAGGGCATGGAGCATTGGTTTAATGAGTTTCATGGATTATTGCGATGACAGTTGGAATGGCGCATTGTGATGACAAGGGCATGGAACATTGTGATGACCAGGTCATGCAGTACTGTGAAGACAGGTGTCAGGGAGCATTGTGATGACATATGTAATGGCCCAATGTGATGACGATGGCATGGAGCATTGTGATGCCAAATGTCATGGAGGATTCTGATGACAAAGCAAATAGAGCATTGTGATGACAATGGCTTGGCGCATTACGATGACATGGGTCAAGGAGCATTGTGTTGACAAGTGCATGGAGAATTGTGATGACAATGGTCATGGAGCATTCTGGTGACAACTTGTGGAGTATTTTGATGACAATGGCATGGAGCATTGTGATGAAAATGGCATGGGGCATTGTGATGAAAAAGGCATGGAGCCTTGTGATGAAAGGTCTCATGGAGCATACTGATGAAAAGGGGCATGGAGCATTCTGATGACAGGGGTCTTGGAACAATGTGATAGCAAGGGCATGGAGCACTGTGATGACAAGTGCATGGAGCATTGGTCTAATAAGTTTCATGGATTATTGTGATGACAGTTGGAATGGCGCATTGTGATGACAGTGGTCATGGAGCATGGTATTGATACTGTTCATGGAGCATTGTGATAAGACCGTCATGGAGCATTGGGTTGAAAATGTTCATAGAGTATTGTGATGACAGGTGTCAAGGAGCATTGTGATGACAAGGGAATGGAGCATGGTGATGACAAGGTCCTGGAGCATTGTGATGAGATGACAATGGAGACTTGTGATGACAAGTCTCATGGAGCATTCTGACGAAAAGGGGCAAGGAGCTTTGTGATTACAGGGGTTTGGAGCACTGTGATGACAAGGGCATGGAACATTGTGAGGAGAAGGCCATGGAACATTCTGATGGCATGCGTCATGGAGCTTTGTGATGACAAGTGCATGGAGCATTGTTATTACATGGGTCTTGGAGCTTTGTGATGACAAGGGTCAAGTAGCCTTTTGATGACAAGGCCGTGGAACATTGTGATGGCAGTGGTCATGGAGCATAGTTATGACTGAAGTAATGGAGCATTGTAATCAGAATGGCATTGAGCATTGGTCTGAAATATTTCATGGATTATTGTGATGAGAGTGGGCATGGAGCATTGTGATGACAAGGGCACGGTACACTGTGATACATGGGTCATGGTGGATTGTAATGACCAGGGCGTGGAGCATTGTGATGAGAAGGGCATCGAGCATTGTGATGACAAGTGTCATGGAGCTTTGTTATGACAATGGCATGGAGCAATGTGATGAGAGGGTTCATGGAGCATTGTGATGACAATGACATGGAGCATTGTGATGCCAAGGGTCATGGAGCTTTGTGATGTCAAATGTCATGGAGCATTTTGATGACAAGGGTGTGGTGCATTGTGATGAGAAGGGCAGGGAGCATTTTGATGACAGGGTCATGCAGCAATTTGATGAAAAGTGTAATGGAACATTTTGATGACAGGGTTTATAGAATATTGTGATGGCAGGGATCATGGAGCTTTGGGATGAAAAGTGTCATGGAACATTTTGATGACAGGGGTTATGGAACATTGTGATGACTGGAGTTACGGAGCATTGTGATGACAGGGGTCATGGAGCATTGTGATAACAAGGGCATGGAGCATTGTGATGACAGGGGAATGGAGCATTGGTCTGACAAGTTTCATAGATTATTGTGATGACAGTGGACATGGTGCATTGTGATGACAAGGGCATGGAGCATTTTGATGACAAGAATCCCGGATCATTGTGTTGTCAGATGTTATGGGTGGTTGTGATGGCAGTGGTCATGGAGCATTGTGATGATATTGGTCATGGAGCATTGTGATGAGAAGGTCATGGTGCATTGGGCTGATAATGTTAATGGATTATTGTAATGACAGGGGTCATGGAGCATTGTGATGACAAGGGAATAGAGCATGGTGATGACAATGTCTTGGAGCATTGTTATGAGATGATCATGGAGACTTGTGATGAAAAGTCTCATGGAGCATTCTAATGAAAAGGGGCATGAAGCATTGTGATTACAGTGGACTTGGAGCATTGTGATGACGAGGGCATGGAGCATTTTGAGGAGAAGGCCATGGAGAATTCTGATGACATGCGTCATGGAGCTTTGTGCTGACAAGGCCATGGAGCATTGTGATTATAGGTGTCTTGTAGCATTGTGATGAAAAGGCATGGATCATTGTGATGTAAAAGGCATGGAGCCTTGTCATCACAGGGTTCAAGGAGCATACTGACGACAGGTGTCAGGGAGTATTGTGATGACAAGTGTATTGAGCATTGTGATGACAACGATCATGGAGCATTGTGATGAGAAGACAATGGATAACTGTGATGATGATCTTCATGGGGTGTTGTGATGATAAGTGTTATGGAACATTGTGATCACAAGGGTTTGGTGCATTATGATGACAGAGGTCATGGAGAATTTTGATTTCATTATAGTGACAATAGCCTGAAGCATTATGATGATGGGCATGGTGCTTTGTGATGACAGGGTTCATGGAGCATTGAGATGAAAAGGGGCATGTAGCATTGGGATTACAGGGGTCTTGGAGCATTGTGGTGACAAACGCATAGAGCATTGTAATGACAAGGTCATGTAGAATTTTCCTGACTAAGGCATGGATCATTGTGATGACAGGTGTCATGGAGAACTGTGACAAAATTGTCACAGAGCATTTTGTATACAGGGGTCATGGATCATTGGGATGACAAGTGCATGGATCATTGTGATGACAAGGGTCATGGAGCATTGGGTTGAAAAATTTCATGGAGTATTGTGATGACAGGGGTCATGGAGCATTGTGATTACAGGGGTCTTGGAGGATTGTGATGACAAGAGCTCCGGATCATTGTCTTGTCAGGTGTCATGGAGTGTTGTGTTGACAGTGGTCATGGAGCATTGTGATGAGAAGGTCATGGAGCATTGGGCTGAAAATTTTCATGGAGTACTGGTATGACATGGTTCATGGAGCATTGTGATGACTAGGGAATGGAGCATGGTGATGACAATGTCCTGGAGCATTTTGATGAGATGACCATGGAGACTTGTGATGAGAAATCTCATGGAGCATTCTGATGAAAAAGGGCATGGAGCATTGTGATTACTGGGGTCTTGGAGCATTGTGATGACAAGGGTCATGGAGCCTTGTGATGACAAGGTCGTGTAACATTGTGATGGCAGGGGTCATGGAGCATTGTTACGACAGAGTAATGGACCATTGTGATGAGAATGGCATTGACCATTAGTCTGAAATATTTCATGGATTATTGTGATGAGAGTGGGCATGGAGCATTGTGATTACTAGGGCATGGTACACTGTGATACTTGGGTCATGGAGGATTGTAATGACAAGGGCATGGAGCATTGTGATGACAAGTGTGAGGGAGCTTTGTGATGACAAGGGCATGGGGCAATGTGATGAGAGTGTTCATGGAGCATTGTGATGACAATGACATGGAGCATTGTGATGCCAATTGTCATGGAGCTTTGTGATGACAAATGTCATGGAGCATTTTGATGTCAACGGTGTGGTGCATTGTGATGAGAAGGGCAGGGAGCATTTTGATGACAGGGTCATGGATCAATTTAATGAAAAGTGTAATGGAACATTTTGATGACAGGGGTTATAGAACATTGTGATGCCATGGGTCATGGAGCTTTGGGATGAAAAGTGTCATGGAGCATTTTGATGACAGTGGTTATGGAACATTGTGATGTCAGGAGTCATGGAACATTGTGTTGATAAGGGGATGTAGCATTGTGATGACAGGGGTCATGGAACACTGTGATTACATGGGTGAGGGAGGATTGTGATATCTAGTGATAGATCATTGTGATATCCCAGGTGTGAGAGCATTTGGATGAGAAGTGCATGGAGCTTTGTGATTACAAGGTTAATGGAGCATAGCGATGACAAGGTTGTGGATCATTGTGATGAAAACCGCATGGCACATTGTGATGACAAGGGTCATGGAGCATTGTTCTGACAAAGGCATGGATCATTGTGATGACAAGGGTCACGGAGCATTGTGATGAAAAGTTCATGGAGCATTGTGGTTACAAAGGACACAGAGCCTTGTGATGACGCGGGCATGGACCATTGTGATGACAAACGTTATGAAGCATTGTGATGACTGGATTCACGGTGCATTGTGATGATAGGGGTCATGGAGCATTGTGAGGACAAGGGCATGGTGCATTGTGGTGACAGGGGCATGGAGCATTGGTCTGAAAATTTTCAAAGATTATTGTGATGACAGTGGACATGGTGCATTGTAATGACAAGTGTATGGATCATGGTGATGAGAAGGTCATGGAGTATTGTGAAGACAGTTGTCAGGGAGCATTGTGGTGACATATGTCATGGTCCATTGCAATGATAATGGCATGGAGCATTGTGATGCTAAATGTAATGGAGGATTGTGATGACAAATAAAATGGAGCATTGTGATGACTAGGGCTTGGAGCAATATGATGACAAGGGCTATTGAGAATTTTCTTCACAATGTTGTGAAGCATTGTGATGACAACGTCCTGGAGCATTGTGATGAGAAATCCATGGAGCCTTGTGATGACAAGTCTCATATAGCATACTGATGAAAAGGGGCATGGACCACTGTGATTTCAGGGGTCTTGGAACATTGTGATGACAAGGGCATGGAGCATTGTGAAGAGAAGGCCAAGGAGCATTCTGAGGACATGCGTCATTGATCTTTGTGATGACCAGCGCATGGAGCATTTTGATTACAGGGGTCTTGTAGCAGTGTGATGAAAAGGGCATGGAACATTGTGATGAAAAATGCATGGAGCCTTGTCATGACAGGGTTCAAGGAGCATACAGACAACAAGTGTCATGGAGCATATTGATGACAAGTGTATTGAGCATTGTGATGACAAAGGTCATGGGGCATTGTGATGAGAAGGCCATGGAGCATTCTGATGACATGTGTCATGGAGCTTAGTGATGACAAGGGCATGGAGCAATGTGATGCCAAGGGTCATGGAGGATTCTGATGACAAATGTAATGGTGCATTGTGATGACAATGGCTTGGAGCATTGAGATGACAAGGGTCAGGGAGCATTTTGATGATGGGGGTTACGGAACATTGTGATGTCAGGGATCATCGAACATTGTTATGTTAAGTGCATGTAGCACTGTGATGACAGGAGTCATGGAACATTGTGATGACAGGGGTGAGGGAGTATTGTGGCGAATAGTGAAGTAACATTGTGATATCAGTGGTGAGAGAGCATTTTGATGAGAAGTTCATGGAGCATTGTGATGACAAGGGTCATGGAGCATTGTGCTGAGAAAGGCATAGAGCATTGTGCTGACAAGGGTCCATGAGAATTGTGATGAAAAGTTCATGGAGCATTGTGGTTAAAAGGTCACAGAGACTCTTGATGACGATGGCATGGACCACTGTGATGACAAAGGTCATGAAGCACTGTGATGACTGGAGTCACGGAGCACTGTGATGACAGGGGTCATGGAGCATTGTGATGACAAGGGGCATGGAGCATTGTGATGACAAGGGCATGGATCATTGGTCTCATAAATTTCATGTATTATTGTGATGACTGTTGGAATGGTGCATTGTGGTGACAAGGGCATGGAGCATTGTGATGCCAAGTGTCATGGAGGATTCTGATGACAAATGTAATGGTGCATTGTGATGACAATGGCTTGGAGCATTGAGATGACAAGGGTCAGGGAGCATTGTGCTGACAAGTGCATGGAGAATTGTGATGACAAAGGTCATGGAGCATTGTGATGACAAACTTGTGGAGTATTTTGATGACAGTGGCAAGGAACATTGTGATGAAAACGGCATGGGGCATTTTGATGAAAAAGGCATGGAGCCTTTTTGTGACAGGGTTTAAGGAGAATTCTGACGACAAGTGTCATGGAGCATTGTGATGACAAGTGTATTGAGAATTGTGATGACAAAGTTCATGGAGCATTGTGATGAAAAGTGCATGGAGTATTGTGATGACAGGCATCATGGACCGTTGTGATGACAATTGTTATGGAATATTTTGATCACAAGTGTTTGGAGAATTGTGATGAGAGAGGTCATGGATCATTTTGATTTAAAGGAGCATGGAGCATTGTGATTACAAGGGCATGAAGCAATGTGATCCCAAGGTTCATGGAGGATTGTGATGACAATGGTAGTCGAGTATTGTGATGACAAGCGCATAGAGCATTGTAATGAAAATGTCATGAAGCATTTTGCTGACAAAGCCATGGAGCATTTTGATGACAGGTGTCATGGAGCACTGTGATGACAAGCGTCACGGAGCATTGTGAATACAGGGGTCATGGAACATTGTGATGACAAGGGCATGGATGATATTGATGACAAGGTTCATGGAGCATTTGGCTGAAAATGTTCATGGAGTATTGTGATTACAGGGGTCTTGGAGCATTGTGATGACAGGAGTCCCGGATCATTCTGTTGTCAGGTGTCATGGAATGTTGTGATGACAGTGGTCATGGAGCATTGTGATGATATTGGTCATGGAGCATTGTGATGAGAAGGTCAAGGAGCATTGGGCTGAAAACGTTCATCGAGTATTTTGATGACAGGGGCCATGGAGGCTTGTGATGACAAGGTACTGGAGCATTGTGATGAGAAGACCATGGAGACTTGTGATGACAAGTCTCATGGAATATTTTGATGAAAAGGGGCATGGTGCATTGTGATTACAGGGGTCTTGTGGCATTGTGATGACATGGGCTTGGAGCATTGGGATGAGATGGCCATGGAACGTTCTGATGACATGCATCATGGAGCTTTGTGATGACAAGGGCATGGAGCATTGTGATGAAAAAGGCATGGAGCCTTGTCATGACATGGTTCAAGGAGCATACTGAGGACAAGTGTCAGGGAGCATTGTGATGACAAGTGTATTGAGCATTGTGATGAAAAAGGTCATGGAGCATTGTGATGAGAAGACCATGTATCATTGTGATGACGAGCATCATGGGACGTTGTGATGATAAGTGTTATGGAACATTTTGATCACACGGATTGGGAGCATTGTGAAGAGATCATGGAGAATTTTGATTTCATTGTGATGACAATAGCATGAAGCATTTTGATGATGGGCATGGTGCATTGTGATGACCGGGTTCATGGATCATTGAGATGAAAAGGGGCATGGAGCATTGTGATTACAGGGGTCTTGGAGCATTGTGATGAGAAGGGTCATGGAGCCTTGTGATGACAAGGACATGGAACATCGTGATGGCAGGGGTCATGGAGCATTGTTATGACAGGGTTAATGGAGAATTGTGATGGCAAGGGCATGGAACATTGTGATTACAATGTCATGGATTATTGTGAAGACAAGTGTCAGGGAGCTTTGTGATGGCATATTTCATGTTCCATTGTGATGACATAGGTAATGGAGCATTGTGATGACAAGGGCTTGGAGCAATGTGATGAGAGTGTTCATGGAGCATTGTGATGACAATGACATTGAGCATTTTGATGAAAAGTTCATGGAGCATTGTGGTGACAAATTTCACAGAGCCTTGTGATGATGAGGACATTGACATTTGTGGTGACACAGGTCATGGAGCCTTGTGATGACGGGACACACGGAGCATTGTGATGACTGGGGTCATGTAGCATTGTGATGACAGGAGCATGAAGCATTGGTCTGACAAGTTTCATGGATAATTGTGTTGACAGTGGGCATGGCACATTGTGATGACAAGGGCATGGAGCATTGTGATGACAAGGTCATGGATGATTGTGAAGACAGGTGTCAGGGAGCATTGTGATGGCATATTTCATGTTCCATTGTTATGACAATGGCATGGAGCATTGTGATGCCGAGTGTTATGGAGGATTGTGATGACAAAGGTAATGGAGCATTGTGATGACAAGGGCTTGGAGCATTGTGATGACAAGGGCCATGGAGCATTGTGATGACAAGTGCATGGAGCATTGTGATGACAAGAGCCTTTGAGAATTTTGATGAAAAGGTCGTGAAGCATTGTGATGACAAAGGCATGGAGCTTGCTATGACAAGGGTCATGGGACATTGCGATGACAAGTGCATGGAGAATTGTGATGACAAGAGCATGTAACATGGGGATGAGAACTGTCATGGAGCATTGTGATGACAAGGACGTGGAGAATTGTGATGACAAGGGACATGGAGCATTGTGATGACCAGGGCATGGAGCATTGTTATGGCAAGACCGTGGAGCACTGTGATGAGAAGACCATGGATAATTCTGGTGACGAGCATCATGGAGCACTGTAATGACAAGGGGCATGGAGCATTGTGATGATAGTTCTCATGGAGCATTGTGATGACAGGGGTCATGGATCATTGTGATGACAAGGGTCATGGAGTATTCTGATGACAAGCTTGTGCAGTATTGTGATGACAAAGCATTTAACACTGTGATGGGAAGTGTCATGGAACATAGTGATGCCAAGAACGTGGAGAATTGTGATGAAAGGGAACATAGAGCATTGTGATGACCAGGGCATGGAGCATTGTGATGGCAAGACCGTGGAGCACTGTGATGAGAAGACCATGGATAATTGTGATGACGAGCGTCATGGAGTGCTATAATGACAAGCGGCATGGAGCATTGTGTTTACAGGGGTCTTGGAGCATTGTGATGACAAGGGCATGGAGCATTGTGAAGAGAAGGCCATGGAGCATTCTGATGAATTCGTCATGGAGCACTGTGATGACAAGTGCATGGAGCATTGTGATTACAGGTGTCTTTGAGCATTGTGATGAAAAGGGCATAGATCATTGTGATGAAAAAGGCATGGAGCACTGTAATGACAGTGTTCAAGGAGCATACTGACGACAAGTGTCAGGGAGCACTGTGATGACAAAGGTTATGGAACATAGTGATGAGAAGACCATGGATAATTGTGATTATGAGCATCATGGGTGTAGTGATGAGAAGTGTTATGGAACATTGTGATCCCAACGGTTTGGAGCATTGTGATGACAGAGGTCATGGAGCATTTTGATTTCATTGTGAGGAAAATAGCCTGAAGCATTTTGATAATGGGCATGGTGCATTGTGATGATAGGATTCATGGAGCTTTGAGATGAAAAGGGGCATGGAGCATTGTGATAAAAAGTGTCTTAGAGCATTGTGATGAGAAGTCCATGGAACATTCTAATGACATGCGTCATGGAGCTTTGTGATGACAAGGGCATGGAGCATTGTGATTACAGGTGTCTTGGAACATTGTGATGACAAGTGTCATGGAGACTTGTGAATGACAAGGCCGTGGAACTTTGTGATGGCAGGGGTCATGGAACATTGTTATGACAGGTGTAATGGAGCATTGTGATGAGAAGGACAGGAAGCATTGGTGTGAAATGTTTCATGGATTATTGTGATGAGAGTGGACATGGAGCATTGTGATGACAAGAGCACGGAACACTGTGATACAATGGTCATAGAGGATTGTAATGACAAGGGCATGGAGCATAGTGATGAGAAGGGCATCGAGCATTGTGATGACATGTGTCATGGAGCTTTGTGATGACAAGGGCAAGGAGAAATGTGATGAGAAGGTTCATGGAGCATTGTGATGACAATGACATGGAGCATTGTGATGTCAAGGGTCAAGGAGATTTGTGATGACAAAAGTCACGGAGCATTTTGATGACAAGGGCGTGGTGCATTGTGATGAGAAGGCCAGGGATCATTTCGATGACAGGGTCATGCAGCAATTTGATGAAAATTGTAATGGAATATTTTGATGACAGGGGTTATAGAACATTGGGATGTCAGGGGTCATGGAGCTTTGGGATAAAAAGTGTCATGGAGCATTTTGATGACAGGGGTTGTGGAACATTGTGAAGTCAGGTGTCATGGAACATTGTGATGATAAGGGGATGTAGCATTGTGATGACAGGGGTCATGGAACATTGTGATTACAGGGGTCTTGGAGCATTGTGATGAGAAGGGTCATGGAGCCTTGTGATGACAACGGAATGGAGCATGGCGATGACAAGGTCCTAGAGCATTGTGATGAGAAGACCATGGAGACTTGTGATGATAAGTCTCATGGAGCATTCTGATGAAAAGGGGCATGGAGCATTGTGATTACAGGGGTCTTGGAGCATTTTGATGACAAGAGCATGGAGCATTGTGATGAGAAGGCCATGAAGCATTCTGATGACATGTGTCAAGGAGCTTTTTGATGACAAGGGCATGGAGCATTGTGATGACATGTGTCATGGAGCATTGTGATGACAACGGAATGGAGCATGGTGATGACAAGGTTCTGGGGCATTGTGATGAGAAGACCATGGAGACTTCTGATGAGAAGTCTCATGGAGCATTCTGATGAAAAGGAGCATGGAGCATTGTGATTACAGGTGTTTTGGAGCATTGTGATGACTAGGGCATGGAGCATTGTGATGAGAAGGCCATGGAACATTCTGATGACATGCGTCATGGAGTTTTCTGATGACAAGGGCATGGAGCATTTGTGATTACAGGGATCTTGGAGCATTGTGATGAAAAGTGCATGGATCATTGTTATGAAAAAGGCATGGAGCCTTGTCATGACAGTGTTCATGGAGCATTCGGACGACAAGTGTCAGGAAGCATTGTGTTGACAAGTTTATTGAGCATTGTGATGACAAAGATCATGGAGCATTGTGATGAGAAGACCATGGATAATTGTGATGATGAGTGTCATGGGGTTTTGTGATGATAAGTGTTATGGAACCTTGTGATCACAAGGCTTTGGAACATTATGAAGACAGAGGTCATGGAGAATATTGATTTCATTGTGATGACAATAGCCTGTAGCATTATGATGATGGGAATGGTGCATTGTGATGACAGGGTTCATGGAGCATTGAGATGAAAAGGGGCATGGAGCATTGTGATTACAAGGGTCTTGGAGCACTGTGATGACAAGGGCATGGAGCACTGTGATGAGAAGGCCATGGAACTTTCTGATGACATGCGTCATGGAGCTTTGTGACGACAAGGACATGGAGCATTGTGCTTTCAAGGGTCTGGAGCATTGTGATGACAAGTGTCATGGAACCTTGTGATGACTAGGCCGTGGAACATTTTGATGTCAAGGGTCATGGTGCATTTTTACGAGAGGTGTAATGGAGCATTTTGATGAGAAGGGCATGGAACATTGGTCTGAAATGTTTCATGGATTATTGTGATGAGAGTGGGCATGGAGCATTGTGATGACAAGGGCACGGAACACTGTGATGCATGGGTCATGCAGGATTGTAATGACAAGGGCATGGAGCATTGTGATGAGAAGGGCATCGAGTATTGTGATGACAAGTGTCATGGAGCTTTGTGATGACAAGGGCATGGAGCAATGGGATGAGAGTGTTCATGGAGCATTGTGATGACAATGACATGGAGCATTGTGATGCCAAGGGTCATGGAGCTTCTTGATGACAATGGTCATGGAGCATTTTGATGACAAGGGCATGGTGCATTGTGCTGAGAAATGCAGGGAGCATTTTGATGACCAGGTCATGCAGCAATTTGATAAAAAGTGTAAAGGAACATTTTGATGGCAGGGGTTATAGAACATTGTGTTGTCACGGGTCTTGGAGCTTTGGGATGAAAAGGGTCATGGAGCATTTTGATGACAGGGGTTATGGAACATTGTGATGTCAGGTGTCATGGAACACTGTGATGATAAGGGGATGTAGCATTGTGATGACAGGGTCCTGGAACATTGTGATTACAGGGATGAGGGAGTATTGTGATGACTAAGATGGAACATTGTGATATCCCTGGTGAGAGAGCATTTTGATGAGAAGTGCATGGACCATTGTGATTACAAGGTTTATGAAGCATAGCAATGACAAGGTTGTGGACCATTGTGATGAAATGTGCGTGGCACATTGTGATGACTATGTTCCTTGAGCATTGTTCTGACAAAGAAATGGAGCTTTGTGATGACAAGGGCATGGAGCATTGTGATTACATGGGTCATGGGGCATTTTGATGACAATGGCGTCGAGCATTGTGATGAGAAGGCCATGGATAATTGTGATGACGTGCGTCATGGAGCACAGTAATGACAAGGGGTATGGAGCATTGTGATGACAGTGGCCATGGAGAAATGTGATGACAAGTGTCATGGAGCATTCTGATGACAAGCTTGTGGAGTATTGTGACGACAATGGCTTGGAGCATTGTGATGAAAAGGGCATGGAGCATTGTGATGAAAAAGGCATGAAGCCATTTCATGACAGGTTTCAAGGAGCATTCTGATGACAAGTGTCAGGGAACATTGTGATGACATGTGTATTGAGAATTGTGATGAAAAAGATCATGGAGCATTTTGACGAAAAGGGCATAGAGTATTGTGATGACAGGCATCATGGAGCGTTGTGATGACAAGTGTTATGGAACATTGTGATCACAAGGGTTTGGAGCATTGTGATGATAGAAGTCATGGATCATTTTGTTTTCAAGGAGCATGCAGCATTGTGATGACAAGGGCATGAAGCAATGTGATCCCAAGGTTCATGGATGATTGTGATGACAATGCTAAGGGAGTATTGTGATGACAAGCAAATGGAGCATTTTGATGGCAACGTCATGTAGCATTTTGCTGACACAGGCATGGAGCATTGTGATGATAAGGTTCATAGAGCACATTGATGAGAAGCATCACGGATCATTGTGATTACAGGGGTCATGGAGCATTGGGATGGCAAGGTCATGGATCATTGTGATGACAAGTGTCATGGAGAATTGGGCTGAAAATATTAATGGAGCATTGTGATGACTAGGGAATGGAGCATTGTGATGACTAGAGTCCCGGATCACTGTGTTGTCAGGGGTCATGGAGCGTTGTGATGACAGTGGTCATGGAGCATTGTGATGATAGGGATCATGAAGCATTGTGATGAGAAGTTCTTGGAGAATTGGCGTGAAAATGTTCAGGAAGTATTGTGAGGACAGTGGTCATGGAGCATTGTGATGACAAGGGAATGGAGCACTGTGATGAAAGGTTCCTGGAGCACTGTGATGAGGAGACCATGTAGCCTCGTAATAAGAAGTCTCATGGAGCATTCTGATGAAAAGGGGCATGGAGTATTGTGATTAGAGGGGTCTTGGAGCATTGTGATGACAAGGGCATGGAGCATTGTGATTACTTTTGTCTTGGAGCATTGTGATGAAATCGGCATGGATCATTGTTATGAAAATGGTATGGAGCCTTGTCATGACAGGGTTCCAGGAGCATACTGATGAGAAGTGTCAGGGAGCATTGTGATGACATGTGTATAGAGCATTGTGATGACAAAGGTCATGGAGCATTGTGATGAGAAGACCATGGTTAACTGTGATGATGAGCTTCATGGGGCGTTGTGATGATAAGTGTTATGGAACATTGTGATCACAAGGATTTGGAGCATTGTGATGAGATAGATCATCGAATATTTTGATTTCATTGTGATGACAATAGCCTGAAGCATTATGATGATGGTCATGGTGCATTTTGATGACAGGGTTCATGGAGCATTGAGATGCAAAGGGGCATGGAGCATTGTGATTAGAGGGTTCATGGAGCATTGTGATGACAATGGCATGGAGCATTGAGGTGCCAATTGTCATGGAGCTTTGTGATGACAAAGGTCATGGAGCATTTTGATGACAAGGTCGTGGTACTTTGTGATGAGAAGGGCAGGGAGCATTGTGATGACAGGGTCATAGAGCAAGTTGATGTAAAGTGTCATGGAATATTTTAATGACAGGGGTTATGGAACATTGTGATGTCAGAGTTCATGGAGCATTTTGATGAAAAGGATCATGGAGAATTATGATGACAGGGGTTATGGAACATTGTGATGTCAGGGGTCATTGAGCATTTTGAGGAAAAGTGTTATGGAGCATTATGATGACAGGGGTTATGGAACATTGTGATGTCAGGGGTCACCGAACTTTGTGATGATATGTGCATGTAGCATTGCAAAGACAAAAGTCATGGAACATTGTGATGACAGGGGTGAGGGAGTATTGTGATGAATAGTGCTGTAACATTGTGATATCATGGGTGAGAAAGCATTTTGATGAGAAGTGCATGGAGAATTGTGATGACAAGTTTTATGGAGCATCGTGGTGACAAGATTTTGGAGCACTGTGATGAGAAGCGCAGGGTGCATTGTGATGACATGGGTCATGGAGCATTGATCTGACAAGCGCATGGAGCATTGTGATGACAAGGGTCATGGAGCATTGTGCTGAGAAAGGCATAGAACATTGTGATGACAAGGGTCAAAGAGCATTGTGATGAAAAGTTATTGGACCATTGTGGTTAAATATGTCACAGAGACTGTTGATGACGAGGGCATGGACCACTGTGATGAAAAAGGTCATGAATCATTGTGATAAATGGAGACATGGAGCATTGTGATGACAGGCGTCATGGAGCATTGTGATAATAAGGACATGGAGCATTGTGATGACAAGGGAATGGAGCATTGGTCTAATAAGTTTCATGGATTATTGTGATGACTGTTGTAATGGCGCATTGTGATGACCAGGTCATGCAGTATTGTGAAGACAGGTGTCAGGGAGCATTGTGATGACATATGTAATGGCCCATAGTGATGACAATGGCATGGAGCTTTGTGATGTCAAGTGTCATGGAGGATTCTGATGACAAAGGTAATGGAGCATTGTGATGACAATGGCTTGGAGCATTGTGATGACAAGGGTCAGGGAGAATTTTGCTGACAGGTGCAGGGAGAATTGTGATGAAAACGGTCATGAAGTATTCTGATGACAAGGTTGTGGAGTATTTTGATGACAATGGCATGGAACATTGTGATGAAAAAAGCATGTGGCATTGTGATGACAAGTGTATTGAGAATTGTGATGACAAATGTCATGGAGCATTGTGATGAGTAGGGCATGGAGTATTGTGATGACAGGCATCATGGAGCGTTGTGATGACAAGTGTTATGAAACATTGTGATCACAAGGGTTTGGAGAATTGTGATGACAGAGGTCATGGATCATTTTGATTTCAAGGAGCATGGAGCATTGTGATGACAAGGGCATGAAGCAATGTGATCCCAAGGTTCATGGAGGACTGTGATGACAATGGTAATGGAGTATTGTGATGAAAAGCGAATAGAGCATTGCAATGACAAGGTCAGGTAGCATTTTGCCGACAAAGGCATGGAGCATTGTGATGACAGGTGTCATGTAGCAGTGTGATGACCAGCGTCACGGAGCATTGTGAATACAGGGGTCATGGAGCATTGTGATGACAAGGGCATGGATGTTTGTGATGACAAGTGTCATGGAGCTTTGGGCTGAAAATGTTCATGGAGTATTGTGATGACAGGGATCATGGAGCATTTTGATGACAAGTTCCTGGAGCACTTTGATGAGAAGACAATGGTGACTTGTGATGACAAGTCTCATGGAGCATTCTGATGAAAAGGGACATGTAGCATTGTGATTACAGGGGTCTTGGAGCATTGTGATGACAAGGGCATGGAGCATTGTGAGGAGCAGGCCATGGAGCATTCTGATGACATGCGTCATTGTGCTTTGTGATGACAAGGGCATGGAGCATTGTGATTACAGGGGTCTTGGAGCATTGTGATTAAAAGGGCATGGATCTTTGTGATGAAAAAGGCATGGAGACGTGTCATGACAGGGTTAATGGAGCATACTGATGACAAGTGTCAGGGAGCATTGTGATGACAAGTGTATTGAGCATTGTGATAACAAAGGTCATGGAGCATTGTGATGAGGAGACCATGGATAATTGTGATGATGAGTGTCATTGGGTGTTGTGATGATAAGTGTTATGGAACATTGTGATCACAAGGGATTGGAGCATTGTGATGACAGAGGTCATGGAACATATAGATTTCATTGTGATGACAATAGCCTGAAGCATTATCATGATGGGCCTGATGCATTGTGATGACAGTGTTCATGGAGCATTGAGATGAAAAGGGGCATGGAGCATTGTGATTACAGGGTTCTTGGAGCATTGTGATGTCAAGGGCATGGAGCATTTTGATGAGAAGGACATGGAACATTCTGATGGAATGTGTCATGGAGCTTTTTGATGACAAGGACATGGAGCATTGTGATTACAGGGGTCTTGGAGCATTGTGATGACAAGTGTCATGGAGCCTTGTGATGACAAGGCCGTGGAATATTGTGATGGCAGGGGTCATGGAACATTGTTATGATAGGGATAATGGAGCATTGTGATGAGAAGGACAAGGAGCATTGTGAATACAAGGTTTATGGAGCATTACCATGACAAATTTGTGGACCGTTGTGATGAAAAGCGCGTAGCATATTGTGATGACAAGGGTCATGGAGAATTTTTCCTACAAAGGCATGGAGCATTTTGATGACAATGGTCACGAAGCATTGTGATGAAAAGTTCATGGAGCATTGTGGTTATAAAGGTCACAGAGCCTTGTGATAACGCGGTCATGGACCATTGTGATGACAAATGTTATGAAGCATTGTGATGACTGGAGTCATGGAGCATTGTGATGACAGTGGACATGGAGCATTGTGATGACAAGGGCACAGAGCATTTTGGTGACAGGGGCATGGAGCATTGGTCTGACAAGTTTCATAGATTATTGTGATGACAGTGGACATGGTGCATTGTGATGACAAGGGCATGGATCATTGTGATGAGAAGGTCATGCAGTATTGTGAAGACAGCTGTCAGGGAGCATTGTGATGACATATGTAATGGTCCATTGTGGTGACAATGGCATGGAGCATTGTGCTGCCAAGTGTCATGGATGATTCTGATGACAAATGTAATGGAGCACTGTGATGACAATGGCTTGGAGCATTGTGCTGAAAAGGGTTAAGGAGCATTGTGCTGACCAGTGCATGGAGAATTGTGATGACAAGGGTCATGGGGCAATCTGATGACAAACTTGTGGAGTATTATGATGACAATGGCATGGAGCATTGTGATGAAAATGGCATGGGGCATTGTGATGAAAAAGGCATGGAGCCTTTTCATGACAGATTTCAAGGAGCATTCTGACGACAAGTGTCAGGGAGCATTGTGATGACAAGTGTATTGAGAATTGTGATGACCAAGGTCATGGAGCATTGTGATGAAAAGGGCATGGTGTATTGTGATGACAGGCATCATGGAGCGTTGTGATGACAAGTGATATGGAACATTGTGATCACAAGGCTTTGGAGCATTTTGATGACAGATTTCATGGATCTTTTTGATATCAAGGTGCATGGAGCATTGTGATGACAAGGGCATAAAGCAATGTGATCCCAAGGTTCATGGAGGATTGTGATGACAATGGTAATGGAGTATTGTGATGACAAGTGCATAGAGCATTGTAATTACAAGGTCATTTAGCCTTTTGCTGACAAAATCATCTAGCATTGTGATGACAGGTGTCATGGAGCACTGTGATGACAAGCATCACAGAAGATTGTGAACCCAGGGGTCATGGAGCATTGGGTTGAAAAGGGCATGCATCATTGTGATAACAAGTATCATGGAGCATTGGGCTGAAAATATTCATGAAGTATTGTGATGACAGGGGACATGGAGAATTGTGATGACATAGGTCATGGAGAATTTTGATTTCATTGTGCTGACAATAGCCAGAAGTATTATAATGATGGGCATGATGCATTGTGATGACAGGGTTCATGGAGCATTGAGATGAAAAGGGGCATGGAGCATTGTGATTACAGGGGTCTTGAGCATTGTGATGAAAAGGGCATGGAGCATTGTGATGAGAAATCCATGGAACATTCTGATGACATGTTTCATGGAGCTTTGTGATGACAAGGGCATGGAGCATTGTGATTACTGGGGTCTTGGATCATTGTGATGACAAGTGTCATGGAGCCTTGTGATTACAAGTCCGTGGAACATTGTGATGGCAGGGGTCATGGAGCATTGTGATGAGAAAGGCATGGAGCATTGTGATTACATGGGCACGGAACAGTGTGATACATGGGTCATGCAGGATTTTAATGACTAGGGCATGGAGCATTGTGATGAGAAATGCATCGAGCATTGTGATGACACGTGTCATGGAGCTTTCTGATGACAAGGGCATGGAGCAATGGAATGAGAGAGTTCATGGAGCATTGTGATGACAATGACATGGAGCATTGTGATGCCATGTGTCATGGAGCTTTGTGATGACAAGTCATGGAGCATTTTGATGACAAGTGAATGGTGCATTGTGATGAGAAGTGCAGGGAGCATTTTGATGACCGGGTCATGCAGCAATTTGATAAAAAGTGTAATGGAATATTTTGATGGCATGGGTTATAGAACATTGTGATGTCAGGGTTCTTGGAGCTTTGGGATGAAAAGGGTCATGGAGAATTTTGATGACAGGGGTTATGGAACATTGTTATGTCAGGGGTCATGCAATATTGTGATGATAAAGGGATGTAGCATTGTGATGACAGGGTCATGGAACATTGTGATTCCAAGGGTGAGGGTGTATTGTGAAGACTAGTGATGGAACATTGTGATATCTATGGTGAGAGAGCATTTTGATGAGAAGTTCATGGACCATTGTGATAACAAAATTTATGGAGCATTGCAATCATAAGGTTGTGGACAGTTGTGATGAAATGTGCGTGGCACATTGTGATGACAATGGTCATGGAGCATTGTTCTGACAAAGAAATGGAGCATTGTGATGACAAGGGTCCCAGAGAATGGTGAGGAAATGTTCATGGAGCATTGTGGTTACAAATGTCACAGAGCCTTGTGATGACGCGGACATGGACCATTGTGATGACAAACGTTATGAAGCATTGTGATGACTGGAGTCACGGAGCATTGGGATGACAGGGGTCATGGAGCATTGTGATGACAAGTGCATGGAGCATTGTGATGACAGGGGAATGGAGCATTGGTCTGAAAAATTTCATAGATTATTTTGATGACCATGGGCATGGTGCATTGTGATGACAAGGGCATGGAGCATTGTGATGAGAAGGTCATGGAATATTGTGAAGAGAGATGTCAGGGAGCATTGTGATGACATATGTCATGGTACATTGCGATGACAATGGCATGGATCATTGTGATGCCAAATGTAATGGAGGATTGTGATGACAAATATAATGGAGCATTGTGATGATTAGGGCTTGCAGCATTATGATGACAAGGGCCATTGAGAATTTTCATGACAAGGTCGTGAAGCATTGTGATGACAAGATCCTGGAGCATTGTGATGACAAAGCTATGGAGCCTTGTGATGACAAGTCTCATGGAGCATACTGATGAAAAGGGGCATGGAGCATTGTGATTACAGGGGTCATGGAACATTGTGATGACAAGGGCATGGAACATTGTGAGGAGAAGACCAAGGAGCATTCTGATGGCATGCGTCAATGAGATTTGTGATGACAAGGGCATGGAGCATTTTGATTACATTGGTCTTGGAGCATTGTGAGGAAAAGGGCATGGATCATTGTGATGAAAAAGGCATGGAGCCTTGTCATGACAGAGTTCAAGGAGGATAGAGACAACAAGTGTCAGGGAGCATTTTGATGACAAGTGTATTGAGCATTGTGATGACAAAGGTCATGGAGCATTGTGATTAGAAGACCAAGGATAATTGTGATAACGAGTGTCAAGGGGCATTGTGATGACAAGTGTTATGGAATATTGTGATCACAAGGGTTTGGAGCATTGTTATGACAGAGGTCATGGTGCATTTTGATTTCATTGTGATGACAATAGCATGAAGCATTATGATGATAGGCATGGTGCATTGTGATGACAGGGTTAATGGATCATTGAGATGAAAAAGGGCATGGAGCATTGTGATTACAGGGTTCTTGGAGGGTTGTGATGAGAAGGGACATGGAGCCTTGTGATGACAAGGCCATGGAATATCGTGATGGCAGGGGCATGGAGCATTGTTATGTCTTGGGTAATGGATCATTTTGATGGCAAGGGCATGGATCATTGTGATGAGAAGGCCATGTAGCATTCTGATGACATGTGTCATGGAGCATTGTGATGACAATGACATGGAGCATTGTGATGCCATGGGTCAGGGATCTTTGAGATGACAAAGGTCATGGAGCATTTTGATGGCAAGGGCGTTGTGCATTGTGATGAGAAGGGCAGGGAGAATTGTGATGACAGGTTCATGGAGCAATTTGTTGAAATTTTCATGGAACATTTTGATGACAGGTGTTATGGAACATTGTGATGTCAGGGGTCATCGAACATTTTGATGATAAGTGCATGTAGCATTGTGATGACAGGAGTCATGGAACATTGTGATGACAGGTGGGAGGGAGTATTGTGAGAAATAGTGATGTAGCATTGTGTTATCAGTGGTGAGAGAGCATTTTGATTAGAAGTGCATGGAGGAGGGGCTTCCCTGGTGGCGCAGTGGTTGAGAGTCTGCCTGCTGATGCAGGAGACACGGTTTCGAGCCCTGGGCTGGGAGGATCCCGCGTGCTGCGGAGCGGCTGGGCCAGTGAGCTACAACTACTGAGCCTGCGCGTCTGGAGCCTGTGCTCCGCAGCGGGAGAGGCCGCGATAGTGAGAGGCCCGCGCACTGCTATGAGGAGTGGCCCCCGCTTGCCACAGGTACAGAAAGCCCTCGCACAGAAATGAAGACCCAACACAGCAAAAATAAATAAATTAATTAATAAACTCCTACCCCCAACATCTCCTTTAAAAAAAAAAAAAAAGAAGTGCATGGAGGATTATGATGACAATGTTTATGGAGCATTGTGATGACAAGATTGTAGAGCACTGTGATGACAAGCGCATGGTGTATTGTGATGACAGGTGTCATGGAGCACTGTGCTGACAAGCGCAAGGAGCATTGTGATGGCAAGGGTCATGGAGCATTGTGCTGAGAAAGGCATAGAGCATTGTGATGACAAGGGTCAAAGAGCATTGTATGAAAAGTTCATGGGGCATTGTGGTTAAAATGGTCACAGAGACTGTTGATGACGAGGGCAAGGACCATTGTGATGACAAAGGTCATGAAGCATTGTGATGACTGGAGTCATGGAGGATTGTGATGACAGGGGTCAGGGAGCATTGTGATAACAAGGGCATGGAGCACTGTGATGACAAGGGCATGGAACATTAGTCTAATATGTTCCATGGATTGTTGTGATGACAGTTCGAATGGCACATTGTGATGACAAGGGCATGGAGCATTGTGATGGCCAGGTCATGCAGTATTGTGAAGACAGGTGTCAGGGAGCATTGTGATGACATATGTAATGGCCCATTGTGATGACAATGGCATGGAGAATTGTGATGACCAGGTCATGCAGTATTGTGAAGAGAGGTATCAGGGAGCATTGTGATGACATATGTAATGGCCCATTGTGATGACAATGGCATGGAGCATTGTGATGCCAAGTGTCATGGAGGATTCTGATGACAAAGGTTATGGAACATTGTGATGACAATGGCTTGGAGCATTGTGATGACATGGGACAGGGAGCATTGTGCTGACAATTGCATGGAGAATTGAGATGACAAGGGTCATGGAGCATTCTGATGACAAGCTTGTGGAGTATTTTGATGACAATGGCATGGAGCATTGTGATGAAAATGGCATGCGGCATTGTAAAGAAAATGGCATGGAGCCTTTTCGAGGCAGGTTTCAAGGAGCATTCTGATGACAATGTCAGGGAGCATTGTGATGACATGTATATTGAGAATTGTGATGACAAAAGTTATGGAGCATTGTGATGAAAAGGGCATGGAGTATTGTGATGACAGGCATCATGGAGCGTTGTGATGACAAGTGTTATGGAAGATTGTGATCACAAGGGTTTGGAGCATTGTGATGAGAGAGGTCATGGATCATATTGATTTAAAGGAGCATGGAGCATTGTGATGGCAAGGGCATGAAGCAATGTGATCCCAAGGTTCATGGAGGATTGTGATGACAATGGAAATGGAGTATTGTGATGACAAGCGCATAGAGCATTGTAATGACAAGGTCATGTAGCATTTTGCTGACAAAGGCATGGAGCATTGTGATGACATGTGTCATGGAGCACTGTGATGACAAGCGTCATGGACCATTGTGAATACAGGGGTCATGGAGCATTGGGATGACAAGGGCATGGATCATTGTGATGACAAGTGTCATGGAGCACTGGGCTGAAAATGTTCATGGAGTGTTGTGATGACATGGGTCATGGAGCATAGTGATGAGTAGGGAATGGAGCATTGTGATGACAAGAGTCCAGGATCATTGTGTTGTCAGGAGTCATGGAGTGTTTTGATGACAGTGGTCATGGAGCATTGTGAAGATATTGGCCATGGAGTATTGTGATGTGTAGGTCGTGGAGCATTGGGCTGAATATGTTAATGGATTATTGTGATGACAGGTGTCTTGGAGCATTGTGGTGACAAGGGAATGGAGAATGGTGATGACAATATCCTGGATCTTTGTGATGAGATGACCATGGAGACTTGTGATGAGAAGTCTCACGGAGCATTCTGATGAAAAGGGGCATGGAGAATTGTGATTACAGTGGTCTTGGAGCATTTTGATGACTAGGGCATGGAGCATTGTGATGAGAAGGCAATGGGGCATTCTGATGACATGCTTCATGGAGTTTTGTGATGACAAGCACATGGAGCATTGTGATGACCGTGATCTTGGGGCATTGTGATGAAAAGGGCACGGATCATTGTGATGAAAAAGTCATGGAGCCTTGTCATGACAGGGTTCAAGGAGCATACTGATGACAAGTGTCAGGGAGCATTGTGATGACGTGTATTGAGCATTGTGATGACAAAGTTCATGGAGCATTGTGATGAGAATACCATGGATAATTGTGATGATGAGCGTCATGGGGATTTGTGATGATAAGTGTTATGGAACATTGTGATCACAAGGCTTTGGAGCATTATGATGACAGAGGTCATGGAGAATTTTGATTTCATTGTGATGACAATAGCCTGAAGCATTATGATGATGGGCATGGTGCATTGTGATGACAGGGATCATGGAGCATTGAGATGAAAAGGGGCATGGAACATTGTGTTTACATTGGTCGTGGAGCATTGTGATGACAAGGGCATGGAGCATTGGTTTAATGAGTTTCATGGATTATTGCGATGACAGTTGGAATGGCGCATTGTGATGACAAGGGCATGGAACATTGTGATGACCAGGTCATGCAGTACTGTGAAGACAGGTGTCAGGGAGCATTGTGATGACATATGTAATGGCCCAATGTGATGACGATGGCATGGAGCATTGTGATGCCAAATGTCATGGAGGATTCTGATGACAAAGCAAATAGAGCATTGTGATGACAATGGCTTGGCGCATTACGATGACATGGGTCAAGGAGCATTGTGTTGACAAGTGCATGGAGAATTGTGATGACAATGGTCATGGAGCATTCTGGTGACAACTTGTGGAGTATTTTGATGACAATGGCATGGAGCATTGTGATGAAAACGGCATGGGGCATTGTGATGAAAAAGGCATGGAGCCTTGTGATGAAAGGTCTCATGGAGCATACTGATGAAAAGGGGCATGGAGCATTCTGATGACAGGGGTCTTGGAACAATGTGATAGCAAGGGCATGGAGCACTGTGATGACAAGTGCATGGAGCATTGGTCTAATAAGTTTCATGGATTATTGTGATGACAGTTGGAATGGCGCATTGTGATGACAGTGGTCATGGAGCATGGTATTGATACTGTTCATGGAGCATTGTGATAAGACCGTCATGGAGCATTGGGTTGAAAATGTTCATAGAGTATTGTGATGACAGGTGTCAAGGAGCATTGTGATGACAAGGGAATGGAGCATGGTGATGACAAGGTCCTGGAGCATTGTGATGAGATGACAATGGAGACTTGTGATGACAAGTCTCATGGAGCATTCTGACGAAAAGGGGCAAGGAGCTTTGTGATTACAGGGGTTTGGAGCACTGTGATGACAAGGGCATGGAACATTGTGAGGAGAAGGCCATGGAACATTCTGATGGCATGCGTCATGGAGCTTTGTGATGACAAGTGCATGGAGCATTGTTATTACAGGGGTCTTGGAGCTTTGTGATGACAAGGGTCAAGTAGCCTTT
Organism: Mesoplodon mirus; assembly: GCF_964341445.2. NCBI lineage: Eukaryota > Metazoa > Chordata > Mammalia > Artiodactyla > Ziphiidae > Mesoplodon > Mesoplodon mirus. Next base: position 170,761 of record NW_028295717.1, read on the forward strand.
TGATGACAAGGCCGTGGAACATTGTGATGGCAGTGGTCATGGAGCATAGTTATGACTGAAGTAATGGAGCATTGTAATCAGAATGGCATTGAGCATTGGTCTGAAATATTTCATGGATTATTGTGATGAGAGTGGGCATGGAGCATTGTGATGACAAGGGCACGGTACACTGTGATACATGGGTCATGGTGGATTGTAATGACCAGGGCGTGGAGCATTGTGATGAGAAGGGCATCGAGCATTGTGATGACAAGTGTCATGGAGCTTTGTTATGACAATGGCATGGAGCAATGTGATGAGAGGGTTCATGGAGCATTGTGATGACAATGACATGGAGCATTGTGATGCCAAGGGTCATGGAGCTTTGTGATGTCAAATGTCATGGAGCATTTTGATGACAAGGGTGTGGTGCATTGTGATGAGAAGGGCAGGGAGCATTTTGATGACAGGGTCATGCAGCAATTTGATGAAAAGTGTAATGGAACATTTTGATGACAGGGTTTATAGAATATTGTGATGGCAGGGATCATGGAGCTTTGGGATGAAAAGTGTCATGGAACATTTTGATGACAGGGGTTATGGAACATTGTGATGACTGGAGTTACGGAGCATTGTGATGACAGGGGTCATGGAGCATTGTGATAACAAGGGCATGGAGCATTGTGATGACAGGGGAATGGAGCATTGGTCTGACAAGTTTCATAGATTATTGTGATGACAGTGGACATGGTGCATTGTGATGACAAGGGCATGGAGCATTTTGATGACAAGAATCCCGGATCATTGTGTTGTCAGATGTTATGGGTGGTTGTGATGGCAGTGGTCATGGAGCATTGTGATGATATTGGTCATGGAGCATTGTGATGAGAAGGTCATGGTGCATTGGGCTGATAATGTTAATGGATTATTGTAATGACAGGGGTCATGGAGCATTGTGATGACAAGGGAATAGAGCATGGTGATGACAATGTCTTGGAGCATTGTTATGAGATGATCATGGAGACTTGTGATGAAAAGTCTCATGGAGCATTCTAATGAAAAGGGGCATGAAGCATTGTGATTACAGTGGACTTGGAGCATTGTGATGACGAGGGCATGGAGCATTTTGAGGAGAAGGCCATGGAGAATTCTGATGACATGCGTCATGGAGCTTTGTGCTGACAAGGCCATGGAGCATTGTGATTATAGGTGTCTTGTAGCATTGTGATGAAAAGGCATGGATCATTGTGATGTAAAAGGCATGGAGCCTTGTCATCACAGGGTTCAAGGAGCATACTGACGACAGGTGTCAGGGAGTATTGTGATGACAAGTGTATTGAGCATTGTGATGACAACGATCATGGAGCATTGTGATGAGAAGACAATGGATAACTGTGATGATGATCTTCATGGGGTGTTGTGATGATAAGTGTTATGGAACATTGTGATCACAAGGGTTTGGTGCATTATGATGACAGAGGTCATGGAGAATTTTGATTTCATTATAGTGACAATAGCCTGAAGCATTATGATGATGGGCATGGTGCTTTGTGATGACAGGGTTCATGGAGCATTGAGATGAAAAGGGGCATGTAGCATTGGGATTACAGGGGTCTTGGAGCATTGTGGTGACAAACGCATAGAGCATTGTAATGACAAGGTCATGTAGAATTTTCCTGACTAAGGCATGGATCATTGTGATGACAGGTGTCATGGAGAACTGTGACAAAATTGTCACAGAGCATTTTGTATACAGGGGTCATGGATCATTGGGATGACAAGTGCATGGATCATTGTGATGACAAGGGTCATGGAGCATTGGGTTGAAAAATTTCATGGAGTATTGTGATGACAGGGGTCATGGAGCATTGTGATTACAGGGGTCTTGGAGGATTGTGATGACAAGAGCTCCGGGTCATTGTCTTGTCAGGTGTCATGGAGTGTTGTGTTGACAGTGGTCATGGAGCATTGTGATGATATTGGTCATGGAGCATTGTGATGAGAAGGTCATGGAGCATTGGGCTGAAAATTTTCATGGAGTACTGGTATGACATGGTTCATGGAGCATTGTGATGACTAGGGAATGGAGCATGGTGATGACAATGTCCTGGAGCATTTTGATGAGATGACCATGGAGACTTGTGATGAGAAATCTCATGGAGCATTCTGATGAAAAAGGGCATGGAGCATTGTGATTACTGGGGTCTTGGAGCATTGTGATGACAAGGGTCATGGAGCCTTGTGATGACAAGGTCGTGTAACATTGTGATGGCAGGGGTCATGGAGCATTGTTACGACAGAGTAATGGACCATTGTGATGAGAATGGCATTGACCATTAGTCTGAAATATTTCATGGATTATTGTGATGAGAGTGGGCATGGAGCATTGTGATTACTAGGGCATGGTACACTGTGATACTTGGGTCATGGAGGATTGTAATGACAAGGGCATGGAGCATTGTGATGACAAGTGTGAGGGAGCTTTGTGATGACAAGGGCATGGGGCAATGTGATGAGAGTGTTCATGGAGCATTGTGATGACAATGACATGGAGCATTGTGATGCCAATTGTCATGGAGCTTTGTGATGACAAATGTCATGGAGCATTTTGATGTCAACGGTGTGGTGCATTGTGATGAGAAGGGCAGGGAGCATTTTGATGACAGGGTCATGGATCAATTTAATGAAAAGTGTAATGGAACATTTTGATGACAGGGGTTATAGAACATTGTGATGCCATGGGTCATGGAGCTTTGGGATGAAAAGTGTCATGGAGCATTTTGATGACAGTGGTTATGGAACATTGTGATGTCAGGAGTCATGGAACATTGTGTTGATAAGGGGATGTAGCATTGTGATGACAGGGGTCATGGAACACTGTGATTACAGGGGTGAGGGAGGATTGTGATATCTAGTGATAGATCATTGTGATATCCCAGGTGTGAGAGCATTTGGATGAGAAGTGCATGGAGCTTTGTGATTACAAGGTTAATGGAGCATAGCGATGACAAGGTTGTGGATCATTGTGATGAAAACCGCATGGCACATTGTGATGACAAGGGTCATGGAGCATTGTTCTGACAAAGGCATGGATCATTGTGATGACAAGGGTCACGGAGCATTGTGATGAAAAGTTCATGGAGCATTGTGGTTACAAAGGACACAGAGCCTTGTGATGACGCGGGCATGGACCATTGTGATGACAAACGTTATGAAGCATTGTGATGACTGGAGTCACGGAGCATTGTGATGACAGGGGTCATGGAGCACTGTGATAACAAGGTCATGGAGCATTGTGTTGACAGGGGCATGGAGCATTGGTCTGACAAGTTTCATAGATTATTGTGATGACAGTGGACATGGTGCATTGTGATGACAAGGGCATGGCGCATTGAGATGAGAAGGTCATGGAGTATTTTGAAGACAGGTGTCACAGAGCATTGTGATGAAATATGTCATGGTCCATTGCGATGACAATGACAGGGAATATTGTGATGCCAAATGTAATGGAGGATTATGATGACAAATATAATGGAGCATTGTGATGACTAGGGCTTGGAGCATTATGATGACAAAACCATGGAGCCATGTGATGACAAGTCTCATGGAGCATACTGATGAAAAAGTGCATGGAGCATTGTGATTACAGTGGTCTTGGAACTTTGTGATGACAAGGCCATGGAGCATTGTGAGGAGAAGACCAAGGAGCATTCTGATGGCATGCGTAATTGAGCTTTGTGATGACAATTGCATGGAGCATCGTGATTACATGGGTCTTGGAGCATTGTGATGAAAAGGGCATGGATCATTGCGATGAAAAAGGCATGGAGCCCTGTCATGACAGGGTAAAAGGAGCATACAGACAACAAGTGTCAGGGAGCATTTGGATGACAAGTGTATTGAGCATTGTGATGACAAAGGTCATGGAGCATTGTGATGAGAAGACCATGGATAATTGTGATGATGAGCGTCATGGGGCATTGTGATGACAAGTGTTATGGAATATTGTGATCACAAGGGTTTGGAGCACTGTTATGACAGAGGTCATGGAGCATTTTGATTTCATTGTTATGAAAATAGCAGGAAGCATTATGATGATGGGCATGGTGCATTGTGATGACAGTGTTCATGAATCATTGAGAAGAAAAGGGGCATAGAGCTTTGTAATTACAGTGTTTTTGGAGCATTGTGATGGGAAGGGTCATGGAGCCTTGTGATGAAAAGGCCATGGAACATCATGATGGCAGGGGTCATGGATCATTGTTTTGACAGAAGTAATGGAGCATTTTGATGAGAAGGGCATTGAGCATTGGTCTGAAATATTTCATGGATTATTGTGATGAGAGTGGGCATGGAGCATTGTGATGACAAGGGCATGGAAGACTGTGATACATGTGTCATGGAGGATTGTAATGACAGGGGCATGGAGCATTGTGATGAGAACGCATCGAACATTGTGATGACAAGTGTCATGGAGTTTTGTGATGACAAGTGCATGGAGCAATGTGATGAGAGTGTTCATGGAGCATTCTGAAGACAAAGCCATGGAGCATTGTGATGCCAAGGGCCATGGAGCTTTGTGATGACAAAGGTCATGGAGCATTTTGATGACAAGTGTGTAGTGCATTGTGATGAGCAGGGCAGGGAGCATTTTGATGACAGGGTCATGCAGCAATTTGATAAAAAGTGTAAAGGAACATTTTGATGACAGGGGTTATAGTACATTGTGATGCCACGTGTCATGGAGCTTTGGGATGAAAAGTGTCATGGAGCATTTTGATGACAGGGGTTATGGAACATTGTGATACCAGGGGTCATGGAACATTGTGCTGATAAGGCGATGTAGCATTGTGATGACAGGGGTCATGGAACACTGTGATTACAGGGGTGAGGGGGCATTGTGATAACTAGTGATGGAACATTGTGATATCTCAGGTGAGAGAGCATTTGGATGAGAAGTTCATGGAACATTGTGATTACAAGGTTTATGGATCATAGCGATGACAAGTTTGTGGATCATTGTGATGAAAAGTGCGTGGCACACTGTGATGACAAGTGTCATGGAGCATTGTTCTGACAAAGGCATGTAGCATTGTGATGACAAGGGTTACGGAGCATTGTGATGAAATGTTCATGGAGCATTGAGGTTACAAAGGACACAGAGCCTGGTGATGACGCGGGCATAGACCGCTGTGATGACAAACGTTATGAATCATTGTGATGACTGGAGTCATGGAGCATTGTGAGTACAGGGGTCATGGAGCATTGTGATAACCAGGGCATGGAGCATTGTGAAGACAGGGGCATGGAGCATTGTTCTGAGAAGTTTCATAGATTATTGTGATGACAGTGGACATGGTGCATTGTGATGACAAGGGCATGGAGCATTGTGAGGAGAAGGTCATGGAGTATTTTGAAGAGAGGTGTCAGGGACCATTGTGATGACATATGTCATGGTCCTTTGCGATGACAATGGCAGGGAGCACTGTGATGCCAAATGTAATGGAGGATTGTGATGGCAAATATAATGGAGCATTGTGATGACTAGGGCTTGCAGCATTATGATGACAAGCACCATTGAGGATTTTCATGACAAGGTCGTGAAGCATTGTGATGACAATGTCCTGGAGCTTTGTGATGAGAAAACCATGGAGCCTTGTGAAGACAATTCTCATGGAGCATACTGATGAAAGGGGCATGGATCATTCTGATTACAGGGGTCTTGGAACATTGTGATAACAAGGACATGGAGCATTGTGATGACAATGGCATGGAGCATTGTGATGACCAGGTCATGCAGTATTGTGAATACAGGGGTCATGGTGCATTGTGATGACATATGTAATGGCCCATTGTGATGACAATGGCATGGAGCATTGTGATGCCAAGTGTCATGGAGGATTCTGATGACAAAGGTAATGGAGCATTGTGAGGACAATGGCTTGGAGCATTGTGATGACAAGGTTCAGGGAGCATTGTGCTGACAAGTGCATGGAGAATTGTGATGACAAGGGTCATGGAGCATTCTAATGACAAGCTTGTGGAGTATTTTGATGACAATGGCATGGAGCATTGTGATGAAAACGGCATGGGTCATTGTGATGAAAAAGTCATGGAGCCTCTTCATTACAGGGTTCAAGGAGAATTCTGATGACAAGTGTCAGGGAGCATTGTGATGACAAGTGTATTGAGAATTGTGATGACAAAGGTCATGGAGCAATGTGATGAAAAGGGCATGGAGTATTGTGATGACAGACATCATGGAGCATTGTGATGACAAGTGTTATGGAACACTGTGATCACAAGGGTTTGGAGCATTGTGATGAGAGAGGTCATAGATCATTTTGATTTCAAGGAACATGGAGCATTGTGATGACAAGGGCATGAAGCAATGTGATCCCAAGGTTCATGGAGGATTGTGATGACAATGGAAATGGAGTATTGTGATGACAAGAGCATAGAACTTTGTAATGACAAGGTCATGTAGCATTTTGCTGAGAAAGGCATGGAGCATTGTGAGGACAGGTGTCATGGAGCACTGTGATGACAAGTGTCAAGGAGCATTGTGAATACAGGGGTCATGGAGCATTGGGATGACAAGGGCATGGATCATTTTGATGACAAGCGTCATGGAGCATTGCTCTGAAAAAGGCATGGAGCATTGTGATGACAAGGGTCACGGAACATTGTGATGAAAAGTGCATTGAGCGTTGTGGTTACAAAGGTCACAGAGCCTTGTGATGACGCTGGCATGGACCGCTGTGATGAGTAACGTTATGAAGCATTGTGATGACTGGAGTCACGGAGCATTGTGATGACAGGGGTCATGGAGCATTGTGATAACAAGGGCATGGAGCATTGTGATGACAGGAGAATGAAGCATTGGTCTGAAAAGTTTCATAGATTATTGTGATGACAGTGGACATGGTGCATTGTGATGACAAGGGCATGGGGCATTGTGATGAGAAGGTCATGGAGTACTGTGAAGATAGGTGTCAGGGAGCATTGTGATGACATATGTCATGGTCCATTGCGATGGAAATGGCATGGAGCATTATGATGGCAAATGTAATGGAGAATTTTGATGACAAATATAATGGAGCTTTGTGATGATTAGGGCTTGGTGCCTTACGATGAAAAGGGCCATTGAAAATTTTCATGACAATTTCGAGAAGCGTTGTGATGACAAGGTCCTGGAGCATTGTGATGACAAAGAATGGAGCCTTGTGATGACAAGTCTCATGGAGCATACTGATGAAAAGGGGCATGGAGAATTTTGATTACAGGGGTCTTGGAACACTGTGATGACAAGGGCAATGAGCATTGTGAGGAGAAGACCAAGGAGCATTCTGATGGCATGCGTCATTGAGCTTTGTGATGACAAGGGCATGGAGCATTGTGATTACATGGGTCTTGGAGCATTGTGATGAAAAGGGCATGGATCATTGTGATGAAAAAGGCATGGAGCCTTGTCATGACAGGGTTCAAGGACCATACAGACAACAAGTATCAGGGAGCATTTTGATGACAAGTGTATTGAGCATTGTGGTGACAAAGGTCATGGAGCATTGTGATGAGAAGGCCATTGATAATTGTGATGACGAGCGTCATGGGGCATTGTGATGACAAGTGTTTTGGAATATTGTGATCACAAGGGTTTGGAGAATTGTTATGACAGAGGTCATGGAACATTTTGATTTCATTGTGATGACAATAGCAAGAAGCATTATGATGATGGGCATGGTGCATTGTGATGACAGGGTTCATGGATCATTGAGATGAAAAGGGGCATAGAGCATTGTGATTAAAGGGTCATTGGAGCGTTGTGATGAGAAGGGTCATGGAGCTTTGTGATGACAAGACCATGGAACATCGTGATGGCAGGGGTCATGGAGCATTGTTATGACTGGGGTAATGGAGCATTGTGATGGCAAGGGCATGGGGCATTGTGATGAGAAGGCCATGGAGCATTCTGATGACGTGTCATTGAGCTTCGTGAAGACAAGGGCATGGAGCAATGTGATGCCAAGGGTCATGGATCTTTCTGATAACAAAGTTCAAGGAGCATTTTGATGGCAAGGGCGTTGTGCATTGTGATGAGAAATGCAGGGAGCTTTCTGATGACAGGGTCATGGAGCAATTTTATGAAAAGTGTCATGGAACAATTTGATGACAGGTGTTATGGAACATTGTGATGTCAGGGGTCATCGAACATTGTGATGATAAGTGCATGTAGCATTGTGATGACACGAGTCAGGGAACATTGTGATGACAGGGTTGAGGGAGTACTGTGACAATTAGTGATGTAGCATTGTGATATCAGTGGTGAGAGAGCATTTTGATGAGAAGTGCATGGAGCATTGTGATGACATATTTTAAGCAGCATTGTGATGAGAAGTTCATGGTGCATTGTGATGACATGTGTCATGGAGCATTGTGCTGACAAGCGCATGGAGCATTGTGATGACAAGTTTATTGAGAATTGTGATGACAAAGGTCATGGAACATTGTGATGAAAAGGGCATGGAATATTGTGATGACAGGCATCAAGGAGCGTTGTGATGACAAGTGTTATGGAACATTGCGATCACTATGGTTTGGAGAAATGTGATGACAGAGGTCATGGATCATTTTGATTTCAAGGAGCATGGAGCATTGTGATGACAAGGGCATGAAGCAATGTGATCCCAAGGTTCATGGAGGATTGTGATGACAATGGTTATGGAGTATTGTGATGACAAGCGCATAGAGCATTGTAATGACAAGGTCATGTAGCATTTTGCTGACAAAGTCATGGAGCATTGTGATGACATGTGTCATGGAGCACTGTGATGACAAGCGTCATGGAGCATTGTGAATACAGGGGTCATGGAGCATTGGGATGACAAGGGCATGGATCATTGTGGTGACAAGTTTCATGGAGCACTGGGCTGAAAATATTCATGGAGTGTTGTGATGACAGGGGTCTTGGAGCATTGTGATGACTAGGGAATGGAGCATTGTGATGACAAGAGTCCCGGATCATTGTGTTGTCGGGTGTCATGGAATGTTTTGATGACAGTGGTCATGGAGCATTGTGATGATATTGGCCATGGAGCATTGTGATGAGTTGGTCGTGGAGCAGTGTGCTGAAAATGTTCATGGATTATTGTGATGACAGGGGTCATGGAGCATTGTGATGACAAGGGCATGTATCATTGTGATGAGAAGCTCATGGAGTCTTGTGAAGACAGGTGTCAGGGAGCATTGTGATGACATATGTCATGGTCCACAGCGATGACAATGAAATGGATCATTATGATGCCAAATGTAATGGAGAATTGTGATGACAAATATAATGGAGCATTGTGATGATTAAGGTTTGGAGCATTATGTTGACAAGGGCCATTGAAAATTTTCATAACAATGTCGAGAAGCATTTTGATGACAAGGTCCTTGAGCATTGTGATGACAAAACCATGGAGCCTTGTGATGACAAGTCTCATGGAGCATACTGATGAAAAGGGGCATGGATCATTGTGATGACCAGGGTCTTGGAACATTGTGATGACAAGGGCATTGAGCATTGTGAGAAGAATTCCAAGGAGCATTCTGATGGCATGTGTCATTGAGCTTTGTGATGACAATGGCATGGGGCATTGTGATTACATGGGTCTTGGAGCATTGTGATGAAAAGGGCATGGATCATTGTGATGAAAAAGGCATGGAGCCTTGTCATGACAGGGTTCAAGTAGCATACAGACAACAAGGGTCAGGGGCATTTTGATGACATGTGTATTGTGCATTGTGGTGACAAAGTCATGGAGCATTGGGATGAGAAGACCATTGATAATTGTGATGACGAGCGTCATGGGGCATTGTGGTGACAAGTGTTTTGGAATATTGTGATCACAAGGGTTTGGAGCATTGTTATGACAGAGGTCATGGAACATTTTGATTTCATTGTGATGACAATAGCAAGAAGCATTATGATGATGGGCATGGTGCATTGTGATGACAGGTTTCATGGATCATTGATATGAAAAGGGGCATAGAGCATTGTGATTAAAGTGTTCTTGGAACACTGTGATGAGAAGGGTCAAGGAGCTTTGTGATGACAAGGCCATGGAACATCGTGATGCCAGGGGTCATAGAGCATTGTTATGACTGGTGTAATGGAGCATTGTGATGGCAAGGGCATGGAGCATTGGAATGAGAAGGGCATGGAGCATTCTGATGACGTGTCATGGAGCTTTGTGAAGACAAGGGCATGGAGCAATGTGATGCCAAGTGTCATGGATCTTTGTGATGACAAAGGTCATGGAGCATTTTGATGGCAAGGGCATTGTGCATTGTGTTGAGAAGGTCAGGGAGTATTGTGATGACAGGGTCATGGAGCAATTTGATGAAAATTGTCATGGAATATTTTGATGACAGATGTTATGGAACATTGTGATGTCAGGGTTCATCGAACATTGTGATGATAAGTGCATATAGCAATGTAATGACAGGAGTCATGGGACATTGTGTTGCCAGGGGTGAAGGAGTATTGTGACAAATAGTGATGTAGCATTGTGATATCAGTGGTGAGAGAGCATTTTGATGAGAAGTGGATGGAGCATTGTGATGACAAGATTGTAGAGCACTGTGATGTCAAGCGCATGGTGCATTGTGATGACATGTGTCATGGAGCATTGTGCTGACAAGCACATGGAGCACTGTGATGACAAGGGTCATGGAGCATTGTGCTGAGAAAGGCATAGAGCATTGTGATGACAAGGTTCAAAGAGCATTGTGATGAAAATTTCATGGAGCATTGTGGTTAAAATGGTCACAGAGACTGTTGATGACGAGGGCATGGACCATTGTGATGACAAAGGTCAGGAATCATTGCGATGACTGGAGTCACGGAGCTTTGTGATGACAGGAGTCAGGGAGCATTGTGATAACAAAGGCATGGAGCATTGTGATGACAAGGGCATGGAACATTGGTCTAATAAATTTCATGGATTGTTGTGATGAAAGTTGTAATGGTGCATTGTGATGACAAGGGTATGGAGCTTTGTGATGACCAGGTCATGCAGTATTGTGAAGAGAGGTGTCAGGGAGCATTTTGAAGACATATGTAATGGCCAATTGTGATGACAATGGCATGGAACATTGTGATGCCAAGTGTCTTGGAGGATGGTGATGACAAAGGTAATGGAATATTGTGATGACAATGGCTTGGAGCATTTTGATGACATGGGTCAGGGAGCATTGTGATGACAATTGCATGGAGAATTGTGATGACAAGTGCATGGAGCATAGTGATGACAGTGGTCATGGAGCATTGTGATGACTAGGGAATGGAGCATTGTGATGACAAGAGTCCCGGATCATTGTGTTGTCAGGTGTCATGGAGTGTTGTGATGACAGTGGTCATGGAGCAGTGTGATGATATTGGTCATGGAGCATTGTTCTGAGTAGGTCATGGAGCATTGGGCTGAAAATATTCATGGATTATTGTGATGACATGGCTCATGGAGTATTCTGATGACAAGGGAATGGAGCATGGTGATGAGAATGTCCTGGAGTATTGTGATGAGATGACCATGGAGACTTGTGATGACAAGTCTCATGGAGCATTCTGATGAAAATGGGCATGGAGCATTGTGATTACTGGGGTCTTGGAGCATTGTGATGACAAGGGCATGGGGCATTGTGAGGAGAAGTCCATGGAACATTCTGATGACATGCGTCATGGAGCTTTGTGATGACAAGTGCATGGAGCTTTGTGATTACAGGGGTCTTGGAGCATTGTGATGACAAGGGTCATGGAGCCTTGTGATGACAAGGCTCTGGAACATTGTGAAGGCAGGGATCATGGAGCATTGTTATGACAGAGATAATGGATCATTGTGATGAGAAGGGCATTGAGCTTTGGTCTGAAATGTTTCATGGATTATTGTGATGAGAGTGGGCATGGAGCATTGTGATGACAAGGGCATGGTACACTGTGATACATGTGTCATGGAGGATTCTAAGGACAATGGCATAGATCATTGTGATGAGAAGGGCATCGAGCTTTGTGATGACAAGTGTCATGGAGCTTTGTGATTACAAGGGCATGGAGAAATGTGATGAGAGTGTTCATGGAGCATTGTGATGATAATGACATGGAGCATTGTGACGCCAAAGGTCATGGAGATTTGTGATGACAAAGGTCATGGAGCATTTTGTTGACAAGGGTGTGGTGCATTGTGATGAGAAGGGCAGGGAGTATTTTGATGACAGGGTCATGAGCAATTTGATGAAAAGTGTAATAGAACATTTTGTTGACAGGGGTTATAGAACCTTGTGATGCCAAGGGTCAGGGATCTTTGGGATGAAAAGGGTCAGGGGGCATTTTGATGACAGGGGTTATGGAACATTGTGATATCAGGGGTCATGGAACATTGTGCTGATAAGGGGATGCAGCATTGTGATGACAGGGTTCATGGTATATTGTGATAACAGGGGTGAGGGAGGATTGTGATGAAAAGCGCATGGGTAATTGTGATGACAAAGGTCATGGAGCATTGGGCTGAAAATATTAATGGAGTATTGTGATGACAGGGGACATGGAGCATCGTGATGACAGAGGTCATGGAGAATTATGATTTCATTTTGCTGACCATAGCCGGAAGCTTTATGATGATGGGCATGATGCATTGTGATGATAGGGTTCATGGAGCATTGAGATGAAAAGGGGCATGGAGCATTGTGATCACATGGGTCTTGGAGCATAGTGATGAAACGGGCATGGAGCATTTTGATGAGAAGTTCATGGAACATTCTGATGACATGTGTCATGGAGCTTTTTGATGTCAAGGGCATGGAGTATTCTGATTAAAGGGGTCTTGGAGCATTGGGATGACAAGTGTCATGGAGCCTTGTAATGAAAAGGCCGTGGAACATTGTGATGACAGGGGTCATGGAGCATTGTTATGACAGGGGTTATGGAGCATTGTGATGAGAAGGGCATGGAGCACTGTGATTACAATATTTATGGAGCATTGCAATGACAAATTTGCAGACCATTGTGATGAAAAGTGCGTGACACAGTGTGAAGACAAGGGTCATTGAGCAATTTTCTGACAAAGGCATGGAGGATTGTGATGACAAGGGTCACGGAGCATTGTGATGAAAAGTTCTTGGAGCAATGTGGTTACAAATGTAACAGAACCTTGTGATTACACGGGCATGGACCATTGTGATGACAAATGTTATGAAGCATTGAGATGACTGTAGTCATGGAGCACTGTGATGACAGGGGTCAAGGAGCATTTTGATGACGAGGGCATGGAGCATTGTGCTGAGAAAGGCATAGAGCATTGTGATGACAAGTGTCAAAGAGCATTGTGATGAAAATTTCGTTGAGCATTGTGGTTAAAATGTCACAGAGACTGTTGATGGTGAGGGCATGGACAATTGTGATGACAAAGTTCATGAAGCAATGTGATGACTGGTGTCACGGAGCATTGTGATGACAGTGGTCATGGAGCACTGTGATAACAAGGGCATGGAGCATTGTGATGACAAGGGAATGTAGCATTATGAAGACCAGGTGATGCAGTATTGTGAAGACAGGTGATAGGGAGCACTGTGATAATATATGTAATGGCCCATTGTGATGACAATGGCATGGAGCATTGTGATGCCAAGTGTCATGGAGGATTCTGATGACAAAGGTAATGGAGCATTGTGATGACAATGGCTTGGAGCATTTTGATGACAAGGGTCAGGGAGCATTGTGCTGACAAGTGCATGGAGCATTGTGATGACAAGGGTCACGGAATATTCTGATGACAAGCTTGTGGAGTATTTTGTTGACAATGGCATGGAGCATTGTGATGATAACGGCATGGGGCATTGTGATGAAAAAGGCATGGAACATTTTCGTGAAAGGGTTCAAGTAGCATTCTAACGACAAGTATCAGGGAGCATTGTGATGACAATTGTATATAGAATTGTGATGACAAAGTTCGTGGAGCATTGTGATGAAAAACGCATGGAGTATTTGATTACAGGCATCATGGAGCGTTGTGATGACAAGTGCTATGAAACATTGTGATCACAAGGTTTTGGAGCATTGTGATGACAGAGTTCATGGATCATTTTGATTTCAAGGAGCATGGAGCACTGTGATGACAAGGGCATGAAGCAATGTGATCCCAAGGTTCATGGATGATTGTGATGACAATGGTAAATGGGTATTGTGATGACAAGCGCATAGAGCATTGTAATGACAAGGTCATGTAGCATTTTGCTGACAATGGCATGGAGCATTGTGATGAGAGGTGTCATGGAGCACTGTGATGACAAGCGTCACGGAGCATTGTGAATAGAGGGGTCATGGAGCATTGTGATGACAAGGGCATGGATCATTGTCATGACAAGGATCATGGAGCATTGGGCTGAAAATATTCATGGAGTATGGTGATGACAGGGGTCATGGAGCATTGTGATGACAAGAGTCCCGGATCATTGTGTTGTCAGGTGTCATGGAGTGTTGTGATACAGTGATCATGGAGCATTGTGATGATATTGGTCATGGAGCATTGTGATGAGAAGGTCATGGAGCTTTGGCCTGAAAATATTCATGGAGCATTGGCCTGAAAATGTTCATGGAGAATTGTGATGACAGGGGTCATGGAGCATTGTGATGACAAGGGAAGGGAGCATGCTGATGAAAATGTCTTGGAGCATTGTGATGAGATGACCATGGAGACTTGTGATGACAAGTTTCATGGAGCATTCTGATGAAAAGGGGCATGGAGCATTGTGATTACAGGGGTCTTGGAGCATTGTGATGACAAGGGCATGGAGCATTGTGAGGAGAAGGCCATGAAGCATTGTGATGACATGCGTCATGGCGCTTTGTGATGACAAGGGCATGAAGCCTTGTGATGACAAGGCCGTGGAACATTGTGATCGCAGAGTCATGGAACATGGTTATGACAGGGGTAATGGAGCATTGTGATGAGAAGGGCATGGAGCATTGTGATTACAAGTTTTATGGAGGATTGCGATGACAAATATGTGGAACGTTGGGAGAAAATGCACGTGGCACACTGTGATGACAAGGGTCATGGAGCATTTTTCTGACAAAGGCATGGAGCACTGTGATGACAAGGGTCACGCAGCAATGAGATGAAATGTTCATGGAGCATTGTGGTTAAAAATGTCACAGAGCCTTGTGATGATGCGGGCTTGGACCATTGTGATGACAAACATTATGAAGCATTGTGATGACTGGAGTCACGGAGCACTGTGTTGACAGGGGTCATGGAGCATTGTGATGACATGTGTCATGGAGCATTGTGCTGACAAGCGCATGGAGCATTGTGATGACAAGGGTCATGGACCAATGTGCTGAGAAAGGCATAGAGCATTGTGATGACAAGGGTCAAAGAGCATTGTGATGAAATGTTCATGGATCATTTTGGTTAAAAAGCTCACAGAGACTGATGATGACGAGGGCATGGACCATTGTGGTGACAAAGGTCATGAAGCATTGTGATGACTGGAGTCAAAGAGCATTGTGACGGCAGGGGTCATGGAGCATTGTGATAACAAGGGCATGGAGCATTGTGGTGACAGGGACATGGAGTATCGGTCTGACAAGTTTCATGGATTATTGTGATGACATTTGGAATGGCGCATTCTGATGACAAGGGCATAGAGCATTGTGATGACCAGGTTATGCAGTATTGTGAAGAGAGGTGTCAGGGAGCATTGTGATGTCATATGTATGGCCCATTGTGATAACAATGGCATGGAGCATTGTGAGGCCAAATGTCATGGAGAATTCTGATGACAAAGGTAATGGAGCATTGTGATGACAATGGCTTGGAGCATTGTGATGACAAGTGTCAGGGAGCATTGTGCTGACAAGTGCATGGAGAATTGTGATGACAAGGGTCATGGAGCATTCTGATGACAAATTTGTGGAGTATTTTGATGACAATGGCATGGAGATTTGTGATGAAAACGGCATGGTACATTGTGATGAAAAAGGCCTGGAGCCTTTTCGTGAAAGGGTTCAAGGAGCATTTTGACGACAAGTGTCAGGGAGCATTGTGATGACAAGTGTATTGAGCATTGTGATGACAAAAATCATACAGCGCTGTGATGAGAAGGCCATGGATAATTGTGATGATGATCCTCATGGGGTTTTGTGATGATAAGTGTTATGGAACATTGTGATCACAAGGGTTTGGAGCATTATGATGACAGAGGTCATGCAGAATTTTGATTTCATTGTGATGACAATAGCCTGAAGTATCATGATGATGGGCATGGTGCATTGTGATGACAGGGTTCATGGAGCATTGAGATGAAAAGGGGCATGGAGCATTGTGATTACAGGGGTCTTGGAGCATTGTGATGACAAGGGCATTGAGCCTTGTGATGAGAAGGCCATCTAACATTCTGATGACATGCGTCATGGAGTTTGTGATGACAAGGGCATGGAGCATTGTGATGACAAGGGTCATGGAGCCTTGTGATGAAAAGGCCGTGGAACATTGAGATGGCAGTGGTCATGGAGCATTTTTATGACAGAGGTAATGGAGCATTTTGATGAGAAGGGCATTGAGCATTGGTCTGAAATATTTCATGGATTATTGTGATGAGAGTGGGCATGGAGCATTGTGATGACAAGGGCACGGAACACTGTGATACATGGTTCATGCAGGATTTTAATGACAAGGGCATGGAGCATTGTGATGAGACGGGCATCGAGCATTGTGATGAAAAGTGTCATGGAGCTTTGTAATGAGAAGAGCATGGACCAATGTGATGAGAGGGTTTATGGAGCATTGTGATGACAATGACATTGGGCATTGTGATGCCAATGTTCATGGAGTTTGTGATGACAATGTTCATAGAGCATTTTGATGACAAGGGTGTGGTTCATTGTGATGAGAAGGGCAGAGAGCATTTTGATGACACGTTCATGCAGCAATTTGATGAAAAGTGTAATGGAATATTTTGATGACAGGGGTTATAGAACATTGTGATGCCAGGGGTGATGGAGCTTTGGGATGAAAAGGGTCATGGAGCATTTTGATGACAGGGGTTATGGAAAATTGTGATGCCAGGGGTCATGGAACATTGTGCTGATAAGGGGATGTAGCATTGTGATGACAGGGGTCATGGAACACTGTGCTTACAGGGGTGAGGGAGGATTGTGATAACTAGTGATGGAATATTGTGATATCTCAGGTGACAGAGCATTTGGATGAGAAGTGCATAGAGCATTGTGATGACAAGGTTTTTGGAGCATAGCGATGACAAGGTTGTTTATCAATGTGATGAAAAGCGTGTGGCACATTGTGATGACAAGGGTCATGGAGCATTGTTCTGACAAACGCATGGAGCATTGTGATGACAAGGGTCACGGAGCATTGTGATAAACAGTTCATGGAGTATTGTGGTTACAAAGGACACAGAGCCTTTTGATGACGCGACCATGGACCGTTGTGTTGACAAACGTTATGAAGCATTGTGATGACTGGAGTCACGGATCATTGTGATGACAGGGGTAAAGGAGCATTGTGATGACATGTGTCATGGAGCATTGTGATGACAGGGGCATGGAGCATTGGTCTTACACGTTTCATAGGTTATTGTGATGACAGTGGACATGGTGCATTGTGATGACAAGGGCATGGAGCATTGTGAGGAGAAGGCCATAGAGTATTGTGAAGACAGGTGTCAGGGAGCATTCTGATGACATATGTCATGGTCCATTGCGATGACAATGGCAGGGAGCATTTAGATGCCAAATGTAATGGAGGATTGTGATGACAAATATAATGAAGCACTGTGATGACTAGGGCTTGGAGCATTATGATGACAAGTGCCATTGAGAATTTACATGACAAGGGGGTGAAGCATTGTGATGACAAGGTCCTGGAGCTTTGTGAATAGAAAAACATGGAGCCTTGAGAAGACAAGTCTCAGGGAGCATACTGATGGAAATGAGCATGGAGCATTTTGATTACAGGGGTCTTGGAAAATTGTGATAACAAGGGCATGGAGAATTGTGATTAAAAAGCGATGGAGCATTGGTCTAAATGTTTCATGGATTATTGTGATGACAGATGGAATGGCACATTGTGATGACAAGGGCATGGAGCATTGTGATGACCAGGTCAGGCAGTATGGTGAAGACAGGTGTCAGGGTGCATTGTGATGACATATGTAATGGCCCATTGTGATGACAATGGCATGGCACATTGTGATGCCAGGTGTCATGGAGGAGTCTGATGACAAGTGTCAAGGAGCATTGTGATGGCAAGTGTCATGGAGGATTCTGATGACAAAGGTAATGGAGCATTGTGATGACAAAGGCTTGGAGCATTGTGATGACAAGGGTCATGGAGCATTGTGATGAGAAAGGCATAGAACATTGTGATGACAAGGGTCAAAGAACATTGTGATGAAAAGTTCATGGGGCATTGTGGATAAAAATGTCAGAGAGACTGTTGTTGACGAGGGCATGGACCATTGTGATGACAAAGGTCATGAAGCATTGTGATGACTGGAGTCACAGAGCATTGTGAGGACAGAGTTCATGGAGCATTGTGATAACAAGGGCATGGAACATTGTGATGACAATGGCATGGAGCATTGTGATGCCAAGTGTCATGGAGGATTCTGATGACAAATGTAATGGAGCATTGTGATGACAATGGCTTGGAGCATTGTGATGACAAGGGTCAGGGAGCATTGTGCTGAAAAGTGCATGGAGAATTGTGATGACAAGGGTCATGGAGCATTCTGATGACAAGCTTGTGGAGTATTTTGATGACAATGGCATGGAGCATTGTGATGAAAACAGCATGGGGATTTGTGAGGAAAAAGGCATGGAGCCTTTTCATGACAGGGTTCAAGGAGCATTCTGATGACAAGTGTCAGGGAGCATTGTCATGACATGTATATTGTGAACTGTGATGACAATTGTCATGGAGCATTGTGATGTAAAGGGCATGGAATATTGTGATGACAACTATAATGGAACACTGTGATCACAAGGTTTTGGCGCACTGTGATGACAGAAGTCATGGATTATTTTGATTTCAAGGAGCATGGAGCATTGTGATGACAAACGAATGAAGCAATGTGATCCCAAGGATCATGGAGGATTGTGATGAGAATGGAAATGGAGTATTGTGATGACAAGTGCACAGAGCATTGTAATGAAAAGGTCATGTAGCATTTTGCTGACAAAGGCATGGTGCATTGTGATGACATGTGTCATGGAGCACTGTGATGACAATCGTCACGGAGCATTGTGAATACAGGGGTCATGGAGCATTGGGATGACAAGGGCATAGATCATTGTGATGACAAGTATCCCGGATCATTGTGTTGTCAGGTGTCATAGAATGTTGTGATGACAGTGGTCATGGAGCATTGTGATGATGTTGGTCATGGAGCATTGCGATGACAAGCGAATGAAGCAATGTGATGCCAAGGTTCATGGAGGATTGTGATGACAATGGAAATGGAGTATTGTGATGACAAGCGCATAAAGCATTGTAATGACAAGGTCATGTAGCATTTTGCTGACAAAAGCATGGAGCATTGTGATGACATGTGTCATGGAGCACTGTTATGACAAGTGTCACGGAGCATTGTGAATACAGGGTTCATGGAGCTTTGGGATGACAAGGGCATGGATCATTGTGATAACAAGGGTCATGGAGCACTGGGCTGAAAATGTTCATGGAGTGTTGTGATGACAGGGGTCATGGAGCATTGTGATAACTAGGGAATGGAGCAATGTGATGACAAGAGTCCCGGATCATTGTGTTGTCAGGTGTCATGAAGTGTTGTGATGACAGTGGTCATGGAGCATTGTGATGATATTGGCCAAGGAGCATTGTGATGAGTAGGTCGTGGAGCATTGGGCTGAAAATGTTCATGGATTATTGTGATAACAGGTGTCATGGAGCATTGTGATGACAAGGGAATGGAGCATTGTGATGACAAGGTCCTTGAGCATTGTGAAGAGAAGTCTATGGAGACTTGTGATGACAAGTCTCATGGAGCTTTCTGATGTAAAGGGGCATGGAGCATTGTGATTACAGGGATCTTGTTGCATTGTGATGAAAAGGGCATGGATTATTGTGTTGAAAAAGGCATGGAGCCTTGTCATTACAGGGTTCAAGGAGCATACTGACGACAAGTGTCAGGGAGCATTGTGATGTCAATTGTATTGAGCATTGTGATGATATTGGCCATGGAGCATTGTGATGAGTAGGTCGTGGAGCATTGGGCTGAAAAGGTTCATGGATTATTGTGATGACAGGGCTCATGGAGCATTGTGATGACAAGGGAATGGAGCATGGTGATGACAAGGTCCTGGAGCATTGTGATGAGAAAACCATGGAGAATTGTGATGACAAGTATCATGGAGCATGCTGATTGAAACGGGCATGGAGCATTGTGATTACAGGGGTCTTGGAGCATTGTGATGACAAGGGCATGGAGCATTGTGATGAGAAGGCCATGAAGCATTCTGATGACATGCGTCATGGAGCTTTTTGATGACAAGGGCATGGAGCATTGTGATTACAGTGATCTTGGAGCATTGTGATGAAAAGTGCATGGATTATTGTAATGAAAAAGGCATGGAGCCTTGTCATGACAGGGTTCAAGGAGCATACTGACGACAAGTGTCAGGGAGCATTGTGTTGACAAGTGTATTGAGCATTTGATGACAAAGATCATGGAGCACTGTGATGAGAAGTCCATGGATAATTGTGATGATGAGCGTCATGGGGTGTTGTGATGATAAGTGTTATGGAACATTGTGATCACAAGGGTTTGGAGCATTATGATGACAGAGGTCATGGAGAATATTGATTTCATTGTGATGACAATAGCCTGAAGCATTATGATGATGTGCATGGTGCACTGTGATGACAGGGTTCATGGAGCATTGAGATGAAAAGGGGCATGGAGCATTGTGATTACAAGGGTCGTGGAGCATTGTGATCACATTGGCATGGAGCACTGTGATGAGAAGGCCATGGAACATTCTGATGACATTTGTCATGGAGCTTTGTGATGACAAGGACATGGAGCATTGTGATTTCAGGGGTCTTGAGCATTGTGATGACAAATGTCATGGAACCTTTTGATGACTAGGCCGTGGAACATTGTTATGGCAAGGGTCATGGTGCATTGTTATGACAGGTGTTATGGAGCATTTTGATGAGAATGGTATGGAACATTTGTCTGAAATGTTTCATGGATTATTGTGATGAGAGTGGGCATGGAGCACTGTGATGACAAGGGTACGGAACACTGTGATACATGGGTCATTCAGGTTTGTAATGACAAGGGCATGGAGCATTGTGATAAGAAGGGCATCGAGCATTGTGATGACAAGTGTCATGGAGCTTTGTGATGACAAGGGCATGGAGCAATGTGATCAGAGGGTTCATGGAGCATTGTGATGACAATGACATGGAGCACTGTGATGCCATGGGTCATGGAGCTTTGTGAAGACAAGTCATGGAGCATTTTGATGACAAGGGCATGGTGCATTGTGATGAGAAAGACAGGGAGCATTTTGATGAACGGGTCATGCAGCAATTTGATAAAAAGTGTAATGGAACATTTTGATGTCAGGGGTTATAGAACATTGTGATGTCAGGGGTCTTGGAGCTTTGGGATGAAAAGGGTCATGGAGCATTTTGATGACAGGGGTTATGGAACATTATGATGTCAGGGGTCATGGAACAGTGTGATGATAAAGTGATATAGCATTGTGATGATAGGGTCTTGGAACTTTGTGATACCAGGGGTTTGGGAGTATTGTGATGACTAGTGATGGACCATTGTGATATCTCTGGTGAGAGAGCATTTTGATGAGAAGTGCAATGACCATTTTGATTACAAAGTTTATGTAGCATTGCAATGACATAGTTGTGGACCGCTGTAATGAAATGCGCGTGGAACATTGTGATGACAATGGTCACAGAGTACTGTTCTGACAAAGACATGGAGCATTGTGATGACAAGGATCACAGAGAATTGTGATGAAAAGTTCATGGAGCATTGTGGTTACAAAGGTCACAGAGCCTTGTGATGACGCGGGCATGGTCCATTGTGATGACAAACTTTATGAAACATTGTGATAACTGGAGTCACGGAGCATTGAGATGACATGGTTCCTGGAGCATTGTGATGACAAGGGCATGGAGCATTGTGATGATAGGGGCATGGAGCATTAGTCTGACAATTTTCATGGATCAATGTGATGACAGTGGGCATGGAGCATTGTGATGAGAAGGTCATGGAGTATTGTGAAGACAGGTGTCAGGGAGCATTGTGATGACATATGTCATGGTCCATTGCGATTACAATGGCATGGAGCATTGTGATGCCAAATGTAATGGAGGACTGTGATGACAAATATAATGGAGCTTTGTGATGATTAGGGCTTGGAGAATTTTGATGACAAGGGCCATTGAAAATTTTTAAGACAATGTCGGGAAGCATTGTGATGACAATATCCTGAAGCACTGTGATGACAAAACCATGGAGCCTTGTGATGACAAGTCTCATGGAGCATACTGATGAAAAGGGGCATGGAGCATTGTGATTACAGGGGTCTGGGAACATTGTGATGACAAGGGCATGGAGCATTGTAAGGATAAATCCAAGGAGCATTCTGATGGCATTCGTCCTTGAGGTTTGTGAAGACAAGTGCATGGAGCATTGTGATTACATGGGTCTTGGACAATTGTAATGAAAAGACCATGGATCATTGTGATGAAAAAGGCATGGAGCTTTGTCATGACAGGGTTCAAGGAGCATATAGACAACAATTGTCAGGGAGCATTTTGATGACAAGTGTATTGAGCATTGTGATGACAAAGGTCATGGAGCTCTGTGATGAGAAGACCATTGATAATTGTGATGATGAGCTTCATGGGGCATTGTGATGACAAGTGTTAAGGAATATTGTGATCACAAGGGTTTGGAGCATTTTTATGACAGAGGTCATGGAGCATTTTGATTTCATTGTGATGACAATAGCATGAAGCATTATGATGATGGGCATGGTGCATTGTGATGACAGTGTTCATGGATCATTGAGATGAAAAGGGGCATAGAGCATTGTGATTACAGGATTCTTGGAGCATTGTGATGCCAAGTGTCATGGAGGATTCTGATGAGAAAGGTAATGGAGCATTGTGATGACAATGGCTTGGAGCATTGTGATGACAAGGGTCAGGGAGCATTTTGCTGACAAGTGCATGGAGAATTGTGATGACAAGGGTCATCGAGCATTCTGATGACAAGATTGTGGAGTATTTTGATGACAATGGCATGCAGCATTGTGATGAAAACGGCATGGGGCCTTGTGATGAAAAAGGCATGGAGCCTTTTTGTGACATGTTTCAAGGAGCATTCTGATGACAAGTGTCAGGAAGCATTGTAATGACAAGTTTATTGAGAATTGTGGTGACAAATGTCATGGAGCATTGTGATGAAAAGGGCATGTAGTATCGTGATGACAGGCATTATGGAGCGTTGTGATGAAAAGTGTTATGGAACATTGTGATCACAAGGGTTTGGTGCATTGAGATGACAGATGTCATGGATCATTTTGATTTCAAGGAGCATGGAGCCTTGTGATGACAAGGGCATGAAGCAATGTGATCCCAAGTTTCATGGAGGATTGTGATGACAATAGTAATGGAGTATTGTGAAGACAAGCGCATAGAGCTTTATAATGACAAGGTCATGTAGCATTTTGCTGACAAAGGCATGGAGCATTGTGATGACATATGTCATAGAGCACTGTGATGACATATGTCATGGAGCACTGTGATGATAAGCGTCACGGAGCATTGTGAATACATGGGTCATGGAGCATTGGGATGACAAGGGCATGGATCATTGTGATGACAAGGGTCATGGAGCATTGTGATGATTAGAGAATGGAGCATTGTGATGACAAGAGTCCCGGATCATTGTGTTGTCAGGTTTCATGGAGTGTTGTGATGACCGTGGTCATGGAGCATTTTGATGATATTTGTCATGGAGAATTGTGATGAGAATATCATGGAGCATTGGGCTGAAAATATTCATGGATTATTGTGATGACAGGGGTCATCGAGCATTGTGATGACAAGGGAATGGAGCATATTGATGACAAGGTCCTGGAGCATTGTGATGATAAGACCATGGAGACTTGTGATGACAAGTCTCATGGAGCATTCTGATGAAAAGGGGCATGGAGTATTGTGATTACAGGGGTCTTGGAGCATTGTGATGACAAGGGCATTGAGCATTGTGAGGAGAAAGCCATGGAGCATTCTGATGACATGTGTCATCGAGCTTTGTGATGACAAGCGCACGGAGCATTGTGATTACAGGGGTCTTGAAGCATTGTGATGAAAATGGCATGGATCATTGTGATGAAAAGGCATGGAGCCTGGTCATGACAGGGTTCAAGGAGCATACTGACGACAAGTGTCAGGGAGCATTGTGATGACAAGTGTATTGAGAATTGTGATGACAAAGGTCATGGAGCATTGTGATGAGAAGCCCATGGATAATTGTTATGATGAGCATCACAGGGTGTTGTGACGACAAGTGTTATGGAACATTGTGATCACAAGGGTTTGGTGCATTATGATGACAGTGGTCATGGATAATTTTGATTTCATTGTGATGACAATAGCCTGAAGCCTTATGATGATGGGCAAGGTGCACTGTGATGACAGGGTTCATGGATCATTGAGATGAAAAGGGGCATAGAGCATTGTGATTACAGGGTTCTTGGAGCATTGTGATGAGAAGGGTCATGGAGCTTTGTGATGACAATGCCATGGAACATCGTGATGGCTGGGGTCATGGAGCACTGTTATGTCTTGTGTAATGGAGCATTGTGATGGCAAGGGCATGGAGCATTGTGGTGACAAACGTTTTGAAGCATTGTGATGACTGGAGTCATGGAGCATTGTGAGGAAAGGGGTCATGGAGCATTGTGATAACAAGGGCATGGAGCATTGTGAAGACAGGGGCATGGAACATTGGTCTGACAAGTTTCATAAATTATTGTGATGACAGCGGACATCGTGCATTGTGATGACAAGGGCATGGAGCATTGTGATGAGAACGTCATGGAGTCTTGTGAAGACAGGTGTCAGGGAGCATTGTGATGACATATGTCATGGTCAATTGCGATGACAATGGCAGGGAGCATTGTGATGCCAAATGTAATGGAGGATTGTGATGGCAAATATAATGGAGCATTGTGATGACTAGGTCTTGCAGCATTATGATGACAATGGCCATTGAGAATTTTCATGACAAGGTCGCGAAGCATTGTGATGAAATTCTCCTGCAGTTTGTTATGAGAAAACCATGGAGCCTTGTGAAGACAACTCTCATGGAGCATACTGATGAAATGGGGCATGGAGCATTTTGATTACAGGGGTCTTGGAACATTGTGATAAAAAGGGCATGGAGCATTGTGATGACAAGGGCATGGAGCATTGGTCTAATAAGTTTCATGGATTATTGTGAAGACAGTAGAAATGGCGCATTGTGATGACTAGGGCATGGAGCATTGTGATGACCAGGTCATGCGGTATTGTGAAGAGAGCTCTCAGGGAGCAATGTGATGACAAGTGTGTTGAGAATTGTGATGACAAAGGTCATGGAGCATTGTGATGAAAAGGGCATGTAGCATTGTGGTGACAGGAGTCTTGGAACATTGTGATGACAGGGGTGAGGGAGTATTGTGACAAATAGTGATGTAGCATTGTGATATCAGTGGTGAGAGAACATTTTGATGAGAAGTGCATGGAGCATTGTGATGACAAAATTTAAGGAGCATTGTGATGAGAAGATTGTGGAGCACTGTGATGACAAGGGCATGGTGCATTGTGATGACATGTGTCATGGTGCATTGTGCTGACAAGCGCATGGAGCATTGTGATGACAAGGGTCAGAGCATTGTGATGAAAAGTTCATGGAGCATTGTGGTTAAAAAGTCACAGAGACTGTTGATGACGAGGGCATGGATCATTGTGATGACAAAGGTCATGAAGCATTGTGATGACTAGAGTCACGGAGCATTGTGATGACAGGGGTCATGGAGCATTGTGATAACAAGGGCATGGATCATTGTGATGACAAGAGAATGGAACATTGGTCTAATAAGTTTCATGGATTATTGTGATGACAGTTGGAATGGCGCATTGTGATGACAAGGGCATGGAGCACTGTGATGACCAGTTCATGCATTATTGTGAAGAGAGGTGTCAGGGAGCATTGTGATGACATATGTAATGGCCCTTTTTGATGGCAATGGCATGGAGCATTGTGATGCCAAGTGTGATGGAGGATTTTGATGACAAATGTAATGGAGCATTGTGATGACAATGGCTTGGAGCATTGTGATGACAAGGGTCAGGGAGCATTGTGCTGACAAGTGCATGGAGAATTGTGATAACAAGGGTCATGGAGCATTCTGATGACAAGCTTGTGGAGTATTTTGATGAAAATGGCATGGATCATTGTTATGAAAATGGCATGGGGCATTGTGATTAAAAAGGCATGGAGCCTTTTCGTGACAGGGTTCAAGGAGCAATCTGATGACAAGTGTCAGGAGGCATTGTGATGACAAGTGTATTGATAATTGTGATGACAAAGGTCATGGAGCATTGTGATGAAAAGTGCATGGAGTATTGTGATGACAGGCATCATGGAGCGTTGTGATGACAAGTGTTATGGAACGTTGTGGTCACAAGAGATTGGAGCATTGTGATGACAGAGGTCATGGAACATTTTGATTTCAAGGAGCATGGAGCATTGTGATGCCAAAGGCATGAAGCAATGTGATCCCAAGGTTCATGGAGGATTGTGATGACAATGGAAATGGAGTATTGGGATGACAATTCCATAGAGCATTGTAATGACAAGGTCATGTAGCATTTTGCTGACAAAAGCATGAAGCATTGTGATGACATGTGTCATGGAGCACTGTGATGACAAGTGTCATGGAGCATTGTGAATACAGGGGTCATGGAGCTCTGGGATGACAAGGGCATGGATCATTGTGAAGACAAGGGTGATGGAGCACTGGGCTGAAAATGTTCATGGATTATTTTGATGACTCGGGTCATGGAGCATTGTGAAGACAAGGGAATGGAACTTTGTGATGACAAGGTCCTGGAGCATTGTGATGAGAAGAATATGGAGACTTGTGATGACAAGACTCATGGAGCATTCTGATGAAAATGTGCATGGAGCATTGTGATTACAGGGGTCTTGGAGCATTGTGATGAAAAGGGCATGGAGCATTGTGAGGAGAAGTCCATGAAGAATTCTGATGACATGCGTCATGCAGCATTTGATGAAAAGGGAATGGAGCTTTGTGATTACAGGGATCTTGGAGCATTGTGATGAAAAGGGCATGGATCATTGTGATGAAAAAGGCATGGAACCTTGTCATGACAGGTTTCAAGGAGCATACAGACAACAAGTGTCAGGGAGCATTTTGATGACAAGTTTATTGAGCATTGTGATGACAAAGGTCATGGAGTGTTGTGATGAGACGACCATGGATAATTGTGATGATGAGCGTCATGGGGCATTTTTATGACAAGGGTTATGGAATATTGTGATCACAAGGGTTTGGAGCATTGCTATGACAGAGGTCTTGGAGCATTTTGATTTCATTGTGATGACAATAGCATGAAGCATTATGATGATGGGCATGATGCATTGTGATGACTGGATTCATGGATCATTGAGATGAAAAGTGGCATAAAGCATTGTGACTACAGGGTTCTTGGAGCATTGTGATGAGAAGGGTCATGGAGTTTTGTGATGACAAGGCCATGGAACATCGTGATGGCAGTGGTCATGGAGCATAGTTATGACATGTGTAGTGGAGCACTGTGATGACAAGGGCATGGAGCATTGTGATGAGAAGGCCATGGAACCTTCTGATGACATGCGTCATGGAGCTTTGTGATGACAAGGGCGTGGAGCATTTTGATTACAGTGTCCTTCAGCATTGTGATGACAAGTGTCATGGAACCTTGTGATGACTAGGCCGTGGAACATTTTGATGGCAGGGGTAATGGTGCATTGTTATGACAGAGGTAATGGAACATTGTGATGAGAAGGTCATGGAACATTGGTCTGAAATATTTCATGGATTATTGTGATGAGAGTGGGCATGGAGCATTGTGATGACAAGGGTATTGAACACTATGACACATGGGTCATGCAGGATTGTAATGACAAGGACATGGTGCATTGTGATGAGAAGTGCATCGAGCATTGTGATGACAAGTGTCATGGAGCTTTGGGATGACAAGGGCATTGAGCAATGTGATGAGAGTGTTCATAGAGCATTGTGATGACAATGACATGGAGCATTGTGATGCCAAGGGTCATGGAGCTTTGTGATGACAAGTCACGGAGCATTTTGATGACAAGGGCATGATGCATTGTGATGAGAAGTGCAGGGAGCATTTTGATGACCGGGCCATGCAGCAATTTGATGAAAATTGTAATGGAATATTTTGATGGCAGGTGTTATAGAACATTGTGATGTCAGGGGTCTTGTAGGTTTGGGATGAAAAGGATCATGAAGCATTTTGATGACAGGGGTTATGGAACATTGTGATGTCAGGGGTCATGGAACATTGTGAGGATACGGGGATGTAGCAGTGTGATGACAGGGTCATGGAACATTGTGATTATAGGGGTGAGGGAGTATTGTGATGACTAGTGATGGAACAGTGTGATACCTCTTGTGAGAGAGCATTTTGATGAGAAGTGCATGGACCATTGTGATTACAAGGTTTATGGAGCATTGCAATGACAAGGTTTTGGACCGTTGTGATGAAATGCGTGTGG
Source organism: Mesoplodon mirus (assembly GCF_964341445.2). Lineage (NCBI taxonomy): Eukaryota > Metazoa > Chordata > Mammalia > Artiodactyla > Ziphiidae > Mesoplodon > Mesoplodon mirus. Next base: position 199,657 of record NW_028295717.1, read on the forward strand.
CACATTGTGAAGACAATGGTCATGGAGCACTGTTCTGACAAAGACATGGAGCATTGTGATGACAAGGGTCACTGTGAATTGTGATGAAATGTTCATGGTGCATTTTGGTTAAAAAGGTCACAGAACCTTGTGATGACACGGGCATGGATCATTGTGATGAAAAACGTTATGAAGCATTGTGATGACTGGAGTCACGGAGCATTGTGATGACAGGTGTCATGGGGCATTGTGATGACATGTGTCATGGAGCATTGTGCTGACAAGCGCATGGAGCATTGTGATGACAAGTGTCATGGAGCATTGTGCTGAGAAAAGCATAGAGTGTTGTGATGACAAGGGTCAAAGAGCATTGTGATGAAAAGTTCATGGATCATTTTCGTTAAAAAGCTCACAGAGAGTGATGATGACGAAGTCATGGCCCACTGTGGTGACAAAGGTCATGAAGCATTGTGATGAATGGAGTCACAGAGCATTGTGATGGCAGGGGTCATGGAGCATTGTGATAACAAGGGCATGGAGCATTGTGATGACCAGGGCAAGGAGCATTGGTCTAATAAGTTTCATGGATTATTGCGATGACAGTTGGAATGGCGCATAGTGATGACAAGGGCATGGAGCATTGTGATGACCAGGTCATGCAGTATTGTGAAGACAGGTGTCAGGGAGCATTGTGATGACATATGTAATGTCCCATTGTGATGACAATGGCATGGAGCATTGGGATGCCAAGTGTCATGGAGCATTCTGATGGCAAAGGTAATGGAGCATTGTGGTGACAATGGCTTGGAGCATTGTGATGACAAGGGTCAGGGAGCATTGTGCTGACAAGTGCATGGAGAAATATGATGACAAGGGTCATGGAGCATTCTGATGACAAGCTTGTGGAGTATTTTGATGACAATGGCATGGAGCATTGTGATGAAAACGGCATGGGGCATTGTGATGAAAAAGGCATGGAGCCTTTTCCTGATAGTGTTCAAGGAGCATACTGATGACAAGTGTCAGGGAGCCTTGTGATGACAAGTGTATTGAGAATTGTGATGACAAAGGTCATGGAGCATTGTGATGAAAAGAGCATAGAGTATTGTGATGACAGGCATCATGGAGCGTTGTGATGACAAGTGTTATGGATCATTGTGATCACAAGGGTTTGGAGCATAGTGATGACAGAGGTTATGGATCATTTTGATTTCTAAGGAGCATGGAGCATTGTGAGGAGAAGGGCATGAAGCAATGTGATCCCAAGTTTCATGGAGGTTTGTGATGACAGTGGAAATGGAGTATTGTGATGACAAGCGCATAGAGCATTTTAATGACAAAGTCATGTAGCATTTTGCTGACAAAGGCATGGAGCATTGTGATGACATGTGTCATGGAGCACTGTGATGACAAGCGTCACGGATCATTGTGAATACAGGGCTCATGGAGCATTGGGATGACAAGGGTCATGGATCACTGGGCTGATAATGTTCATGGAGTGTTGTGATGACAGGTGTCATGGAGCATTGTGATGACTATGGAATGGACCATTGTGATGACAAGAGTCACGGATCATTGTGTTGTCGGGTGTCATGGAGTGTTGTGATGACAGTGGTCTTGGAGCATTGTGATGATGTTGGCCATGGAGCATTGTGATGAATATGTCTTGGAGCATTGGGCTGAAAATATTCATGAATTATTGTGATGACAGTGGTCATGGAGCATTGTGATGAGAAGGGAATGGAGCATGGTGATGACAAGGTCCTGGAGCATTGTGATGAGAAGGCCATGGAGACTTGTGATGACAAGTCTCATGGAGCATTCTGATGAAAAGGGGCATGGATCATTTTGATTACAGGGGTCTTGGAGCATTGTGATGACTAGGGCATGGGACACTGTGATACATGTGTCATGGTTCATGGAGGATTGTGATGAAAAGTCTTGGAGCATTGTGATGACAAGGGCATGGAGCATTGTGATGACAGGAGCATGGAGCATTTGTCTGACAATATTCATAGATAATTGTGATGACAGTGGACATGGTGCATTGTGATGGCAAGGGCATGGGGCATTGTGATGAGAAGGTCATGGAGTATTGTGAAGACAGGTGTCAGGGAGCATTGTGATGACATATGTCAAGGTACATTGCGATGACAATGGCATGGAGCACTGTGATGCCAAATGTAATGGAAAATTGTGATGACAAATATAATGGAGCATTGTGATGATTAGGGCTTGGAGCACTATGATGACAAGGGCCGTTGAAAATTTTCATGACAATGTCGAGAAGCATTGTGATGACAAGATCCTGGATCATTGTGATGACAAAATCATGGAGCCTTGTGATAACAAGTCTCATGAAGCATACTGATGAAAAGGGGCATGGAGCATAGTGATTACAGGGTTCTTGGAGCATTGTGATGACTAGGGCATGGAACATTGTGATGAGAAGGCCATGGAGCATTCTGATGACCTGCGTCATGGAGTTTTCTGATGACAAGGGCAAGGAGCATTGTTATTACAGGGATCTTGGAGCATTGTGATGAGAAGGGTCATGGAGTTTTGTGATGACAAGGCCATGGAACATCGTGATGGCAGTGGTCATGGAGCATAGTTATGACATGTGTAGTGGAGCACTGTGATGACAAGGGCATGGAGCATTGTGATGAGAAGGCCATGGAACCTTCTGATGACATGCGTCATGGAGCTTTGTGATGACAAGGGCGTGGAGCATTTTGATTACAGTGTCCTTCAGCATTGTGATGACAAGTGTCATGGAACCTTGTGATGACTAGGCCGTGGAACTTTTTGATGGCAGGGGTAATGGTGCATTGTTATGACAGAGGTAATGGAACATTGTGATGAGAAGGTCATGGAACATTGGTCTGAAATATTTCATGGATTATTGTGATGAGAGTGGGCATGGAGCATTGTGATGACAAGGGTATTGAACACTATGACACATGGGTCATGCAGGATTGTAATGACAAGGACATGGTGCATTGTGATGAGAAGTGCATCGAGCATTGTGATGACAAGTGTCATGGAGCTTTGGGATGACAAGGGCATTGAGCAATGTGATGAGAGTGTTCATAGAGCATTGTGATGACAATGACATGGAGCATTGTGATGCCAAGGGTCATGGAGCTTTGTGATGACAAGTCACAGAGCATTTTGATGACAAGGGCATGATGCATTGTGATGAGAAGTGCAGGGAGCATTTTGATGACCGGGCCATGCAGCAATTTGATGAAAATTGTAATGGAATATTTTGATGGCAGGTGTTATAGAACATTGTGATGTCAGGGGTCTTGTAGGTTTGGGATGAAAAGGATCATGAAGCATTTTGATGACAGGGGTTATGGAACATTGTGATGTCAGGGGTCATGGAACATTGTGAGGATACGGGGATGTAGCAGTGTGATGACAGGGTCATGGAACATTGTGATTATAGGGGTGAGGGAGTATTGTGATGACTAGTGATGGAACAGTGTGATACCTCTTGTGAGAGAGCATTTTGATGAGAAGTGCATGGACCATTGTGATTACAAGGTTTATGGAGCATTGCAATGACAAGGTTTTGGACCGTTGTGATGAAATGCGTGTGGCACATTGTGAAGACAATGGTCATGGAGCACTGTTCTGACAAAGACATGGAGCATTGTGATGACAAGGGTCACTGTGAATTGTGATGAAATGTTCATGGTGCATTTTGGTTAAAAAGGTCACAGAACCTTGTGATGACACGGGCATGGATCATTGTGATGAAAAACGTTATGAAGCATTGTGATGACTGGAGTCACGGAGCATTGTGATGACAGGTGTCATGGGGCATTGTGATGACATGTGTCATGGAGCATTGTGCTGACAAGCGCATGGAGCATTGTGATGACAAGTGTCATGGAGCATTGTGCTGAGAAAAGCATAGAGTGTTGTGATGACAAGGGTCAAAGAGCATTGTGATGAAAAGTTCATGGATCATTTTCGTTAAAAAGCTCACAGAGAGTGATGATGACGAAGTCATGGCCCACTGTGGTGACAAAGGTCATGAAGCATTGTGATGAATGGAGTCACAGAGCATTGTGATGGCAGGGGTCATGGAGCATTGTGATAACAAGGGCATGGAGCATTGTGATGACCAGGGCAAGGAGCATTGGTCTAATAAGTTTCATGGATTATTGCGATGACAGTTGGAATGGCGCATAGTGATGACAAGGGCATGGAGCATTGTGATGACCAGGTCATGCAGTATTGTGAAGACAGGTGTCAGGGAGCATTGTGATGACATATGTAATGTCCCATTGTGATGACAATGGCATGGAGCATTGGGATGCCAAGTGTCATGGAGCATTCTGATGGCAAAGGTAATGGAGCATTGTGGTGACAATGGCTTGGAGCATTGTGATGACAAGGGTCAGGGAGCATTGTGCTGACAAGTGCATGGAGAAATATGATGACAAGGGTCATGGAGCATTCTGATGACAAGCTTGTGGAGTATTTTGATGACAATGGCATGGAGCATTGTGATGAAAACGGCATGGGGCATTGTGATGAAAAAGGCATGGAGCCTTTTCCTGATAGTGTTCAAGGAGCATACTGATGACAAGTGTCAGGGAGCCTTGTGATGACAAGTGTATTGAGAATTGTGATGACAAAGGTCATGGAGCATTGTGATGAAAAGAGCATAGAGTATTGTGATGACAGGCATCATGGAGCGTTGTGATGACAAGTGTTATGGATCATTGTGATCACAAGGGTTTGGAGCATAGTGATGACAGAGGTTATGGATCATTTTGATTTCTAAGGAGCATGGAGCATTGTGAGGAGAAGGGCATGAAGCAATGTGATCCCAAGTTTCATGGAGGTTTGTGATGACAGTGGAAATGGAGTATTGTGATGACAAGCGCATAGAGCATTTTAATGACAAAGTCATGTAGCATTTTGCTGACAAAGGCATGGAGCATTGTGATGACATGTGTCATGGAGCACTGTGATGACAAGCGTCACGGATCATTGTGAATACAGGGCTCATGGAGCATTGGGATGACAAGGGTCATGGATCACTGGGCTGATAATGTTCATGGAGTGTTGTGATGACAGGTGTCATGGAGCATTGTGATGACTATGGAATGGACCATTGTGATGACAAGAGTCACGGATCATTGTGTTGTCGGGTGTCATGGAGTGTTGTGATGACAGTGGTCTTGGAGCATTGTGATGATGTTGGCCATGGAGCATTGTGATGAATATGTCTTGGAGCATTGGGCTGAAAATATTCATGAATTATTGTGATGACAGTGGTCATGGAGCATTGTGATGAGAAGGGAATGGAGCATGGTGATGACAAGGTCCTGGAGCATTGTGATGAGAAGGCCATGGAGACTTGTGATGACAAGTCTCATGGAGCATTCTGATGAAAAGGGGCATGGATCATTTTGATTACAGGGGTCTTGGAGCATTGTGATGACTAGGGCATGGGACACTGTGATACATGTGTCATGGTTCATGGAGGATTGTGATGAAAAGTCTTGGAGCATTGTGATGACAAGGGCATGGAGCATTGTGATGACAGGAGCATGGAGCATTTGTCTGACAATATTCATAGATAATTGTGATGACAGTGGACATGGTGCATTGTTATGGCAAGGGCATGGGGCATTGTGATGAGAAGGTCATGGAGTATTGTGAAGACAGGTGTCAGGGAGCATTGTGATGACATATGTCAAGGTACATTGCGATGACAATGGCATGGAGCACTGTGATGCCAAATGTAATGGAAAATTGTGATGACAAATATAATGGAGCATTGTGATGATTAGGGCTTGGAGCATTATGATGACAAGGGCCGTTGAAAATTTTCATGACAATGTCGAGAAGCATTGTGATGACAAGATCCTGGATCATTGTGATGACAAAATCATGGAGCCTTGTGATAACAAGTCTCATGAAGCATACTGATGAAAAGGGGCATGGAGCATAGTGATTACAGGGTTCTTGGAGCATTGTGATGACTAGGGCATGGAACATTGTGATGAGAAGGCCATGGAGCATTCTGATGACCTGCGTCATGGAGTTTTCTGATGACAAGGGCAAGGAGCATTGTTATTACAGGGATCTTGGAGCATTGTGTTGAAAAGGGCAAGGATCATTGTGATGAAAAAAGCATGGAGCCTTGTCATAACAGGGTTCAAGGAGCATACTGATGATAAGTGTGAGGGAACATTGTGATGACAGGTGTATTGAGCATTGTGTTGAAAAAGATCACGGAGAATTGGGATGAGAAGACCGTGGATAATTGTGAAGGTGAGCGTCATGGGGTGTTTTGATGATAAGTGTTATGTAACATTGTGATCACAAGGGTTTGGAGCATTTTGATGACAGAGGTCATTGGAGAATATTGATTTCATTGTGATGACAATAGCCTGAAGCATTATGTTGATGGGCATGGTGCATTGTGATGACAGGGTTCATGGAACATTGAGATGAAAAGGGGCATGGAGCATTGTGATTACAAGGATCTTGGAGCATTGTGATGACAAGGGCATGGAGCATTGTGATGAGAAGGCCATGGAACATTCTGATGACATGCGTCATGGAGCTCTATGATGACAAGGGCATGGAGCATTGTTATTTCAGTGGTCTTGAGCATTGTGATGACAAGTGTCATGGAACCTTGTAATGACTAGGCCGTGGAACATTGTGATGGCAGGGGTCATGGTACATTGTTATGACAGAGGTAATGGAGCATTTTGATGAGAAGGGCATGGAATATTGGTCTGAAATGTTTCATGGATTATTGTGATGAGAGTGGGCATGAAGAATTGTGAGGACAAGGGCACGGAACACTATGATACATGGGTCATGCAGGAATGTAATGACAAGGGCATGGAGCATTGTGATGAGAAGGGCATCGAGCATTATGATGACAATTGTCATGGAGCCTTCTGATGACATGGGCATTGAGTAATGTAATGAGTGGTTTCATGGAGCATTGTGATGACAATGACATGGAGCATTGTGATTTCAAGTGTCATGGAGCTTTGCGATGACAAGTCATGGAGCATTTTGATGACAAGGGCATGGTGCATTGTGATGAGAAGGGCAGGTAGAATTTTGATGACCGGGTCATGCAGCAATTTGATGAAAAGTGTAATGGAACATTTTGATGGCAGGGGTTATAGAACATTGTGATGTCAGGGGTCTTGGAGCTTTGGGACGAAAAGGGTCATGGAGCATTTTGATGACAAGAGTTATGGAATATTATGATGTCAGCATTCATGGAACATTGTGATGATAAAGGAATGTAGCATTGTGATGACAGGGTCATGGATCATTGTGATTACAGGGGTGAGGGAGCATTGTGATGACTATTGACCGAACACTGTGATATCTCTGGTGAGAGAGCGTTTTGACAAGAAGTGCATGGAGCATTGTGATTACAAGGTTTATGGAGCATTGCAATGAAAAGTTTGTGGACCGTTGTGATGAAATGCGCGTTGCATATTGTGAACAAAATGGTCATGGAACATTGTTCTGAGAAAGACATGGAGCATTGTGATGACAAGGGTCAAAGAGAATTGTGATGAAAAGTTCATTGAGCAATGTGGTTACAAAGGTCACAGAGACTTGTGATGACACGGGCATGGACCATAGTGATGACAAACGTTATGAAACATTGTGATGACTGGAGTCATGGAGCATTGTGATGACAGGGGTCATGGAGCATTGTGATGACATATGTCATGGAGCATTGTGCTGACAAGCGCATGGAGCATTGTGATGACTAGGGTCATGGAGCATTGTGCTGAGAAAGGCATAGAGCACTGTGATGACAAGGGTCAAAGAGCATTGTGATGAAAAATTCATGGAGCATTTTGGTTAAAAAGCTCACAGAGACTGATGATGACGAGGGCATGGACCATTGTGATGACAAAGGTCATGAAGCACTGTGATGACTGGAGTCACAGAGCATTGTAATGGCAGGGGTCATGGAGCATTGTGATAAAAAGGGCATGGAGCATTGTGATAATGAGGGCATGGAGCATTGGTCTAATATGTTTCATGGATTATTGCGATGACAGTTGGAATGGCGCATTGTGATGACAAATGCCATTGAAAATTTTCATGACAAGGTCGAGAAGCATTGTGATGACAAGGTCCTGGAGCATTGTGATGACAAAACCATGGAGCCTTGTGATGAAAAGTTTCATGGAGCATACTGATGAAAAGGGGCATGGAGCATTGTGATTACAGTTGTCTTGGAACATTGTGATGACAAGGGCATGGAGCATTGTGAGGAGAAGACCAAGGAGCATTTTGATGGCATGCATCCTTGAGCTTTGTGATGACAAGGACATGGAGCATTTTGATTATTTGGGACTTGGAGCATTGTGATGAAAAGGGCATGGATCATTGTGATGAAAAAGGCATGTATCCTTGTCATTACAGGGTTCAAGGAGCATACAGACAACAAGTGTCAGGGAGCATTTTGATGAAAAGTGTATTGAGCATTGTGATGACAAGGGTCATGGAGCATTTTGCTGAGAAAGGCATAGAGCATTGTGATGACATGGGTCAAAGAGCATTGTGATGATAATTTCATGGAGCATTGTGATGACAATGAAATGTAGCATTGTGATGCCAAGGGTCATGGATCTTTGTGATGACAAAGGTCATGGAGCATTCTGATGGCACGGGCATTGTGCATTGTGATGAGAAGGGCAGGGAGCTTTTTGATGACAGGGTCATGGAGCAGTTTGATGAAAAATGTCATGGAACATTTTGATGACAGGTTTTATGGAACACTGTGATGTCAGGTTTCATGGAGCATTTTAATGAAAAGGGTCATGGAGCATTTTGTTGACAGGTGTTATGGAACATTGAGATGGCAGGGGTCAACGAACATTGTGATTATAAGTGCATGTATCATTGTGATGACAGGAGTCATGGAACATTGTGATGACAGGGGTGAGGGGGTATTGTGACCAATAGTTATGTAGCATTGGGATATCAGTGGTGAGAGAGCATTTTGATGAGAAGTGCATGGAGCATTGTGATGAGAAGTTTTATGCAGCATGGTGAAGAGAAGTTTGTGGAGCACTGTGATGACAAGCACATGGTGCATTGAGATGACATGTGTCATGAAGCATTGTGCTAACAAGCGCATGGAGCATTGTGATGACAATGGTCATGGAGCATTGTGCTGAGAAAGCCATAGAGCATTGTGATGACAAGGGTCAAAGAGCAATGTGATGAAAAGTTCATGGAGCATTGTCGTTAAAAAGGTCACAGAGACTGTTGATGACGAGGACATGGACAATTGTGATGACAAAGATCATGAAGCATTGTGATGACTGGAGTCACGGAGCATTGTGATGACAGGGGTCATGGAGCATTGTGATAACAAGGGCATGGAGCATTGTGATGACAAGGGCATGGAGCATTGGTCTAATAAGTTTCAAGGATTCTTGCGATGACAGTTGGAATGGCGCATTGTAATAACAAGGGCATGGAGCATTGTGATGACCAGGTCATGCAGTATTGTGAAGACACGTGTCAGGGAGAATTGTGATGACATATGTAACGGCCCATTTTGATGACAATGGCATGGAGCATTGTGATGCCAAGTGTCATGGAGGATTCTGATGACAAAGGTAATGGAGCATTGTGATGACAATGGCTTGGAGTATTGTGATGATAAGGGTCATGGAACATTGGGCTGAAAATGTTAATGGAGTATTGTGATGACAGGTGTCATGGAGCATTTTGATGACTAGGGAATGGAACATTGTGATGACAAGAGTCCGGAATCATTGTGTTGTCAGGTGTCATGGAGTGTTGTGATGACAGTTGTCATAGAGCATTGTGATGATATTGGCCAATGAGCATTGTTATGAGAAGACCTTGGGTAATTGTGATGTCGAGCATCATGGAGCACTGTAATGACATGGGGCATGAAGCATTGTGATGACAGGTGTCAGGGAGCATTGTGATGACAGGGGTCATTCAGCATTGTGATGACAAGGGCATGGAGCTTTGTGATGACATGTGCATGGAGCATTGTGATGACAAGTGCATGGAGCATTGCAATGTCAAGTGGATGGAGAATTGTGATGACAAGAGCATGTAACATTTTGATGAGAAGTGTCATGTAGCATTGTGATGACAAGGACGTGGAGAATTGTGATGACAAGGGACATGGAGCATTGTGATAACCAGGACATGGTGCATTGTGATGACATGGGACATGGAGCATTATTATGAGAACGGCCATGGTGCATTTTGACATAAGATATCACTTATGAAAGGAATGTAAACATGGCTACATATAAATTGATTTAGGGAAGATAACAGAGTCTCAGATTTAGAAAACAATCTTATGCTTGCTTAAGGTGAAAGAGAGGTGGGGAGATGCACAAAACATAAGATTGATATTAGCACAGGTACCGTTCCATAATCCAAAAACTGAAGAGACAAGCCCTACTCCTTCCTCAGTGAATGGAACTCAACATCCCTATTCCCCGCAGAGGAATATATCTGACTAGTAAGAATTTTAAAACCTATGTATTGATATGTATCCGTAAGGGAACCAAGTGTGTCTAGAACGACATAAACATGGCAGTGAGAATCAGCTCAAACCCACTATAAAAATGAATTTCAAAACAAAACATAAAAACAGTAAAATTCTTACACAATACCTTCAGGGGTTCTGATGAAACCTGGAATGACCGTATCTACAATGACAGCTGGATGTTGCATAAGGCTGGTCACTTGGGACTGAGAGGATTGGTGAGATTGGGTGAAAAAAAGCAGACCGTTTAAAGCAATAATGCCTGCCACCCATTCCATGGTTCCCAACTCTCCAGGTAGAAGAGAATATCACTACAGTTATAACGTGTATGGGAACCTAGAGAATGGAAACCATCTGATGGTGAAAGGTTCCTAAAACTCTACTTGTACTCCAGTTTGACATTCCAACTGCTTTACTATCAATGTCCCAACTTGCAAAGTCAGCCACCATAACCTCCTGGTTTGCACAGTTGGCAAATTGTGCACAGGATATAAGGGAAGAGAGAGAAACAATGTGAGAGTAGCTGTAGGCATTTGGATGGCCACATGTCTCTCTAATTTCCCATCACAAAGAGGAATTAACCAAAGTCTCAGCCTGCCCCCCAGAACCAGTATAAGTCTAGAAGCAAAACTGTTGATTTGCGGTCAGCTCACAAAAACGCGAGTTGAAAAATGGATCTCAGGGTCACAGCAATTCACTAACCTGCAGAGTTATAAAGGACTACTCGCTGCCAAAAATCTGTTGAGGGAAAGCCACGAGGCGGAAGGGAAAATGAGGAAGAATGGCATGAAACAGATTTGAAGAGGTACATTGGAATCGCCTTTAAACACAGAAAAGCATTACAACTTCGAAAATTATGGAAATGGCCATAAAGGGCATATGGGTTTTCACGTGAATATATTCAGGAGAAAACACATATGCCCTTTTTGGACAAGCAAGCAAGCGGGCAATGCAAATCGGCACTACAAAGAAGTATCACTTCCCACCGGTCATAAGGGACATCCGCAAAAAGTGTAAACACCAGAAAGGCAAGACAGGCACTGGAGAACAGGGAGCCTTGTTATGCTGATGGGCGGAATGTAAATTGCCAACTTCCTCTCTGGAGGAGTGCATTGTGTTCCCTAAAACAAGTAAACAACAGAGCTACAGAGCCATGGGCACTTCCAGTCTAGGGAATATATCTTGGGAAAACTGAAAATAAATAAGACAGATCGACAGCAAAATTCAGGGCTGCACTGCTTACAAAAACCTCAACTTGCGTACACCTTAAATATCCCAGGAAAGCCAAAAATGGTTCAAGAAATTGTGGAACTTACGTATGATGGAATATCCCTCAGCCATGAAATCAATGTCATAAGGCCAGTAGCAGCAAAATGAGTGGATTTAGGTACGATAATTCTAAGTGAAATAAGTCACACAGAAAAAGAAACTTATCATAAGATATCACTTATGAAGATCCTGTAAACATGGCTACACATGAACTGAGTTAGGAAAGAGAAGAGAGACTCACATTTAAAAAACACGCTTATGCCTGCTTAAGGGGGAAGGAGAGGTGGGGTGATGCATAAAATCAGAGTTTGATATTAGTACAGGTACATTTCTAAAAACCAAATACGGAATAGACAATACATACACCTTCCTCGGTGAAAGGGACTCAACACCCCATATTCACCAATGAGTAATATATCTTACTAGTATGAATCTTAAAACGTATGTAATGATATGTCTCCGTAAGGGAATCAAGTGTGTCTAGACTGGCATAAACATGACAGTGAGAATCAGCTCAAACCCACTATAAAAAGGAATTTCAAATACAAAACAAAAAAACAGCGAAATTTCTTACAATTCCTTCAGGGTCTCTGATGAAACCTGAAATCACCCTATGTACAATGACAGCTGGATGTGGCATAAGGCTGGATACTTGGGACTGAGAGGATTGGTGAGATTGGGTGAGCAAATGCAGACCCTTTAAAGCAATAATGAGTGGCACCCATTCCATGGGTCCCAACTCTCCAGGTTGAAGGGAATATTACTACAGCTATAACATGTACGGGAAACCTAGAGAATGGACACACTGTGAATACGAAAGGTCTCTAAAATTCAACTAATAGTCCCTCTCCTGGTGCTCCAGTTTGACTTTCCAACTGATTTACTATCAATCTCCCAACTTGGAGAGACAGCCCCTTTAACCTCCTGGTTCTCACAGGTTCCCAATTTGGCAGAGGATGAAAGGGAAGAGGGAGAACCAATGAGAGAGTAGCTGTTAGGCATTTGGACGGGAACATGTTCCTCTAATTTCCCGGCCGGAAGAATAATTAACCAAAGTCTCAGCCACCCACCGGACACCAGTATAGGTCCTGAACCAAAGTTTGGACTTGCATTCAACTCACAAAAAACGAGTTGAAAAATGGAGCTCAGGGGAACAGCAATTCACAAACTGGCAGAGAAATATAGGACAACTATCGTCCAAATATCTGTTTAATGGAAGGCAACGAGGCGGACTTGAAAGCGAGGCAGAATAGCAGGAAACAGATTTCAAGAGGTATGTTGGAATCGCCTTTAAATCACAGGAAGATGGGCACAACTTCGACAATGATGCACTTGGCCAAAAAGGGCGTATTCCTTTTCTCCTGTATATATTCAGGAAAAAACGAATACGCCCTTTTTGGCCATCCAGCAAGCGGGCAATGCAAATCTGCACTACAAAGAATTATCACCTCCAACCAGTCAAAAGGGATATCTGCAAAATGTGTAAAAAGCAGAAAGGCAAGACAGCCCCTGGAGAACTGGGAGCCTTGTTATGCTGATGGGCGGGACGTAAATTGACAACTGCCTCTCTGGAGGAGTGCATTGTGTTCCCCAAAACAAGTAAACAACAGAGCTACAGAGCCAAGGGCACTTCCAGCCTAGTGAATATACCTTGGGAAAACTGAAAATCAATAAGACATATCCACCCCCAAATTTAGAGCTGCACTGCTTACAAGAACCTCAACTTGTGTACATCTTAAATATCCCAGGAAAGATAAAAATGGTTCAAGAAATTGGGGTACATATGTACGATGGAATATCCCTCAGCCATGAAATCAATGTCATAAGACCAGTAGCAGCAAAATGAGTGGATTTAGGTACGATGATTCTAAGTGAAATAAGTCACAGAGAAAAAGAAACTTATCATAAGATATCACATATGAAGGTCCTGTAAACATGGCTACACATGAACTGAGTTAGGAAAGAGAACAGATACACACATTTAGAAAACTCTCCGTTGCCAGCTTAAGAGGGAAGGGGAGGTGGGGTGATGCATAAACCCAGAGTTTGATATTAGTACATGTACCTTTCCAAAAATCAGATATGGAATAGACAAGACCTACACCTACCTCAGTGAAAGGCACTCAAAACCCCATATTACCTGCAGAGGAATATATCTGACTAGTAAGAATCTTATAACCTATTTATTGATATGTCTCCATGAGGCAATCAAGTGTTTCTAGACTGGCATAAACATGGCACTGAGAATCAGCTCACACCCACTATAAAAAGGAATTTCAAACACACACAAAAACAGAGGAAATTCTTTACAAATTCTTCAGGGTCTTTGACGAAACCTGGAATGACCCAATCTACATCGACAGCTGGATGTGGCATAAGGCTGGACACTTCGGACTGAGAGGATTGGTGAGATTGGGTGAGCAAATGCAGACCCCTTAATGCAATAATGTGTGGCACCCATTCCATGGGTCCCAACTCTCCAGGTTGAAGGGAATATTACTACAGATAAAACATGTATGGGAAACCTAGAGAAAGTATACTCTGTGAATACGAAAGGTTTCTAAAACTCAACTAATAGTCCCTCTGCTGGTGCTCTGGTTTGACTTTCCAACTGCTTTACTATCAATCTCCCAACTTGGAGAAACAGCCCCTTTAACCTCCTAGTTTGCCCAGGTTGCCAATTTGGCAGAGGCTGAAAGGGAAGAGGGAGAATCAAGGAGAGATTAGCTGTTAGGCGTTTGGACGGTCACATGCCACTCTAATTTCATGTCAGGAAGAGGAATTAACCAAAGACTCAGTCTAGCACAGTAAACCAGTATAGGTCGTGAAGCAGTCTTTTGGACTTGCGTTCAGCTCACAAAAACGAGTTCAAAAAAGGAGCTCAGGGGCACACCAATTCACAAACAGGCAGAGTAATAAAGGAAAATTATCATCCAAAAATCTGTTGAGTGAAGGCAACGAGGTGGACTTGAAAGCGAGGCATAATAGCAGGAAACAGATTTCAAGAGGTACGTTGGAATTGCCTTGAAAGAACAGGTAGAGGGCACAACTTTGTCAATGATGCACTTGGCCAAATAGGGCATATGCATTTTCTCCTGAATATAATCAGGTGAAATCACATACGCCCTTTTTCGCCAAGCAAGCAAGCGAGCAATGCAAATCTTCACTACAAAGAAGTATCACTTCCGACCGGTCAAAAGGAACATCCACAAAATGGGTAAAAACCAAAAAGGCAAGACAGGCCCTGGAGAACAGCGAGCCTTGTTATGCTGATGGGCGGGATGTAAATTGCCAACTGCCTCTATGGAGGAGTGCATTGTGTTCCATAAAACAAGTAAGCAACAGAGCTACAGAGCCAAGGGCACTTCCAGTATAGGGAATATACCTTGGGAAAATTGAAAATCAATAAGAAAGAGCCACCCGAAAATTTAGGGCTGCACTGCTTACAAGAACGTCAACTTGGGTACACCTTAAGTATCCCAGGAAAGATAAAAATGGTTAAGAAATTGTGGTACTTACGTATGATGGAATATCCCTCAGCCATGAAATCAATGTCATAAGACCAGTAGCAGCAAAATGAGTGGATTCAGGTATGATGACTCTAAGTGAAATAAGTCACACAGAAAAAGAAACATATCATAAGATATCACTTATGAAGATCCTGTAAACAAGGCTACACATGAACTGAGTTAGGAAAGAGAAGAGAGTCTCACATTTAGAAAACACGCCTATGCCGGCTTAAGGGTGAAGGAGAGGTCGGGAGATGCATAAAACCAGAGTTTGATATAAGCACAGGTACCGTTCCAAAAACCAAGTATGGAATAGACAAGACCTACACCTTCCTCAGTGAAAGGGACTCAAAACCCCATATTTCACGCAGAAAAATATATCTGACTAGTAAGAATCTTAAAACCTATGTATTGATATGTCTCCGTAAGAGAATCAAAAATTTCTAGACTGGCATAATCATGGCAGCGAGAATCAGCTCAAACCCAATATAAAAAGGAATTTCAAAAACAAAACAAAAGAACAGGGAAATTCTTTACAATTCCTTCAGGGTCTCTGATGAAACCTGGAATGACCCTATCTACAATGACAGCTGGATGCGGCATAAGGCTGGACACATGGGACTGAGAGGATTGGTGAGATAGGGTGAGCAAATGCAGACCCTTTGAAGCAATAATGCAAGGCACTCATTCCATGGGCTCCAACTCTCCAGGTTGAAGGGAATATTACTACAGCTATTACATGTACGGGAAACCTAGAGAATGGACACACTGTGAATACGAAAGGTCTCTAAAACTCAAAGAATAGTCCCTCTCCTGGTACTCCGGTTTGACTTTCCAACTGATTTACTATCAATCTCCCAACCTGGAGAGACAGCACCTTTAACCTCCTGTTTTGCACAGGTTGCCAATTTGGCAAAGGATGAAAGGGAAGAGGGAGAACCAAAGAGAGAGTAGCTGTTAGGCATTTGGACGGGCACATGTCACTCTTATTTCCCGGGAGGAAGAAGAATTAACCAAAGTGTCAGCCACACACCGGCAACCAGTATAGGTCCTGAACCAAAATATTGGACAGGCGTTCAGCTCACTAAAAACGAGTTAAAAAATGGAGCTATAGGGCAGAGCAATTCAAAAACTGGCAGAGTAAAAAAGGACAACAGTCATCCAAAAATCATTTGAGGGAAGGCAACGAGGCAGACTTGAAAGTGAGGCAGAATAGCAGCAAAAAGATTTCAAGAGGTACGCTGGAATCACCTGTAAAGCACAGGAAGAGGGGCACAACTTCGACAATGATGCACTTGGCCAAAAAGGGTGTATGCGTTTTCTCCTGAGTATATTCAGGAAAAAACGCATACGCCCTTTTTGGCCAAGCAAGCAAGCGGACAATGTAAGTCTGCACTACAAAGAAGTATCAATTCCCACCTGTCCAAAAGGACATCCACAAAAAGTGTAAAAACCAGAAATTCAAGACAGGCCCTGGAGAACAAGGAGCCTTGTTATGCTGATGGGCGGGATGTAAATTGCCAACTGCCTCTCTGGAGGAGTGCATTGTGTTCCCTAAAACAAGTAAACAACAGAGCTACAGAGCCAAGGACACTTCCAGTCTAGGGAATATAACTTGGGAAAACTGAAAATCAATAAGACAGAGCCACCCCAAATTTTAGGGCTGCACTGCTTACAAGAACCTCAACTTGGATACACCTTAATATCCCAGGAAATATAAAAATGATTCAAAAAATTGTGGTACTTACGTATGATGGAATATCCCTCAGCCATGAAATCAATGTCATAAGACCAGTAGCAGCAAAATGAGTGGATTCAGGTACGATGATTCTAAGTGAAATAAGTCACACAGAAAAAGAAGCTTATCATAAGATATCACTTATGAAGATCCTGTAAACATGGCTACACATGAACTGAGTTAGGAAAGAGAACAGAGTCTCACATTTAGAAAACACACTTATGCCTGCTTAAGGCGGAAGGAGAGGTGGGGTGATGCATAAAACCAGAGTTTGATATAAGCACAGGTACCGTTCCAAAAACCAACTATGGAATAGACAAGACCTACCTATACCTTCCTCAGTGAAAGGGACTCAAAACACCATATTTCCCGCAGAGGAATATATCTGAGTAGTAAGAATCTTAAAACCTATGTATTGATATGTCTCCCTAAGGGAATCAAGTGTGTCTAGACAGGCATACACATGGCTTCGAGAATCAGCTCAAACCAACTATTAAAATGTATTTGAAAAACAAAAGAAAGGGAAATTCTTTACAATTCCTTCAGGGTCTCTGATGAAACCTGGAATGACCCTATCTACACTGACAGCTGAATATGGCATAAGGCTGGACACATGGGACTGAGAGGATTGGTGAGATTGGGTAAGCAAATGCAGACCCTTTAAAGCAATAATGCATGAATCCCATTCCATGGGTCCCATGTCTCCAGGTTGAAGGGAATTTTACTACAGCTATAACATGTACGGTAAACAATAGAGAATGGACACACTGTGAATATGAAAGGTCTCTAAAACTCAACGAATACTCACTCTCCTGGTGCTCCGGTTTGACTTCCCAACTGCTTTACTATCAATCTCCCAACTTGGAGAGACAGCCCCTTTAACCTCCTGGTTCGCACAGGTTGCCAATTTGGCAGAGGATGAAAGGGAAGAGGGAGAACCAATGAGACAGTAGCTGGTAGGCATTTGGACGGGCACTTCTCACTCTTATTTCCCGACAGGAAAAAGAATTAACCAAAGTTTCAGCCACCCACTGGGAACCAGTATAGGTACTGAAATAAAATATTGGACTTTCGTTCAGCTCACAAAAAAACGAGTTAAATAATGTAGCTCAGGGGTACAGCAATTCACAACCAGGCAGAGTAATAAAGGACAACTATCATCCCAAAATCGGTTGAGGGAAGGCAACGAGGCGGACTTGAAAGCGAGGCAGAATAGCAGGAAACTGATTTCAAAAGGTACGTTGGAATCACCTGTAAAGCACAGTAAGAGGCTCACAACTTCGACAATTATGCACTTGGCCAAAAAGGGCGTATGGGTTTTCTCCTGAATATATTCAGGGAAAACGCATACGCCCCTTTTGGCCAAGCAAGCAAGCAGGCAATGCAATTGTGCAGTAAAAAGAAGAATCACTTCCCACCGGTCAAAAGGGACATCCACAAAATGGTTGAAATTCAGAAAGGCAAGACAGGCCCTGGAGAACAGAGAGCCTTGTTATGCTGATGCAAGGGATGTAAATTTTCAACTGCCTCTCTGGAGGAGTGCATTGTGTTCCCTAAAACAAGTAAACAACAGAGCTACAGAGCCAAGGGCACATCCAGTCCAAGGAATATACCTTGGGAAAATTGAAAATCAATAAGACAGAGCCACCCCAAAATTTAGGGCGGCACTGATTACAGGAACCTCAACTTGGGTACACCTTAAATATCCCAGGAATGATGAAAATGGTTCAAAAAATTGTGGTACTTATGTACGACGGAATATGCCTCAGCCATGAAAACAATGTCATAAGACCAGTAGAAACAAAATGAGTGGATTCAGGTACGATGATTCTAAGTGAAATAAATCACACAGAAAAAGAAACTTATCATAAGATATCACTTATGAAGATCCTGTAAACATGGCTACACATGAACTGAGTTAGGAAAAGAAGAGAGTCTGACATTTAGAAAACACTCTTATGCCTACTTAAGGGGGAAGGAGAGGTGGGGTGATGCATAAAACCAGAGTTTGATATAAGCACAGGTACCGTTCCAAATACCAACTCTGGAATAGACAAGACCTACACCTTCCTCAGGGAAAGGGACTCAAAACCTCATATTTCCCACAGAGGAATATATCTGACTAGTAAGAATCTTAAAACCTATGTATTGATATATCTCCATATGGGAATCAAGTGTGTCGAGACTGGCATAAACATGGCAGCAAGAATCAGCTCAAACCCACTATAAAACGGAATTTGAAGAACAAAGAAAAGGGAAATTCTTTACAATTTCTTCAGGGTCTCTGATGAAATCCAGAATGACCCTATCTACAATGACAGCTGGATGGGGCATAAGGCTGGACACATGGGACTGAGAGGATTGGTGAGATTGGGTGAGAAAATGCAGACCCTTTAAAGCAATAATGCATGGCACCCATTCAATGGATCCCATGTCTTCAAGTTGAAGGGAATATTACTACAGGTATAACATGTACGGGAAACCTAGAGAATGGACACATTGTGAATACAAAAGGTCTCTACAACTCAACAAATAGTCCCTCTCCTTGTGCTCCGGTTTGACTTTCCAACTGCGTTACTATCAATCTCCCAACGTGGAGAGACAGCACCATTAACCTCCTGGTTCGCACAGGTTGCCAATTTGGCAGAGGATGAAAGGGAAGAGGGAGAATCAATGAGAGAGTAGCTGTTAGGCATTTGGACGGGCAAATGTCACTCTTGTTTCCCGGGAAGAAGAAGAATTAACAAATGTCTCAGCCACCCACCGGGAACCAGTATAGTTCCTGAAACAAAATATTGGACTTGCGTTCAGCTCAGAAAAAACGAGTTAAAAAATGGAGCTCAGGGGCACAGCAATTCACAAGCAGGCAGAAAAATAAAGGGCATATATCGTCCAAAAATCTGTTGTGGGACGGCAACGAGGCAGACTTGAAAGCGAGGCAGAATAGCAGGAAACAGATTTCAAGAGGTACGTTGGAATTGCCTTTAAAGCACAGAAAGAGGGGCACAACTTCAACAATGATGCACTTGGCCAAAAAGTGCGTATGTGTTTTCTCCTGAATATATTCAGGAAATAACGCATACGCCCTTTTTGGCCAAGCAAGCAAGCAGGCAATGCAAATCTGCACTACAATGAAGTATCAATTTCCAGCAGTCAAAATGGACATCCACAAAATGGGTAAAAACCAGAAAAGCAAGGTATGCCCTGGAGAACAGGGAGCCTTGATATGCTGATGGGCAGGATGTAAATTGCCAACTGCCACTCTGGAGTAGTACATTGTGCTCCCTAAAACAAGTAAACAACACAGCTACAGAGCCAAGGGCACTTCCAGTCTAGGGAATATACCTTGGGAAAACTGAAAATCAATAAGACAGAGCCCCCACAAAATTTAGGGCTGCACTGCTTACAAGAACCTCAACTTGGGTACACCTTAAGTATCCCAGGAAAGATAAAAATGGTTCAAAAAATTGTGGTACATACGTACGATGGAATATCCCTCAGCAATGAAATCAATATCATAAGACCAGTAGTAGCAAAGTGAGTGGATACAGGTACGATAATTCTAAGTGAAATAAGTCACACAGAAAAAGAAACTTATCATAAGATATCACTTATGAAGATCCTGTAAACATGGCTACACATGAACTGAGTTAGGAAAGAGAACAGAGTCTCACATTTAGAAAACACTCTTATGCCTGCTGAAGGGGGAAGGAGAGGTGGGGTGATGCATAAAACCAGAGTTTGATATAAGCACAGGTACCGTTCCAAAAACCAACTGTGGAATAGACAAGACCTACACATTCCTCAGTGAAAGGGTCTCAAAACCACATATTTCCTGCAGAGGAATATATCTGACTAGTAAGAATCTTAAAACCTATGTATTGATATGTCTCCATAAGGGAATCAAGTATGTCGAGACTAGCATAAACATGGCAGCGAGAATCAGCTGAAACCAACTATAAAAAGGAATTTCAAAAACAAAAAAAAAGGGAAATTCTTCACAATTCCTTCAGGGTTTCTGATGAAACCTGGAATGTCCCTATCTACAAAAACAGCTGGATGTGGAATAAGGCTGGACACATGGGACTGAGAGGATTGGTGAGATTGGGTGAGCAAATGCAGACCGTTTAAAGCAATAAGGCATGGCCCCCATTCCATGGGTCCCAACTCTCCAGAATGAAGGGAATATTACTACAGCTCTAACATGTACGGGAAACCTAGAGAATGGACACACTGTGAATACGAAAGGTTTCTAAAACTCAGTGAATAGTCCCTCTCTTGGTGCTCCCGTTTGACTTTCCAACTCCTTTACTATCAGTCTCCCAACTTGGAGAGACAGCATCTTTAACCTCCTGCTTCGCACAGGTTGCCAATTTGGCAGAGGATTAAATGGAAGAGGGAGAACCAATGAGAGAGTAGCTGTTAGGCATTTGGACGGGTATATGTCACTCTTATTTCCGGTGAGGAAGAAGAATTAATCAATGTCTCAGCAACCCACTGGGAACCAGTATAGGTCTTGAACCAAAATATTAGACTTGCGTTCAGCTCACAAAAAACGAGTTAAATAATGGAGCTCAGGGGCACAACAATTCACAAACTGGCAGAGTAATAAAGGACAACTATCATCCAAAAATCTGTTGACGGAAGGCAACGAGGTGAACTTGAAAGCCAGGCAGAATAGCAGGAAACAGATTTCAAGAGGTACGTTGGAATCCCCTTTAAAGCACAGGAAGAGGGGCAAAACTTCGACAATGATGCACTGGGCCAAAAAGGGCGTGTGCGTTTTCTCCTGAATATATTCAGGAGAAAACGCACACGCCCTTTTTGGCCAAGCAAGCAAGCAGGCAATGCAAATCTGCACTACAAAGTAGTATGACTTCCCACCGTTTAAAAGGGACATCCACAAAATCTTTAAAAACCAGAAAGGCAAGACAGGCCCTGGAAAACAGGGAGTCTTGTTATGCTAATGGGCGGGATGTAAATTGCCAACTACCTCTCTGGAGGAGTGCATTGTGTTCCCTAAAACAAGTAAACAACAGAGCTACAGAGTCAAGGGCACTTCCAGTCTAGGAAATATACCTTGGGAAAACTAAAAATCAATAAGACAGAGCCACCACAAAATTTAGGGCTTCACTGCTTACAAGAACCTCAACTTGGGTATACCTTAAATATCCCAGGAAAGACAAAAATGGTTCAAGAAATTGTGGTACTTACGTACGATGGTATATCCCTCAGCCATGAAATCAATTTCATAAGGCCAGTAGCAGCAAAATGAGTGGATTCAGGTACGATGATTCTAAGTGAAATAAGTCACACAGAAAAAGAATCTTATCATAAGATATCACTTATGAAGGTCCTGTAAACATGGCCTCACATGAACTGATTTAGGAAAGATACCAGAGTAATGAATCTTATCATAAGATATCACTCATAGCGGGAATGTACACATGGCTACACATTAACTGAATGACAAACACAACGGAGTCACAAGTTTAGAAAACAAGCTTCTGCCTGCTTAATGGGAAAGGCGAGGTGGGGTGATGCATAAAATCACAGTTTTAAATTAGCACAGATACCGTTACCTAAACCAAGTATGTAATAGACAACACCTAATCCCGCCAAAATGAACTGGACTCAACACCCCATATTCATTGCAAGGAATATGTCTGACTCTCAGTATTTTAAAACATATGTATTCCCATGTCTCCATAAAAGAATCATGTGTGTGTATAACGGCATGAACAGAGCACTGAAATTCAGTTAAACCCACTTATAAAAATAAATTTCAAAAGCAAAATGCAAAAACAGCGAAACAGTGAAAAAGTCTTAAAAATTTCGTTCAGGGACTCTGATGCAACCTGGATTGACCACCTTTACACCCACAGCTGGATGAGACATAAGACTGGACACTTGGGGCTGACAAGATTGCTGAGGTTGTGTGAGCAAAAGAACACCACTTAGAGCAATACTGTGTGCTACCCATTCTAGTGGTCCCAACTCTCCAAGTTTAAGGGAATCTTCCTACAGTTAAAACATGCATGGGAAACCCAGTGGATGGTACACTGTGTAATTGGGAAAGTTTTCTAAAAGGTACCTCATTTTTCCTTTTGTCATGCTCAGCTTCGCCATTCCATCTGCATTACTAAAAATCTCCCCACTTGGAGTGTCAGCGCCTTTACCCTCCCTTTATGCACAGTTTGCAAATTGTGCAGAGGATGAACAGGAAGAGGGGGAATAAATGAGAGATTAGCTGTAGGTGTTTGGATGGGCACATGTCACTCTAGTTTCCCACCAGGAAGAAGAATTAACCAAAGGCTCAGCCTGAAGCCCCAGAACAGGACTAGTGCCTAAAGCCATCCTGCGGTATTGCAGCCAGCTCACAAATAGGCGAGTTGAAAAATGGAAATCAGGGGCACAGCAATTCACAAACTTGCAGAGTTATAAAGGACAACTATCATCCAGAAATATATTGAGGAAAGGCAGTGAAGAGGATTTGAATGCAAGGCAGAATTGAAGGAAACAGATTTCAAGAGGTAGATTGGAGTCGTCTTTAAAGCACATGAAAAGCGACAGAATTTCGACAATGTTGCCCTTGGCTGAAAAGGGACTATGTGTATTTTCTTGAATATATTCAGGAAAAAATGCATATGCCCTTTTTGGCCAAGCAAGCCATCAGGCATTGCAAATCCACACTACAGAGAAGTGTCCCTTACCTCCAGTCAAAAGGGCCATCCAAAAATAGTGTAAAAACCACAAATGCAGGACAGGCCATGGAGAAAAGGGAGTCTGGTTACGCCGATGGACAGGATGTAAATTGCCAACAGCCTCTCTGGAGAACTGTATGTTGTTTTCTAAAACAGAGCTACAGAGCATAGCACACTTCCACTCATGGGCGTGTATTTTGGGAAAACTAAAACTCCACAACACACAGCCAGCCCAAACTTTAGGGCTGCTCTGTTTACAAGAACCTCGACTTCAGTACACTTTAAATATCCCAGGAAAGGAAAAAAAAATAGATATAGATGTTGTGGTACTTATATACAATGGAATGTCACTCAGACATAAAATCAATGTCATAAGGCCAATAGCAGCATAATGAGTGGCTTTAGGTATGATGATGCTAAGTGAAATGAGCCACAAAGTAAAAGAAACTTATTGTAATATATCACTTATAGAGGGAATGTAAACATGGCTACACATGAACTGAATTTCAAAAGAGAACAGAGTTACACATTTAGAAAACACACTTACGCCTCCTTAATGGGAAAGGTGACGTGTGGTGATGTGTAAAAGCAGAGTTTGAAATTAGCACAGATCCCATTCCATATACCAAATATGTAATAGACAAGACCTACTCCTTTCTCAATGAACTGGACACAAAACAACCTATTCACTGAAGAGGAATATATCTGACTGGTAATAATCTTGAAACCTATGTATTTATATGTCTCCATAATGGAATCAAGTGTATGTAGATTGGCATAAACACAGATCAATGGAACAGGACAGAAAGCCCAGAGATAAACCTACATACCTATGGCTATCTCATCTATGACAAAGGAGCTAAGGATATACAATGGAGAAAAGATAGTCTCTTCAGTAATTGGTGCTGAGAAAACTGGACCCCTACACATAAAAGAATGAAATTAGAACACTCCATAACACCATACACAAAAATAAACTCTAAATTGATTAGAGATCTAAATATAAGACCAGACACTATAAAACACTTAGAGGAAACCATAGGCAGAACACTCTATGACATAAATCACAGCAAGATCCTTTTTGACCCACCACTTAGAGAAATGGAAATAAAAACAGAAATCAACAAATGGGACCTAATGAAACTTAAAAGCTTTTACACAGTACAGGAAAACATAAACAAGATGCAAAAACAACCCTCAGAATGGGAGAAAATATTTTCAAATGAAGCAATTGACAAAGGATTAATCTCCTAAATTTACAAGCACCGCATGTAGCTCAATATCACAAAAACAAACAACCCAATACAAAAACGGGCAGAAGACCTAAATAGACATTTCTCCAAAGAAGATATACAGATTACCAAGAAACACATGAAAGGATGCTGAACATCACTAATCATTAGAGAAATGCAAATCAAAACTACCCTGAGGTATCACCTCACAGCAGTCAGAGTGGCAATCATCAAAAAAATCTACAAAACAATAAATGCTGGAGAGGCCTTTATTGGAGAAAAGGGCACACACTTGCACTGTGGGTGGGAATGTAAATTGATATGGGCACTAGGGAGAACAGTACGGAGGTTCCTTTAAATAACTAACAATAGAAGTACCATATGACACAACAATACAACTACTGGACATTTGCCTTGTGAAAACCATAATTCAAAAAGAGTTATGTACAAAAATGTTCATTGCAGCTCTATTTGCAATAGCCAGGACATGGAAGCAACCTAAGTGTCCAGCAACAGATGAATGGATAAAGAAGATCTGGCACATATATACAATGGAATATTACTCACCCATACATAGGAATGAAATTGGGTCATTTGTAGAGACCTTGATGGATCTAGAGACTGTCATACAGAGTGAAGTAAGTCAGAAAGAGAAAAACAAATATTGTATATTAATGCATATATGTGGAACCTAGAAAAATGGTACAGATGAACCGGTTTGCAGGGCAGAGATAGAGACACAGATGTAGAGAAAAAACAAATGGACACCATGGGGGGAACACCATGTGAGGGTGGTGGTGGGATGAATTTGGAGACTAGGATTCACATGTGCACACTTATATGTATAAAATAGATATCCAATAAGAACCTGCTGTATAAAATAAATAAATAAATTTTAAAAAATTAAAATAAATAAATAACATTTAATCAAATAAAACAGAAAAAAAGTTTTTCCCTTCACATAGATGTCTTTATATTAATGCATTATTTCCATGTTTATATCTCCAAATTAAAAAAAAAGAGGAATAAATAAAATCTACCTTGAACCAAAAAGAAAAAAAGAAAAAAAAAAAAAAAAAAAAAAAAAAACAGAACCCACCAGTTATACAGAGGAAAATCGTATCAGGGCACTTGCTCCAGTGGTAAAAAATTCTTAAGTTGGTCAGAGGTGGGAAATCGTCTCCCATGCACTCAGCAGCACTCCCCCCCACAAGGAGCATCCTCATTGCAAAGCTGGGGGACGGTGTCGAGGCGTGTGTGAGTAAATGTGAGCTGAGCCCCAGTCCTGCTGCAGCTGAACTCTTCCCACCCTTTCCAGGTAAAACACCTGAATATGTACAAGCACTTGCAAGCCTAGAGGAAGGGCTTTGGAGCCACAATAGCGAGAGCACGCAGGACGAATTGGTGCCTGCAGGCCAGCCAGGATGGTCCTGGCCCCAGATGCTCTTCTGGAATCTTTCCATTTCCCTGCCTGAGATACCCCTCCTGCCATGGCCCCCACTGCTTTTTTACTTCCTCACCTCTGCCTGGGGAGAAATTCCAGTGGCAGGTATGGATGACATATCCTCTTCTTTAGCAGGTGGCAGCCTGGCAACTCATGCAGAAAGTCCAGCAGAGCCCCACTCACACAGGGCCACGCACAAAGCCATGGCCTCTCCCTCTGTACCACCACCCCAGGCCCGACACTGCTGACAGGGCAGAGAATATGGCGTCAGGCACAGCTACAGGGGCTCTTGCTGACTGGAGAGGTGTTTATATTGACCTCAACCCAGGCACACCTGGGGAGGGCTGGCACGCAGTGTCAGGCTGCCCAAATCAGCCAATCCTCACCCCTCAGGGGCTCACAGTTGCAGAAAATGAAACTTGTTAAACGGGCCAGGCCCAAGGAAGAGGTGTGGGCTCCTGAGAGTCAGGATAGACAAGGGGCTGCAGCTGCGGCTTGTTTTCTTATCATTTTATCTGGTCCATGAGTGGAAAACAACTTCAAGAAGACCCTATCCTAATGAGAGGAACCCAGGAGTCAGGGAGAGGAGTGATGGTGGGTGGAGACAGAGGCCTGGTGCCCTGGCTGCAGTGGAAGTGTCTGGAAGACCAGGCAGAGAGAGGCTGCACAGAGTGATAGCCAGGGTCACAGACCTGTCAGAGCTGCTGTTTGTTAGTTCAAGTCCTGCTCTGAGGTGTTCTGTGTCAGCTGTGAGCGACAGGTGAGCTGGGGGTTCTCTGCAAGGTGGGCTATGTGCACAGTTCCTGTGTGTCCAGCCCTGCTGGGGTACCTGCCCAGGGGAGTTCCGTATCCTGGGAAGGGCCTGACTATGAGAGCCCCATGGGCTGCTGGGTAGCTGCACAGGTGAGCTCCATACCCTTGGAAGGACTTGACCACGAGAGCCCCGTGGGCTGTGGGGTGCGGGATGCAGCCCAGGTGAGCTCCATATCCTGGGATTGTCCTGACCACGAGAGCCCCATGGGCTGCTGGAGACCTGGTAAAGGATATCAGGACAGTCAGTGAAGCCACCGAGGATCTACATCCAGTAGCTCCTATTTCCTACACCCTGCTGCTCATTCTACCATCCACCAGGCCATGGCATTCTGTATTACACTTCAATGATGCCTTCTTCTGTATTCCATTCATCTCAGAGTCACAAGAATTTTTGGCTTGTGAGTGGCAGGACACAACATGCAACACAAGCAATAATGCTGGGCCGTGCTGCCCCAATGGTTCAAAAATCCCCACACCATCATTGGGGAAATGTCCTCTAAAGACCTAAAAGTTCTACCTCTGTAAAAGGGAACCCTCCTTCAATATGCAGATGACATTCTGATCGCCAGGCCTACTAAAGACGCCTCTGAACTACCTAGCCAAGAAAGGATAGAAGGTGTCCAAGAAAAAGGCTCAAATATCCCAGGCTCAGGTGACATGCCTGGGCTTCATTCTCACAGATACTCGGAGAAACGCATCCCAGGATAGGGAAGAAGCCATTTGCAGCCTTACCTCTTCTAAAACTAGAAGACAGCTTAGGGGTTCCTGGGGAGGCCAAGGTTTTCTGCATCTGGATCCCTAACAATAGTCTGATAGCTCGGCCTCTACCTGAAACACTGACACGAAAAGATGATGATCCTTTTGAATAGAATCCAGAAGCAGCCTTTCAAGAATGGAAAGAGCAGTCAATTCAGACCCTTGCCCAGGAACTCCCTAATTTAGCTAAACCCTTTGAGCTTTACATACCCGGTCAAAGGTTAATTGCCCTTGGAGCCTTAGTGCAAAAACTGGGACCACTTGAAATGGAGCAACACAAGAATGCCCTTCAGGTATGATAAACTATGGTCACCAAGGGCTTTGCCCACCAACTCATCAGGCCAGGATACTGGGGTATCTAAAAAGCTAGAAATCAGCAGCCCACAAGGCCAGCTCCCTCCTAAGGGAAAAGGACCCCACGTCGTGATCCTAACCACCCATCATGCCCTGAAGTTACAGGTGTCGCTCTGTGGACACACTGACCTCGATTGAGGAGGCCCTCCAACTCCACCTCCAGAGAGACAAACGGGGGCAACGGGGCCCCAAGATGACTCGTGTGACCATCACTTGACCTGGAGTTTCTCTCCGAAAACAACAAGACTGTGCCCCGAAAGAGCAGACTACTGCTTGCAGGACTTACTGCACCCAGAGGGGAGCTGATAAGCTTGGCGGGGGAAACGTATATCACGCTTTCACCATAGAAAACCCTACAGACACCGCAGTGATGGTGGCCAATATGACCGGCTGGACTGCTGGCTACTTCTAAATGCCGTTGACTCAGTGGACGTCATGGTCCTGGATCACCACTGACCCTGGACTGTCTGGGAGTTGCGCGGGCAGGGTTCTGACACACGGTGCTCTTTGTACATTAATTCAGGGACGTAATTAAAGAAAGCACAGACTACTGGTCAGAGCATCTAGGCTGGCAAAAACCGTCAGCCTAAGGTTGCCGAACAAATGTGGGGTGGGGTGAAACCTGCCACCTCAGCATCTCTGTGCAGCTCTTTCCTGGACACTTAAAGGTCATTAGAATCTATAACACATCCAATGCTGTTGCTCAGGCGTACAGGAAGTGAGGCAGGAGGCCTTGGGGCAATCAACCTCACCTGCAGGCTGGTGGGGAGACGTTTTGCCCCTCCCCCCAGGTATCAGGGCTGTCACCACAGCATGAAGCAGTTACAAAAGAGGGGTCTGCACCCTCAACACCCCAAGAATGAGGAACGGAACAAAAAGCAGAGGAGGGGTTCGTCTCCGGCAACGTTCATTAAAAATTCCTGGGAGATAAAAAGAGAACCTGGGCAATAAAATAAAGTCTAACCTGTTTTTCCTTTGTGCTTTGTCTAATTTCACGTGCTCCTAGGGTTCCGCATGCAGAGGTCCCACACCCGGCACTTCAGACCCGATTTCCTAGTGCAGAATGGCTGTGTCGACACCTCAGCTAGCGGGGTCCCATGCAGACTCCACGGCATAGAGCCTGAGCTGCAGCCAACCCAGCCCTCGAGAGCTCCATCCCCTCCCTCCCACTGACACTGCCGGGATCCCTACACAGCAGCCCAGCCCACAGCCCGTGGGGGACTGCATGCTCTCACCTCTCCATTCCGTTTTCAAAATAATGTTTCCTTTGCTTCTGAACCAAATTCAGTCTTGATCTGTTGGCTCCAATGACACTGGGCTTGGGGACTCCTGTTGGGGTCCACTCTGGAGGATCAGTAACAGAAATTGAGAACTTTGTAACTTCAATGAAAAGATGTGTGAGCCAAACTGTATTTAACATAGAGCAGTGTATAATGCTCGGGTAAAATAAGATGTTTCTAAGACTTACCTTTGATATTTCCATCACTTTACTATAAGCAAGTTCAGTGAAGACGTCTGTCTTATTTGTCAGGTCAACATTAGAGAAATGAAGTGATTTATTTCCATGGATGTACATCAAATACTCTTGGCTGAAGCTTCAATCTTGTTTTGAATGCTTTTCCATTGAAAAGGATACCTCTCTTTCAGCTCCCCCATTTCTGAGAAGTATAAAATCTTATAATTTATTATTACCAAAGGGGAAAGGTAGGAGAAGGGATAAATTAACAGTTTGGGATTAACACATACACACTGCTATGTATAAAATAGATCATCAACAAGGAACTACTGTATAGCACAGGGAACTACACTGAATATTTTGCAATAAACTATAAGGGGAAATAATCTGAAAAAGAATCGATATTTTTATTGACATCATCTATCAATGACAGATAAAATGTAACCTAAGCAAGGCCGATGGTGAACGCTTCTGACCCTGAAGATTTCAATCATCTAAAGTTTGGGCTCTGCCTATTTCCCAAGGCCCTTAATGGACATATGTGTAGCTGTAGCTTAAAAATTCCCCAGTTTGGGGTACGGGGAGGCACTGATTTGGAAAAATCCCTGGTGTTCTCCTTCCATGCACGGGACCCTTCCTACAGCTAAAACATGCCTGTCACACCTAGAGGATGGTACACCATTTGATCGGAAAGAGTTTGGAAAAGGCACCTCTTCTCCTCATCGCCTGGTGCTCGGGTTCACCCCTCCAGCATCTGTCCTGACAATCTCCTCACTTGGGGATATCAGCACCGTCAACATCCTGTTGCACACAGTTTGGAATTTGTCCAGAGGATGAAGCGGAAGAATTAGAAAAATTTAGAGACAAGTCTTAGGTGTTCGGACAGGCACATGCCACTTTAATTTCCAATCTGGAAGACAAATTCATCAAAGGCTAGAATTGCCCACGGAAACAGAATAGGTCTAGAGGAAATCCCGCTGTTTTGTGTCCAGTTTCCAAAAACACAAGTTGAAAAATGGAACTCAGGGGCACTAAAATTCATGAAACTGCAGAGTTGAAAATATCTATCATCGAAAAATGTCTTAAGGTAAGTCATAGAAAAGGACTTGTAAGCAAGGGAGAGTGGCAGGAAACAGATTTGAAGAGGTAGAAAGGACTCCCCATTAAAGCACAAGAAAAGGGGCTCAGCATCGCCAATGATGCAGTTGGCACAAAAGGGCGTATGCATTTTTTCTGAATATATTCAAGTAAAGGCCATACACACGTTTTATCCAACCAAACAGGTGGGCACTGGAAATCAATACTACAAAATGTATCACTTCACATCAGTCAGAAGGGCCATCCACATAAAGTGTAAACACCAGAAATGCAGGACAGGGCGAGGAGAAAAGGGAGCCCTGTGAGGCTGATAGTGGAAATGTAATTTGGCAACGGCCACTCTGGAGAAGTGTATTGTGTTTGCTAAAACATCTGAAAACTGAGCTACAGAGCATAGGGCACTTGCACTCATGGGCGTATACCTTGGGAAAAACAATAATGGACAGTAAACAGGCACCACAACGTTTACCACCTCTCTGTTAAAAAGGGCCTCCACTTGGATATAACCTAAATGTCCCTGGAAGGATAAAATGGATAAAAGAGATGGGGTACTTATGTAGAGTGGAATATTACTCATCCCGAAATCAATGAAATAAGGCCAGTTGGAACAACTCTGGAGGAGTTACATACGATCATTCTAAGTGACATATGTCAGAAAGAAAAAGACACATATCATAAGATGTCACTTAAAGGTGGAATCAAACATGGCTACACATGAAATAAACTACAAAACAGAAACATAGTCAAATATGTAGAAAATAGACATAAGGCTGCTAAATGGGAAAGGTGGGGAATGGTGAGGTATTATCCAGGAGGTTGAAATTAGCAAATATACCATTCCAAGTACCAAACTGAATAACTGACAAGGCCTACACGGTACCTCAAAGAACTGCACTCAGCCCACTCCAGTCAATGGACAATAATACATATGACTCGTAAGCATCTGAAAAATAATTTCTTGTTGTCTCACAGTACATGAATCAAGTGGATGTACAGCAGCAAAAAACAGAGCTTTGAAAATCAGCTGTAACAAATATAAAAATACATTTAAAAATATTTATAAAAACGGTGAGACAGACAAAAATTCTTACACCTTTTGTTGAAGGGCTACGATGTAACATGGATTGAACACATGTAGACCCACAGCAGGATGATATATAAGGCTGGAAACTATGCAGGCTAAGAGATGTTAGAGAGGCTGCGTGAGGAAATGCAGACCTTTTAAAGTAATACTGCCTGGTACCCATTCCATGGGTTCCAAATCGGCAGGTTCAAGGGAATCTTCTGACAGCGAAAACATGCCTGCGAAACCGAGATGAATGTACACCGTGTGCTCAGGAAAGGTGTCTAAAATGCACCTCATTTTTGATCTCCTGGTGCTGGGGTTCGCCATTCCAGCCACATTACTAAAAATCTCCCCACTTTGAGAATCAGCACCTTTAACCTCCTGTTTCACACAGTTTGCAATTTGTGCAGAGGATAAATGGGAAGGGGGGAACCAATGAGAGATTAGCTGTAGGATTTTTGACAGGCACATGTCACTCTAATTTCCCATTAGAAGAAGAATTAACCAAAGGCTCAGCCTGCCTCCTCAGAACCAGAATAGGGCCAGAAGCAATCCAAAGGTTTGGCGGCCTGCTCACAAAAAAAGCGAGTTGCAAAATGGAGCTCAGGAGCAGACAATTCAAAGACCTGCAAAGATATAAATGATAACCAACGTCCAAAAATATATTCAGGTAAGGCAACGAAGAGGATCTGAATGAGAGGCAGAATTGCAGGAAACAGATTTCAAAAGGTAGATTGTACTCACATTTAAAGCATATGAAAAGCAGCAGAATTTCTAAAATGATGTAGTTGGGCAAAAGGGTGTATGCCATTTTTTCGTGAATATCTTCAGGAAAAAAACACATACAGAGTTTTTGGCCAACCAAGCAAGCGGGAAATGCAAATCCGCACAACAAAGAATTCTCAATTTCCACTGCTCAGAAAGGCCATCCAAAAAATGTGTACAAACCAGAAATGCTGGAGAGGCCATGGAGAACAGGGAGCCTAGTCACGCTGATGGGTGGGGTATAAATATCCAAGAGCCACTCTGAAGAAGTGTATGTTGTTTCCTAAAACATTTAAATACAAGCCCCCGAGCAAAGGGGACTTCAACTCATGGACATATAACTTGGGAAGACTAAATATCGACAAGACACAGGCACCCCAAAGTTTAGGGCTGCTCTGCATACAAGAACCTCAACTTCGGTACACCTAAAATATCCCAGGAAAAAGAGAAATGCATAAATAACTTGTGGTAATTTTGTACAACGGAATATCACTCAGACGTGGAATCAATGTCATAAGGCCAGTAGCAGCATAAAGAGTGGATTTAGGTATGATGATTCTAAGTGAAATTAGTCACACAGAAAAAGAATCTATTCATAAGATATCACTTACAGAGGGAATGTCAACATCACAACACATGAACTGAATTAAGAAAGAGAACAGAGTCTCACATTTAGAAAACACTCTTATGCCTGTTTAATGGGATAGGAGAGGTGGGGTGATGCATAAAACCAGAGTTTGATATTAGCACAGGTACCATTCCATAAACCAAATAGAGAATAGACGAGACCTACCGCTTACTCAGTGAACGGTACTCAAACCCCCTATTCCACACAGAGGAATATATCTGACTACTGAGAATCTTAAAACCTATGTATTGATTTGTCTCCATAAGGGAATCAAGTGTGTCTAGACTTGCATAAACACATCAGTGAAAATCAGCTCAACCGCACTATAAAAATGAATTTCAAAAACAAACAAAAAAACAGCGAAATTCTTACACAATTCCTTCAGGGGTTCTGATGAAACCGGGAATGACCCTATCTGCAAAGACAGCTGGATGAGACATAAGGCTGGACACTTGGTACTGAGAGGACTGGTGAGATTGGGAGAGAAAATGCAGTCCCTTTAAAGTAGTAATGCATGCCACGATTCCATGGATCCCAAATCTCCAGGTAGTAGGGAATATCACTACAGTTAAAACATGTATGGGAAACCTAGAGAATGGACACCCTGTGATGGTGAAAGATTTCTAAAAGTCTCCTAATTTTTCCTCTCCTTGTGCTCCAGTTTGGTATTCCAACTGCTTTACTATCAATCTCCCAACTTAGGAGAGCCAGCCCCTATAACCTACTGGTTCGCACAGTTTGCTAATTGTGCAGAGGATGAAAGGGAAGAGGGAGAACCAATCAGAGAGTAGATGTAGGCATTTGGACGGGCACATGTCACTCTAAATTCCCGTCAGGAAGAAGAATTAACCAAAGCCTCAGCCACCCGCAGGGAACAGTATATCCACCCCTGGAACAAGTATAGGTCCTGAAGCAAAATTGTGGATTTGCGGTCAGCTCCCAAAAATGGGATTTGAAAATTGGAGCTCACGGGCACAGCAATTCACAAACCTACAGTTATAAAGGACTACTGTCTTCCAAAAATCAGTTGAGGGAAGGCCACGAAGCTGACTTGAAAATGAGGCAGAATTGCACAAAACATATTTCAAGAGGTAAATAGGAATCGCCTTTAAAGCACAGGAAAAGCATCAAAACTTCGACAATGATGCACTTGGCCAAAAAGGGCGTATGCTTTTTCTCCTGAATATATTCAGGAGAAAACGCATACGAACTTTTTGGACAATCAAGCAAGCGCACAATGCAAATCCACACTACAAAGAATTGTCACTTCCCACGGGTCAAAAGGGACATCTGAAAATCTGTAAAAACCAGAAAGACAAGAGGGAGATGACAAGGGCATGAAGCAATATGATCCAAAGTGTCATGAAGGATTGTGATGACAAGCGCATGGAGCATTGTGATGACAAGATTATGTAGCATATTGCTGACAAAGGCATGGAACATTGTGATGACAAGTTTCATGGAGCACTGTGATGACAAGTGTCACGGAGCATTGTGATTACAGGGGTCATGGAGCATTGGGATGACAAGGGCATGGAGCATTTTGATGACAAGTGTCCCGGATCATTGTTTTGTCAGGGTTCATGGATCATTGTGATGACAGGAGTCATGGAGAATTGTGATGACAGGGGTCATGGAGCATTGTGATGAGAAGGTCAAGGAGCATTGGGCTGAAAACGTTCATGGAGTATTGTGATGACAGGGGCCATGGAGGCTTGTGATGACAAGGTACTGGAGCATTGTGATGAGAAGACCATTGAGACATGTGATGACAAGTCTCATGGCATATTCTGATGAAAAGGGGCATGGAGCATTGTGATTACAGGGGTCTTGGGGCATAGTGATGACAACGGCATGTGGCATTGGGATGAGATGGCCATGGAACGTTTGGATGACATGCATCATGGAACTTTTGAAGACAAGGGCATGGAACATTGTGATGAAAAAGGCATGGAGCCTTGTCATGACAGGGTTCAAGGAGCATACTGACGACAAGTGTCAGGGAGCATTGTGATGACAAGTGTATTGAGCATTGTGATGACAAAGGTCATGGAGCATTGTGATGAGAAGACCATGGATAACTGTGATGACGAGCGTCATGGGGCGTTGTGATGATAAGTGTTATGGAAAATTTTGATCACAGGGATTTGGAGCATTGTGATGACAGAGGTCATGAAGCATTTTGATTTCATTGTAATGACAATAGCATGAAGCATTTTGATGATGGGCATGGTGTATTGTGTTGACAGGGTTCATGGAGCATTGAGATGAAAAGGGGCATGGAGCATTTTGATTACAGGGGTCTTGGAGCATTGTGATGACAAGGCCATGGAACATCGTGAAGGCAGGGGTCATGGAGCATTGTTATGACAGGGGTTATTTTGAATTGTGATGGCAAGGGCATGGAACATTGTGATGAGAAGGCCATGGAGCATTCTGATGACATGCGTCATGGAGCTTTGTGATGACAAGGTCATGGAGCAATGTGATGTGAGCGTTCATGGAGCATTGTGATGACAATGACATTGAGCATTGTGATGAAAAGTTCATGGAGCATTGTGGTGACACATTTCACAGAGCCTTGTGATGATGAGGACATTGACATTTGTGGTGACACAGGTCATGGAGCCTTGTGATGACGGGACAAACGGAGCATTGTGATGACTGGGGTCATGTAGCATTGTGATGACAGGAGCATGAATATTGGTCTGACAAGTTTCATGGATAATTGTGTTGACAGTGGGCATGGCACATTGTGATGACAAGGGAATGGAGCATTGTGATGACAAGGTCATGGAGTATTGTGAAGACAGGTGTCAGGGAGCATTGTGATGGCATATTTCATGTTCCATTGTGATGACAATGACATGGAGCATTGTGATGCCAAGTGTTATGGAGGATTGTGATGACAAAGGTAATGGAGCACTGTGACGACAAGGGCTTGGAGCATTGAGATGACAAGGGTCATGGAGCATTGTGATGACAAGGGTATGGAGCATTGTGATGAAAACGGCCTTTGAGAATTTTGATGAAAAAGTCGTGAAGCATTGTGATGACAAAGGAATGGAGCTTGCTATGACAGGGGTCATGGGGCATTGCGATGACAAGTGCATGGAGAATTGTGATGACAAGAGCATGTAACATTGTGATGAGACCTGTCATGGAGCACTGTGATGACAAGGACGTGGAAAATTTTGATGACAAGGGACATGGAGCATTGTGATGACCAAGGCATGGAACATTGTTATGGCAAGACCGTGGAGCACTGTGATGAGAAGACCATGGATAATTCTGGTGACGAGCATCATGGAGCACTGTAATGAGAAAGGGCATGGAGCATTGTGATGATACGTCTCATGGAGCATTGTGATGACAGGGGTCATGGATCATTGTGATGACAAGGGTCATGGAGTATTCTGATGACAAGCTTGTGGAGTATTGTGATGACAAAGCATTTAACACTGTGATGGGAAGTGTCATGGAACATAGTGATGCCAAGAACGTGGAGAATTGTGATGACAGGGAACATAGAGCATTGTGATGACCAGGGCATGGAGCACTGTGATGGCAATACCGTGGAGCACTGTGATGAGAAGACCATGGATAATTGTGATGACGAGCGTCATGGAGCGCTATATTGACAAGCGGCATGGAGCATTGTGATTACAGGGGTCTTGGAGCATTGTGATGACAAGGGCATGGAGCATTGTGAAGAGAAGGCCATGGAGCATTCTGATGAATGTGTCATGGAGCACTGTGATGACAAGTGCATGGAGCATTGTGATTACAGGTGTCTTGGAGCATTGTGATGAAAAGGGCATGGAACATTGTGATGAAAAAGGCATGGAGCCTTGTCATGACAGTGTTCAAGGAGCATACTGACGACAAGTGTCAGGGAGCATTGTGATGACAAGTGTATTGAGCATTGTGATGACCAAAGTTATGGAGCATAGTGATGAGAAGACCATGGGTAATTGTGATTATGAGCATCATGGGTTGTTGTGATGAGAAGTGTTATGGAACATTTTGATCCCAATGGTTTGGAGCATTGTGATGACAGAGGTCATGGAGCATTTTGATTTCATTGTGATGAAAATACCCTGAAGCATTATGATAATGGGCATGGTGCATTGTGATGATAGGATTCATGGAGCTTTGAGATGAAAAGGGGGATGGAGCATTGTGATAATAAGTGTCTTGGAGCATTGTGATGACAAGGGCATGGAGCATTGTGATGAGAAATCCATGGAACATTCTAATGACAGGCGTCATGGAGCTTTGTGATGAAAAGGGCATGGAGCTTTGTGATTACAGGGGTCTTGTAACATTGTGATGACAAGTGTCACGAAGCCTTGTGAATGACAAGGCCCTGGAACATTGTGATGGCTGGGGTCATGGAACATTGTTATGAAAGGTGTAATGTAGCATTGTGATGAGAAGGACAGGAAACATTGGTGTGAAATGTTTCATGGATTATTGTGATGAGAGTGGGCATGGAGCATTGTGATGACAAGAGCACGGAACACTGTGATACAATGATCATAGAGGATTTTAATGAAAAGGGCATGGAGCATTGGGATGAGAAGGGCATCGAGCATTGTGAAGACCAGTGTCATGGAGCTTTGTGATGACAAGGGCAAGAGCAATATGATGAGAGGGTTCATGGAGCATTGTGATGACAATGACATGGAGCATTGTGATGTCAAGGGTCATGGAGCTTTGTGATGACAAAAGTCACGGAGCATTTTGATGACAAGGGTGTGGTGCATTGTTATGAGAAGGGCAGGGATAATTTTGATGACAGGGTCATGCAGCAATTTGATGAAAAGTGTAAAGGAACATTTTGATGACAGGGGTTATGGAACATTGTGATGATAAAGGCATGTAGCATTGTGATGACAGGGGTCATGGAACATTGTGATTACCGGGGTGAGGGAGTATTTTGATGACTAGGGATGGAATATTGTGATATCTCTGGTGAGAGAGCATTTGGATGAAAAGTGCATGGAGCATTGTGATTTCAAGTTTTTTGGAGCATAGCAATGACAAGGTTGTGGACCGTTGTGATGAAAAGCATGTTGCACAGTGTGATGAAAAGGGTCATTGAGTATTGTTCTGACAAAGGCATGGAGCATTGTGATGACAAGGGTCACGGAGCATTGTCATGAAATGTTCATGGAGCATTGTGGTTACAAAGGTCACAGAGCCTTGTGATGACGCGGGCATGGACCACTGTGATGACAAACATTATGAAGCATTGTGATGACTGGAGTCACGGAGCATTGTGATGACATGGGTCATGGAGCATTGTGATGACAAGGGCATGGAGTATTGTGATGACAGGGTCATGGAGCATTGTGATGACAAGTTTCGTAGATTATTGTGATGACAGTGGACATGGTGCATTGTGATGGCAAGGGCATGGAGCATTGTGAAGAGAAGGCCATGGAGCATTCTGATGACATGTTTCATGGATCTTTGGGATGAAAAGTGCATGGAGCAATGTGATGAGAGCGTTCATGGAGCACTGTGATGAGAATGACATGGAACATTGTGATGCCAAGGGTCATGGATCTTTGTGATGAAAAAGGTCATGGAGCATTTTGATGACAAGGGCGTTGTGCATTGTGATGAGAAGGGCAGGGAGCATAGCGATGACAGGGTCATGGAGCAATTTGATGAAAAGGGTCATGGAATATTTTGATGACAGGGGTTATGGAACATTGTGATGTCAGGGGTCATGGAACCTTTTTAATGAAAAGGGTCATGGAGCAATTTGATGACGGGTTTATGGAACATTGTTATGTCAGGGGTCATCGTACATTGTGATGATAAGTGCATGTAGCATTGTGATGACAGGAGTCATGGAATATTGTGATGACAGTGGTGAGGGAGTATTGTGACGAATAGTGATGTAACATTGTGATATCAGTGGTGAGAGAGAATTTTGATGAGAATTGCATGGAGCATGGTGATGACAAGGTTTATGGAGCATTGTGATGACAAGATTGTGGAGCACTGTGATGACAAGCGCATGGTGCATTGTGATGACATGTGTCATGGAGCATCGTGCTGACAAGCGCATGGAGCATTGTGATAACAAGGGTCATGGAGCATTGTGCTGAGAAAGGCATAGGGCATTGTGATAAAAAAGGTCAAAGAGCATTGTGATGAAAAGTTCATGGAGCATTGTGGTTTAAAAGGTCACAGAGACTGTTGATGACGAGGGCATGGACCATTGTGATGACAAATGTCATGAAGCATTGTCATGACTGGAGTCACTGAGCATTGTGATGACAGGGGTCATGGAGCATTGTGCTAAAAAGGGCATGGAGCATTGTGATGACAAGGGCATGAAGCATTGGTCTAATAAATTTCATGGATTATTGCGATGACAGTTGGAATGGCGCATTGTGATGACAACGGCATGGAGCATTGTGATCACCAGGTCATGCAGTATTGTGAAGCCAGGTGCCAGGGAGCATTGTGATGACATATGTAATGGCCCATTGTGATGACAATGGCATGGAGCATTGTGATGCCAAGTGTCATGGAGGATTCTGATGACAAAGGTAATGGAGCATTGTGATGGCAATGGCTTGGAGCATTGTGATGACAAGGGTCAGGGAGCATTGTGCTGACAAGTGCATGGAGAACTGTGATGACAAGGGTCATGGAGCATTCTGATGACAAGTTTGTGGAGTATTTTGATCACAATGGCATGGGGCATTGTGATGAAAACGGCATGGGGCATTGTGATGAACAAGGCATGGAGCCTTTTCCTGACAGGGTTCAAGGAGCATTCTGACGACAAGTGTCAGGGAGCATTGTGATGACAAGTGTATTGAGAATTGTGATGACAAAGGTCTTGGAGCATTGTGATGAAAAGGGCATGGATCATTTTGATGACAAATGTCATGGAGCATTGGGCTGAAAATGTTCATGGAGTATTGTGATGACAGGGGTCATGGAGCATTGTGATGACAGAGGTCATGGAGAATTTTGATTTCATTGTGCTGACAATAGCCGGAAGCATTATGATGAAGGGTATGATGCATTGTGATGACAGGGTTCATGGAGCATTGAGATGAAAAGGGGCATGGAGCATTGTGATTACAGGGGTCTTGGAGCACTGTAATGAAAAGGGCATGGGGCATTTTTATGAGAAGGCCATGGAACATTCTGATGACATGTGTCATGGAGCTTTGTGATGACAAGCGCATGGAGCATTGTGATGACAACGGCCATTGAGAATTTTGATGAAAAGGTCGTGAAGCATTGTGATGACAAATGAATGGAGCTTGCTATGACAGGGGTCATGGGGCATTGCGATGACAAGTGCATGGAGAATTGTGATGACAAGAGCATGTAACATTGTGATGAGAACTGTCATGGAGCATTGTGATGACAAGGACGTGGAGAATTGTGATGACAAGGGACATGGAGCATTGTGATGACCAGGGCATGGAGCATTGTTATGGCAAGACCGTGGAGCACTGTGATGAGAAGTCCATGGATAATTCTGGTGACGAGCAACATGGAGCACTGTAATGACAAGGGGCATGGAGCATTGTGATGATACGTCTCATGGAGCATTGTGATGACAGGGGTCATGGGTCATTGTGATGACAAGGGTCATGGAGTATTCTGATGACAAGCTTGTGCAGTATTGTGATGACAAAGCATTTAACACTGTGATGGGAAGTGTCATGGAACATAGTGATGCCCAGAACGTGGAGAATTGTGATGACAGGGAACATAGAGCATTGTGATGACCAGGACATGGAGCATTGTGATGGTAAGACCGTGGAG
This sequence comes from Mesoplodon mirus, assembly GCF_964341445.2. Lineage (NCBI taxonomy): Eukaryota > Metazoa > Chordata > Mammalia > Artiodactyla > Ziphiidae > Mesoplodon > Mesoplodon mirus. Next base: position 240,850 of record NW_028295717.1, read on the forward strand.
CACTGTGATGAGAAGACCATGGATAATTGTGATGACGAGCGTCATGGAGCGCTATAATGACAAGCAGCATGGATCATTGTGATTACAGGGGTCTTGGAGCATTGTGATGACAAGGGCATGGAGCATTGTGAAGAGAAGGCCATGGAGCATTCTGATGAATGCGTCATGGAGCACTGTGATGACAAGTGCATGGAGCATTGTGATTACAGGTGTCTTGGCGCATTGTGAGGAAAAGGGCATGGAACATTGTGATGAAAAAGGCATGGAGCCTTGTCATGACAGTGTTCAAGCAGCATACGGACGACAAGTTTCAGGGAGCATTGTGATGCCAAGTGTATTGAGCATTGTGATGACAAAGTTTATGGAGCATAGTGATGAGAAGACTATGGATAATTGTGATTATGAGCATCATGGGTTGTTGTGATGAGAAGTGTTATGGAACATTGTGATCCCAACAGTTTGGAGCATTGTGATGAAAGAGGTCATGGAGCATTTTGATTTCATTATGATGAAAATACCCTGAAGCATTATGATAATGGGCATGGTGCACTGTGATGATAGGATTCATGGAGCTTTGAGATGAAAAGGGGCATGGAGCATTGTGAAAAAAAGTGTCTTGGAGCATTGTGATGACAAGGGCATGGAGCATTGTGATGAGAAGTCCATGGAACATTCTAATGACATGCATCATGGAGCTTTGTGATGACAAGGGCATGGAGCATTGTGATTACAGGGGTCTTGTAACATTGTGATGACAAGTGTCATGGAGCCTTGTGAATGACAAGGCCATGGAACATTGTGATGTCAGGGGTCATGGAGCATTGTTATGACAGAGGTAATGGAGCATTGTGATGAGAAGGACAGGAAGCATGGGTGTGATATGTTTCATGGATTATTGTGATGAGAGTGGGCATGGAGCATTGTGATGACAAGAGCACGGAACACTGTGATACAATGATCAAAGAGTATTGTAATGACAAGGGCATGGAGCATAGTGATGAGAAGGGCATCGCGCACTGTGATGACAAGTGTCATGGAGCTTTGTGATGACAAGGGCATGGAGCAATGTGATGAGAGGGTTCATGGAGCATTGTGATGACAATGACATGGAGCATTGTGATGTCAACGGTCATGGAGCTTTGTGATGACAAAAGTCACGGAGCATTTTGATGACAAGGGCGTGGTGCATTGTGATGAGAAGGGCAGGGAGCATTTTGATGACAGTGTCATGCAGCAATTTGATGAAAATTGTAATGGAACATTTTGATGACAGGGGTTATAGAACATTGTGATGAAATGGGGATGTAGCACTGTGATGACAGGGGTCATGGAACATTATGATGATAAGGGGATGTAGCACTGTGATGACAGGGGTCATGGAACATTGTGATTACAGGGGTCTAGGAGCATTGTGATGAGAATGGTCATGGAGCCTTGTGATGACAAGGCCTTGGAACATCGTGATGGCAGGGGTCATGGAGCATTGTTATGACAGGTGTAATGGAACATTGTGAGGGCAATGGCATGTAGGATTGTGATGAGAAAGCCATGGAGCATTCTGATGACGTGTCATGGAGCTTTGTGATGACAATGGCATTGAGCAATGTGATGAATGTGTTCATGGAGCATTGTGATGACAATGACATGGAGCATTGTGATGCCAAGGGTCATGGATCTTTGTGATGACAAAGGTCTTGGAGGATTTTGAAGACAAGGGCGTTGTGCATTGTGAGCACAAGGGCAGGGAGCATTGTGATGACAGGGTCATGGAGCAATTTGATGAAATTGGTCATGGAATATTTTGATGACAGGGGTTATGGAGCATTGTGATGCCAGGGTTGATGGAGCATTTTGATGAAAAGATTTTGGGAGCATTTTGATGGCAGGGGTTATGGAACATTGTGATGTCAGGGGCCATCGAACATTGTGATGATATGTGCATGTAGCATTGTGATGACAGGAGTCATGGAACATTGTGATGACAGGGGTGAGTGAGTATTGTGACTAATAGTGATGTAACATTGTGATATCAGTGGAGAGAGAGCATTTTGATGAGAAGTGCATGGAGCATTGTGATGACAAGTTTTATGGAGCATTGTGAGGACAAGATTGTGGAGCACTGTGATGACAAGCGCATGGTGCATTTTGATGACATGTGTCATGGAGCATCGTGCTGACAAGCGCATGGAGCATTGTGATGACAAGGGTCATGGAGCATTGTGCTGAGAAAGGCATATAGGATTGTGATGACAAGGGTCAAAGAGCATTGTGATGAAAAGTTCATGGAGCATTGTGGTTAAAATGGTCACAGAGACTGTTGATGACGAGGGCATGGACCATTGAGATGTTAAAGGTCATGAATCATTGTGATGAATGAAGTCACGGAGCAATGTGATGACAGGGGTCATGTAACAATGTGATAACAAGAGATTGGAGCATTGTGATGACAAGGGCATGGAGCATTGGGATAATACGTTTCTTGGATTATTGCGATGAGAGTTGGAATGGCACATTGTGATGACAAGGGCATGGAGCATTGTGATGACCAGGACATACAGTACTGTGAAGACAGGTGTCAGGGAGCATTGTGATGACATATGTAATGGCCCATTGTGATGACAATGGCATGGAGCATTGTGATGCCAAGTGTCATAGAGGATTCTGAAGACAAAGGTAATGGAGCATTGTGATGAGAAGACCATGGATAATTGTGATGATGAGCGTCATGGTGTGTTGTGATGATAAGTGTTAAGGAACATTGTGATCACAAGGGTTTGGAGCATTATGATGACAGAGGTCATGGAGATTTTTGATTTCATTGTGATGACAATAGCCTGAAGCATCATGATGATGGGCATGGTTCATTGTGATGACAGGGTTCATGGAGCATTGAGATGAAAAGGCTCATGGAACACTGTGATTACAGGGGTCTTGGAGCATTGTGATGACAAGTGCATGGAGCATTGTGAGGAGAAGGCCATGGAACATTCTGATGACATGCCTCACGGAGCTTTGTGATGACAAGGGCATGGAGCCTTGTGATTACAAGGGTCTTGGTGCATTGTGATGAAAAGGGTCATGGAGCCTTGTGATGACAAGGCCGTGGAAAATTGTGATGGCACGGGTAATGGAGCATTGTTATGACAGAGGTAATGGAGCATTGTGATGAGAAGGGCATTGAGCATTGGTGTGAAATATTTCATGGATTATTGTGATTAGATTGGGCATGGAGCATTGTGATGACAAGGGCATGGAACACTGTGATATATGGGTCATGGAGGATTGTAATGACAAGGGCATGAAGCATTGTGATGAGAAGGGCATCGAGCATTGTGATGACATGTGTCATGGAGCTTTGTGATGACAAGGGCTTGGAGCAATGTGATGAGAGTGGTCATGTAGAATTGTGATGACAATGACATGGAGCATTGTGATGCCAAGTGTCACGGAGCTTTGTGATGACAAAGGTCATGGAGCATTTTGATGACAAGTGTGTGTTGCATTGTGATGAGAAGGGCAGGGAGCATTTTGATGACAGGGTCATGCAGAAATTTGATGAAAAGTGTAATGGAACATTTTGATGACAGGGGATATAGAACATTGTGATGCCAGGTGTCATAGAGCATTGGGATGAAAAGGGTCATGGAGCATTTTGATGAAAGGGGTTATGGAATATTTTGATAATAAGGGGATGTAGCATTGTGATGACAGGGGTCATGGAGGATTCTGATGAGAAAGCTAATGGAGCATTGTGATGACAATGGCTTGGAGCATTGTGATGACAAGTGTCATGGAGGATTCTGATGAGAAAGGTAATGGAGCATTGTGATGACAATGGCTTGGAGCATTGTGATGACAAGGGTCAGGGAGGATTGTGCTGACAGGTGCATTGAGAATTGTGATGAAAAGGGTCATGGAGTATTCTGATGAAAAGCTTGTGGAGTATTTTGATGACAATGGCATGGAGCATTTTGATGAAAATTGCATGAGGCATTGTGATGACAAGTGAATTGAGAATTGTGATGACAAATGTCATGGAGCTTTGTGATGAAAAGGGCATGGAGTATTGTGATGACAGGCATCATGGAGCGTTGTGATGACAAGTGTTATGGAACAGTGTGATCACAAGGGTTTGGAGCATTGTGATGACAGAGTTCATGGATCATTTTGATTTCAAGGAGCATGGAGCATTTTGATGACAAGGGCATGAAGCAATGTGATCCCAATGTTCAGGGAGGACTGTGATGACAATGGTAATGGAGTATTGTGATGACAAGCGAATAGAGCATTGCAATGACAAGGTTATGTAGCATTTTGCTGAAAAAGGCATAGAGCATTGTTATGACAGGTGTCATGGAGCACTGTGATGACAAGCGTCACGGAGCATTGTGAATAAATGGGTCATGGAGCATTGTGATGACAAGGGCATGGATCATTGTGATGACAAATGTCATGGAGCATTGGGCTGAAAATGTTCATGGAGTATTGTGATGACAGGGGTGATGGAGCATTTTGATGAGAAGGTCATAGGGCATTGGGCTGAAAATATTCATGGAGTATTGTGATGACAAGGATCATGCAGCATTTTGATGACAAGTTTCTGGAGCACTTTGATGAGAGGACAATGGAGACTTGTGATGACAAGTCTCATGGAGCATTCTGATGAAAAGGGACATGGAGCATTGTGATTACAGGTGTCTAGGACCATTGTTATTACAAGGGCATGGAGCATTGTGAGGAGAAGGCCATGGAGAATTCTGATGACATGCGTCATTGAGCTTTGTGATGACAACGTCATGGAGCTTTGTGATTTCAGGGGTCTTGGAGCATTATGATTAAAAGGGCATGGATCATTGTGATGAAAAAGGCATGGAGACGTGTCATGACAGGGTTAATGGAGCATACTGATGACAAGTGTCAGGGAGCATTGTGATGACAAGTGTATTGAGCATTGTGATGACAAAGGTCATGGAGCATTGTGATGAGAAGACCATGGATAATTGTTATGATGAGCGTCATGGGGTGTTGTGATGATAAGTGTTATGGAACATTGTGATCACAAGGGATTGGAGCATTATGACGACAGAGGTCATGGAGAATATTGATTTCATTGTGATGACAATAGCCTGAAGCATTATGATGATGGGCATGGTCCATTGTGATGGCAGGGTTCAAGGAGCTGTGAGAAGAAAACACGAATGGAGCATTTTGATTACAAGGGTCTTGGAGCATTGTGATGACAAGGGCATGGAGCATAGTGATGAAAGGGCCATGGAACATTCTGATGACATGCGTCATGGAGCTTTTTGATGACAAGGGCATGGAGCATTTTGATTAGAGGGGTCGTGGAGCATTGTGATGACAAGTGTCTTCGATCCTTCTGATGACAAGGTTGTGGAATATTGTGATGGCAGGTGTCATGGAGCATTGTTATGACAGAAGTAAAGGAGCATTGTGATGAGACGGGCATGGGGCATTGGTCTGAAATGTTTCATGGATTATTGTGATGAGAGTGGGCATAGAGCATGGGGATGATAAGGGCAGGGAACACTGTGATACATGGGTCATGGAGGATTGTAATGACAAGGGCATGGGGCATTGTGATTAGAAGGGCATCGAGCATTGTGATGACAAGTGTCATGGAGCTTCGTGATGACAAGAGCATGGAGCAATGTGATGCCAACGGTCATGGCGCTTTGTGATGACAAAGGTATTGGAGCATTTTGTTGACAAGTTCATGGTGCATTGTGATGAGAAGGGCAGGGAGTATTTTGATGACAGTGTCATGCAGCAATATGATGAAAAGTGTATTGGAACATTTTGATGACAGGGGTTATAGAATATTGTGATGTCAGGGGTCATGGAACATTGTGATGATAAAGGGATGTAGCATTGTGATGACAGGGGTCATGGGATATTGTGATTACAGGGGTGAGGGAGTATTGTGACGATTAGTGATGGAACACTGTGATATCTCTGGTGAGAGGGCATTTTGATGAGAAGTTTATGGAGCATTGTGATTACAAGGTTTATGGAGCATTGCAATGACAAGTTTCTGGACCGTTGTGATGAAAAGCGAATGGCACATTGTGATGACAAGGGTCATGGAACATTTTTCAGACAAAGGAATGGAGCATTTTGATGACAATGGTCACAGAGCATTGTGATTAAAATGGCATGGGGCATTGTGATGAAAAAGGCATGGAGCCTTTTCGTGACTGGGTTCAAGGAGCATTCTGATGACAATGGTTATGGAGCATTGTGATGAAAAGGGCATGGAGTATTGTGATGACAGGCATCATGGAGCATTGTGATGAAAAGTGTTATGGGACACTGTGATCACAAGGGTTTCGAGCATTGTGATGAGAGAAGTCATGGATCATTTTGATTTCAAGAAACATGGAGCACTGTGATGACAAGAGCATGAAGCAATGTGATCCGAAGGTTCATGGAGGATTGTGATGACTATGGAAATGGTGTATTGTGATGACAAGCGCATAGAGCAGTGTAATGACAAGGTAATGTAGCATTTTGCTGACAAAGGCATGGAGCATTGTGATGACAGGTGTCATGGAGAACTGTGATGACAAGAGTCATGGAGCATTGTGAATAAAGGGGTCATGGAGCATTGGGATGACAAGGGCATGGATCATTGTGATGACAAGTGTCATGTAGCATTGGGATGAAAATGTTCATGGAGTATTGTGATGACAGGGGCAATGGAGCATTGTGATGACACAGGTCAAGGAGAATTCTGATTTCATTGTGCTGACAATAGCCGGAAGCATTATGATGTTGGGCATGATGCATTGTGCTGACAGGGTTCATGGAGCATTGAGATGAAATGGGGCATGGAGCATTGTGATTACAGAGGTCTTGGAGCACTGTGATGACAAGGGCATGGAACATTTTGATGAGAAGGCCATGGAACTTTCTGATGGCATGTGTCATGGAGCTTTGTGATGACAAGGGCATGGAGAATTGTGATTACAGGGGTCTTGGAGCATTGTGATGACAAGGGTCATGGATCTTTGTGATGACAAAGGTCATGTAGCATTTTGATGGCAAGGGCGCTGTGCATTTTGATGAGAAGAGCAGGGATCATTGTGATGACAGGGTCATGGAGCAATTTCATGAAAAATGTCATGGAACATTTTGATGACAGTTGTTATGGAACATTGTGATGTCAGGGGTCATGGATCATTTTGATGAAAAGGGTCATGGAGCATTTTGATGACAGGTGTTATGGAACATTGTGATGTCAGGGGTCATCGAACATGGTGATGATAAGTGCATGTAGCATTGTGATGACAGGAGTCATGGAACATTGGGATGAGAGGGGTGAGGGAGTATTGTGACAAATAGTGATGTAGAATTGTGATACCAGTGGTGAGAGAGCATTTTGATGAGAAGTGCATGGAGCATTGTGATCACAAGGGCATGGAACATTGGTCTAATATGTTTCATGAATTATTGCGATGAGAGTTGGAATGGCACATTGTGATGACAAGGGCATGGAGCATTGTGATGACCAGGTCATGCAGTATTGTGAAGACAGGTCTCAGGGAGCATTGTGATGACATATGTAATGGCCCATTGTGATGACAATTGCATGGAACATTGTGATGCCAAGTGTCATGGAGGATTCTGATGACAAAGTAATGGAGCATTGTGATGAAAATGGCTTGGAGCATTGTGATGATAAGTGTCAGGGAGCATTGTGCTGACAAGTGCATGGAGATTTGTGATGACAAGGGTCATCTAACATTCTGATGACAAACTTGTGGACAATTTTGATGACAATGGCAAGGAGCATTGTGATGTAAACGGCATGGGGAATTGTGATGAAAAGGCATGGAGCCTTTTCGTGACAGGGTTCAAGGAGCATTCTGAGGAAAAGTGTCAGGGAGCATTGTGCTGACAAGTGTATTGAGCACTGTGATGACAAGCGTCATGGAGCATTGTGAATACAGGGGTTATGGAGCATTGGGAGGACAAGGGCATGGATCATTGTGATGACAAGTGTCATGGAGCATTGTGATGACTAAGGAATGGAGCATTCTGATGACAAGAGTCTCGGATCATTGTGTTGTCAGGTGTCATCGCGTGTTGTGATGACAGTGGTCATGGAGAATTGTGATGATATTGGTCATGGAGCATTGCGATGACAATGGAATGGAGCATGGTGATGACAAAGTCCTGGAGCATTGTGATGAGAAGACCATGGAGACTTTTGATGAGAAGTCTCATGGAGCATTCTTTTGAAAAGGGGCATGGAGCATTGTGATGACAAGGGCATGAATCATGGTGATGAGAAGGCCATGGAGCATTCTGATGACATGCGTTCTGGAGCTTTGTGATGACAAGGGCATGGAGCATTGTGATTACAGGGATCTTGGAGCATTGTAATGAAAAGGGCATGGATTATTGTGATGAAATAGGCATGGAGCCTTGTCATAACATGGTTCAAGGAGCATACTGACGACAACTGTCCGGGAGCATTGTGATGACAAGTGTTTTGAGCATTGTGATGACAAAGATCATGGAACATTGTGATGAGAAGACCATGGATAATTGTGATGACGAGCGTCATGGGGCATTGTGATGACAAGTGTCATGGAGCCTTGTGATGACAAGGCCATGTATCATTGTGATGGCAGTGGTCATGGAGCATTGTTATGAGAGGGGTAATGGAGCATTTTGATGAGAAGGGCATGGAGCATTGGTCTGAAATATTTCATGGATTATTGTGAAGAGAGTGGCATGGTGCATTGTGATGACAAGGGCATGGAACACTGTGATACATGGGTAATGGGTCACGGAGCTTTGTGATGAAAAATCATAGAGCATTGTGATGACAAATATAATGGAGCATTGTGATGACAGGGACATGGAGCATTGTTATGACCGGGGCATGGAACATTGGTCTGACAAGTTTCACAGATTATTGTGATGACAGTGGACATAGTGCATGGTGATGACAATGCCATGGATCATTTTGAAGAGAAGCTCATGGAGTATTGTGAAGACAGGTGTCAGGGAGCATTGTGATGACATATGTCATGGTCCATTGCGAAGACAATGGCAGGGAGTATTGTGATGCCAAATGTAATGGAGGATTGTGATGACAAATAAAATGGAGCATTGTGATGACTAGGGCTTACAGCATTATGATGACAAGGGACATTGAGAATTTTCATGACAAGGTCGTGAAGCATTGTGATGACAAGATCCTGGAGCATTGTGATGAGAAAACCATGGAGCTTTGTGATGACAATTCTCATGGAGCATACTGATGAAAAAGGGCATGCAGCATTGTCATGAGATGGCCATGCAGCATTCTGATGACATGGGTCATGGAGCTTTGTGATGAAAAGGGCTTGGAGCATTGTGATTACAGGGGTCTTGGCGCATTGTGATGAAAAGGGCACGGATCATTGTGATGAAAAAGGCATGGAGCCTTGTCATGACAGGGTTAATGAAGCATACTGAAGACAAGTGTCAGGGAGCATTGTGATGACAAGTGTATTGAGCATTGCGATGACAGAGGTCATGGATCATTTTGATTTCAAGGAGCATGGCGCATTGTGATGACAAGGTCATGAAGCAATGTGATCCCAAGGTTCATGGAGGATTGTGATGACAATGGTAATGGAGTATTGTGTTGACAAGCGCATAGAGCATTGTAATGACAAGGTCATGTAGCATTTTGCTGACAAAGGCGTGGAGCATTGTAATGACAGGTGTCATGGAGCACTGTGATGAAAAGCGTCACAGAGCATTGTGAATACAGGGGTCATGGAGCATTGGGAGGAAAAGAGCATGGATCATTGTGATGACAGGTGTCATGGAGCATTGTGATGACAGAGGTCATGGAGAATTTTGATTTCATTGTGCTGACAATAGCCGGAAGCATTATGATGATGGGCATGGTGCATTGAGATGACAGGGTTCATGGAGTGTTGAGATTAAAAGGGGCATGAAGCATTGTGATTACAGGGGTCTGGGAGCATTGTGATGACAAGGGCATGGAGCATTTTGATGAGAAGGCCATGGAACATTCTGATGACATGTGTCATGGCGCTTTGTGATGACAAGGGCATGGAGCATTGTGATTACAGGTGTTTTGGAGCATTGTGATGACAAGGGTCATGGTGCCTTGTGATTGCAAGGCAGTGGAACATTGTGATGGCAGGGGTCATGGAGCATTGTTAAGACAGGGGTAATGGAGCATTGTGATGAGAAGGGCATGGAACATTGTGATTACAAGGTTTATGGAGCATTGACATGAGAAATTTGTGGACCGTTGGGATGAAAAGTGCGTGGCACGTTGTGATGATAAGGGTCATGGAGCATTTTTCTGACAAAGGCATGGAGCATTGTGATGACAAGGGTCACGGAGCATTGTGATGAAAAGTTCATGGAGCATTGTGGTTACAAAGGTAACAGAGCCCTGTGATGACGCGGGCATCGACCATTGTGATGACAAATGTTATGAAGAATTGTGATGACTGGAGTCAAAGTGCATTGTGATGATAGGGGTCATAGAGCATAGTGATGACAAGGGCATGGAGCATTGGGCTGAGAAAGACATATAGCATTGTGATGACAAGGGGCAAAGAGCATTGTGATGAAATGTTCATGGAGCAATGTGGTTAAAAATGTTACAAAGACTGTTGATGATGAGGGCATGGACCATTGTGATGACAAACGCCATGGATCATTGTGATGACTGGAGTCACGGAGCATTGTGATGACAGGGGTCATGGAGCATTGTGATAATATGGGCATGGAGCATTGTGATGACAAGGGAATGGAACATTGGTCTAATAAGTTTCATGGATTATTGTGATGACAGTTGGAATGGTGCATTGTGATGACAAGGGCATGGAGAATTATGATGACCAGGTCATGCAGTATTGTGAAGATAGGTGTCAGGGAGCATTGTGAGACATATGTAATGGCCCATTGTGATGACAATGGCATGGAGCATTGTGATGAAAACGGCATGGGGCATTGTAATGAAAAAGGCATGGAGCCTTTTCCTGACAGGGTTCAAGGAGCATTCTGATGACAAGTATCAGTGAGCATTGTGATGACAAGTGTATTAAGAATTGTGCTGACAAAGGTCATGGAGCATTGTGATGAAAAGGGCATGGAGTATTGTGATGACAGGCATCATGGAGCATTGTTATGACAAGTGTTAGGGAACACTGTGATCCCATGTGTTTGGAACATTGTGATGACAGAGCTCATGGATCATTTTCATTTCAAGGAGCATGGAGCATTTTGATGACAAGGGCATGAAGCAATGTGATCCCAAGGTTCATGGAGGATTTTGATGACAATGGAAATGGAGTATTGTGATGACAAGCGCATAGAGCATTGTAAAGACAAGGACATGTAGCATTTTGCTGACAAAGGCATGGAGCATTGTGATGACAAGTGTCATGGAGCACTGTGATGACAAGCGTCACGGAGCATTGTGAATACAGGGGTCATGGAGCATTGGGATGACAAGGGCATGGATCATTGTGATGACAAGGGTCATGGAGCACTGGGCTGAAAATATTCATGGAGTGTTGTGATGACAGGGGTCATGGAGCATTGTGATGACTAGGGAATGGAGCACTGTGATGACAAAAGTCCCAGATCATTGTGTTTTCAGGTGTCATGGAGTGTTGTGATGAGAGTGGTCATGGAGCATTGTGAAGATATTGGCCATGGAGCATTGTGATGAGTAGGTCGTGGAGCATTGGGCTGAAAATGTTCATGGATTACTGTGATGACAGGGGTCATGGAGCATTGTGATGACAAGGGAATGGAGCATGGTGATGACAAGGTCCTGGAGCACTGTGATGAGAAGACCATGGAGACTTGTGATGATAAGTCTCATGGAGCATTCTGATGAAAAAGGTCATGGAGCATTTTGATAACAGGGCTTATGGAACATTGTGATGTCACGGGTCATGGAACATTGTGTTGATAAGGGGATGTAGCATTGTGATGACAGGGGTCATGGAACACTGTGATTACAGGGGTGAGGGAGGATTGTGATAACTAGTGATGGAACATTGTGATATATCAGGTGAGAGAGCATTTGGATGAGAAGTGCATGGAGCATTGTGATTACAATGTTTATGGTGCATAGGGATGACAAGGTTGTGGATCATTGTGATGAAAAGCGCGTGGCACATTGTGATGACAAGGGTCATGGAGCATTGTTCTGACAAAGGCATGGAGCATTGTGATGACAAGGGTCACGGAGCATTGTGATGAAAAGTTCATGGAGCATTGTGCTTACAAAGGACATAGAGACTTGTGATGACGCGGGCATGGACCGTTGTGATGACAAACGTTATGAAGCATTGTGATGACTGGAGTCACGGAGCATTGTGATGACAGGGGAATGGAGCATTGGTCTGACAAGTTTCATAGATTATTGTGATGAGAGTGGACATGGTGCATTGTGATGACAAGGTTATGGGGCATTGTGATGAGAAGGTCATGGAGTATTTTGAAGACAGGTGTCAGGGAGCATTGTGATGACATATGTCATGGTCCATTGCGATGACAATGGCAGGGAGCATTGTGATGCCAAATGTAATGGAGGATTGTGATGGCAAATATAATGGAGCATTGTGATGACTACGGCTTGGATCATTATGATGACAAAACCATGGAGCCATGTGATGACAAGTCTCAAGGAGCATACTGATGAAAAAGGGCATGGAGCATTGTGATTACAGGGGCCTTGGAACTTTGTGATGACAAGGGCATGGAGCATTGTGAGGAGAAGACCAAGGAGCATTCTGATGGCATGCGTCATTGAGCTTTGTGATGACAAGGGCATGGAGCATCGTGATTACATGGGTCTTGGATCAATGTGATGAAAAGTGCATGGATCATTGTGATGAAAAAGGCATAGAACCTTGTCATGAGATGGTAAAAGAGCATACAGACAACAAGTGTCAGGGAGCATTTTGATAACAAGTGTATTGAGCATTGTGATGACAAAAATCATGGAGCATTTTGATGAGAAGACCATTGATAATTGTGATGAGCGGTGTCATGGGGCATTGTGATGACAAGTGATATGGAATATTGTGATCACAAGGGTTTGGAGCATTGTTATGACAGGGGTCATGGAGCATTTTGATTTCTTTGTGATGACAATAGCATGAAGCATTATGATGATGGGCATGGTGCATTGTGATGACAGGTTTCATGGATCATTGAGATGAAATGGGGCATAGAGCATTGTGATTACAGGATTCTTGGATCTTTGTGATGAGAAGGGTCATGGAGCTTTGTGATGACAAGGCCATGGAATATCGTGATGGCAGTGGTCATGGAGCATTGTTATGACTGTGGTAATGGAGCATTGTGATGGCAAGGGCATGGAGCATTGGGATGAGAAGGTCATGGAGCATTCTGATGCCATATGTCATGGAGTTTTGTGAAGACAAGGGCATGGAGCAATGTGATGAGAGCCTTAATGGAGCATTGTGATTACAATGACATGGAGCATTATGATGCCAAGTGTCATGGATCTTTGTGATGACAAAAGTCATGTAGCGTTTTGATGGCAAGGGCGTTGTGCACTGTGATGAGAAGGGCAGGGAGCATTCTGATGAGAGGGTCATGGAGCAATTTGATGAAAAGTGTCATGGAACATTTTGATGGCAGGTGTTATGGAACATTGTGATGTCAGGGGTCATCGAACATTGTGATGATAAGTGCATGTAGAATTGTGATGAAAGGAGTCATGGAATATTGTGATGACAGGGGTGAGGGAGTATTGTGACAAATAGTGATGTAGCATTGTGATATCATTGGTGAGATAGCATTTTGATGAGAAGTGCATGGAGAATTGTGATGACAAATTTTAAGTAGCATTGTGTTGACAAAATTGTGGAAAACTGTGATGACAAGTGTATGGTGCATTGTGATGATATGTGTCATGGAGCATTGTGCTGACAAGCGCATGTAGCATTGTGATGACAAGGGTCAAAGAGCATTGTGATGAAAAGTTCATGGAGCATTGTGGTTAAAAGGTCACAGAGACTGTTGATGATGAGGGCTTGGACAATTGTGATGACAAAAGTCATGAAGCATTGTGATGACTGGAGTCACGGAGCATTGTGATGACAGGGGTCATGGAGCATTGTGATAACAAGGGCATGGAGCATTGTGTTGACAAGGGCATGGATCATTGGTCTAATAAGTTTCATGGATTATTGCGATGACAGTTGGAATGGCGTATTGTGATGACAAGGGCATGGAGCATTGTGATGACCAGGTCATGCAGTATTGTGAAGACAGGTGTCAGGGAGCATTGTGATGACATATGTAAAGGCCCATTGTGATGACAATGGCATGGAGCATCTGATGCCAAGTGTCATGGAAGATTCTGATGACAAAGTAATGGAGCATTGTGATGACAATGGTTTGGAGCACTGTGATTTCAAGGGTCAGGGAGCATTGTGCTGATAAGTGCATGGAGAATTGTTATGACAAGGGTCATGGAGCATTCTGATGACAAGCATGTGGAGTATTTTGATGACAATTACATGGAGCATTGTGATGAAAACGGCATGGGGCATTGTGATGAAAATGTCATGGAGTATTTTCGTGACAGGGTTCAAGGAGCATTCTGACGACAAGTGTCAGGGAGCATTGTGATGACAAGTGTATTGAGAATTGTGATGACAAAGGTCATGGAGCATTGTGATGAAAAGGGCATGGAGTATTGTGATGACAGGCATCATGGAGCATTGTGATGACAAGTGTTTTGGAACACTGTGATCACAAGGGTTTGGAGCATTGTGATGACAGTGCTCATGGATCATTTTGATTTCAAGGAGCATGGAGAATTGTGATGACAAGGGCATGAAGCAATGTGATCCCAAGGTTCATGGAGGATTGTGATGACAATGGAAATGGAGTATTGTGATGACAAGCACATAGAGCATTGTAATGACAAGGTCATGTAGCATTTTGCTGACAAAGGCATGGAGCATTGTGATGACATGTGTCATGGAGCATTGTGATGACAATGGAATGGAGCATGGTGATGTCAAAGTCGTGGAGCATTCTGATGAGAAGACCATGGAGACTTCTGATGAGACGTCTCATGGAGCATTCTGATGAAAAGGGGCATGGAGCATTGTGATTACAGGGGTCTTGGAGCATTGTGATGACTAGGCCATGAAGCATTGTGATGAGAAGGCCATGGAGCATTCTGATGACATGTGTCATGGAGTTTTGTGATGACAAGGGCATGGAGCATTTGTGATTACAGGGATCTTGGAGCATTGTGATGAAAAGTGCATGGATCATTGTTATGAAAAAGGCATGGAGCCTTGTCATGACAGGGTTCAAGGAGCATACTGACGACAAGTGTCAGGGAGCATTGTGATGACAAGTGTATTGAGCATTGTGATGACAAAGATCATGGAGCATTGTGATGAGAAGACCATGGATAACTGTGGTGATGAGCATCATGGGGGGTTGTGATGATAAGTGTTATGGAACATTGTGATCACAAGGGTTTGGAGCATTATGATGACAGAGGTCATGGAGAATATTGATTTCTTTGTGATGACAATAGCCTGAAGCATTATGATGATGGGCATGGTGCATTGTGATGACAGGGGTCCTGCAGCATTGAGATGAAAAGGGGCATGGAGCATTGTGATTACAAGTGTCTTGGAGCATTGTGATGACAAGGGCATGGAGCACTGTGATGAGAAGTCCATGGAACATTCTGATGACATGCGTCATGGAGCTTTGTGATGACAAGGGCATGGATCATTGTGCTTTCAGGTGTCTGGAACACTGTGGTTACAAGTGTCATGGAACCTTGTGATGACTAGGCCGTGGAACATTGTGATGACAAGGGTCATGGTGCATTGTTATGACAGGTGTAATGGAGCATTTTGATGAGAAGGGCATGGAACATTGGTCTGAAATGTTTCATGGATTATTGTGATGAGAGTGGGCATGGAGCATTGTTATGACAAGGGCACGGAACACTGTGATACATGGGTCATGCAGGATTGTAATGACAATGGCATGGAGCATTGTGAAGAGAAGGGCATCGAGCATTGTGATGACAAGTGTCATGGAGCTTTGTGATGACAAGGGCATGGAGCAATGTGATGAGAGTGTTCATGGAGCATTGTGATGACAATGACATTGAACATTGTGATGCCAAGGGTCATGGATCTTTGTGATGACAAAGACATGGAGCATTTTTTTTTAAATGTTGGGTGTAGGAGTTTTTATTATTTAATTTATTTATTTTTGCTGTGTTGGGACTTTGTTTCTTTTTTTTTTCCTCCTGAAAAATTTTTTTTTGCTTTATAACAAATTTAATCAGTTATACATATACCTATATTCCAATATCCCCTCCCTTTTGCGTCTCCCTCCCACCCTCCCTATCCCACCCCTCCTGGCGGTCCCAAAGCATCGAGCTGATCTCCCTGTGCTATGCGGCTGCTTCCCACTAGCTATCTACCTTACGTTTCGTAGTGTATATATGTCCATGCCGCTGTTTCACTTTGTCACAGCTTACCCTTCCCCCTCCCCATATCCTCAAGTCCATTCTCTAGTAGGTCTGTGTCTTTATTCCTGTCTTACCCCTATGTTCTTCATGACATTTTTTTCTTAATTTCCATATATATGTGTCAGCATACAGTATTTGTCTTTCTCTTTCTGACTTTCTTCACTCTGTATGACAGACTCTAGGTCCATCCACCTCATTCAAATAGCTCAATTTCATTTCTTTTTATGGCTGAGTAATATTCCATTGTATATATGTGCCACATCTTCTTTATCCATTCATCTGATGATGGTCACTTAGGTTGTTTCCATCTCCGGGCTATTGTAAATAGGGCTGCTATGAACATTTTGGTACATGTCTCTTTTTCAATTATGGTTTTGTCAGGGTATATGCCCAGTAGTGGGATTGCTGGGTCATATGGTAGTTCTATTTGTAGTTTTTTAAGGAACCTCCATCCCGTTCTCCATAGTGGCTGTACCAATTCACATTCCCACCAGCAGTGCCAAAGTGTTCTTTTTTTTCCACACCCTCTCCAGCATTTATTGTTTCTAGATTTTTTGATGATGGCCATTCTGACTGGTGTGAGATGATATCTCATTGTAGTTTTGATTTGCATTTCTCTAATGAGCAAAGATGTTGAGCATCCTTTCATGTGTTTGTTGGCAGTCTGTATATCTTCTGTGGAGAAATGTCTATTTAGGTCTTCTGCCCATTTTTGGATTGGGTTGTTTGCTTTTTTGTTATTGAGCTGCATGAGCTGCTTATAAATTTTGGAGATTAATCCTTTGTCAGTTGCTTCATTTGCAAATATTTTCTCCCATTCTGAGGGTTGTCTTTTGGTCTTGTTTATGGTTTCCTTTGCTGTGCAAAAGCTTTGAAGTTTCATTAGGTCCCATGTGTTTATTTTTGTCTTTATTTCCATTTCTCTAGGAGGTGGGTCAAAAAGGATCTTGCTGTGATTTATGTCATAGAGTGTTCTGCCTATGTTTTCCTCTAAGAGTTTGAGAGTGTCTGGCCTTACATTTAGGTCTTTAATCCATTTTGAGCTTATTTTTGTGTATGGTGTTAGGGAGTGATCTAATCTCATACTTTTACATGTCCCTATCCAGTTTTCCCAACACCACTTATTGAAGAGACTGTCCTTTCTCCACTGTACATTCCTGCCTCCTTTGTCAAAGATAAGGTGACCATATGTCCGTGGGTTTATCTCTGGGCTTTCTATCCTGTTCCACTGATCTATATTTCTGTTTTTGTGCCAGTACCATACTGTCTTGATTACTGTAGCTTTGTAGTATAGTCTGAAGTCAGGGAGCCTGATTCCTCCAGCTCCATTTTTCGTTCTCAAGATTGCTTTGGCTATTCGGGGTCTTTTGTGTTTCCATACAAATTGTGAAATTTTTTGCTCTAGTTCTGTGAAAAATGTCAGTGGTAGTTTGATAGGGATTGCATTGAATCTGTAGATTGCTTTGGGTAGTAGAGTCATTTTCACAATGTTGATTCTTCCAATCCAAGAACATGGTATATCTCTCCATCTATTTGTATCATCTTTAATTTCTTTCATCAGTGTCTTATAATTTTCTGCATACAGGTCTTTTGTCTCCTTAGGTAGGTTTATTCCTAGATATTTTATTCTTTTTGTTGCAATGGTAAATGGGAGTGTTTTCTTAATTTCACTTTCAGATTTTTCATCATTAGTATATAGGAATGCCAGAGATTTCTTTGCATTAATTTTGTATCCTGCAACTTTACCAAATTCATTGATTAGCTCTAGTAGTTTTCTGGTAGCATCTTTAGGATTCTATATGTATAGTATCATGTCATCTGCAAACAGTGACAGCTTTACTTCTTCTTTTCCGATTTGGATTCCTTTTATTTCCTTTTCTTCTCTGATTGCTGTGGCTAAAACTTCCAAAACTAGGTTGAATAAGAGTGGTGAGAGTGGGCAACCTTGTCTTGTTCCTGATCTTAGTGGAAATGGTTTCAGTTTTTCACCATTGAGGACGATGCTGGCTGTGGGTTTGTCATATATCGCCTTTATTATGTTGAGGAAAGTTCCCTCTATGCCTACTTTCTGCAGGGTTTTTATCATAAATGGGTGTTGAATTTTGTCGAAAGCTTTCTCTGCATCTATTGAGATGATCATATGGTTTTTCTCCTTCAATTTGGTAATATGGTGTATCACGTTGATTGATTTGCGTATATTGAAGAATCCTTGCATTCCTGGAATAAACCCGACTTGATCATGGTGTATGATCCTTTTAATGTGCTGTTGGATTCTGTTTGCTAGTATTTTGTTGAGGATTTTTGCATCTATGTTCATCAGTGATATTGGCCTATAGTTTTCTTTCTTTGTGACATCCTTGTCTGGTTTTGGTATCAGGGTGATGGTGGTCTCATAGAATGAGTTTGGGAGTGTTCCTCCCTCTGCTATATTTTGGAAGAGTTTGAGAAGGATAGGTGTTAGCTCTTCTCTAAATGCTTGATAGAATTCACCTGTGAAGCCATCTGGCCCTGGGCTTTTGTTTGTTGGAAGATTTTTTATCACAGTTTCAATTTCAGTGCTTGTAATTGGTCTGTTCATATTTTCTATTTCTTCCTGATTCAGTCTTGGCAGGCTGTGCATTTCTAAGAATTTGTCCATTTCTTCCAGGTTGTCCATTTTATTGGCATAGAGTTGCTTGTAGTAATCTCTCATGATCTTTTGTATTTCTGCAGTGTCAGTTGTTACTTCTCCTTTTTCATTTCTAATTCTATTGATTTGTGTCTTCTCCTTTTTTTTCTTGATGAGTCTGGCTAATGGTTTATCAATTTTGTTTATCTTCTCAAAGAACCAGCTTTTAGTTTTATTGATCCTTGCTATCGTTTCCTTCATTTCTTTTTCATTTATTTCTGACCTGATTTTTATGATTACTTTCCTTCTGCTAACTTTGGGATGTTTTTGTTCTTCTTTCTCTAATTGCTTTAGGTGCAAAGTTAGGTTGTTTATTCGAGATGTTTCCTGTTTCTTAAGGTGGGATTGTATTGCTATAAACTTCCCTCTTAGAACTGCTTTTGCTGCATCCCATAGGTTTTGGGTCGTCGTGTCTCCATTGTCTTTTGTTTCTAGGTTATTTTTAATTTCCTCTTTGATTTCTTCAGTGATCACTTTGTTATTAAGTAGTGTATTGTTTAGCCTCCATGTGATTGTATTTTTTACAGCTCTTTTCCTTTAATTGATATCTAGTCTCATAGCATTGTGGTCAGAAAAGATACTTGATACAATTTCAATTTTCTTAAATTTACCAAGGCTTGATTTGTGACCCAAGATATGATCTATCCTGGAGAATGTTCCATGAGCACTTGAGAAAAATGTGTATTCTGTTGTTTTTGGATGGAATGTCCTATAAATATCAATTAAGTCCATCTTGTTTAATGTATCATTTAAAGCTTGTGTTTCCTTATTTATTTTCATTTTGGATGATCTGTCCATTGGTGAAAGTGGGGTGTTAAAGTCCCCTACTATGATTGTGTTACTGTCGATTTCTCCTTTTTTGGCTGTTAGTATTTGCCTTATGTATTGAGGTGCTCCTATGTTGGGTGCATAAATATTTACATTTGTTATATCTTCTTCTTGAATCGATCCCTTGATCATTATGTAGTGTCCTTCTCTGTCTCTTCCAGTAGTCTTTATTTTAAAGTCTATTTTGTCTGATATGAGAATTGCTACTCCAGCTTTCTTTTGGTTTCCATTTGCATGGGATATCTTTTTCCATCCCCTTACTTTCAGTCTGTATGTGTCTCTAGGTCTGAAGTGGGTCTCTTGTAGACAGCATATATATGGGTCTTGTTTTGTATCCATTCAGCCAATCTGTGTCTTTTGGTGGGAGCATTTAGTCCATTTACATTTAAGGTAATTATTGTTATGTATGTTCCTATTCCCATTTTCTTAATTGTTTTGGGTTCGTTATTGTAGGTCTTTTCCTTCTGTTGTGTTTCTTGCCTAGAGAAGTTCCTTTAGCATTTGTTGTAAAGCTGGTTTGGTGGTGCTGAACGCTTTCAGCTTTTGCTTGTCTGTAAACGTTTTAATTTCTCCATCAAATCTGAATGAGATCCTTGCTGGGTAGAGTCATCTTGGTTGCAGGTTTTTCTCTTTCATCACTTTTATTATGTCCTGCCACTCCCTTCTGGCTTGTAGAGTTTCTGCTGAGAGATCAGCTGTTATCCTGATGGGGATTCCCTTGTGTGTTATTTGTTGTTTTTGCCTTGCTGCTTTTAATATGATTTCTTTGTGTTTAATTTTTGACAGTTTGATTAATATGTGTCTTGGCGTATTTCTCCTTGGATTTATTCTGTATGGGACTCTCTGTGCCTCCTGGACTTGATTAACTATTTCCTTTCCCATATTAGGGAAGTTTTCAACTATAATCTCTTCAAATATTTTCTCAGTCCCTTTCTTTTTCTCTTCTTCTTCTGGAACCCCTATAATTCGAATGTTGGTGCGTTTAATGTTGTCCCAGAGGTCTCTGAGACTGTCCTCTGTTCTTTTCATTCTTTTTTCTTTATTTTGCTCTGCAGCAGTTATTTCCACTATTTTATCTTCCACCTCACTTATCCGTTCTTCTGCCTCAGTTATTCTGCTATTGATCCCATCTAGAATACTTTTTATTTCATTTATTGTGTTTTTAATCGATGCTTGATTCATCTTTAGTTCTTCTAGGTCCTTGTTAACTGTTTCTTGCATTTTGTCTATTCTATTTCCAAGATTTTGGATCTGGGAAATAGAATCTTGGATCATCTTTACCATCATTATTCTGAATTCTTTTTCAGGTAGACTGCCTATTACCTCTTCATTTGTTAGGTATGGTGGGTTTTTATCTTGCTCCTTCTCCTGCTGTGTGTTTTTCTGTCTTCTCAGTTTGCTTATGTTACTGTGTTTGGGATCTCCTTTTTTCAGGCTGCAGGTTCGTAGTTTCCGTTGTTTTTGTTGTCTGTCCCCAGTGGCTAAGGTTGGTTTAGTGGGTTGTGTAGGCTTCCTGGTGGAGGGGACTAGTGCCTGTGTTCTGGTGGGTGAGGCTGGATCTTGTCTTTCTGGTGGGCAGGTCCACGTCTGGTGGTGTGTTTTGGGGTGTCTGCGGACTTTTTATGATTTTAGGCAGCCTCTCTGCTAATGGGTGGCGTTGTGTTCCTGTCTTGCTAGTTGTTTGGCATAGGGTGTCCAGCACTGTAGCTTGCTGGTCGTTGAGTGAAGCTGGGTGCTGGTGTTGAAATAGAGATCTCTGGAAGATTTTCGCCGTTTGATATTATGTGGAGCTGGGAGGTCTCTTGTGGACCAGTGTCCTGAAGTTGGCTCTCCCACCTCAGAGGCACAGCACTGACTCCTGGCTCCTCAATTTGGGATGATTTGTTGTCCATTCATATATTCCACAGATGCAGGGTACATCAAGTTGATTGTGGAGCTTTAATCTGCTGCTTCTGAGGCTGCTGGGAGAGGTTTCCCTTTCTCTTTGTTCTCACAGCTCCTGGGTCTCAGCTTTGGATTTGGCCCCTCCTCTGCATGTAGGTCGCCAGAGGGCGTCTGTTCTTCACTTAGACAGGACAGGGTTAAAGGAGCAGCCTCTTCGGGGACTCTGGCTCACTCAGGCCGGGCGGGAGGGAGGGGCACGGAGTGCGGTGCGGGCCTGCAGTGGCAGAGGTCGGCGTGATGTTGCACCAGCCCGAGGCGCACCGTGCGTTCTCCCCGAGAAGCCGCCCCTGGATCCCGGGACCCTGGCAGTGGCGGGCTGCACAGGCTCCAGGAAGGGCGGTGTGGAAAGTGACCCATGCTCCCACACAGGCATCTTGCCGGTGGCAGCAGCAGCCCCAGCGTCCCACGCCCGTCACCGGGCTCCGCGCCTTCAGTCGCGTCTCGCGCCCGTCTGTGGAGCCCCTTTAAGCAGCACTCTTAATCCCCTCTCCTCGCGCACCAGGAAACCAAGAGGGGAGAAAAAGTCTCTTGCCTCTTCGGCAGCTCCAGAGTTTTCCCGTACTCCCTGCCGGCTAGCTGTGGCTCATTAGCCCCCTTCCGGCTGAGTTCTCGCCGCCAGCCCCAGTCCTCTCCCTGCGCTCTGACCGAAGCCCGAGCCTCAGCTTCCAGCGACGCCGGGGCGAGTGGACAAGTCTCTCAGGCTGGTGAGTGCCGCTCGGCACCGATACTCTGTGCGGGAATCTCTCCGCTTTGCCCTACCAAGGAATGTGGGGAGTTTCTTGCCTTTTGGGAGGTCCGGGGTCCTCTGCCAGCATCCAGCAGGTGTTCTGTAGAAGTTGCTCCACGTGCAGCTGTATTTCTGGTGTATCCGTGGGGAGCACGGTGACCTCCGCGTCTTACTATTCCGCCATCTTACCCGGAAGTCTCTCGACATGGAGCATTTTGATGGCAAGGGCGTTGTGCATTGTGATGAGAAAGGCAGGGAGCATTCTGAAAACAGAGTCATGGAGCAATTTGATGAAAAGTGTCATGGAACATTTTGATGACAGGTGTTATGGAACATTGTGATGTCAGGGGTCATCGAACATTGTGATGATAAGTGCATGTAGCATTCTGATGACAGGAGTCATGGAACATTGTGATGACAGGGGTGAGGGATTATTGTGACAAATAGTGATGTAGCATTGTGATATCAGTGGTGAGAGAGCATTTTGATGAGAAGTGCATGGAGCATTGTGATTACAAGGTTTATGGAGCATGGCAATGACAAGTATGTGGACCGTTGTGATGAAATGCACATGGCACATTTTGAAGACAATGGTCATGGAGCATTGTTCTCACAAAGAAATGGAGCATTGTGATGACAAGGGTCACAGAGAATTGTGATGAAATGTTCATGGAGCATTGTGGTTACAAAGGTCACAGAGCCTTGTGATGACACGGGCATGGACCATTGTGATGACAAACGTTATGAAGCATTGTGATGACTGGAGTCATGGAGCATTGTGATGAAAGGGGTCATGGAGCATTGTGATGACATGTGTCATGGAGCATTGTGCTGACAAGTGCATGGATCATTGTGATGTCAAGAGTCATGGAGCATTGTGCTGAGAAAGGCATAGAGCATTGTGATGACAAGGGTCAAAGAGCATTGTGATGAAAAGTTCATGGAGCATTGTGGTTAAAAAGGTCACAGAGACTGTTGATGATGAGGGCATGGACCATTGTTGTGACAAAGGTCATGAAGCATTGTGATGACTGGAGTCATGGAGCATTGTGAAGACAGGGGTCATGGAGCATTGTGATAACAAGGGCATGGAGCATTGTGATGACAAGGGCATGGAGCATTGATCTAATAAGTTTCATGGATTATTGTGATGACACTTGGAATGGTGCATTGTGATGAAAAGGGCATGGAGCATTGTGATGACCAGGTCATGCAGTATTGTGAAGAGAGGTGTCAGGGAGCATTGTGATGACATATGTAATGGCCCATTGTGATGACAATGGCATGGAGCATTGTGATGACAAGGGCATGGAACATTGTGTTTATATGGGTCTTGGAGCATTGTGATGAAAATGGCATGGATCATTGTGATGAAAATGGCATGGAGCATTGTCATGACAGGGTTCAAGGAGCATACTGACGACAAATGTCAGGGAGCATTGTGATGACAAGTGTATTTGAGAATTTTTATGACAAAGATCATGGAGTATTGTGATGGGAAGACCATGTATAATTGTGATGATGAGCGTCATGGGGCATTGTGATGACAAGTGTTTTGGAATATTGTGATCACAAGGGTTTGGAGCATTGTTATGACAGAGGTCATGGAGCATTTTGATTTCATTCTGATGACAATAGCATGAAGCATTATGATGATGGGCATAGTGCATTGTGATGACAGGGTTCATGGATCACTGAGATGAAAAGGGACATAGAGCATTGTGATTACAGGGTTCTTGGAGCATTGTGATGAGATGGGTCATGGAGCTTTGTGATGAAAAGGCCATGGAACATAGTGATGGCAGGATCATGGAGCATTGTTATGACAGGGGTAATGGAGCATTGTGATGGCAAGGGCATGGAGCATTGTGATGAGAAGGCCATGGAGCATTCTGAAGACCTGTGTCATGGAGCTTTGTGAAGACAAGGGCATGGAGCAATGGGATGAGAGCGTTCATGGAGCACTGTGATGACAATCACATGGAGCACTGTGATGCCAAGGGTCATGCATCTTTGTGATGACAAATGTCATGGAGCATTTTGATGGCAAGGGTGTTGTGCATTGTGATGAGAAGGGCAGGGAACATTCTGATGACAGGGTCATGGAGCAATTTGATGAAAAGTGTCATGGAACATTTTGATGACAGGTGTTATGGAACATTGTGATGTCAGGGGTCATCGAACATTGTGATGATAAGAGCATGTAGCATTGTGATGACAGCAGTCATGGAACATTGTGATGACAGGGGTGAGGGAGTATTGTGACAAATAGTGATGTAGCACTGTGATATCAGCGGTGAGAGAGCATTTTGATGAGAAGTACATGGAGCACTGTGATGACAAATTTTATGGAGCATTGTGATAACAAGATTGTGGAGCAATGTGATGACAAGCGTATGGTGCATTGTGATGACATGTGTCATGGAACATTGTGCTGACAAGTGCATGGAGCATTGTGATGACAAGGGTCAAAGAGCATTGTGATGAAAAGTTCATGGAGCATTGTGGTTAAAAAGGTCACAGAGACTGTTGATGACGAGGGCATGGACCACTGTGATGACAAAGTCATGAAGCATTGTGATGACTGGAGTAACGGAGCACTGTGATGACAGGGGTCATGGAGCATTGTGATAACAACGGCATGGAGCATTGTGATGACAAGGGCATGGAACATTGTTAAAATATGTTTCATGGATTATTGCGATGACAGTTGGAATGGCACATTGTGATGACAAGGGCATGGAGATTTGTGATGACCAGTTCATGCAGTATTGTGAAGACAGGTGTCAGGGAGGATTGTGATGACATATGTAATGGCCCATTGTGATGACAATGGCATGGAGCATTGTGTTGCCAAGTGTCATGGAGGATTCTGATGACAAAGGTAATGGAGCATTGTGATGACAATGGCTTGGAGCATTGTGATGACAAGGGTCAGGGAGCATTGTGCTGACAAGTGCATGGAGAATTGTGATGACAAGCGTCAAGGAGCCTTCTGATGACAAGCTTGTGGAGTATTTTGATGACAATGGCATGGAGCATTGTGATGAAAACGGCATGGGGCATTGTGATGGAAAAGGCATGGAGCCTTTTCATGACAGCGTTCAAGGAGCATTCTGAAGACAAGTGTCAGTGAGCATTGTGATGACAAGTGTATTGAGAATTGTGATGACAAAGGTCATGGAGCATTGTGATGAAAAGGGTATGGAGTATTGTGATGACAGGCATCATGGAGCATTGTGATGACAAGTGTTATGGAACACTGTGATCACAAGGGTTTGGAGCATTGTGATGACAGAGGTCATGGATCATTTTGATTTCAAGGAGCATGGAGCATTGTGATGACAAGGGCATGAAGCAATGTGATCCCAAGGTTCATGGAGGATTGTGATGACAATGGAAATGGAGTATTGTGATTACAAGCGCATAGAGCATTGTAATGAGAAGGTCATGTAGCATTTTGCTGACAAAGGCATGGAGCATTGTGATGACATGTGTCATGGAGCATTGTGATGACAACGGAGTGGAGCATGGTGTTGAAAATGTCCTGGAGCATTGTGATGAGAAGACCATGGAGACTTGTGATGACAAGTCTCATGGAGCATTCTGATGAAAAGGGGCATGAAGCATTGTGATTACATGGGTCTTGGAGCATTGTGATGACTAGTGCATGGAGCATTGTGATGAGAAGGCCATGGAGCATTCTTATCACATGCGTCATGGAGTTTTGTGATGAGAAGGGCATGGAGCATTTGTGATTACAGAGATCTTGGAGCATTGTGATGAAAAGTGCATGGATCATTGTTATGAAAAAGGCATGGAGCCTTGTCATGACAGGGTTCAAGGAGCATACTGACGACAAGTGTCAGGGAGCATTGTGATGACAAGTGTATTGAGCATTGTGATGACAAGATCATGGAGCTTTGTGATGAGAAGACCATGGATAATTGTGATGATGAGCGTCATGGGGTGTTGTGTTGATAAGTGTTATGGAACATTGTGATCACAAGGGTTTGGAGCATTATGATGACAGAGGTCATGGAGAATATTGATTTCATTGTGATGACAATAGCCTGAAGCATTATGATGATGGGCATGGTGCATTGTGATGACAGGGTTCATGGAGAATTGAGATGAAAAGGGCATGGAACATTCTGATGACATGCGTCATGGGGCTTTGTGATAACAAGTGCATGGGGCATTGTGATTTCAGGGGTCTGGACCATTGTGATGACAAGTGTTATGGAACCTTGTGATGACTAGGCCGTGGAACATTGTGATGGCAAGGGTCATGGAGCATTTTTATGACAGTGGTCATGGAGCATTTTGATTTCATTGTGATGACAATAGCATGAAGCATTATGATGATGGGCATGGTGCATTGTGATGACAGGGTTCATGGATCATTGAGATGAAAAGGGTCATAGAACACTGTGATTAGAGGGTTCTTGGAGCATTGTGATGAAAAGGGTCATGGAGCTTTGTGATGACAAGTCCATGCAACATCGTGATAGCAGGGGTCATGGAGCATTGTTATGACTGGGGTAATGGAGCATTGTGATGGGAAGTTCATGGAGCATTGTGATGCCAAGTCAGGGAGCATTTTTATGACAAGGGTGTGGTGCATTTTGATGATAAGGGCAGGGAGCATTTTGATGACAGGGTCATGGAACAAGTTGATGACAGGTGTTATGGAACATTGTGATGTCAGGGGTCCTGGAGCATTTTGATGAAATGGCTCATGGAGCAGTTTGATGACAGGTGTTATGGAACATTTTGATGTCAGCGTTCATCGAACATTGTGATGATAAGTGCATGTAGCATTGTGATGACAGATGCCATGAAACATTGTGATGAGAGTGGTGAGCGAGTATTGTGACAAATAGTGATGTAGCATTGTGATATCAGTGGTGAGAGAGCATTTTGATGAGAAGTGCATGGATCATTGTGGTGACAAGTTTTATGGAGCATTGTGATGCCAAATTTGTGGATCATTGTGATGACAAGTGCATGGTGCATGGTGATGACCTGTGTCATGGAGCATTGTTCTGAGAAAGGCATAGAGCATTTTGATGGCAAGGGTCAAAGAGCATTGTGATGAAAATTTCATGGAGCATTGTGATTAAAAAGGTCAGAGTGACTGTTGATGACGAGGACATGGACAATTCTGATGACAAAGTTCATGAAGCATTGTGATGACTGGAGTCATGGAGCATTGTGATGAACGGGGTCATGGAGAATTGTGATAACAAGGGCATGGAGCATTGTGATGACAAGGGGATGGAACAGTGGTCTATTTAGTTTCATGGATTATTGTGATGACATTTGGAATGGGGCATTGTGATGACAAGGGCATGGAGAATTGTGATGCCAATTGTCATGTAGGATTCTGCTGTCAAAGATAATTGAGCATTGTGATGACAATGGCTTGGAGTATTGTGATGACAAGAATCAGGGAGCATTGTGCTGACAAGTGCATGGAGATTTTTGATGACAAGGGTCATGGAACATTCTGATGAAAATCTTGTGGAGTATTTTGATGACAATGGCATGGAGCATTGTGATGAAAACGGCATGGGGCATTGTGATGAAAAAGGCATGGAGCCTTTTCGTGACAGGGTTCAAGGTGCATTCTGACGACAAGTGTCAGGGAGCATTGTGATGACAAGTGTATTGAGAATTGTGATGACAAAGGTCATGGAGCATTGTGATGAAAAGGGCATGGATTTTTGTGATGACAGGCATCATTGAGCGTTGTGATGACAAGTGTTATGGAACACTGTGATCAGAAGGGATTTGAGCATTTTGATGAGAGAGGTCATGGATCATTTTGATTTCAAGGAACATGGAGCATTGTGATGACAAGGGCATGAAGCAATGTGATCCCAAGATTCATGGAGGATTGTGATGACAATGGTAATGGAGTATTGTGATGACAAGTGCATAGAGCATTGTAATGACAAGGCCATGTAGCATTTTGCTGACAAAGGCATGGAGCATTGTGATGACAGGGATCATGGAGCACTGTGATGAAAAGCGTCATGGAGCATTGTGAATACAGGGGTCATGGAGCATTGGGATGACAAGGGCATGCATCACTGTGATGGCAAGTTTCATGGAGCATTGGGCTGAATATGTTCATGGAGTATTGTGATGACAGGGGTCATGGAGCATTGTGATGACAAGGGAATGGAGCATGGTGATGACAAGTTCCTGGAGCATTGTGATGAGAAGACCATGGAGAATACTGATGACAAGTCTCATGGAGCATTCTGATGAAAAGGGTCATGTAGCATTTTGATTACAGGGGTCTTGCAGCATTGTGATGACAAGGGGATGGATTATTTTGATGACAAAGGCATGGAGCCTTTTCATGAGAGGGTACAAGGAGCATACTGATGACAAGTGTCAGGGAGCATTGTGATGACATGTGTATTGAGCATTGTGATGACAAAGATCATGGAGCATTGTGATGAGAAGACCATGGATAATTGTGATGATGAGCGTCATGGGGTGTTTTGGTGATAAGTGTAATGGAACATTGTGATCACAAGGGTTTGGAGCATTATGATGACAGACATCATGGAGAATATTGATTTCATTGTGATGACAATAGCCTGAAAAATTATGATGATGGGCATTTTGCATTGTGATGACAGGGTTCATGGTGCATTGAGATGAAAAGGGGCATAGAGCATTGTGTTTACAGGGGTCTTGGAGCATTTTGATGACAACGGCATGGAGCATTGTGATGTGAAGGCCATGGAACATTCTGATGACATGTGTCATGGCGCTTTGTGATGACAAGGGCATGGAGCATTGTGATTTAATGGGCCTTCAGCATTGTGATGACAGGTGTCATGGAACCTTGTGATGATTAGGCCGTGGAAAATTGTGATGGCAGGGGTCATGGTGCATTGTTATGACAGAGGTAATGGAGCATTGTGATGAGAAGGGTATGGAACATTGGTCTGAAAAGTTTCAGGGATTATTGTGATGAGAGTGGGCATGGAGCATTGTGATGACAAGGGTACGGAACACTATGATACATGGGTCATGCAGGATTGTAATGACAAGGGCATGGAGCATTGTGATGAGAATGGCATCGAGCATTGTGATGACAAGTGTCATGGAGCTTTGTGACGACAAGGGCATTGAGCAATATGATGGGAGTGTTCATGGAGCATTGTGATGACAATGACATGGAGCATTGTGATTCCAAGGGTCATGGAGCTTTGTGATGACAAATCATGGAGCATTTTGATGACAAGGGCATGGTGCATTGTGATGAGAAGGGCAGGGAGCATTTTGATGACCGGGTCATGCAGCAATTTGATGAAAAGTGTAATGGAACATTTTGATGGCAGGGGTTATAGAACATTGTGATGTCAGGGGTCTTGGAGCTTTGGGATGAAAACGATCATGGAGCATTTTGATGACAGGGGTTATGGAACATTGTGATGTCAGGGATCATGGAACATTGTGAAGATAAGGGGATGTAGCAGTGTGATGACTGGTTCATGGAACATTGTGATTACAGGGGTCAGGGAGTATTGTTATGACTAGTGATGGAACACTGTGATATCTCTGGTGGGAGAGCATTTTGATGAGAAGTGCATGGAGCATTGTGATTATAAGGTTTATGGAGCATGGCAATGACAAGTATGTGGACCGTTGTGATGAAATGCGCGTGGCACATTTTGAAGACAATGGTCATCGAGCATTGTTCTCACAAAGAAATGGAGCATTGTGATGACAAGGGTCACAGAGAATTGTGATGAAATATTCATGGAGCATTGTGGTTACAAAGGTCACAGAGCCTTGTGATGACACGGGCATGGACCATTGTGATGACAAACGTTATGAAGCATTGTGATGACTGGAGTCACGGAGCATTGTGATGTCAGGGGTCATGGAGCATTGTGATGACATGTGTCATGGAGCACTGTGATGACAAGTGCATGGAGCATTGTGCTGACAAGGGTCATGGAGCATTGTGCTGAGAAAGGCATAGAGCATTGTGATGACAAGTGTTAAAGAGCATTGTGATGAAAAGTTCATGGAGCATTGTGGTTAAAAAGGTCACAGAGACTGTTGATGACGAGGGCATGGACCATTGTTGTTACAAAGGTCATGAAGCATTGTGATGACTGGAGTCATAGAGCATTGTGATGGCAGGGGTCATGGAGTATTGTGATAACTAGGGCATGGAGCATTGTGATGACAAGGGCATGGATCATTGGTCTAATAAGTTTCATGGATTATTGCGATGACAGTTGGAATGGTGCATTGTGATGACAAGGGAATGGAGCATTGTGATGACCAGGTCATGCAGTATTGTGAAGACAGGTGTCAGGGAGCATTGTGATGACATATGTAATGGCCCATTGTGATGACAATGGTATGGAGCACTGGGATGCAAAGTGTCATGGAGGATTCTGATGACAAAGGTAATGGAGAATTGTGATGACAATGGCTTGGAGAATTGTGATGACAAGGGTCATGGAGCATTCTGATGACAAGCTTGTGGAGTATTTTCATGACAATGGCATGGAGCTTTGTAATAAATACGGCATGGTGCATTGTGATGAAAAAGGCATGGAGCCTTTTCGTGACAGGGTTCAAGGAGCATTCTGATGACAAGTGTCAGGGAGCATTGTGACGACAAGTGTATTGAGAATTGTGATGACAAAGGTCATGGAACATTGTGATGAAAAGGGCATGCAGTATTGTGATGACAGGCATCATGGAGCGTTGTGATGACAAGTGTTATGGAACAGTGTGATCACAAGTGTTTGGAGCATTGTGATGAGAGAGGTCATGGATCATTTTGATTTCAAGGAGCATGTAGCATTGTGATGACAAGGGCAAGAAACAATGTGATCCCAAAGTTCATGGAGGATTGTGATGACAATGGAAGTGGAGTATTGTGATGACAAGCGCATAGAGCATTGTAATGACAAGGTCATGTAGCATTTTGCTGACAAAGGCATGGAGCATTGTGATGACAGGTGTCATGGAGCACTGTGATTACAAGCGTCACGGAACTTTGTGAATACAGGGGTCATGGAGCATTGGGATGACAAGGACATGGATAATAGAGATCACAAGTGTGATGGAGCACTTGGCTGAAAATTTTCATGGAGTGTTGTGATGACTGGGGTCATGGAGCTTTGTGATGCCTAGGGAATGGAGCATTGTGATGACAAGTGTCCCGGATCATTGTCTTGTCAGGTGTCATGGAGTTTTGTGATGACAGTGGTCATGGAGCTATGAGATGATATTGGCCATGGAGCATTGTGATGAATAGGTCGTGGAGCATTGGGCTGAAAATATTCATGGATTATTGTGATGACAGGGGTCATGGAGCATTGTGATGAAAAGGGAATGGAGCATGGTGATGACAAG
Source organism: Mesoplodon mirus (assembly GCF_964341445.2). Lineage (NCBI taxonomy): Eukaryota > Metazoa > Chordata > Mammalia > Artiodactyla > Ziphiidae > Mesoplodon > Mesoplodon mirus. The sequence goes on from NW_028295717.1 coordinate 272,995, forward strand.
GTCCTGGAGCATTGTGATGAGAAGACCATGGCTACTTATGATGACAAGTCGCATGGAGGATTCTGAGGAAAAGGGACATGGAGCATTGTGACTACAGGGGTCTTGGAGCATTGTGATGACTAGGTCATGGAACACTGTGATACATGGGTCATGGGTCATGGAGCTTTGTGATGACAAGTCATGGATCATTGTGATGACAAGGGCATGGAGCATTGTGATGACAGGGGCATGGAACATTGCTCTGACAAGTTTCACAGATTATTGTGATGACAGTGGACATGGTGCATTGTGATGACAAGGGCATGGATCATTGTGAAGAGAAGGTCATGGAGTATTGTGAAGACAGGTGTCAGGGAGCATTGTGATGACATATGTCATGGTCCATTGCGATGACAATGGCTGGGAGTACTGTGATGCCAAATGTAATGGAGGATTGTGATGACAAATATAATGGAGCATTGTGATGACTAGGGCTTGGAGCATTATGATAACAATGGTCGTTGAGAATTTTCATGACAAGGTCGTGAAGCATTGTGATGACAAGTTCCTGGAGCATTGTGATGAGAAAACCATGGAGCCTTGTGATGACAAATCTCCTGGAGCATACTGATGAAAATGGGCATGGAGCATTGTGATTAGAGGGGTCTTGGCACATTGTGATGACAAGGGCATGGAGCATTGTGAGGAGAAGGCCAAGGAGCATTCTGATGACATGGGTCATTGAGCTTTGTGATGACAAGGGCATGGAGCACTGCGATTACAGGGGTCTTGGAGCATTGTGATGAAAATGGCATGGATCATTGTGATGAAAAATGCATGGAGCCTTGTCATGACAGGATTCAAGGAGCATACAGACAACAAGTGTCAGGGAATATTTTGATGACAAGTGTACTGAGCATTGTGATGACAAAGGTCATAGAGCATTTTGATGAGAGACCATGGATAACTGTGATGACGAGCGTCATGGGGCATTGTGATGACAAGTGATATGGAATATTGTGATCACAAGGGTTTGGAGCATTGTTATGACAGAGGTCATGGAGCATTTTGATTTCATTGTGATGACAATAGCATGAAGCATTATTATGATGGGCATGGTGCATTGTGATGAGAGGGTTCGTGGATCATTGAGATGAAAAGGGGCATAGAGCATTGTGATTAGAGGGTTCTTGGAACATTGTCATGAGAAGGGTCAAGGAGCTTTGTGATGACAGGGCCATGGAACATCGTGATAGCAGGGGTCATGGAGCATTGTTATGACTGGGATAATGGAGCATTGTGATGGCAAGAGCATGGAGCATTTTGATGACAAGTCATGGAGCATTTTGATGACAAGGGTGAGGTGCATTTTGATGAGAAGGGAAGGGAGCATTTTGATGACAGGGTCATGAAACAATTTGATGAAAAGTGTAATGGAACATTTTGATGACAGGTGTTATGAAACATTGTGATGTCAGGGGTCATGGAGCATTTTGATGAAAAGGATCATGGAGCAGTTTGATGACAGGTGTTATGGAACATTTTGATGTCAGGGGTCATCGAACATTGTGATGATAAGTGCATGTAGCATTGTGATGACAGGTGCCATGAAACATTGTGATGACAGAGGTGAGGGAGTATTGTGACAAATAGTGATGTAGCATTGTGATATCAGTGGTGAGAGAGCATTTTGATGAGAAGTGCATGGAGCATTGTGATGACAAGTTTTATGGAGCATTGTGAAGACAATTTGGTGGAGCATTGTGATGACAAGCGCATGGTGCATTGTGATGACATGTGTCATGGAGCATTGTGCTGAGAAAGGCATAGAGCATTTTGATGACAAGGGTCAAAGAGCATTGTGATGAAAATTTCATGGAGCATTGTGGTTAAAAATGTCACAGAGACTGTTGATGACGAGGACATGGACAATTTTGATGACAAAGTTCATGAAGCATTTTGATGACTGGAGTCACGGAGCATTGTGATGACAGGGGTCATGGAGCATTGTGATAACAAGGGCATGGAGCATTGTGATGACAAGGGGATGGAACAGTGGTCTATTAAGTTTTATGGATTATTGTGATGACAGTTGGAATGGGGCATTGTGATGACAATGGCATGGATCATTGTGATGCCAAGTGTCATGGAGGATTCTGATGACAAAGGTAATGGAGCATTGTGATGACAATGGCTTGGAGCATTGTGATGACAAGGGTCAGGGAGCATTGTGCTGACAAGTGCATGGAAAATTGTGATGACAAGGGTCACGGAACATTCTGATGACAAGCTTATGGTGTATTTTGATGACAATGGCATGGGTCATTGTGATGAAAACGGCATGGGTCATTGTGATGAAAAAGGCATGGAGCCTTTTCGTGATAGGGTTCAAGGAGCATTCTGACGACAATAGTCAGGGAGCATTGTGATGACAAGTGTATTGAGAATTGTGATGACAAAGGTCATGGAACATTGTGATGAAAAGTTCATGGAATATTGTGATGACAGGCATCATGGAGCGTTGTGATGACAAGTGTTATGGAACATTGTGATCACAAGGGATTTGAGCATTTTGATGACACAGGTCATGGATCATTTTGATTTCAAGGAGCATGGAGCATTGTGATGACAAGGGCATGAAGCAATGTGATCCCAATGTTCATGGAGGACTGTGATGACAATGGTAATGGAGTATTTTGATGACAAGCGCATAGAGCATTGTAATGACAAGGCCATGTAACATTTTGCTGACAAAGGCATGGAGCATTGTGATGACAGGTGTCATGGAGCACTGTGATGACAAGCGTCACGGATCATTGTGAATACAGGGGTCATGGAGCATTGGGATGACAAGGGCATGGATCATTGTGATGGCAAGGTCCTTGGAGCATTGGGCTGAAAATGTTCATGCAGTATTCTGATGACAGGGGTCATGGAGCATTGTGATGACTAGGGAAGGGAGAATTTTGATGACAAGAGTCCTGGATCATTGTATTGTCAGTTGTCATGGAGTGTTTTGTTGACAGTGGTCATGGATATCTGTGAGGATATTGGCCATGGAGCATTGTGATTATAAGGTCATGGAGCATTTGGCTGAAAATATTCATGGAGTATTTTTATGACAAGGGAAAGTAGCATAGTGATGACAAAGTCCTGGAGCATTGTGATGAGAAGACCATGGAGACATTTGATGAGAAGTCTCATGGAGCATTCTGTTGAAAAGGGGCATGGAGCATTGTGATTACAGGGGTCTTGGGGCATTGTAGTGACAAGGGCATAGATCATGGTGATGAGAAGGCCATGGAGCATTCTGATGACATGTGTCATGGAGCTTTGTGATGACAAGGGCATGGAGCATTGTGATTACAGGGATCTTGGAGCATTGTGATGAAAAGGGCATGGATCATTGTGATGAAAAAGGCATAGAGCCTTGTCATGACAGTGTTCAAGGAGCATACTGACGACAAGTGTCAGGGAGCATTGTGATGACAAGTGTATTGAGCATTGTGATGACAAAGATCATGGAGCATTGTGATGAGAAGACCATGGATAATTGTGATGACGAGCGTCATGGGGTGTTGTGATGATAAGTGTTTTGGAATATTGTGATCACAAGGTTTCGGAATATTATGATGACAGAGGTCATGGAGCATTTTGATTTCATTGTGATGTCAATAGCCTGAAGCATTATGATGATGGGCATGGTGCATTGTTATGACAGGGTTCATGAAACATTGAGATGAAAATGGGCATGGATCATTGTGGTTACAGGGTTCTTGGAGCATTGTGATGAGAAGGGTCATGGAGCCTTGTGATGACAAGGCCATGGAACATCATGATGGCAGGGGACATGGAGCATTGTTATCACAGGGGTAATGGAGCATTGTGATGGCAAGGGCATGGAGCATTGTGATGAGAAAGCCATGGAGCATTCTGATGACATGTGTCATGGAGCTTTGTGAAGACAAGGGCATGGAGCAATGTGATGAGAGCGTTCATTGAGCACTGTGATGACAATTACATGGAGCACTGTGATGCCAAGGGTCATGGATCTTTGTGATGACAAAGTCATGGAGCATTTTGATGGCAAGGGCGTTGTGCATTGTGATGAGAAGGGCAGGGAGCATTCTGATGACTGGGTCATGGAGCAATTTGATGAAAAGTGTCATGGAACGTTTTGATGACAGGTGTTATAGAACATTGTGATGTCAGGGGTCATCGAACATTGTGATGATATGTGTATGTATCATTGTGATGACTGGAGTCATGGAACATTGTGATGACAGGGGTGAGGGAGTATTGTGACAAATAGTGATGTAGCATTGTGATATCAGTGGTGAGAGAGCATTTTGATGAGTAGTGCATGGAGCATTGTGATGACAAATTTTAAGGAGCATTGTGATGACAAGATTGTGGAGCACTGTGATGACAAGCGCATGGTGCATTGTGATGACATGTGTCATGGAGCATTGTGCTGACAAGCGCATGGAGCATTGTGATGACAAGGGTCAAAGAGCATTGTGATGAAAAGTTCATGGAGCATTGTGGTTAAAAAGGTCACAGAGACTGTTGATGACGAGGGCATGGACCATTGTGATGACAAAGGTCATGAAGCATTGTGATGACAGGAGTCACGGAGCATTGTGATGACAGGGGTCATGGAGCATTGTGATAACAAGGGCATGGAACATTGTGATGACAAGGGCATGGAACATTGGTCTAATATGTTTCATGGATTATTGCGATGACAGTTGGAATGGCGCATTGTGATGACATGTGCATGGAGCTTTGTAATGAGCAGGTCATGCAGTATTGTGAAGACAGGTGTCAGGGAGCATTGTGATGACATATGTAATAGTCCATTGTGATGACAATGGCATGGAGCATTGTGATGCCAAGTGTCATGATGGATTCTGATGACAAAGGTAATGGAGCATTGTGATGACAATGGCTTGGAGCATTGTGATGACAAGGGTCAGGGAGCATTGTGCTGACAAGTGCATGGAGAATTTTGATGACAAGGGTCATGGAGCATTCTGAAGACAAGCTTGTGGAGTATTTTGATGACAATGGCATGGAGCATTGTGATGAAAACGGCATGGGGCATTGTGATGAAAAAGGCTTGGAGCCTTTTCGTGACAGGTTTCAAGGAGCATTCTGATGACAAGTGTCAGGGAGCATTGTGATGACAAGTGTATTGAGAATTGTGATGAGAAAGGTCATGGAGCATTGTGATGAAAAGGGCATGGAGTATTGTGATGACAGGCATCATGGAGCGTTGTGATGACAAGTGTTATGGAACACTGTGATCACAAGTGTTTGGAGCATTGTGATGACAGAGGTCATGGATCATTTTGATTTCTAGGAGCATGGAGCATTGTGATGAAAAGGGCATGAAGCAATGTGATCCCAAGGTTCATGGAGGATTGTGTTGACAATGGAAATGGAGTATTGTGATGACAAGAGCATAGAGCATTGTAATGACAAGGTCATGTAGCATTTTGCTGACAAAGTCATGGAGCATTGTGATGACAGGTGTCATGGAGCACTCTGATGACAAGCGTCACGGAACATTGTGAATACAGGGGTCATGGAGCATTGGAATGACAAGGGCATGGATCATTTTGATGACAAGTGTCATGGAGCACTGGGCTGACAATGTTCATGGAGTGTTGTGATGACATGGGTCATGGAGCATTGTGATGACTAGGGAATGGAGCAATGTGATGACAAGAGTCCCGGGTCATTGTGTTGCCAGTTGCTATGGAGTGTTGTGATGACAGTGGTCAAGGAGAATTGTGATGATATTGGCCATGGAGCATTGTGATGAGTAGGTCGTGGAGCACTGGGCTGAAAATGTTCATGGATTATTGTGATGACTGCGGTCATGGAACATTGTGATGACAAGGGAATGGAGCATGGTGATGACAAGGTCCTGGAGCATTGTGATGAGAAGAGCATGGAGACGTGATGACAAGTGTTATGGAGCATTCTGATGAAAAGGGGCATGGAGCATTGTGATTACAGGGGTCTTGGAGCATTGTGATGACTAGGGCATGAAGCATTGTGATGAGAATTCCATGGAGCAATCTGATGACATGCGTCATGGAGTTTTTTGATGACAAGGGCAAGGAGCATTGTTATTACAGGGATCTTGGAGCATTGTGATGAAAAGGGCATGGATCATTGTGATGAAAAAAGCATGGAGCCTTGTCATAACAGGGTTCAAGGAGCATACTGACGACAAGTGTCAGTGAGCATTGTGATGACAAGTGTTTTGAGCATTGTGATGACAAAGATCATGGAGTATTGTGATGAGGAGACCATGGATAATTGTGATGATGAGCGTCATGGGGTGTTGTGATGATAAGTGTTATGGAACATTGTGATCACAAGGGTTTGGAGCATTTTGATGACAGAGGTCATGGAGAATATTGATTTCATTGTGATGACAATAGCCTGAAGCATTATGATGATGGGCATGGTTCACTGTGATGGCAGGGTTCAAGGAGCATTGAAATGAAAAGGGGCATGGAACATTGTGATTACAAGGGTCTTGGAGCATTGTGATGACAAGGGCATGGAGCATTGTGATTTCAGTGGTATTGAGCATTGTGATGACAAGTGTCATGGAACCTTGTGATGACTAGGCCGTGGAACATTGTGATGGCAGGGGTCATGGTGCATTGTTATGACAGGTGTAATGGAGCATTTTGATGAGAAGGGCATGGAACATTGGTCTGGAATGTTTCATGGATTATTGTGAAGAGAGTGGGCATGAAGAATTGTGAGGATAAGGACACAGAACACTATGATACATGGGTCAAGCAGGATTGTAATGACAAGTGCATGGAGCATTGTGATAAGAAGGGCATCGAGCATTATGATGACAAGTGTCATGGAGCCTTCTGATGACAAGGGCATTGAGTAATGTGATGAGAGTTTTCATGGAGCATTGTGATGACAATGACATGGTGCATTGTGATGCCAAGTATCAGGGAGCATTGTGATGACAAGTAATGGAGCATTTTGATGACAAGGGCATGATGCATTGTGATGAGAAGGGCAGGGAGCATTTTGATGACCGGGTCAGGCAGCAATTTGATGAAAACTGTAATGGAATATTTTGATGGCAGGGGTTATAGAACATTGTGATGTCAGGGGTCTTTGAGCTTTGGATGAAAAGGTTCATGGAGTATATTGATGACAGGGGTTATGGAACATTGTGATGTCAGGTGTCATGGAGAATTTTGATGACAAGTGTTTTGGAACATTGTGATCACAAGGGATTGGAGCATTGTGATGACAGAGGTCATGGATCATTTTGCTTTGAAGGAGCATGGAGCATTGTGATGACAAGGGCATGAAGCAATATGATCCCAATGTTCATGGAGGATTATGATGACAATGGTAATGGAGTATTTTGATGACAAGCGCATAGAGGATTTTAATGACAAGGCCATGTAGCATTTTGCTGACAAAGGCATGGAGCATTGTGATGACAGGTGTCATGGAGCACTGTGATGACAAGCGTCATGGAGCATTGTGAAAACAGTGGTCATGGAGCATACGGATGACAAGGACATGGATCATTGTGATGACAAGGGTCATGGATCATTGGGCTGAAAATGTTCATGGAGTATTGTGATGACAGGTGTCATGGAGCATTGTGATGACTAGGGAATGGAACATTGTGATGACAAGAGTCCCGAATCATTGTGTTGTCAGGTGTCATGGATTGTTGTGATGACAGTGGTCATGGAGCATTGTGATGATATTGGACAATGAGCATTGTGATGAGAAGACCTTGGTTAATTGTGATGTCGAGCATCATGGAGCACTGAAATGACAAGGGGCGTGAAGCATTGTGATGACAGGTGTCACGGAGTATTGTGATGACAGGGGTCATGGAGCATTGTGATGACAAGGGCATGGAGCTTTGTGATGATATGTGCATGGAGCATTGTGATGACAAGTGCATGGAGCATTGCAATGTCCAGTGGATGGAGAATTGTGATGACAAGAGCATGTAACATTTTGATGAGAAGTGTCATGTAGCCTTGTGACTACAAGGACGTGGAGAATTGTGATGACAAGGGACATGGAGCATTGTGATAACCAGGGCATGGTGCATTGTTATGACATGGGTCATGGAGCATTATTATGAGAACGGCCATGGTGCATTCTGACATAAGATATCACTTATGAAGGGAATGTAAACATGGCTACTTATGAACTGATTTAGGGAAGAAAACAGAGTCTCAGATTTAGAAAACAATCTAACGCTTGCATAAGGGGAAATAGAGGTGGGGAGATGCACAATACATAAGATTGATATTAGCACAGGTACCGTTCCATAATCCAAAACAGAAGAAACAAGCCCTACTCCTTCCTCAGTGAATGGAACTCAACATCCCTATTCCCCTCAGAGAAATATAACTGACTAGTTAGAATTTTAAAACCTATGTATTGATATGTCTCTGTAAGGGAACCAAGTGTGTCTAGAACGGTATAAACATGGCAGTGAGAATCAGCTCAAACCCACTATAAAAATGAATTTCAAAACAAAACCTAAAAACAGTAAAATTCTTACACAATACCTTCAGGGGTTCTGATGAAACCTGGAATGACCCTATCTACAATGACAGCTGGATGTGGCATAAGGCTGGTCACTTGGGACTGAGAGGATTGGTGAGATTGGTTGAAAAAATGCAGACCATTTAAAGCAATAATGCCTGCCACCCATTCCATGGTTCCCAACTCTCCAGGTAGAAGGGAATATCACTACAGTTATAACGTGTATGGGAACCTAGAGAATGGAAACCAGCTGATGGTGAAAGGTTTCTAAAACTCTACTACATTTTTCTCTCCTTGTGATCCAGTTTGACATTCCAACTGCTTTACTATCAATCACCCAACTTGGAAAGTCAGCCCCTATAACCTCCTGGTTCGCACAGTTGGCAAATTGTGCAGAGGATATAAGGGAAGAGAGAGAACCAATGAGAGAGTAGCTGTAGGCATTTGGACGGCCACATGTCTCTCTAAATTCCCCTCACAAAGAGGAATTAACCAAAGTCTCAGCCTGCCCCCCAGAACCAGTATAAGTCCAGAAGCAAAACGGTTGATTTGCAGGCATCTCACAAAAACGCGAGTTGAAAAATGGAACTCAGGGCCACAGCAATTCACTAACCTGCAGAGTTATAAAGGACTACTCTCTTCGAAAAATCTGTTGAGGGAAAGCCACGAGGGGTAAGGGAAAATGAGGCAGAATGGCATGAAACCGATTTCAAGAGGTACATTGGAATCGCCTTTAAACACAGGAAAAGCATTACAACTTTGAAAATTATGGAAATGGCCATAAAGGGCATATGGGATTTCACGTGAATATATTCAGGGGAAAACGCATATGCCCTTTTTGGACAAGCAAGCAAACGGGCAATGCAAATCGGCACTACAAAGAAGTATCACTTCCCACCGGTCAAAAGGGATATCCAAAAAATTGGTAAAAACCAGACAGGCAAGACAGGCCCTGGAGAACAGGGAGCCTTGTTATGCTGATGGGCGGGATGTAAATTGCCAACTGCCTCTTTGGAGGAGTGCATCGTTTTCCCTAAAACAAGTAAACAACAGAGCTACAGAGCCAAGGGCACTTCCAGTCTAGGGAATATACTTTGGGAAAACTGAAAATCAATAAGACAGAGCCACCCCAAAATTTAGGGCTGCACTGCTTACAAAAACCTCAACTTTGGTACACCTTAAATACCCCAGGAAAGACAAAAATGGTTCAAGAAATTGTGGTACTTACGTAAGATGGAATGTCCCTCAGCCATGAAATCAATGTCATAAGACAAGTAGCAGCAAAATGAGTGGATTCAGGTATGATGATTCTAAGTGAAATAAGTCACACAGAACAACAAATAAGTCACACTCAACAACCCATATTCCCCGCAGAGGATTTTATCATACTATTAAGAATCTTAAAACCTATGTATTGATATATCTCATTAAGGGAATCACGTATATCTAAACTGGCATAAACATGGCAGTGAGAGTCAGCTCAAACTCAATATAAAATGGAATATCAAAAACAAAACAAAAATATAGGGAAAATCTTTACAATTCCTTCAGGGTCTGTGATGAAACCTGTAATGACCCTATCTACAATGACAGCTGGATGTGGCATAAGGCTGGACAGTTGGGACTGACAGGATTGGTGAGACTGGATGAGCAAATGCAGACCCTTTATAGCAATAATGTGTAGCACCCAATCCATGGGTCCAACTCTCCATGTTGAAGGGAGTATTACTACAGCTATAACATGTACAGGAAACTTAGAGAATGGACACACTGTGAATACGAAAGGTTTCTATAAGTCAACTAATAGTCCCTCTCCTGGTGCTCTGTTTTGATTTTCCAACTGCTTTACTATCAATCTCCCAACTTGGACAGACAGCCCCTTTATCCTCCTGGTTCACACAGGTTGCCAATTTGGCAGAGTATGAAAGGGAAGAGGAAGAACCAATGAGAGAGTAGCTGTTAGGCATTTGGACAGGTACATGTCACTCTAATTTCCCGAGAGGAAGAAGAATTAACCAAAGTCTCAGCCACCCGCTTGGAACCAGTATAGGTCTTCAACCAAAATTTTGGACTTGCTGTCAGCTCCCAAATGACGAGTTAAAAAATGGAGCTCAGGGACACAGCAATTCTCAAACTGGCAAAGGAGTAAAAGACCACTATCGTGCAAAAATCTGTTGAAGGAAGGCACCGAGGCGGACTTCAAAGCGAGGCAGAATAGCCAGAAACAGATTTCAAGAGGTACGTACGAAGTACCTTTAAAGCACAGGAAGAGGGGCACAACTTCGACAATGATGCACTTGGCCAAAAAGGGCGTATAAGTTTTCTCCTGAATATATTCAGGCGAAAACACATAAGCCCTTTTTGGCCATGCAAGCAAGCGGGCAATGCAAATCTGCACTACAAAGAAGTATCACTTCCCACCAGTCAAAAGGGGCATCCGCAAAATATGTAAAAACCAGAAAGGCAAGACAGGCCATGGAGAACAGGGTGCCTTGTTATGCTGATTGGCGGGAATAAGTTGACAAATGCCTCTCTGGAGGAGTGCATTGTGTTCCATAAAACAAATAAACAACAGAGCTACAGAGCCAAGGGCACTTCCAGTCTAGGGAATATACCTTTAGAAAACTGGAAATCAGTAAGTCAGAGTCACCCATAAATTTAGGGCTGCACTTATTTCAAGAACATCAACTTGGGTACACCTTAAATTTCCCAGGAAAGACAAAAATGTTTCAAGAAATTGGGGTACTTATGTACAAGGAATATCCCTCCGCCATGTAATCAATGTCATAAGGCCATTAGCAGCAAAATGAGTGGATTCATGTACGATGATTCTAAGTGAAATAAGTCACACTGAAAAAGAAAATAATCATAAGATATCACTTATGAAGATCCTGTAAACATGGCTACACATGAACTGAGTTAGGAAAGAGAACAGATACTCACATTTAGAAAACTCTCCGTTGCCGGCTTAAGAGGGAAGGTGAGGTGGGGTGATGCATAAAACCAGAGATTGATATTCGTACAGGTAACGTTCCAAAAACCAAATACGGAATAGACAAGACCTACAACTTCCTCAGTGAAAGGGACTCATCAAACCGTATTCCCCGCAGACGAGTATATCTGACTAGTAAGAATCTTAAAACCTATGTATTGATATGTCTCCATAAGGGAATCAAGTCTGTCTAGACTGGCATAAACATGGCAGTGAGAATCAGCTCAAACCCACTATAAAAAGGACTTTCAAAAAAAAAAAACAAAAAAAACAGGGAAATTCTTTACAATTCCTTCAGTGTCTCTGATGAAACCTGGAATGACCCTATCTACAATGACAGCTGGATGTGGCATAAGGCTGGACACCTGGGACTGAGAGGATTGTTGAGATTGGGTGAGCAAATGCAGACCCTTTAAAGCAATAATGAATGGCACCCATTCCATGGAGCCAATGTCTCCAGGTTGAAGGGAATATTACTACAGCTATAACATGTACAGGAAACCTAGAGAATGGACACACTGTGAATATCAAAGGTCTCTAAAACTCAATGAATAGTCCCTCTGCTGGTGCTCCAGTTTGACTTTCCAACTGCTTTATTATCAATCTCCCAGCTTGGAGACACAGCTCCTTTAAACTCCTGGTTCGCACAGGTTGCCAAATTGGCAGTGGGTGAAAGTGAAGAGGGAGAACCAATGAAAGAGTAGCTCTTAGGCATTTGGACGGGCACATGTCACTCTTATATCCCGGGAGGAAGAAGAATTAACCAAAGTCTCAGCCACCCACCGGGAACCAGTATAGTTCCTGAACCAAAATATTGGACATGCGTTCAGCTCACAAAAAACGAGTTAAATAATGGAGCTCAGGGGCACAGCAATTCACAAACAGGCAGAGTAATAAAGGACAACTATTGTCCAAAAATCTGTTGAGGGAAGGCAACGAGGCGGACTTGAAAGCGAGTCAGAATAGCAGGAAACAGATTTCAAGAGGTACGTTGGAATCGCCTTTAAAGCACAGGAAGAGGGCCACAACTTTGACAATGATGCACTTGGCCAAAAAGGGCGTATGCGTTTTCCCCTGAATATATTCAGGAGAAAACGCATACGCCGTTTTTAGCCAAGCAAGCAAGTAGGCAATGAAAATCTGCACTACAAAGAAGTATCACTTCCCACCGGTCAAAAGGGACATCCACAAATTGGGCAAAAATCAGAAAGGCAAGACAGGCCCTGGAGAACAGGGAGACTTTTTATTCTGAGGGGTGGCATGTACATTGCCAACTGCCTCTCTGGAGGAGTGCATTGTGTTCCCTAAAACAAGTAAACAACAGAGCTACAGAGCCAAGAGCACTTCCAGTCTAGGGAATATACCTTGGGCAAACTGAAAATCAATAAGACAGAGCCACCCCAAATTTACGGCTTCACTGCTTACAAGAACTTCAACTTGGGTTCACCTTAAGTATCCCAGGAAAGATAAATATGGCTCAAAAAATTGTGGTACTTATGTACGATGGAATATCCCTCAGCCATGAAATCAATGTCATAAGACCAGTAGTAGCAAAATGAGTGGATTCAGGTACGATGATTCTAAGTGAAATAAGTCACACAGAAAAAGAAACTTATCATAATCTATCACTTATGAAGATCCTGTAAACATGGCTACACATGAACTGAGTTAGGAAAGAGAACAGAGTCTCACATTTAGAAAACACTCTTATGCCTGCTTAAGGGGGATTGAGAGGTGGGGTGATGCATATAACCAGAGTTTGATATAAGCACAGGTACTGTTCCGAAAACCAACTATGGAATAGACAAGACCTACCTATACCTTCCTCAGTGAAAGGGAGTCAAAACACCATATTTCCTGCAGAGGAATATATCTGACTAGTAAGAATCTTAAAACCTATGTATTGATATGTCTCCATAAGGGAATCAAGTGTGTCTAGACTGGCATAAACATGGCAGCGAGAATCAGCTCAAACCCACTATAAAAATGAATTTCAAAACCAAAACAAAAAACAGGGAATTTCTTTACAACTCCTTCAGGGTCTCTGATTAAACGTGGAATGACCCTGTCTACAATGACAGCTGGATGTGGCATAAGGCTGGACACTTGGGACTGAGAGGATTGGTGAGATTGGGTGAGCAAATGCAGACCCTTTAAAGCAATAATGCATGGCACCCATTCCATGGGTCCTAACTCTCCAGGTTGAAGGGAATATTACTACAGCTGTAACATGTACGGGAAACCTAGAGAATGGACACACTGTGAATACGAAAGGTCTCTAAAACTCAACGAATAGTCCCTCTCCTTGTGCGCCAGTTTGACTTTCCAACTGCTTTACTATCATTCTCCCAACTTGGAGAGACAGCCCCTTTAACCTCCTGGTTGGCACATGTTGCCAATTTGGCAGAGGATGAAAAGGAAGAGGGAGAACCAATGAGAGAGTAGCTGTTAGGCATTTGGACGGACACACGTCACTCTTATTTCCCGGGAGGAAGAAGAATTAACCAAAGTCTCAGCCACCCCCCGAAAACCAGTGTAGTTTCGGAACCAAAATATTGGACTTGCGTTCAGCTCACAAAAAAACGAGATAAAAATGGAGCTCAGGGGCGCAGCAATTCAAAAACTGGCAGAGTAATAAAGGGCAACTATCATCCAAAAATGTGTTGAGGGAAGGCAACCAGGCGGACTTGAAAGCGAGGCAGAATATCAGGAAACAGATTACAAGAGGTACGTTGGAATCACCTGTAAAGCACAGGAAGAGGGGTAAAACTTCGACAATGATGCACTTGGCCAAAAAGGGCGTATGCTTTTTCTCCTGAATATATGCAGGATAAAACGCATACACCCTTTTTGGCCAAGCAAGCAAGCGGGCAATGCAAATCTGCACTACAAAGAAGTATCACTTCCCACCGGTCAAAGGGACATCCACAAAATGTGTAAAAACTAGAAAGGCAAGATAGGCCCTGGAGAACAGGGAGCCATGCTATGCTGATGGGCGGGATGTAAATTGCCAACTGCGTCACTGGAGGAGTGCATTGTGTTCCCTAAAACAAGTAAACAACAGAGCTACAGAGGCAAGGGCACTTCCAGTCTAGTGAATATACCTTGGGAAAATTGAAAATCAATAAGACAGAGCCACCCCCAAATTTAGGGCTGCACTGCTTACAAGAACCTCAACTTGGGTACACCAGAAGTATCCCAGGAAATATAAAGATGGTTCAAAAAATTGTGGAACTTACGTACGATGGAATATCCCTCAGCCATGAAATCAATGTCATAAGACCAGTAGCAGCAAAAGGAGTGGATTCAGGTACGATGATTCTAAGTGAAATAAGTCACACAGAAAAAGAAGTTTATCATAAGATATCACTTATGAAGATCCTGTAAACATGGCTACACTTGAACTGAGTTAGGAAGGAGAACAGAGTCTCACATTTAGAACACACTCTTATGCCTGCGTAAGGGGGAAGGAGAGGTGGGGTGATGCATAAAACCAGAGTTTGATATAAGCACAGGTAACGTTCCAAAAACCAACTATGGAATAGACAAGACCTACCTATACTTTCCTCAGTGAAAGGGACTCAAAACCCCATATTTCCCGCAGAGGAATATATCTGAGTAGTAAGTTTCTTAAAACCTATGTATTGATATGTCTCCATAAGGGAATCAAGTGTGTGTATACTGGCATAAACATGGCAGCAAGAATCAGCTCAAACCCACTATAAAAAGGAATTTCAAAAACAAAACAAAAACAGGGACATTCTTTACAATTCCTTCAGGGTCTCTGATGAAACCTGGAATATCCATGTCTACAGTGACAGCTCGATGTGGCATAAGGCTGGAAACTTGGGACTGAGAGGATTGGTGAGTTTGGGTGAGCAAATGCAGACCCTTTAAAGCAATAATGCATGGCACCCATTCCATGGGTCAGAACTCTCCAGGTTGAAGGGAATATTACTACAGCTATAACATGTACGGGAAACCTAGAGAATGGACACACTGTGAATACGAAAGGTTTCTAAAACTCAACGAATATTCCCTCTCCTGGTGCTCCAGTTTGACTTTCCAACTCATTTACTATCAATCTCCCAACTTGGAGAGACAGCCCCTTTAACCTCCTGGTGTTCACAGTTTGCCCATTTGGCAGAGGATGAAAGGGAGGAGGGAGAACCAATGAGAGAGTAGCTGTTATGCATTTGGACGGTCATATGTCACTCTAATTTCCCGGGAGGAAGAAGAATTAACCAAAGTTGTAGCCACACACCGGGAACCAGTATAGGCCCTGTACCAAAATTTTAGACATGCGTTCAGCTCACAAAAAACGAGTTGAAAAATGGAGCTCAAGGGCACAGCAATTCACAAACTGGCAGAGTATTAAAGGACAACTATCATCCAAAAGTCTGTTGAGGGAAGGCAACGAGGCGGACTTAAATGCGAGGCAGAATAGCAGGAAACAGATTTCAAGAGGTACGTTGGAATCACCTGTAAAGCACAGGAAGAGGGGCACAACTTCGACAATGATGCACTTGGCCAAAATGGGCGTATGCATTTTCTCCTGAATATATGCAGGAGAAAACTCATATGCCCTATTTGGCCAAGCAAGCACGCGAGCAATGCAAATCTGCACTACAAAGAAGTATCACTCCCCACCGCTCAAAAGGGACATCCACAAAATGTGTAAATACCAGAAAGGCAACACAGGCCCTGGAGAACAGGGAGCCTTGTTATACTGATGGGAGGGATGTAAATTGCAAACTGCCTCACTGGAGGAGTGCATTGTGTTCCCCAAAACAAGTAAACAACAGAGCTACTGAGTCAAGGGCACTTCCAGTCTAGGGAATATACCTTGGGAAAATTGAAAATCAATAAGACACAGCCACCCCCAAATTTAGGGCTGCACTGCTTACAAGAACCTCAACTTGGGAACACCTTAAATATCCAAGGAAAGATAAGAATTGTTCAAAAAATTGTGGTACTTTCGTACGATGGAATATCCCTCAGCAATGAAATCAATGTCATAAGACCAGTAGCAGCAAAATGAGTGGATTCAGGTACGATGATTCTAAGTGAAATAAGTCACACAGAAAAAGAAGCATATCATAAGATATAACTTATGAAGATCCTGTAAACACGGCTACACATGAACTGAGTTAGGAAAGAGAACAGAGTCTCACATTTAGAAAACACTCTTATGCCTGCTTAAGGGGGAAGGAGAGGTGGGGTGATGCATAAAACCAGAGATTGATATAAGCACAGGTACCGTTCTAAAAACCAACTATGGAATAGACAAGACCAACCTATACCTTCCTCAGTGAAAGGGACTCAAATCCCCATATTTCCCACAGAGGAATATATCTGACTAGTAAGAATCTTAAAACCTATGTATTGATATGTCTCCATAACGAAATCAAGTGTGTCTAGACTGGCATAAACATGGCAGCGAGAATCAGCTCAAACCCACTATAAAAAGGAATTTCAAAAACAAAACAAATAAACAGGGACATTCTTTCCAATTCCTTCAGGGTCTCTGATGAAACCTGGAAAGTCCCTGTCTACAATGACAGCTCGATGTGGCATAAGGCTGGACACTTGGGACTGAGAGGATTGGTGAGATTGGGTAAGCAAATGCAGACCCTTTAAAGCAATAATGCATGGCACCCATTCCATGGGTCCCAACTCTCCAGGTTGAAGGGAATATTACTACAGCTATAACATGTACGGGAAACCTAGAGAATGGACACACTGTGAATACGAATGGTCTCTAAAACACAACGAATAGTCCCTCTCCTGGTTCTCCGGTTTGACTTTCCAACTGCTTTACTATCAATCTCCCAACTAGGAGAGACTACCCCTTTAACCTCCTGGATCTCACAGTTTGCCAATTTGGCAGAGGATGAAAGGGAATAGGGAGAACCAATGATAGAGTAGCTGTTAGGAATTTGGAAGGGTATATGTCACTCTAATTTCCCGGCAGGAAAAACAATTAACCAAAGTCTCAAACACCCACTGGGAACCAGTATAGTTCCTGAAACAAAATTTTGTACTTGCATTCAGCTCACAAAAAACGAATTGAAAAATTGAGCTCAGTGGCAGAGCAATTCACAATCTGGCATAATAATAAAAGCCAACTATCGTCCAGTAATTTGTTGAGGGAAGGCAACGAAGCGGACTTGAAAGTGAGACCGAATAGCAGGAAACAGATTTCAAGAGGTACGTTGGAATCGTCTGTAAAGCACAGGAAGAGGGGCACAACATCGACAATGATGCACTTGGCCAAAATGGGCGTATGCATTTTCTCCTGAATATATGCAGGAGAAAACTCATATGCCCTATTTGGCCAAGCAAGCACGCGAGCAATGCAAATCTGCACTACAAAGAAGTATCACTCCCCACCGCTCAAAAGGGACATCCACAAAATGTGTAAATACCAGAAAGGCAACACAGGCCCTGGAGAACAGGGAGCCTTGTTATACTGATGGGAGGGATGTAAATTGCAAACTGCCTCACTGGAGGAGTGCATTGTGTTCCCCAAAACAAGTAAACAACAGAGCTACTGAGTCAAGGGCACTTCCAGTCTAGGGAATATACCTTGGGAAAATTGAAAATCAATAAGACACAGCCACCCCCAAATTTAGGGCTGCACTGCTTACAAGAACCTCAACTTGGGAACACCTTAAATATCCAAGGAAAGATAAGAATTGTTCAAAAAATTGTGGTACTTTCGTACGATGGAATATCCCTCAGCAATGAAATCAATGTCATAAGACCAGTAGCAGCAAAATGAGTGGATTCAGGTACGATGATTCTAAGTGAAATAAGTCACACAGAAAAAGAAGCATATCATAAGATATAACTTATGAAGATCCTGTAAACATGGCTACACATGAACTGAGTTAGGAAAGAGAACAGAGTCTCACATTTAGAAAACACTCTTATGCCTGCTTAAGGGGGAAGGAGAGGTGGGGTGATGCATAAAACCAGAGATTGATATAAGCACAGGTACCGTTCTAAAAACCAACTATGGAATAGACAAGACCAACCTATACCTTCCTCAGTGAAAGGGACTCAAATCCCCATATTTCCCACAGAGGAATATATCTGACTAGTAAGAATCTTAAAACCTATGTATTGATATGTCTCCATAACGAAATCAAGTGTGTCTAGACTGGCATAAACATGGCAGCGAGAATCAGCTCAAACCCACTATAAAAAGGAATTTCAAAAACAAAACAAATAAACAGGGACATTCTTTCCAATTCCTTCAGGGTCTCTGATGAAACCTGGAAAGTCCCTGTCTACAATGACAGCTCGATGTGGCATAAGGCTGGACACTTGGGACTGAGAGGATTGGTGAGATTGGGTAAGCAAATGCAGACCCTTTAAAGCAATAATGCATGGCACCCATTCCATGGGTCCCAACTCTCCAGGTTGAAGGGAATATTACTACAGCTATAACATGTACGGGAAACCTAGAGAATGGACACACTGTGAATACGAATGGTCTCTAAAACACAACGAATAGTCCCTCTCCTGGTTCTCCGGTTTGACTTTCCAACTGCTTTACTATCAATCTCCCAACTAGGAGAGACTACCCCTTTAACCTCCTGGATCTCACAGTTTGCCAATTTGGCAGAGGATGAAAGGGAATAGGGAGAACCAATGATAGAGTAGCTGTTAGGAATTTGGAAGGGTATATGTCACTCTAATTTCCCGGCAGGAAAAACAATTAACCAAAGTCTCAAACACCCACTGGGAACCAGTATAGTTCCTGAAACAAAATTTTGTACTTGCATTCAGCTCACAAAAAACGAATTGAAAAATTGAGCTCAGTGGCAGAGCAATTCACAATCTGGCATAATAATAAAAGCCAACTATCGTCCAGTAATTTGTTGAGGGAAGGCAACGAAGCGGACTTGAAAGTGAGACCGAATAGCAGGAAACAGATTTCAAGAGGTACGTTGGAATCGTCTGTAAAGCACAGGAAGAGGGGCACAACATCGACAATGATGCACTGGGCCAAAAACGGCTTATGCATTTTCTCCTGAATATATGCAGGAGAAAACGCATATGCCATTTTTGGCCAAGCAAGCAAGCAGGCAATGCAAATCTGCACTACAAAGAAGTATCACTTCCCACTTGTCACAAGGGACATACACATAAAAGTTAAAAACCAGAAAGCAAGACAGGCCCTGGAGAAGAGGGAGCCTTTTTATGCTGATGGGCGGGATGTAAATTGCCAACTGCCTCTCTGGAGGAGTGCATTGTGTTCCCTAAAACAAGTAAACAACAGAGCTACAGAGCCAAGGACACTTCCAGTCTAGGGAATATACCGTGGGAAAACTGAAAATCAGTAAGACAGGGCCACCCTCAAATTTAGGGCTGCACTGCTTACAAGAACCTCAACTTGGGTACACCTTAAATATCCCAGGAAATATAAAAATGGTTCAAAAAATTGTGGTACTTACGTACGATGGAATATCCCTCAGCCATGAAATCAATGTCATAAGACCAGTAGCAGCAAAATGAGTGTATTCTGGTACGATGATTCTAAGTGAAATAAGTCACACAGAAAAAGAAACTTATCATAAGATATCACTTATGAAGATCCTGTAAACATCGCTACACATGAACTGAGTTAGGAAAGAGAAGAGAGTCTCACATTTAGAAAACACTCTTATGCCTGCTTAAGGGGGAAGGAGAGGTGGGGTGATGCATAAAACCAGAGTTTGATATAAGCACATGTACCGTTTCATAAACCAACTATGGAATAGATAAGACCTACACCTTCTTCAGTGAAAGGGACTCAAAACCCCATATTTCCCGCAGAGGAATATATCTGACTAGTAAGAATCTTAATACCTATGTATTGATATGTGTCCATAAGGGAATCAAATGTTTTAGACTGGCATAAACATGGCAGAGAGAATCAACTCAAACCAACTATAAAAAGGAATTTCATAAACAAAAAAAAAAAACAGGGAAATTCTTTACAATTCCTTCAGGGTCTCTGATGAAACCTGGAATGACCCTATGTACAACGACAGCTGGATGTGGCATAGGGATGGACACATGGGACTGAGAGGATTGGTGAGATTGGGTGAGCGAAGGCAGACCCTTTAAAACAATAATGCATGGCAACCATTCCATGTGTCACAACTCTCCAGGTTGAAGGGAATATTACTACAGCTATAACATATATGGGAAACCTAGAGAATGGACACACTGTGAATATGAAAGGTCTCTAAATCTCAACGAATATTCCCTCTCCTGGCGTTCCGGTTTGACTTTTCAACTGCATTACTATCAATCTCTGAACCTGGAGAGACAGCACCTTTAACCTCCTGTTTCGCACATGTTGCCAATTTTGCAGAGGATGAATGGGAAGAGGGAGAACGAGTGAGAGAGTAGCTGTTAGGTATTTGGACGGGCATATGTCACTCTTATTTCCCTGGAGGAAGAAGAATTAACTAAAGTCTCAGCCACCCAATGTGAACCAGAAGAGGTCCTGAACCAAAATATTGGACTTGCGTTCAGCTCAGAAAAAACGAGTTAAAATATGGAGCTCAGGGGCACAGCAATTCAGAAACAGGCAGAGTAAAAACGGGCAACTATCGTCCAAAAAAGCATTGAGGGAAGGCACCTAGGTGGACTTGAAAGCGAGGCAGAATAGCAGGAAACAATTTCAAGATATACGTTGGAATCGCCTTTAAAGCACAGGAAGAGTGTCACAACTTCGACAATTATGCACTTGGCCAAAAAGGGCGTATGTGATTTCTCCTGAATATATTCAGGAGAAAACGTATACGCCCTTTTTGGCCAAGCAAGCAAGCGGGCAATGCAAATCTGCACTACAAAGTAGTATCACTTCCCACGGTTCAAACGGGACATCGGAAAAATGTGTAAAAACCAGAAAGGCAAGACAGGCACTGGAGAACAGGGAGCCTTGTTATGCTGAAGGAAGGCATGTAAATTGCCAACTGCCTCTCTGGAGGAGTGCATTGTGTTCCCTAAAACAAGTAAACAACAGAGCTACAGAGCCAAGGGCACTTCAAGTCTAGGGAATATACCTTGGGAAAACTGAAAATCAATAAGACAGAGCCACCCCAAAATTTACGGCTGCACTGCTGACAAGAACCTCAACTTGGGTACACCTTAAATATTCCGTGAAAGATAAAAATGGTTCAAAAAATTGTGGTACTTACGTTATGATGGAATATCCCTCAGCCATGAAATCAATGTCATAAGACCAGTAGCAACAAAATGAATGGATTCAGGTATGATGATTCTAAGTGAAATAAGTCACACAGAAAAAGAATCTTATCATAAGATATCACTTATGAAAATCCTATAAACATGGCTACACATGAACGGAGTTAGGAAAGAGAACAGAGTCTCACATTTAGAAAACACTCTTACGCCTATTTAAGGGGGAAGGAGATGTAGGGTGTTGCATAAAACAGAGTTTGATATAAGTACAGGCACCATTCCAGAAACCAAATACAGAATAGACAAGATCTACACCTTCCTCACTGAAAGGTTATCAAGACCCCATACTTCACACAGAGGAATATATCTGACTAGTAAGGATCTTAAAACCTATGTATTGATATATCTCCGTAAGGGAAACAAGTGTTTCTAGACTGGCATAAACACGGCAGGGACAATCAGCTCAAACCCACTATAAAAAGGAATTTCAAAAACAAAACAACAAAACAGGGAAATTCTTTACAATTCCTTCAGGGTCTCTGATGAAACCTTGAATGACCCTGTGTACAACGACAGCTGGATGTGGCATAAGGCTGGACACTTGGGACTGAGAGGATTGGTGAATTTGGGTTAGCAAATGCAGACCCTTCAAAGCAATAATGTGTGGCACCCATTCCATGGTTCCCAACTCTCCATGTTGAAGGGAATATTACTACAGCTATAACATGTACAGGAAACCAAGAGAATGGACACACAGTGAATACGAGATGTTTCTAAAACCCAACTAACTGTCCCTCTCCTGGTGCTCCGGTTTGACTTTCCAACTGCTTAACTATCAATCTCCCAACTTGGAGAGACAGCCCCTTTAACCTCCTGGTTTGCTCAGGTTGCCAATTTGGAAGAGGATTAAAGGGAAAAGGGGGAACCAATGAAAGAGTAGCTGTTAGGCATTTGGACGGGCACATGTCACTCTAAATACCCGGCAGGAAGAAGAATTAACCAAAGTCTCAGCCACCCGCCATGAACAAGTATAGGTCCTGAACCAAAATTTTGGACTTTTGGTCACCTCACAAAAAACGAGTTAGGAAATGGAGCTCAAAGGCACAGCAATTCACAAACTGGCACAGTAATAAAGGACAACTATCGTCCAAAAAGTCTGTTAAGGGAAGGCAACGAGGCGACCTTCAAAGTGAGGCAGAATAGCAGGAAACAGATTTCAAGTGGTTCGTTGGAATCACCTGTAAAGCACAGGAAGAGGGGCACAACTTCGAAAATGATGCACTTGGCCAAAAAGGGCGTATGCGTTTTCCCCTGAATATATTCAGGAGAAAACGCATACGCCCTTTTTGGCCAAGCAAGCAATCGGGAAATGCAAATCTGCACAGCAAAATAGTATCACTTCCCACCTGTCAAAAGGGACATCCACAAAATGTGTAAAAACCAGAAATCCTAGAGAGGCCCTGGAGAACATGGAGCCTTGTTATGCTGATGGGCGGGATGTAAATTGCCAACTGCCTCTCTGGAGGAGTGCATTGTGTTCCCTAAAACAAGTAAACAACAGAGCTACAGAGCCAAGGGCACTTCCTTTCTAGGGAATATACCTTGGGAAAACTGAAAATCAATAAGATAGAGCCACCCCAAAATTTAGGCCTGCACTACTTACAAGAATCTCAAATTGAGTACTCTCTAAATATCCCAGGATAGATAAAAATGATTCAAAAAATTGTGGTACATATGTACGATAGATAATCCCTCAGCCATGAAATCAATTTCATAATGCCAGTAACAGGAAAATGAATGGATTCAGGTACGATGATTCTAAGTGAAATAAGTCACACAGAAAAATAAACTTATCATAAGATAGCACTTATGAATTTTCTGTAACATGGCTACACATGAACTCAGTTAGGAAAGGGATCAGCGTCTCACATTTAGAAAACACACTTATGCCTGCTTAAGGAGGAAGGAGAGGTGGGGCGATGCATAGAACCAGAGTTTGATATTAGTACAAGTACCATTCCAAAATCAAAATACGGAATAGACAAGACCTACACCTTCATCAGTGAAAGGGACGCAAAACCCAATATTCTGCGCAGAGGTCTATATCTGACTAGTAAGAATCTTAAAACCTATGTATTGATATGTCACCGTAAGGGAATCAAGTGTGTCTAAACTGGCATAAACATGACAGTGAGAATCAGCTCAAACGCAGTAAAAAAAAGAAATTTCAAATACAAACGAAAAAAAAAAACAGGGAAAATCTTTACAATTCCTTCAGGGGCTCTGATGAAACCTGGAATGACCCTACCTACAACGAGAGCTGGATGTGGCATAAAGCTGGACACTTGAGACTGAGAGGTTTGGTGAGACTGGGTGAGCAAATTCAGACCCTTTAAAGCAATAATATGTGGCACCCATTCCATGTGTCCCAACTCTCCATGTGTAAGGGAATATTACTACAGCCATAACATTTACGGGAAACCTAGAGAATGGACACTCTGTGAATACGAAATGTTTCTAAAACTCAACATATAGTCCCTCTCCTTGTGCTCCAGTTTGAACTTCCAACGGCTTTACTATCAATCTCCCAACTTGGAGCGATAGCCCGTAAAACCTCCTGGTTTGCACAGGTTGCCAATTTGGCAGAGGATGAAAGGGAAGAGGGAGAACAAATGAGAGAGTAGCTGTTAGGCATTTGGACAGGTACATGTCACTTTAATTGCCCGGCAGGAAGTAGAATTAACAAATGTCTCAGCCACCCGCCGGGAACCAGTATAGGTTTTGAACCATAATTTTGTATTTGCTTTTAGCTCACAAAAAAGAGTTGAAAAATGGAGCTCAGGGGCACAGCAATTTACAAACTGTCAGAGTAATAGAGGAAAACTATCGTCCAAAAATCTTTTGAGGGAAGGCAGAGAGGCAGACTTTAAAACGAGGCAGAATAGCACGAAACAGATTTCAAGAGGTACATTGCAATCAACTTTCAAGCACAGGAAGAGGGGCACAACTTCGAAAATGATGCACTTGGCCAAAAAGGGCATATGCGTTTTCTCCTGAGTATATTCAGGAGAAAATGCATACGCCATTGTTGGCCAAGCAAGCAAGTGGGCAATGCAAATATGCACTACAAAGAAGTATCCCTTCCCACCGGTCAAAAGGGACATCCACAAAATGTGTAAAAACCAGAAAGGCAAGACAGGCCCTGGAGATCAGGGAGGCTTATTATGCTGATGGGCGGGATGTAAGTTGCCAAATGCCTCTCTGGAGGAGTGCATTGTGTTCCCTAAAACAAGTAAACAGCAGAGCTACACAGCCAAGGGCAGTTCCAGTCTAGGGAATATACCTTGGGAAAACTGAAAATCAATAAGAGAGAGCCACCCTAAAATTTAGCGCTGCACTGCTTACAAGAACCTCAACTTGGGTACACCTTAAGTATCCCAGGAAAGACAAAAATGGTTCAAGATATTGTGGTACTTACGTACAATGGAATATCCCTCAGCCATGAAATCAATGTCATAAGGCCAGTAGCAGCAAAAAGAGTGGATTCAGGTACGATGATTCTAAGTGAAATAAGTCACACAGAAAAAGAAACTTATCATAAGATATCACTTATGAAGGTCCTGCAAACATGGCTACACATGAACTGAGTTAGGAAAGATTACAGAGTAACTAATATTATCATAAGTTATCACTCATAGCGGGAATGTACACATGACTACACATGAACTGAATGACAAACACAACAGAGTCACACATTTAGAAAACATCTTCTGCCTGCTTAATGGGAAAGCCGAGGTGGGGTGATGCATAAAACCACAGTTTTAAATTAGCACAGATACCGTTATATAAACCATGTATGTAATAGACAACACCTACTTCCGGCACAATGAACTGGACTCAACACCCCCTATTCATTGCAGAGGAATATGTCTGACTCTAAGTATTTTAAAACATATGTATTCTCATGTCTCCATAAAGGAATCATGTGTGTGTATAACGGCATGAACACAGCATTTAAATTCAGTTAAACCCACTTATAAAAATTAATTTCAAAAGCAAAATGCAAAAACTGATAGAAAGTCTTAAAAATTACGTTCAGGGCCTGTGATGCAAGCTAGATTGACCACCTTTACACCCACAGCTGGATGAGACATAAGACTGGACACTTGGGGCTGACAAGATTGCTGAGGTTGTGTGAACAAAAGAACACCACTTAGAGCAATACTGTGTGCTACCCATTCTAGTGGTCCCAACTCTCCAGGTTTAAGGGAATCTTCTTCCAGTTAAAACATGCATGGGAAACCCAGTGGATGGTACACTGTGTAATTGGGAAAGTTTTCTAAAAGGTACCTCATTTTTCCTTTTTTCGTGCTCGGCTTCGCCATTCCATCTGCATTACTCAAAATCTCCCCACTTGGAGTGTCAGCGCCTTTACCCTCCCGTTATGCACAGTTTGCAAACTGTGCAGAGGATGAACAGGAAGAGGGGAAATAAATGAGAGATTAGCTGTAGGTGTTTGGATGGGCACATGTCACTCTAGTTTCCCATCAGGAAGAATAATTAACCAAAGGCTCAGCCTGAAGCCCCGGAACAGGACTAGGGCCTAAAGCCATCCTGCGGTATTGCAGCCAGCTCACAAAGAGGCGAGTTGAAAAATGGAAATCAGGGGCACAGCAATTCACAAACTTGCAGAATTATAAAGGACAACTATCATCCAGAAATATATTGAGGAAAGGCAGTGAAGAGGATTTGAATGCAAGGCAGAATTGAAGGAAACAGATTTCAAGAGGTAGATTGGAGTCGTCTTTAAAGCACATGAAAAGCGACAGAATTTCGACAATGTTGCCCTTGGCTGAAAAGGGATTATGTGTATTTTTTTGAATATATTCGGGAAAAATGCATATGCCCTTTTTGGCTAAGCAAGCCATCAGGCATTGCAAATCCACACTACAGAGAAGTGTCCCTTAACTCCAGTCAAAAGGGCCATCCACAAATAGTGTAAAAGCCACAAATGCAGGACAGGCCATGGAGAAAAGGGAGCCTGGTTACGCCGATGGACAGGATGTAAATTGCCAACAGCCTCTCTGGAGAACTGTATGTTGTTTTCTAAAACAGAGCTACAGAGCATAGCACACTTCCACTCATGGGCGTGTATTTTGGGAAAACTAAAAATCCACAACACACAGCCAGCCCAAAGTTTAGGGCTGCTCTGTTTACAAGAACCTCAACTTCGGTACACTTTATATATCCCAGGAAAGGAAAAAAAAATGGATATAGATGTTGTGGTACTTATATACAATGGAATGTCACTCAGACATAAAATCAATGTCATAAGGCCAATAGCAGCTTAATGAGTGGCTTTAGGTACGATGATGCTAAGTGAAATGAGCCACAAAGAAAAAGAAATTATTGTAATATATCACTTATAGAGGAAATGTAAACATGGCTACACATGAACTGAATTTCAAAAGAGAACAGAGTTACACATTTAGAAAACACACTTATGACTCCTTAAGGGGAAAGGTGACGTGGGGTGATGTGTAAAAGCAGAGTTTGAAATTAGCACAGATCCTATTCCATATACCAAATAGTTAATAGACAAGACCTACTCCTTTCTCAATGAACTGGACACAAAACACCCTATTCACTGAAGAGGAATATATCTGAATGGTAATAACCTTGAAACCTATGTATTTATATGTCTCCATAATGGAATCAAGTGTATGTAGATTGGCATAAACACAGATCAATGGAACAGGACAGAAAGCCCAGAGATAAACCTACATACCTATGGCTATCTCATCTATGACAAAGGAGCTAAGGATATACAATGGAGAAAAGACAGTCTCTTCAGTAATTGGTGCTGGAAAAACTGGACCCCTACACATAAAAGAATGAAATTAGAACACTCCATAACACCATACACAAAAATAAACTCTAAATTGATTAGAGATCTAAATATAAGACCAGACACTATAAAACACTTAGAGGAAACCATAGGCAGAACACTCTATGACATAAATCACAGCAAGATCCTTTTGGACCCACCTCCTAGAGAAATGGAAATAAAAACAGAAAT
The DNA here is from genome assembly GCF_964341445.2 of Mesoplodon mirus. Taxonomy (NCBI): domain Eukaryota; kingdom Metazoa; phylum Chordata; class Mammalia; order Artiodactyla; family Ziphiidae; genus Mesoplodon; species Mesoplodon mirus. Next base: position 300,828 of record NW_028295717.1, read on the forward strand.
CAACAAATGGGACCTAATGAAACTTAAAAGCTTTTACACAGTACAGGAAAACATAAACAAGATGCAAAAACAACCCTCAGAATGGGAGAAAATATTTTCAAATGAAGCAATTGACAAAGGATTAATCTCCTAACTTTACAAGCACCGCATGTAGCTCAATATCACAAAAACAAACAACCCTAATCCAAAAACGGGCAGAAGACCTAAATAGACATTTCTCCAAAGAAGATATACAGATTACCAAGAAACACATGAAAGGATGCTGAACATCACTAATCATTAGAGAAATGCAAATCAAAACTACCCTGAGGTATCACCTCACAGCAGTCAGAGTGGCAATCATCAAAAAAATCTACAAAACAATAAATGCTGGAGAGGCCTTTATTGGAGAAAATGGAACACACTTGCACTGTGGTTGGGAATGTAAATTGATATGGGCACTAGGGAGAACAGTACGGAGGTTCCTTTAAATAACTAACAATAGAAGTACCATACGACACAACAATCCAAGTACTGGGCATTTGCCTTGCGAAAACCATAATTCAAAAAGAGTTATGTACAAAAATGTTCATTGCAGCTGTATTTGCATTAGCCAGGACATGGAAGTAACCTAAGTGTCCATCGACAGATAAATGGATAAAGAAGATCTGGCACATATATACAATCAAATATTACTCAACCATAAAAAGAAGCAAAACTGAGTTATTTGTACTGAAGTGGATGGACTTAGAATCTGTCCTACACAGTGAAGTAAGTCAGAAAGGGAAAAACAAATACTGTATGTTAACAGAGATATATGGAATCTAATGAAGAAAAAAAAAGATTTTGAAGAACCTAGTGGCAGGACAGGATTAAGGACACAGACATAGAGAAAGGACTTGAGGGCACGGGAAGGGGGATGGGTAAGCTCGGACGAAGTGAGAGAGTGGCATGGACATAAATACATTACCAAATGTAACACCGATAGCTACTGAGAATCATCCACATAGAAGAGGGAGATCAGCTCGGTGATTTGTGACCACATAAAGGGGTGGGATATGGAGTGTGGGAGGGAGATGCAAGAGGGAGGGGATCTGGTGATATTTGTATATGTATAGCTGATTCACTTTGTTATACAGCAGAAACGAACACTCCATTGTAAAGCAGTTATACTCCAATAAACGTGTAAAAGGAAAAAAAAAAAACAAAGCCCAAGGATAAACCTACACACTTATGGTCAACTAATCTATGACAAAGGAGGCAAGACTATACAAAGGAGATAAGACATTCTCTTCAATCATTGGTGCTGGGAAATATGGAGAGCTACATGTAAAAGAATGAAATTACAACACTCCCCAACACCATACATAAAAATATATTCAAAATGAATTAGAGACCTTAATGTAAGACCAGACAGTATAAAACTCTGAGAGGAAAACTTACGAAGGATACTCTGACGTAAATCACAGCAAGATCTTTTTTGATCCACCTCCTATAGTAATGAAATAAAAAAGAAAACTAAACAGATGGGACTAATGAAACTTAAAAGCTTTTGCAAAGCAAAGGAAACTACAAACAAGACGAAAAGACAACCTTCAGAATGGCAGAATATATTTGCAAACGAATCAATGGACAAATGATTAATCTCCAATATATATAAACAGCTCATGCAGCTCAATATTAATAAAACAAACAACCCAATACAAAATGGAAGATCTAAATAGACATTTCTTCCAAGAAGACATAGAGATGGCCAGTACGCACATGAAAATCTGCTCAACATCACTAATTATTAGAGAAATGGAAATCGAAACTACAATGATGTATCACGTCACACCTGTTAGAATGGGCATCATCAGAAAATCTACAAACAACAAATGCTGGAGAGGGTGTGGAGAAAAGGAACCTTCTTCCACTATTTTTGGGAATGTAAATTGATACAGTCTCTATGGAGAACAGTATGGAGGTTCCTTAAAAAACTAAAAATAGAATTACCATATAATCCAGCTATCCCACTACTGGGCATATACCCAGAGAAAACCATAAATCAAAAAGACACATTCACCACAATGTTCACGGCAGCACTATTTACAATAGACAGGTAATGAAAGCAACCTAAGTGCCCACAGACAGACGAATGGATAAAGACGTGGTACATATATACAACGGAATATTACTCAGTCATACATAGGAATGAAATTGGGTCATTTGTAGAGACCTCGATGGATCTAGAGACTGTCATACAGAGTGAAGTAAGTCAGAAAGAGAAAAACAAATATTGTATATTAATGCATATATGTGGAACCTAGAAAAATGGTACAGATGAACCAGTTTGCAGGGCAGAGATAGAGACAGATGTAGAGAACAAACATATGGACACCAAGGAGGGAACGCCATGTGAGGGTGGTGGTGGAATGAATTGGGAGACTGGGATTCACATGTGCACACTTATATGTATAAAATACATATCCAATAAGAACCTGCTGTATAAAAGAAATAAATTTAAAAAAATTAAAAATAAATGAATAACATTTAATAAAGTAAAACAGAAAAAAAGTATTTCCCTTCACATAGACGTCTTTATATTAATGCATTATTTCCATGTTTATATCTCCAAAATTAAAAAAAAAGAGGAATAAATAAAATCTACCTTGAACCAAAAAGAAAAAAAGAAAAAAAAAATAAAACAGAACCCACCAGTGATACAGAGTAAAATTGTATCAGGCCACTTGCTCCAGTGGTAAAAAATTCTTAAGTTGGTCAGAGGTGGGAAATCGTCTCCCATGCCGTCAGCAGCGCTCCCCCCCACAAGGAGCATCCTCATTGCAAAGCTGGGGGACTGTGTCGAGGCGTCTGTGAGTAAATGTGAGCTGAGCCCCAGTCCTGCTAGAGCTGAACTCTTCCCACCCTTTCCAGGTAAAACACCTGAATATGTACAAGCACTTGCAAGCCTAGAGGAAGGGCTGTGGAGCCACACTAGCGAGAGCACGCAGGCCGACTTGGTGCCTGCAGGCCAGCCAGGATGGTCCTGGCCCCAGATGCTCTTCTGGAAGCTTTCCATTTCCCTGCCTGAGATACCCCTCCTGCCACAGCCCCCACTGCTTTTTTACTTCCTCACCTCTGCCTGGGGAGAAATACCAGTGGCAGGTATGGGTGACACATCCTCTTCTTTAGCAGGTGGCAGCCTGGCAAATCCTGCAGAAAGTCCAGCAGAGCCCCACTCACACTGGGCCACCCACAAAGCCACGGCCCCTCACTCCCTCCCACCACCCCAGCCCCGAACCTGCTGACGGGGCAGAGAATATGGCGTCAGGCACAGCTACAGGGGCTCTTGCTGACTGGAGAGGTGTTTATATTGACCTCAACCCAGGCACACCTGTGGGGTTGGGGCTGGCAGGCAGTGTCGGGCTGCCCAAATCAGCCAAACCTCACCCCTCAGGTGCTCACAGTTGCAGAAAATGAACCTTGCTAAACGGGTCAGTCCCAAGGAACAGGTGTGGGCCTTGAGAGTCAGGATAGACAAGGGGCTGCAGCTGCGGCTTGTTTTCTTATCATTTTATCTGGTCCATGAGTGGAAAACAACTTCAAGAAGACCCTATCCTAATGAGAGGAACCCAGGAGTCAGGGAGAGGAGTGATGGTGGGTGGAGACAGAGGCCTGGTGCCCTGGCTGCAGTGGAAGTGTCTGGAAGACCAGGCAGAGAGAGGCTGCACAGAGTGATAGCCAGGGTCACAGACCTATCAGGGTTACTGTTTGTTAGTTCAAGTCCTGCTCTGAGGTGTTCTGTGTCAGCTGTGAGCGACAGGTGAGCTGGGGGTTCTCTGCAAGGTGGGCTATGTGCACAGTTCCTGTGTGTCCAGCCCTGCTGGGGTACCTGCCCAGGGGAGTTCCGTATCCTGGGAAGGGCCTGATTATGAGAGCCCCATGGGCTGCTGGGTAGCTGCACAGGTGAGCTCCATACCCTGGGAGGGACTTGAACACGAGAGCCCTGTTGGCTGTGGGGTGCGGGATGCAGCCCAGGTGAGCTCCATATCCTGGGATTGGCCTGACCACGAGAGCCCCATGGGCTGCTGGAGACCTGGTAAAGGATATCAGGACAGTTAGTGAAGCCACCGAGGATCTACATCTAGTAGATCCTATTTCCTACACCGTGCTGCTCATTCTACCATCCACCATGCCATGGCATTCTGTATTAGACTTCAATGATGCCTTCTTCTGTATTCCATTCATCTCAGAGTCACAAGAATTTTTGGCTTGTGAGTGGCAGGACACAACATGCAACAAAACCAATAATGCTGGGCCGTCCTGCACCAATGGTTCAAAAATCCCCACACCATCATTGGGGAAATGTCCTCTAAAGACCTAAACGTTCTACCTCTGTAAAAGGGAACCCTCCGTCAATATGCAGATGACATTCTGATTGCCAGGCCTACTAAAGATGCCTCGGAACTACCTAGCCAAGAAAGGATAGAAGGTGTCCAAGAAAAAGGCTCAAATATCCCAGGCTCAGGTGACTTGCCTGGGCTTCATTCTCACAGATATTTGGAGAAACGCATCCCAGGATAGGGAAGAAGCCATTTGCAGCCTTACCTCTTCAAAAACTAGAAGACAGCTTAGGGGTTCCTGGGGAGGCCAAGGTTTTCTGCATCTGGATCCCTAACTACAGTCTAATAGCTGGGCCTCTACCTGAAACACTGACACGAAAAGATGATGATTCTTTTGAATAGAATCCAGAAGCAGCCTTTCAAGAATGGAAAGAGCAGTCAATTCAGATCCTTGCCCAGGAACTCGCTAATTTAGCTAAACCCTTTGACCTTTGCATACCCGTTCAAAGGTTAATCGCCCTTGGAGACTTAGTGCCAAAACAGGGACCAATTGAAATGGAGCAACACAAGAATGCCCTTCAGGTATGATAAACTATGGTTACCAAGGGCTTTGCCCACTGACTCATCAGGCCAGGATACTGGGGTATCTAAAAAGCTGGAAATCAGCAGCCCACAAGGCCAGCTCCCTCCTAAGGGAATAGGACCCCACGTGGTGATCCTAACCACCCATCATGTCCTGAAGTTGCAGGGGTCTCTCTGTGGACACACTGACCTCGAGTGAGGAGGCCCTCCAACTCCAACCTCCAGAGAGACAAATGGGGGCAACGGGCCCCCAAGATGACTCGTGTGACCATCACTTGACCTGGAGTTTCTCTCAGAAAACAACAAGACTGTGCCCCGAAAGAGCAGACTACTGCTTGCAGGACTTACTGCACCCAGAGGGGAGCTAATAAGCTTGGCGGGGGAAACGTATATCACGCTTTCACCATAGAAAACCCTACAGACACCGCAGTGATGGTGGCCAATATGACCGGCTGGACTGCTGGCTACTTCTAAAGGCCGTTGACTCAGTGGGCGTCATGGTCCTGGATCACCACTGACTCTGGACTGTCTGGGAGTTGCACGGGCAGGGCTCTGACACATGGTGCTGTTTGTACATTAATTCAGGGACCTAATTAAAGAAAGCACAGACTACTGGTCAGAGCATCTATGCTGGCAAAAAAGTCAGCCTAATGTCACTGAACAAATGTGGGGTGGTGTGAAACCTGCCACCACAACATCTCTGTGCATCTCTTTCCTGGACCCTTTAAGGTCATTAGAATCTATAACACTTCCAATGCTGGTGCTCAGGCGGACGAGAAGTGAGGCAGGAGGCTTTGGGAAAATCAACATCACCTGGAGGCTGGTGGGGAGACGTTTTGCCCCTCCCCCTATGTATCAGGGCTCCCACCACAGCATGAAGCAGTTACAAAAGAGGGGTCTTCACCCTCAACACACCAAGAATGAGGAATGGAACAAAAAGCAGAGGAGGTGTTCGTCTCTGGCAACGTTCATTAAAAATTCCTGGGAGATAAAAAGAGAATCTGGGCAATAAAATAAAGTCTAACCTGTTTTTCCTTTGTGCTTTGTCTAATTTCACATGCTCCTAGGGTTCCACATGCAGAGGTCCCACACCCGGCACTTCAGACCCGACTTCCTAGTGCAGAATGGCTGGGTGGACACCTCAGCTTGCGGAGTCCCATGCAGACTGCACGGCATAGAGCCTGAGCTGCAGCCAACCCAGCCCTCGAGACCTCCATCCCCTAACTCCCACTGATGCTGCCGGGATCCCTACTCAGCATCCCAGCCCACAGCCCGTGGGGGAGTGCACACTCTCACCTCTCCATTCGGTTTTCAAAATAATGTTTCCTTTGCTTCTGAACCAAACTCAGTCTTGATCTGTTGGCTCCAATGACACTGGGCACGGGGACTCCTGTTGGGGTCCCCTCTGGATGATCAGTAACAGAAATTGAGAACTTTGTAACTTCATTGAACAGATGTGTGAGCCAAACTGTAGTTAAAATAGAGCAGTGTATAATGCTCGGGTAAAATAAGATTTTTCTAAGACTTACATTTGATATTTCCATCACTTTACTATAAGCAAGTTCAGTGAAGACATCTGTCTTATTTGTCAGGTCAACATTAGAGAAATGAAGAGATTTATTTCCATGGATGTACATCGAATACTCTTGGCTGAAGCTTCAATCTTGTTTTGAATGTTTTTCCATTGAAAAGGATACCTCTCTTTCAGCTCCCCCATTTCTGAGAAGTATAAAATCTTATAATTTATTATTACCAAAGGGGAAAGGTAGGAGAAGGGATAAATTAACAGTTTGGGATTAACACATACACACTGCTATGTATAAAATAGATCATCAACAAGGAACTACTGTATAGCACAGGGAACAACACTGAATATTTTGCAATAACCTATAAGGGGAAATAATCTGAAAAAGAATCGATATTTTTATTGACATCATCTATCAATGACAGATAAAATGTAACCTAAGCAAGGCCGATGGTGAGCGCTTCTGAACCTGAAGATTTCAATCATCTAAAGTTTGGGCTCTGCCTATTTCCCAAGGCCCTTAATGGACATATATGTAGCCGTAGCTTAAAAATTCCCCAGTTTGGGGTTCGGGGAGGCACTGATTTGGAAAAATCCCTGGTGTTCTCCTTCCATGCACGGGACCCTTCCTACAGCTAAAACATGCCTGTCACACCTAGAGGAGGTACACCGTTTGATCGGAAAGAGTTTGGAAAAGGCACCTCAACTCCTCATCCCCTGGTGCTCGGGTTCACCCCTCCAGCATCTTTCCTAACAATCTCCTCACTTGGGGATATCAGCACCGTCAACATCCTGTTGCACACAGTTTGGAATCTGTCCAGAGGATGAAGCGGAAGGATGAGAAAAATTTAGAGACAAGTCTTAGGTGTTCGGACAGGCACATGCCACTCTAATTTCCAATCCGGAAGACAAATTCATCAAAGGCGAGAATTGCCCACAGAAAGAGAATAGGGCTAGAGGAAATCCTGCTGTTTTGTGTCGAGTTTCCAAAAACACAAGTTGAAAAATGGAACTCAGGGGCACTAAAATTCATGAAACTGCAGAGTTGAAAATATCTATTGTTGAAAAATGTCTTGAGGTAAGTCACAGAAAAGGACTTATAAGCAAGGGAGAGTGGCAGGAATCAGATTTGAAGAGGTAGAAAGGTCTCCCCATTAAAGCACAAGAAAAGGGGCTGAAAATTGCCAATGATGCAGTTGGCCCAAAAGGGCGTATGCATTTTTTCTGAATATATTCAAGTAAAGGCCATTCACACTTTTTATCCAACCAAACAGGTGGGCACTGGAAATCAATACTACAAAATGTATCACTTCACATCAGTCAGAAGGGCCATCCACATAAAGTGTAAACACCAGAAATGCAGGACAGGGTGAGGAGAAAAGGGAGCCCTGTGAGGCTGATAGTGGAAATGTAATTTGCCAACGGCCACTCTGGAGAAGTGTATTGTGTTTGCTAAAACATCTGAAAACTGAGCTACAGAGCATAGGGCACTTGCACTCATGGGCGTATACCGTGGGAAAAACAAAAAATGACAGAAAACAGGCACCCCAACGTTTACCACCTCTCTGTTAAAAAGGCCTCCACTTGGATATAACCTAAATGTCCCTGGAAGGATAAAATGGATAAAAGAGATGGGGTACTTATATAGAGTGGAATATTACTCATCCAGAAATCAATGAAATAAGGCCAGTTGTAACAACTCTGGAGGAGTTACATACGATCATTCTAAGTGACACATGTCAGAAAGAAAAAGACACATATCATAAGATGTCACTTAAAGGTGGAATCAAAAATGGCTACACATGAAATAAACTACAAAACAGAAACATAGTCAAATATGTACAAAATAGACATAAGGCTGCTAAATGGGAAAGGTGGGGAATGGTGAGGTATTATCCAGGAGGTTGAAATTAGCAAAGATACCATTCCAAGTACCAAACTGAATAACTGACAAGGCCTACACGGTACCTCAAAGAACGGCACTTAGTCCACTCAAGTCACTGGAAAATAATACATATGACTCATAAGCATCTGAGAAAGAATTTATTGTTGTCTCACAGTACATGAATCAAGTGGATGTACAGCAGCAAAAAACAGAGCTTTGAAAATCAGCTGTAACCAATATAAAAATAAATTTAAAAATATTTATAAAAACGGTGAGACAGACAAAAATTCTTACAACTTTTGTTGAAGGGCTACGATGTAACATGGATTGAACACATGTAGACCCACAACAGGATGATATATAAGGCTGGAAGCTATGCACGCTAAGAGATGTTAGAGAGGCTGGGCGAGGAAATGCAGACCTTTTAAATTAATACTGCCTCGTACCCGTTCCATGAGTCCCAAATCTGCACTTTCAAGGGAATCTTCTGACAGTGAAAACATGCCTGGGAAACTGAGATGAATGTACACCGTGTGCTCAGGAGAGGTGTCTAAAATGCACCTCATTTTTGATCTCCTGGTGCTGGGGTTCGCCATTCCAGCCACATTACTAACAATCTCCCGACTTGGAGAATCAGCACCTTTAACCTCCTGTTTCACACAGTTTGCAATTTTTGCAGAGGATAAATGGGAAGAGGAGGAACCAATGAGAGATTAGCTGTAGTAGTTTTGACAGGCACATGTCACTCTAATTTCCCATTAGGAAGAAGAATTAACCAAAGGCTCAGCCTGCCTCCCCAGAACCAGAATATGGCCGGAATCAATTCAATGGTTTGGCGGTCAGCTCACAAAAAAAGCGAGTTGCAAAATGGAGCTCAGGAGCAGACAATTCAAAGACCTGCAAAGATATAAATGATAACCAACGTCCAAAAATATATTCAGGTAAGGCAACGAAGAGGTTCTGAATGAGAGGCAGAATTGCAGGAAACAGATTTCAAAAGGTAGATTGTACTCACATTTAAAGCATATGAAAAGCAGCAGAATTTCTAAAATGATGCAGTTGGGCAAAAGGGTGTATCCCTTTTTTTCATGAATATCTTCAGGAAAAAAACACATACAGAGTTTTTGGCCAACCAAGCAAGAGGGAAATGCAAATCCGCACAATAAAGAAGTCTCAATTTCCACTGCTCAAAAAGGCCATCCAAAAAATGTGTACAAATCAAAAATGCAGGAGAGGCCATGGAAAACAGGGAGACTAGTCACGCTGATGGGTGGGGTATAAATATCCAAGAGCTACTCTGAAGAAGTGTATGCTGTTTCCTAAAACATCTAAAATACAAAGCCTCCGAGCAAAGGGGACTTCAACTCATGGACATATAACTTGGGAAGAGTAAATATCAACAAGACACAGGCACCACAAAGTTTAGGGCTGCTCTGCATACAAGAACCTCAACTTCGGTACACCTAAAGTATCCCAGAAAATAGAGAAATGCATAAAGAATTTGTGGTAATTTTGTACAACGGAATATCACTCAGACGTGAAATCAATGTCATAAGGCCAGTAGCAGCATAATGAGAGGATTTAGGTATGATGATTCTAAGGGAAATTAGTCACACAGAAAAAGAATCTTATCATAAGATATCACTTACAGAGGGAATGTCAACATCACAACACATGAACTGAATTAGGAAAGAGAGCTGCGTCTCACATTTAGAAAACACTCTTATGCCTCCTTAAGGGGAAAGAAGAGGTGGGGTGATGCATAAAACCAGAGTTTGATATTAGCACAGGTACCATTCCATAAACCAAATACAGAATAGACAAGACCTACACCTTCCTCAGTGAACGGGACTCAAAACCCCTATTCCCCCAGAGGAATATATCTGATTAGTAAGAATCTTAAAACCTATGTATTGATATGACTCTGTAAGGGAAACAAGTGTGTCTAGACCGTCATAAACACGTCAGGGAAAATCAGCTCAACCCCATTATAAAAATGAATTTCAAAAACAAAGCAAAAAAACAGCGAAATTCTTACACAATTCCTTCAGGGGTTCTGATGAAACCTAGAATGACCCTATCTGCAAAGACAGCTGGATGAGACATAAGGCTGGACACTTGGGACTGAGAGGACTGGTGAGATTGGGAGAGAAAATGCAGACCCTTTAAAGTAGTAATGCATGCCACGATTCCATGGATCCCAAATTTCCAGGTAGAAGGGAATATCACTACAGTTATAACATGTATGGGAAACCTAGAGAATGGACACCCTGTGATGGCGAAAGGTTTCTGAAAGTCTCCTACTTTTTCCTCTCCTTGTGCTACAGTTTGGCATTCCAACAACTTTACTATCAATCTCCCAACTTAGGAGAGTCATTCCCTATAACCTCCTGGTTCGCACAGTTTGCTAATTGTGCAGAGGATGAAAGGGAATAGGGAGAACCAATCAGAGAGTAGATGTAGGCCTTTGGACGGACACATGTCACTCTAAATTCCCGTCAGGAAGAAGAATTAACCAAAGCCTCAGCCACCAACAGGGAACCAGTACAGCCACCCCTGGAACCAGTATAGTTCCTGAAGCAAAATTGTGGATTTGCGGTCAGCTCCCAATAATGGGATTTGAAAATTGGAGCTCAGGGGCAAAGCAAATCAAAAACCTGCAGAGTTATAAAGGACTACTCTCTTCCAAAAATCTGTTGAGGGAAGGCAACAAAGCGGACTTGAAAATGACGCAGAATTGCACAAAACATATTTCAAGAGGTAAATTGGAATCGCCTTTAAAGCACAGGAAAGGCATCACAACTTCGAGAATGATGCACTTGGCCAAAAACAGTGTATGACTTTTCTCCTGAATATATTCAGGAGAAAAGGCATAGGCCCTTTTTGGCCAATCAAGCAAGCACACAACGCAAATCCACACTACAAAGAATTGTCGCTTCCCACCGGTCAAAAAGGGCATCCGAAAATCTGTAAAAACGAGAAAGGCAAGATAGAGATGACAAGGGCATAAAGCAATATGATCCCAAGGGTCATGGAGGATTGTGATGACAAGCACATGGAGCATTGTGATGACAAGATTATGTATCATTTTGCTGTCAAAGGCATTGTGACGACAAGGTTCATGGAGCACTGGGATGACAAGCGTCATGGATCATTGTGATTAAAGGGTTCATGGAGCATTGGGATGACAAGGGCATGGAGCATTTTGATGACAAGTGTCCCGGATCATTGTGTTGTCAGGGTTCATGGAGCATTGTGATGACAGTGGTCATGGAGCATTGTGATGAAAAGGGCATGGAGCATTGTGATGAAAAAGGCATGAAGCCACTTCATGACAGGTTTCAAGGAGCATTCTGACGACAAGTGTCAGGGAACATTGTGATGACAAGTGTATTGAGAATTGTGATGAAAAAGATCATGGAGATTTTGACGAAAAGGACATGGAGTATTGTCATGACAGGCATCATGGAGCGTTGTGATGACAAGTGTTATGGAACTTTGTGATAACAAGGGTTTGGAGCATTGTGATGATAGAAGTCATGGATCATTTTGTTTTCAAGGAGCATGGAGCATTGGGATGACAAGGGCATGAAGCAATGTGATCCCAAGATTCATGGAGGATTGTGATGACAATGGTAAGGGAGTATTGTGATGACAAGCAAATGCAGCATTTTGATGACAAGGTCATGTAGCATTTTGCTGACACAGGCATGGAGCATTGTGATGATAAGGATCATAGAGCACTGTGATGAGAAGCATCACGGATCATTATGATTACAGGGGTCATGGAGCATTAGGATGACAAGGTCATGGATCATTGTGATGACAACCGTTATGGAGCATTGGGCTGAAAATGTTCATGGAGCATTGTGATGACTAGGGAATGGAGCACTGTGATGACAAGAGTCCCGGATCTCTGTGTTGTCAGGGGTCATGGAGCGTTGTGATGACAGTGGTCATGGAACATTGTGATGATAGGGATCATGAAGCATTGTGATGAGAAGTTCCTGGAGAATTGGACTGAAAATGTTCAGGAAGTATTGTGAGGACAGGGGTCATGGAGCATTGTGATGACAAGGGAATGGAGCACTGTGATGAAAAGTTCCTGGAGAATTGTGATGAGAAGACCATGGAGCCTTGTAATAACATGTCTCATGGAGCATTCTGATGAAAAGGGGCATGGAGTATTGTGATTACAGGGGTCTTGGGGCATTGTGATGAAAAGGGCATGGAGCATTGTGATTACTGGTGTCTTGTAGCATTGTGATGAAATTGGCATGGATCATTGTTATGAAAATGGTATGGAGCCTTGTCATGACAGGGTTCCAGGAGCATACTGATGACAAGTGTCAGGGAGCATTGTGATGACAAGTGTATAGAGCACTGTGATGACAAAGGTCATGGAGCACTGTGATGAGAAGACCATGGATAATTGTGATGATGAGCGTCATGGGACATTTTGATGATAAGTGTTATGGAACATTGTGATCAAAAGGATTTGGAGCATTTGGATGAGATAGATCATCAAATATTTTGATTTCATTGTGATGACAATAGCCTGAAGCATTATGATGATGGGCATGGTGCATTTTGATGACAGGGTTCATGGAGCATTGAGATGCAAATGTGCATGGAGCATTGTGATTAGAGGGTTCATGGAGTTTTGTGATGACAATGGCATGGAGCATTGAGATGCCAAGGGTCATGGATCCTTGTGATGACAAAGGTCATGGAGCATTTTGATGACAAGGGTGTGGTACATTGTGATGAGAAGGGCAGGGAGTATTGTGATGACAGGGTTATAGAGCAATTTGATGAAAAGTGTCATGGAATATTTTGATGACAGTTGTTATGGAACATTGTGATGTCAGGGGTCATTGAGCATTTTGAGGAAAATTGTTATGGAGCATTTTGATGACAGGGGTTATAGAACATTGTGATGTCAGGGGTCATCGAACTTTGTGATGATATGTGCATGTAGCATTGCAAAGACAGAAGTCATGGAATATTGTGATGACAGGGGTGATGGAGTATTGTGATGAATAGTGATGTAACATTGTGATATCAGGGTTGAGAGAGCATTTTGATGAGAAGTGCATGGAGAATTGTGATGACAAGTTTTATGGAGCATTGTGGTGACAAGATTGTGGAGCACTGTGATGAAAAGTGCAGGGTGCATTGTGATGACATGGGTCCAGGAGCATTGTAATGACGAGGGTCATGGAGCATTGTGCTGAGAATGGCATAGAGCATTGTGATGACAAGGGTCAAAGAGCATTGTGATGAAAAGTTCATGGAGCATTGTGGTTAAAAAGATCACAGAGACTGCTGATGACGAGGGCATGGACCATTGTGATGACAAAGGTCATGAAGCATTGTGATGAATGGAGGCATGGAGCGTTGTGTTGACAGGGGTCATGGAACATTGTGATAACAAGGGTATGGAGCCTTGTGATGACAAGGGAATGGAGCATTGGTCTAATAAGTTTCATGGATTATTGTGATGAGAGTGGGCATAGAGCATTGTGATGATAAGGGCATGGAACACTGTGATACATGGGTCATGAAGGATTGTAATGACAAGGTCATGGGGCATTGTGATGAGAAGGGCATCGAGCGTTTTGATGACAAGTGTCATGGAGCTTTGTGATGACAAGGGCATGGAGCAATGTGATGAGAGGGTTCATGGAGCATTGTGATGCCAAGTGTCATGGCGCTTTGTGATGACAAATGTCATGGAGCATTTTGATGACAAGTGCATGGTGCATTGTGATGATAAGGGCAGGGAGTATTTTGATGACAGGGTCATTCAGCAATATAATGGAAAGTGTATTGGAACATTTTGATGACAGGGGTTATAGAATATTGTGATGTCAGGGGTCATGGAACATTTTGATGATAAAAGGATGTAGCACTCTGATGACAGGGGTCATGGGACATTGTGATTACAGTGGTGAGGGAGTATTGTGACAACTAGTGTTGGAACACTGTGATATCTCTGGTGAGAGAGCATTTTGATGAGAAGTGTATGGAGCATTGTGATTACAAGGTTTATGGAGCATTGCAATGAAAATTTTCTGGACCGTTGTGATGAAAAGCGAATGGCACATTGTGATGACAAGGGTCATGGAACATTTTTCAGACAAAGTCATGGAGCATTTTGATGACAATGGTCACGGAGCATTGTGATGAAAACGGAATGGGGCATTGTGATGAAAAAGGCATGGAGCCTTTTCGTGACAGGGTTCAAAGAGCATTCTGATGACTAGTGTACTGAGCATTTTGATGCCAAATGTCATGGAGCACTGTGATGAAAAGGGCATGGAATTTTGTGATGACAGGCATCATGGAGCATTGTGATGACAAGTGTTATGGAACACTGGTATCACAAGGGTTTGGAGCATTGTGATGACAGAGGACATGGATCATTTTGATTTCAAGGAGCATGGAGCATTGTGATGACAAGGGCATGAAGCAATGTGCTCTCAAGGTTCATGGAGGATTGTGATGAAAATGGAAATGGTGTATTGTGATGACAAGCGCATAGAGCATTGTAATGACAAGGTCATGTAGCATTTTGCGGACAAAGTCATGGAGCATTGTGATGACAGGTGTCATGGAGCACTGTATTGACAAGGCCACGGAACATCGTGATGGCAGGGGTCATGGAGCATTGTTATGACAGGGGTAATGGAGCATTGTGACGGCAAGGGCATGGAGCATTGTGATGAGAAGGCCATGGAGCATTCTGATGACATCTGTCATGGAGCTTTGTGATGACAAGGGCATGGAGCAATGTGATGAGAGTGTTCTTGGAGGATTGCGATGACAATGACATGGAGCATTGTGATGCCAAGTGTCATGGATCTTTGTGATGACAAAGGTCATGGAGGATTTTGATGACAAGGGCGTTGTGCATTGTGATGAGAAGGGCAGGGAGCATTGTGATGACAGTGTCATGGAACAATTTGATGAAAAGGGTCATGGAACATTTTGATGACAGGGGTTATGGAACATTGTGATGTCAGAGGTCTTGGAGCATTATGATGAAAAGGGTCATGGAGCATTTTGATGACAGGGGTTATGGAGCATTGTGATGTCAGGGGTCATCGAACATTGTGATGATAAGTGCATGTAGCATTGTGATGACAGGGGTCATGGAACATTGGGATAAAAGGGGTGAGTGAGTATTGTGACGAATAATGATGTAACATTGTGATATCTGTGGTGAGAGAGCATTTTGATGAGAAGTGCATGGAGCATTGTGAAGACAAGGTTTATGGAGCATTGTGATGACAAGCTTGTGGAGCACTGTGATGAAAAGCGCATGGTGCATTATGATGACATGTGTCATGGAGCATCGTGCTGACAAGCGCATGGAGCATTGTGATGACAAGGGTCACGGAGCATTGCGCTGAGAAAGGCATAGAGCATTGTGATGACAAGGAACAAAGAACATTGTGATGAAAAGTTCATGGAGCATTGAGATTACAAGGGTCATGGAGCATTGTGATGACAAGGGCATGGAGCATTGGTCTAATAAGTTTCATGGATTATTGCGATGACTGTTGGAATGGTGCATTGTGGTGACAAGGGCATGGAGCATTGTGATGACCAAGTCATGCAGTATTGTGAAGAGAGGTGTCAGGGAGCATTGTGATAACATATGTAATGGCCCATTGTGATGACAATCGCATGGAGCATTGTAATGCCAGGTGTCATGGAAGATTCTGATGACAAAGGTAATGGTGCATTGTGATTACAGTGGCTTGGAGCATTGAGATGACAATGTCAGGGAGCATTGTGCTGAAAAGTGCATGGAGAATTGTGATGACAAGGGTCATGGAACATTCTCATGATAAGCTTGTGTAGTTTTTTGCTGACAGTGGCGTGGAGCATTGTGATGAAAACGGCATGGGGCATTGTGATGAAAAAGGCATGGAGCCTTTTTGTGACAGGGTTCAAGGAGCATTCTAACGACAAGTGTCAGGGAGCATTGTGATGACAAGTGTATTGAGAATTGTGATGACAAAGGTCATGGAGCATTGTGATGAAAAGTGCATGGAGTATTGTGATGACAGGCATCATGGAGCGTTGGGATGACAAGATTTATGGAACATTGTGATCACAAGGGTTTGGAACATTGTGATGACAGAGGTCATGGATCATTTTGATTTCAAGGAGCATGGAGCATTGTAATGACAAGGGCATGTAGCAATGTGATCCCAAGATTCACGGAGGATTGTGATGACAATGGTAATGCAGTATTGTGATGACAAGCGCATAGAGCATTGTAATGACAAAGTCATGTAGCATTTTGCTGACAAAGGCATGGAACATTGTCATGACAGGTGTCATGGAGCACTGTGATGAAAAGCGTCACGGAGCATTGTGAATACAGGGGTCATGGAGCATTGGGATGACAAGGGCATGGATCATTTTGATGACACGGGTCATGGAGCATTGGGCTGAAAATGTTCATGGATTATTGTGATGACAGGGGTCATGGAGCATTGTGATGACAGAGGTCATGGAGAATATTGATTTCATTGTGCTGACAATAGCCAGAAGCATTATGATGATGGGCATGGTGCATTGTGATAACAGGTTTCATGGAGAATTGAGATGAAAAGTGGCATGGAGCATTGTGATTACTGGGGTCTTGGAGCACTGTGATGACAAGGGAATGGAGCATTTTGATGAGAAGGACATGGAACATTCTGATGGCATGTGTCATGGAGCTTTGTGATGACAAGGTCCTGGAGCATTGTGATGAGAAATCCATAGAGATTTGTGATGATAAATCTCATGGAGCATACTGATGAAAAGGGGCATGGACCATTGTGATTACAGGGGTCTTGGAACATTGTGATTACATGGGCATGGAGCATTGTGAGGAGAAGGCCAAGGAGCATTCTGAAGACATGTTTCTTTGAGCTTTGTGATGACAAGGGCATGGAGCATTGTGTTTAAATGGGTCTTGGAGCATTGTGATGAAAAGGGCATGGATCATTGTGATGAAAATGGCATGGAGCCTTGTCATGACAGGGTTCAAGGAGCATACAGACAACAAGTGTCAGGGAGCATTTTGATGACAAGTGTATTGAGCATTGTGATGACAAAGGTCATGGAGCATTGTGATGAGAAGACCATGGATAATTGTGATGACGAGTGTCATGGGGCACTGTGATGACAAGTGTTATGGAATATTTTGATCACAAGGGTTTGGAGCATTGTTATGCCAGAGGTCATGGAGCAATTTTATTTCATTGTGATGACAATAGCATGAAGCATTATGATGATGGGCATGGTGCATTGTGATGACAGGGTTCATGGATCATTGAGATGGAAAGGGGCATGGAGCATTGTGATTACAGGGGTCTTGGAGCATTGTGATGAGAAGGGTCATGGAGCCTTGTGATGACAAGGCCACGGAACATCGTGATGGCAGGGGTCATGGTGCATTTTTATGATAGGGGTAATGGAGCATTGTGATGGCAAGCACATGGAGCATTGTGATGAGAAGGCCATGAAGCATTCTGATGACCTCTGTCATGGAGCTTTGTGATGACAAGGGGATGGAGCAATGTGATGAGAGAGTTCATGGAGCATTGTGATGACAATGACATGGAGCATTGTGATGCCAAGTGTCATGGATCTTTGTGATGACAAAGGTCATGGAGCATTTTGATGACAAGTCCATTGTGCAATGATATGAGAAGGGCAGGGAGCATTGTGATGACAGGGTCATGGAGCAATTTGATAAAAAGGGTTATGGAACATTCTGATGAGAGAGGTTATGGAACATTGTGATGTCAGGGGTCATGGAGCATGTTGATGAAAATGGTCATGGAGCCTTTTGATGACAGGGGTTATGGAGCATTGTGATGTCAGGGGTCATCGAACATTGTGATGATAAGTGAATGTAGCATTGTGATGACAGGAGTCATGGAAAACTATGATAACAGGGGTGAGGGAGTA
Organism: Mesoplodon mirus; assembly: GCF_964341445.2. Lineage (NCBI taxonomy): Eukaryota > Metazoa > Chordata > Mammalia > Artiodactyla > Ziphiidae > Mesoplodon > Mesoplodon mirus. Next base: position 319,105 of record NW_028295717.1, read on the forward strand.
TTGTGACGAATAGTGATGTAAAATTGTGATATCTGTGGTGAGAGAGCATTTTGATGAGAAGTGCATGGAGCATTGTGATGACAAGACTGTGGAGCACTGTGATGACAAGCGCATGGTTCACTGTGATGTCATGTGTCATGGAGAATCGTGCTGACAAGCACATGCAGCATTGTGATGACAAGGGTCCTGTAGCATTTTCCTGAGAAAGGCATAGAGAATTGTGATGACAAGGATCAAAGTGCATTGTGATGAAAAGTTCATGGAGCGTTGTGATGACAAGGGTCATGGAGCATTGTGATGACAAGGGCATGGAGCATTGGTCTAATAAGTTTCATGGATTATTGCGATGACTGTTGGAATGGAGCACTGTGGTGACAAAGGCATGGAGCATTGTGATGACCACGTGATGCAGTATTGTGAAGACTGGTGTCAGGGAGCACTGTGTTGACAAATGTAATGACCCATTGTGATGACAATGGCATGGAGCATTGTGATGCCAAGTGTCATGGAGGATACTGATGACAAAGGCATTGGTGCATTGTAATGACAATGGCTTGGAGCATTGAGATGACAAGGGTCAGGGAGCATTGTGCTGACAAATGCATGGAGAATTGTGATGACAAGGGTCATGGAGCATTCTCATGACAAGCTTGTGGAGTATTTTGATGACAGTGGCGTGGAGCATTGTGATGAAAACGGCATGGGGCATTGTGATGAAAAAGGCATGGAGCATTTTCGTGACAGGGTTCAAGGAGCATTTTGATGACAGGTGTCAGGGAGCATTGTGATGACAAGTGTATTGAGAATTGTGATGACAAGGTCATGGAGCATTGTGATGAATAGGGCATGGAGTATTGTGATGACAGGCATCATGGAACGTTGTGATGACAAGTGTTATGGAACATTTTGATCACAAGGATTTGGAGCATTGTGAGGACAGAGATCATGGATCACTTTGATTTCAAGGAGCATGGAGCATTGTGATGACAAGGGCATGAATCAATGTGATCCCAAGTTTCATGGAGGATTGTGATGACAATTGTAATGGAGTATTGTGATGACAAGCGCATAGAGCATTGTAATGACAAGTTCATGTAGCATTGTGCTGACAAAGGCATGGAGCATTGTGATGACAGGTGTCATGGAGCACTGTGATGACAAGCGTCACAGAGCATTGTGAATACAGGGATCATGGAGTAATGGGATGACAAGGTCATGGATCACTGTGATGACAAGGGTCATGGAGCATTGGGCTGAAAATGTTCATGGAGTATTGTGATGACAGGGGTCATGGAGCATTGTGATGACAGAGGTCAAGGAGAATTTTGATTTCATTGTGCTGACAATAGCCGGAAGCATTATGATGATGGGCATGGTGCATTGTGATGACAGGGTTCATGGAGCATTGAGATGAAAAGGGGCATGGAGCATTGTGATTACAGGGGTCTTGGAGCACTGTGATGAAAAGGGCATGGAGCATTTTGATGAGAAGGACATGAAACATTCTGATGGCATGTGTCATGGAGCTTTATGGTGACAAGGGCATGGAGCATTGTGATGACAGGGGACATGGAACATTGTGGTAACAAGGGCATGGAGCATTGTGATGACAATGGCATGGATCATTGGTCTAAAAATTTTCATGGAGTATTGCGATGACAGTTGGAATGGTGCATTGTGATGACAAGGGCATGGAGCATTGTGATGACCAGGTCTTGCTGTATTGAGAAGAGAGGTGTCAGGGAGCACTGTGATGACATACGTAATGGCCCATTGTGATAACAACGGCCTGGAGCTTTGTGATTCCAAGATTCATGGAGGATTCTGATGATAAAGTTAATGGAGCATTGTGATGACATGGGTCTGTGATCATTGTGCTGACAAGTGCATGGAGAATTGTGGTGACAAGGGTCATGGAGCATTCTGATGACAAGCTTGTGGAGTAGCTTGATGACAATGGCATGGAGCATTGTGATGAAAATGGCATTGGGCTTTGTGATGAAAAATGCATGGAGCCTTTTCATGACAGGGTTCAAGGAGCATTCTGACGACAAGTGTTAGGGAGCATTGTGATGAAAAGTGTATTGAGAATTGTGATGACAAAGGTCATGGAGCATTGTGATGAAAAGGGCATGGAGTATTGTGATGGCAGGCATCATGGAGCGTCGTGATGACAAGTGTTATGGAACATTGTGATTCCAAGTGTTTGGAGCATGGTGATGAGAGGGGTCATGGATCATTTTGATTTCAAAGTCCATGGAGCATTGTGATGACAAGGGTTTGAAGCAATGTGATCTCAAGGTTCATGGAGGTTTGTGATGACAACGGTAATGGAGTATTGTGATGACAAGCGCATAGAGCATTGTAATGACAATGTCATGTAGCATTTTGCTGACAATGACATGGAGCATTGTGATGACAAGTGTCATGGAGCATTGGGCTGAAAATGTTCATGGAGTATTGTGATGACAGTGGTCATGGAGCATTGTGATGAGTAGGGAATGGAGCATTGTTATGACAAGAGTCCCGGATCATTGTGTTGTCAGGTGTCATGGAGTGTTGTGATGACAGTGGTCATGGAGCATTTTGATGATATTTGTCATGGAGCATTGTGATGAGAATTTCATGGAGCATTGGGCTGAAAATATTCATGGAGTATTGTGATGACAGGGGTCATGGAGCATTGTGATGACAAGGGATTGCAGCATGGTGATGACAAGTTCCTGGAGAATTGTGATGATAAAAGCATGGAGACTTGTGATGAGAAGTCTCATGGAGCATTCTGATGAAAAGGGGCATGGAGCATTGTGATTACAGGGGTCTTGGAGCATTGTGATGACAAGGGCCTGGAGCATTGTGAGGAGAAGCCCATGGAGCATTCTGATGACATGTGTCATTGAGCTTTGAGATGACAAGGGCATGGAGCACTGTGATTACAGGTGTCTTGGAACATTGTGATGAAAAGGCATGGATCATTGTGATGAAAAGGCATGGAGCCTTGTCATGACAGGGTTCAAGGAGCATAATGACGACAAGTGTCAGGGAGCATTGTGATGACAAGTGTATTGAGAATTGTGATGACAAAGGTCATGGAGCATTGTGATGAGAAGACCATGGATAATTGTGATGATGAGCGTCACAGGGTGTTGTGATGTTAAGTGTTATGGAACATTGTGATCACAAGGGTTTGGAGCTTTATGATGACAGTGGTCATGGATAATTTTGATTTCATTGTGATGACAATAGCCTGAAGCATTTTGATGATGGGCATGGAGCATTCTGATGAGAGGCTTCATGGAGCATTGAGATGAAAAATAGCATGGAGCATTGTGAATACAGGGGTCTTGGAGCATTGTCATGACAAGGGCATGGAAGATTGTGATGAGAAGGCCATGGAACATTCTGATGGCATGCGTCATGGGGCTTTGTGATGACAAGGGCATGGAGCATTGTGATTACAGGGGTCTTGGAGCATTGTGATGACAAGGGTCATGGAGCCTTGTGAAGACAAGGCAGTGGACCATTGTGTGGGCAGGGCTCATGGAGCATTGTTATGACAGAGGTAATGGAGCATTGTGATGAGAAGGACATTGAGCATTGGTCTGAAAGGTTTCATGGATATTTGTGATGAGATGGGGCATGGAGCACTGTGATGACAAGGGCAAGGAACACTGTGATACATGGGTCATGGAAGATTGTAATGACAAGGGCATGGAGCATTGAGATGCGAAGGGCATCGAGCATTGTGATGACAAGTGTCATGGAGTTTTGTGATGACAAGGGCATGGAGCAATGTGATGCGAGGGTTCATGGAGCATTGTGATGACAATGACATGTAGCACTGTAATGCCAAGGGTCATGGAGCTTTGTGATGACAAAATCATTGAGCATTTTGATGAAAAGGGTGTGGTGCATTGTGATGAAAAATGCAGGGAGCATTTTGATGACAGGGTCATGCAGCAATTTGATGAAATGTGTAATGGAACATTTTGATGACTGAGGTTGTAGAACATTGTGATGCCAGGGGTCATGGAGCTTTGGGATGAAGAGGGTCATGGAGCATTTTGATGACAGTGGTTATGGAACATTGTGATGTCATGGGTCATGGAACATTGTGATGATAAGGGGATGTAGCATTGTGATGAGAGGGGTCATGGAACATTGTGATGATAAGGGGATGTAGCATTGTGATGACAGGGGTCATGGAACATTGTGATAACAGGGGTGAGTGAGGATTCTGATGACTAGTGATGGAACATTGTGATATCTCATGTGAGAGAGCATTTGGATGAGAAGTGCATGGAGCATTCTGATTACAAGGTTTATGGAGCATAGCTATGACAAGGTTGTGGATCATTGTGATGAAAAGCGCATGACAGTTTGTGATGACAACGGTCATGGAGCATTGTCCTAACAAAGGCATGGAGCATTGTGATGACAAGGGTCACAAAGAATTGTGATGAAAGGTTCATGGAACATTGAGTTTACAAAGGTCATAGAGCCTTGTGATGACGCGCGCATGGACCGTTGTGATGACAATCGTTATGAAGCATTGTGATGACTGGAGTCACGGAGCATTGTGATGACAGGGGTCATGGAGCATTGTGATGACAAGGGCATGGAGCATTGTGATGACAGGGGCATGGAGCATTGGTCTGAAAATTTTCATAGATTATTGTGATGACATTGCACATGGTGCATTGTGATGACAAGGGCATGGAGCATTTTGATGAGAAGGCCATGGAACATTCTGATGACATGTGTCAAGGAGCTTTGTGATGACAAGGGCATGGAGCATTGTGATTACAGGGGTCGTGGAGCATTGTGATGACAAGGGCATGGAGCATTGTGATTACAGGGGTCTTGGAGCATTGTGATGACAAGCGTCATGGAGCCTTCTGATGACAAGTCCGTGGAACATTGTGATGGAAGGGTTCATGGAGCATTGTTATTACATGTGTCATGGAGCATTGTGATGACAAGGGCATGGAGCATTGTCATGACAGGGTCATTGAGCATTGGTCTGACAAGTTTCCTAGATTATTGTGATGACAGTGGACATGGTTCATTGTGATGACAAGGGCATGGAGCATTGTGATGACAAGGGCATGGAGTATTGTGAAGACAGGTGTCAGGGAGCATTGTGATGACATATGTCAGGGTCCATTGCGATGACAATGGCATGAAGCATTGTGATGCCAAATGTAATGGAGGATTGTGATGACAAATATAATGGAGCACTGTGATGACTAGGGCTTGGAGCATTATGTTGAAAAGGGCCATTGAGAATTTTCATGCAAATGTCGGGAAGCATTGTGATGACAAGCTCCTGGAGCACTGTGATGAGAAATTCATGGAGCCTTGTGATGACAAATCTCATGGAGCATACTGATGAAAAGGGGCATGGAGCATTCTGATTACAGGCGTTTTGGAACATTATGATAACTAGGGCATGGAGCATTGTGATGACAAGGGCATGGACCATTGGTCTAATAATTTTCATGGATTATTGTGATGACAGTTGGAATGGCGCATTGTGATGACAAGGGCATGGAGCATTGTGATGACCAGGTTATGCATTATTGTGAAGAGTGGTGTCATGGAGCATTGTGATGACATATGTAATGGCTCATTGTGATGACAATGTCATGGAGCATTGTGATGCCAAGTGTTATGGAGGATTCTGATGACAAAGGTAATGGAGCTTTGTGATGAAAATGGCTTGAAGCATTGTGATGACAAGGGTCAGGAAGCATTGTTCTGACAAGTGCATGGAGAATTGTGATGACAATGTTCATGGAGCATTCTGATGACAAGCCTGTGGAGTATTTTGATGACATTGGCATGGAGCATTTTGATGAAAATGGCATGGGGTTTTGTGATGAAAAAGGCATAGAGCCTTTTTGTGACAGGTTTCAAGGAGCATTCTGACGACAAGTGTCAGGGAACATTGTGATGACAAGTGTATTGAGAATTGTAATGACAAAGGTCATGAAGCACTGTGATGAAAAGGGCATGGATTATTGTAATGACAGACATCATGGAGCGTTGTGATGACAACTGTTATGGAACATTGTGATCACAAGGGTTTGTAGCATTGTGATGACAGAGGTCATGGATTATTTTGATTTTAAGGAGCATGGAGCTTCGTTATGACAAGGGCATGAAGCAATGTGATCCTAGGTTCATGGAGGATTGTGATGACAGTGGTAATGGAGTACTGTGATGACAAGCGCATAGAGCATTGTAATGACAAGGTCATGTAGCATTTTGCTGACAAAGTCATGGAGCATTGTGATGACAGGTGTCATGGAGCATTGTGATGACCAGCGTCACGGAGCATTGTGAATACAGGGGTCATGTAGCATTGGGATGACAAGGCAAAGATCATTGTGATGACAAGGGTCATGGAGCATTGGGCTGAAAATGTTCATGGAGCATTTTGATGACTAGGGAATGGAGCATTGTGATGACAAGAGTCCCAGATCATTGTGTTGTCAGGTGTTATGGGGTGTTGTGATGACAGTGGGCATGGAGCATTTTGATGATATTTGACATGGAGCACTGTGATGAGAATTTCATGGAGCATTGGGCTGAAAATGTTCATGGAGTATTGTGATGACAGGGGTCATGGAGCATTGTGATGACAAGGGAATGGAGCATGGTGATGACAAGGTCCTGGAGCACTGTGATGATAAGAGCATGGAGATTTGTGATGACAAGTCTCATGGAGCATTCTAATGAAAAGGGGCACGGAGCATTGTGATTACAGGGGTCTTGGAGCATTCTGATGACATGTGTCATGGAGCTCTGTGATTACAAGTTCATGGAGCACTGTGATTACAGGGGTCTGGGAGCATTGTGATGAAAAGGGCATGGATCATTGTGATGAAAAGGCATGGAGCCTTGTCATGACAGGGTTCAAGGAGCATACTGAAGACATGTGTCAGGGAACATTGTGATGACAAGTGTACTGAGAATTGTGATGACAATGGTCATGGAGCATTGTGATGAGAAGACCATGGATAATTGTGATGATGAGCGTCATAGGGTGTTGTGATGATAAGTGTTATGGCACTTTGTGATCACAAGGGTTTGGAGCATTATGATGACAGTGGTCATGGATAATTTTGATTTCTTTGTGATGACAATAGCCTGAAGCATTATGATGATGGGCATGGTGCATTTTGATGACAGGCTTCATGGAGCATTGAGATGAAAAGTGGCATGGAGCATTGTGATTACAGGTGTCTTAGAGCACTGTCATTACAAGGGCATGTAGCACTGTGATGAGAAGGCCATGGAACATTCTGATGGCATGCTTCATGGAGCTTTGTGATGATAAGGCCATGGAACATTGTGATGGCAGGGGTCATGGAGCATTGTTATGACAGAGGTAATGGATCATTGTGATGATAAGGGCATTGAGCATTGGTCTGAAATATTTCATGGATTACTGTGATGAGAAGGGCATTGAGCATTGTGATGACAAGTGTCATGGAGCTTTGCGATGACAAGGGCATGGAGCAATGTGATGAGAAGGTTCATGGAGCATTGTGATGACAATTGCATGGATCATTGTGATGCCAACGGTCATGGAGCTTTGTGATGACAAAGGTCATGGAGCATTTTGATGACAAGGGTGTGGTGCATTGTGATGAGAAAGGCAGGGAGCATTTTGATGACAGGGTCATGCAGCAATTTGATGAAAATTGTAATGGAACATTTTGATGACAGGGGTTATAGAACATTGTGATGCCAGGGGTCATGGATCTTTGGGATGAAAACGGTCATGGAGCATTTTGATGAAGGAGGTTATGGAACATTGTGATGTCAGGGATCATAGAACATTGTGCTGATAAGGGGATGTAGCATTGTGATGACAGTGTTCATGGAACATTGTGATAAAAGGGGTGAGGGAAGATTGTGATGACTAGTGATGGAACATTGTGATATCTCATGTGAGAGAGCATTTGGATGAGAAGTGCATGGAGCATTGTGCTTACAAGGTTTATGGAGCATAGCGATGACAAGGTTGTGGATCATTGTGATGAAAAGCGCATGGCACACTGTGATGACAAGGGTCATGGAGCATTGTTCTGACAAAGGCATGGAACATTGTAATGGCAAGGGTCACACACCATTGTTAAGAAAAGTTCATGGAGCATTGTGGTTACAAATGTCACAGAGCCTTGTCATGACGCGGGCATGGACCGTTGTGATGACAAACGTTATGAAGCATTGTGATGACTGGAGTCACGGAGCATTGTGATGACAGGGGTCAGGGAGCATTGTGATGACAAGGGCATGGAGCATTGTGATGACAGGGGCATGGAGCATTGGTCTGACAAGTTTCATAGATTATTGTGATGACATTGGACATGGTGCATTGTGATGACAAGGGCATGGAGCCTTTTGATTTGAAGGCCATGGATCATTCTGATGACATGTGTCATGGAGCACTGTGATGACAAGGGCATGGAGCATTGTGATTACAGGGGTCTTGGAGCATTGTGATGACAAGCGTCATGGAGACTTGTGATGACAAGGCCGTGGAATATTGTGATGGCAGGGGTCATGGAGCTTTGTTATGACAGGGGTCATGGAGCATTTTGATGACAAGGGCATGGAGCATTGTGATGACAGGGGCATGGAGCATTGGTCTGACAAGTTTCCTAGACTATTGTGATGACAGTGGACATGGTGCATTTTGATGAAAAGGGCATGGAGCATTGTGATGAGAAGGGCATGGAATATTGTGATGACAGGTGTCAGGGAGCATTGTGATGACATATGTCATGGTCCATTGTGATGACATTGGCATGGAGCATTGTGATGCCAAATGTAATGGAGGATTGTGATGTCAAATATAATGGAGCATTGTGATGACTAGGGCTAGGAGCATTATGATGACAAGGGCCATTGAGATTTTCACGAAAATGTCGTGAAGCATTGTGATGACAATGTCCTGGAGCATTGTGATGAGAAAACCATGGAGCCTTGTGATGACAAATCTCATGGAGCATACTGATGAAAAGGGGCATGGAACATTCTGATTACAGGGGTTTTGGAACATTGTGATAACTAGGGCATGGAGCATTGTGATGAAAAGGGCATGCAGCATTGGTCTAATAAGTTTCATGGATTATTGTGATGAAAGTTGGAATGGCGCATTGTGATGATAAGGGCATGGAGCATTGTAGTGACCAGGTCATGCAGTATTGTGAAGAGAGCTGTCAGGGAGCATTGTGATGAAATATGTAATGGCCCATTGAGATGACAATGGCATGGAGCATTGTGATGCCAAGTGTCATAGAGGATTCTGATGACAAAGGTAATGGAGCATTGTGATGACAAGGGCATGGAGCATTGTGATGACAAACGTCAGGGTGCATTGTGCTGACAAGTGCATGGAGAATTGTGATGACAAGGGTCATGGAGCATTCTGATGACAAGCTTGTGGAGTATTTTGATGACAATGGCATGGAGCATTGTGATGAAAATGGCATTGGGCTTTGTGATGAAAAATGCATGGAGCCTTTTCATAACAGGGTTCAAGGAGCATTCTGATGACAAGTGTCAGGGAGCTTTGTGATGACAAGTGTATTGAGAATTGTGATGACAAAGGTCATGGAGCATTGTGATGAAAAGAGCCTGGATTATTGTGATGGCAGGCATCATGGAGCGTTGTGATGACAAGTGTTATGGAACATTGTGATCACAAGGGTTTGGAGCATTGTGATGACAGAGGTCATGGATCATTTTGATTTCAAGGAGCATGGAGCATTGTGATGACAAGGGCATGAAGCAATGTGATCCCAAAGTTCATGGAGGACTGTGATGACAATGGGAATGGAGTATTGTGATGACAAGCGCATAGAGCATTGCAATGACAAGGTCAGGTAGTATTTTGCTGACAAAGGCATGGAGCATTGTTATGACAGGTGTCATGGAGCACTGTGAATACAGGGGTCATGGACCATTGGGATGACAAAGTCATGGATGATTGTGATGACAAGAGTCATGGAGCATTGGGCTGAAAATATTCATGGAGTATTGTGATGACAGGGGTCATGGAAAATTGTGATGAGTAGGGAATGGAGCATTGTGATGAAAAGAGTCCCGGATCATTGTGTTGTCAGGTGTGATGGAGTGTTGTGATGACAGTGGTCATGGAGCATTTTGATGATATTTGTCATGGAGCATTGTGATGAGAAATTCATGGAGCATTGGGCTGAAAATGTTCATGGAATATTGTGATGACAGGGGTCATGGAGCATTGTGATGACAAGGGAATGGAGCATGGTGATGAGAAGGTCCTGTAGCATTGTGATGATAAGACCATGGAAACTTGTGATGAGAAATCTCATGGAGCATTCTGATGAAAAGGGGCATGGAGCACTGTGATTCCATGGGTCTTGGAGCATTGTGATGACAAGGGCATGGAGCATTGTGAGGAGAAGGCCAGGGAGCATTCTGATGACATGTGTCATGGAGCATTGTGATGAAAAGGGCATGAAGTATTGTGATGACAGGGGTCATGGAGCCTTGTGATGACAAGGCCGTGGAACACTGTGATGTCAGGGGTCATGGAGCATTGTTATGACAGAGGTAATGGAGCATTGTGATGAGAAGGGCATGGAGCATTGTGATGACCAGGTCATGCAGTATTGTAAAAAGGGGTGTCACGGAACATTGTGATGACATATGTATTGGCCCATTGTGATGACAATGGCATGGAGCATTGTGATGCCAAGTGTCATGGAGGATTCTGATGACAAAGTTAATGGAGCATTGTGATGACAATGGCTTGGAGCATAGTGATGACAATGTTCAGGGAGCATTGTGCTGATAAGTGCATGGAGAATTGTGATGACAGGGGTCATGGAGCATTCTGATGACAAGCTTGTGGAGTATTTTGATGACAATGGCATGGAGCATTGTGATGAAAACGGCATGGGGCTTTGTGATGAAAAAGGCATGGAGAATTTTCGTGACAGGGTTCAAGGAGCATTCTGACGACAAGTGTCAGGGAGCATTGTGATGACAAGTGTATTGAGAATTGTGATGACAAATGTCATGGAGCATTGTGATGAAAAGTTCATGAAATATTGTGATGACAGGCATCATGGAGCATTGTGATGAATAGTTTAATGGAACATTGTGATCATAAGGTTTTGGAGCATTGCGATGACAGAGGTCATGGATCATTGTGATTTCAAGGAGCATGTAGCATTGTGATGACAAGGGCATGAAGCAATGTGATCCCAAGGTTCATGGAGTAGAGTGATGACACTGGTAATGGAGTATTGTGATGACAAGTGCATAGAGCATTGTAATGACAAGGTCATGTAGCATTTTGCTGACAAAGGCATGGAGCATTGTGATGACATGTGTCATGGAGCACTGTGATGACAAGCGTCACCAAAGTTTGTGAATACAGGGGTCATGGAGCATTGGGATGAGAGATGTCATTGAGAATTTTGATTTCATTGTGCTGACAATAGCTGGAAGCATTATTATGGTTGGCATGATGCATTGTGATGACAGGGTTCATGGAGCATTGAGATGAAAAGGGGCATGGAGCATTGTGATTACAGAGGTCTTGAGCATTGTGATGACAAGGGCATGGAGCATTGTGATGACAAGGGCATGGAGCATTGGTCTAATATATTTCATGGATTATTGCGATGACAGTTGGAATGGCGCATTGTGATGACAAGGGCATGGAGCATTGTGATGACAAGGGCATGAAGTATTGTGAAGTTAGGTGTCAGGGAGCATTGTGATGACATATGTAATGGCCCATTGTGATGACAATGGCATGGAGCATTGTGATGCCAAGTGTCATGGAGAATTCTCATGACAAATGTAATGGAGCATTGTGATGACAATGGCTTGGAGCATTGTGATGAGAAGGGTCAGGGAACACTGTGCTGACAAGTGCATGGAGAACTGTGATGACAAGGTTCATGGAGCATTCTGATGACAAGCTTGTGGAGTATTTTTATGACAATGGCATGGAGCATTGTGATGAAAATGGCATGGGACTTTGTGATAAAAAGTCATGCAGCCTTTCGTGACAGGTTTCAAGGAGCATGCTGACGACAAGTGTCAGGGAGCATTGTGATGACAAGTGTATTGAGAATTGTGATGACAAAGGTCATGGAGCATTGTGATGAAAAGGGCATGGAGTACTGTGATGACAGGCATCATGGAGCGTTGTGATGACAAGTGCTATGGAACATTGTGATCACAAGTGTTTGGAGAATTGTGATGACAGAAGTCATGGATCATTTTGATTTCAAAGAGCATGGAGCAATGTGATGACAAGGTCATGAAGCAATGTGATCCCAAGGTTCATGGAGGATTGTGATGACAATGGTAATGGAGTATTGTGATGACAAGCACCTAGAGCATTGTAATCACAAGGTCATGTAGCATTTTGCTGACAAAGGCTTGGAGGATTGTGATGACAGGTGTCATGCAGCAGTGTGATGACAAGCGTCACGGAACATTGTGAATACAGGGGTCATGGAGCATTGGGATGACAAGGGCATGGATGATTGTGATGACAAGGGTCATGGAGGATTGGGCTGAAAATGTTCATGGAGTATTTTGATGACAGTAGTCATGGAGCATTGTGCTGATAAGGGGATGTAGCTTTGTGATGACAGGGGTCATGGAACATTGTGATAACAGGGTAAAGGGAGGATTGTGATGACTAGTGATGGAACATTGTGATATCTCATGTGAGAGAGCATTTGGATGAGAAGTGCATGGGGAATTTTGATTACAAGCTTTATGGAGCATAGCAATGACAAGGTTCTGTATCATGGTGATGAAATGCGCATGGCCCAATGTGATGACAAGGGTCATGGAGCATTGTGATGACAAGTGTATTGAGAATTGTGATGACAAAGGTCATGGAGCATTGTGATGAAAAGAGCATGGAGTATTGTGATGGCAGGCATCATGGAGCGTTGTGATGACAAGTGTTATGGAACACTGGAATCACAAGTGTTTGGAGCATTGCGATGACAGAGGTCATGGATCATTTTGATTTCAAGGAGCATGGTGCATTGTGATGACAAGGGCATGAAGCAATGTGATCCCAAGTTTCAGGGAGCATGGTGATGACAATGGAAATGGAGTACTGTGATGACAAGTGCATAGAGCATTGTAATGACAAGGTCATGTAGCATTTTGCTGACAAAGGCATGGAGCATTGTGATGACAGGTGTCATGGAGCAGTGTGATGAAAAGCGACAGAGAGCATTGTGAATACAGGGGTCATGGAGCATTGGGATGACAAGGGCATGGATCATTGTGATGACAAGAGTCATGGAGCATTGGCCTGAAAATGTTCATGGAGTATTGTGATGACAGGGGTCATGGTGCATTGTGATGACTAGGGAATGGAGCATTGTGATGACAAGAGTCCCGGATCATTATGTTGTCAGGTGTCATGGAGTGTTGTGATGACAGTGGTCATGGAGCATTGTGATGATATTGGTCATGGAGTATTGTGATGAGAAGGTAATGGAGCATTGGGCTGAAAATGTTCATGGAGTATTGTGATGACAGTGGTCATGGAGCATTGTGATGACAAGGGAATGAAGCATGGTGATGACAAGGTCCTGGAGCATTGTGATGAGATGACCATGGAGACTTGTGTTGACAAGTCTCATGGAGCATTCTGATGAAAAAGGTCATGAAGCATTGTGATTACAGGGGTCTTGGACCATTGTGATGATAAGGGTCATGGAGCCTTGTCATGACAAGGCCGTGGAACATTGTGATGGCAGGGGTCATGGAGCATTTTTATGACAGAGGTAATGGAGCATTGTGATTATAAGGGCAAGGAGCATTGTGTTGACCAGGTAATGGAGTATTGTGAAAAGTGGTGTCAGGGAGCATTGTGATGACATATGTATTGGCCCATTGTGATGACAATGGCATGGAGCATTGTGATGCCAAGTGTCATGGAGGATTCTGATGACAAAGGTAATGCAGCATTGTGATGACAATGGCTTGGAGCATAGTGATGACAAGGGTCAGGGAGCATTGTGCTGACAATTGCATGGAGAATTGTGATGACAAGTGTCATGGAGCATTCTGACGACAAGCTTGTGGAGTATTTTGATGACAATGGCATGGAGCATTGTGATGAAAACGGCATGGGGCTTTGTGATGAAATAGGCATGGAACCTTTTCGTGACAGGGTTCACGGAGCATTCTGACGACAAGTGTCAGGGAACATTGTGATGACAAGTGTATTGAGAATTGTGATGACAAAGGTCATGGAGCATTGTGATGAAATGAGCATCGAGTATTGTGATGATAGGCATCATGGAGCATTGTGATGACAAGTGTTATGGAACATTGTGATCACAAGTGTTTGGAGCATTGCGATGACAGACGTCATGGATCATTTTGTTTTCAAGGAGCATGTAGCATTGTGATGAAAAGGGCATGAAGCAATGTGATCCCAAGGTTCATGGAGGATAGTGATGACAATGGTAATGGAGTATTGTGATGAAAAGCGCATAGAGCATTGTAATGACAAGGTCATGTAGCATTTTGCTGAAAAAGTCATGGAGGATTGTGATGACAGGTGTCATGCAGCACTGTGATGACAAGCGTCTCGGAACATTGTGAATACAGGGGTCATGGAGCATTGGGATGACATATGGCATGGGCCATTAAGATGACAATGGCAGAGAGCATTGTGATGCCAAATGTAATGGAGGATTGTGATGTCAAATATAATGGAGCATTGTGATGACTAGGGCTGGGAGCATTATGATGACAAAACCATGGAGCCATGTGATTACAAGTCTCATGGAGCTTACTGATGAAAAAGGGCATGCAGCATTGTGATTACAGGGGTCTTGGAACTTTGTGATGACAAGGGCATGAAGCATTGTGAGGAGAAGTCCAACGAGCATTCTGATGGCATGCATCATTGAACTTTGTGATGACAAGGGCATGGAGCATCGTGATTACATGGGTCTTGGAGCATTGTGATGAAAAGGGCATGGATCATTGTGATGAAAATGGCATGGAGCCTTGTCATGACAGGGTAAAAGGAGCATAGAGACAACAAGTGTCAGGGAGCAGTATGATAACAAGTGTATTGAGCATTGTGATGACGAAGGTCATGGAGCATTGTGATGAGAAGACCATGGATAATTGTGATGACGAGCGTCATGGGGCACTGTGATGTCAAGTGTTATGGAATATTGTGATCACATGGGTTTGGAGCATTGTTATGACAGAGGTCATGGAGCATTTTGATTTCATTGTGATGACAATAGCATGAAGCATTATGATGATGGGCATGGTGCATTGTGATGACAGGTTTCATGGATCATTGAGATGAAAAGGGGCATAGAGCATTGTGATTACAGTGTTCTTGGAGCATTGTGATGAGAAGGGTCATGGAGCCTTGTGATGACAAGGCCATGGAACATCGTGATGGCAGGTGTCATGGAGCATTGTTATGACAGGGGAAATGGAGAATTGTGATGGCAAGGGCATGGAGCATTGTGATGAGAAGGCCATGGAGCATTCTGATGACATGTGTCATGGAGCTATGTGAAGTCAAGGGCATTGAGCAATGTGATGAGAGCGTTCATGGAGCATTGTGATGACAATGACATGGAACATTGTGATGCCAAGTGTCATGGATATATGTGATGACAATGGTCATGGAGCATTTTAATGACAAAGGCATGGAGCATTGTGATGACAAGGGTCACGGAACATTGTGATGAAATGTTCATGGAGCATTGTGGATACAAAGGTAACAGAGCCTTGTGATGACTTGGGCATGGACCATTGTGATGACAAATATTATGAAGCACTGTGATGACTGGAGTCACAGAGCATTGTGATGACAAGGTCCTGGAGCATTGTGATGAGATGACCATGGAGACTTGTGATGACAAGTCTCATGGAGCATTCTGATGAAAAGGGGCATGGAGCATTGTGATTACAGGGGTCTTGGAGCATTGTGATGACAAGGGCAAGGAGCACTGTGAGGAGAAGGCCATGGAGCATTCTGATGATATACGTCATGGAGCATTGTGCTGAGAAAGGCATAGAGCATTGTGATGACAGGGGATAAAGAGCATTGTGAAGAAAAGTTCATGGAGCATTGTGGTTAAAAAGGTCACAGAGACTCTTGATGATGAGGGCATGGACCATTGTGATGACAAAGGTCATGAAGCATTGTGATGACTGGAGTCACGGAGCATTGTGATGACAGGGGTCATGGAGCATTGTGATGACAAGGGCATGGAGCATTGTGAGGAGAAGGACAAGGAGCATTCTGAAGACATACGTCATTGAGCTTTGTGATGTCAAGGGCATGGAGCTTTGTGATTACAGGGGTCTTGAAGCATTGTGATGAAAAGTGCATGGATCATTGTGATAAAAAAGGCATGCAGCCTTGTCATGACAGGGTTCAAGGAGCATACAGACAACAAGGGTCAGGGAGCGTATTGAAGACAAGTGTATTGATCATTGTGATGACAAATGTCATGGAGCATTGTGATGAGAAGACCATGGATAATTGTGTTGATGAGCTCAATGGGGCATTGTGATGACAAGTGTTATGGAATATTGTGGTCACAAGGGTTTGGAGCATTGTTATGTCAGATGTCATGGAGCCTTCTGATTTCATTGTGATGACAATAGCATGAATCATTATGATGATGGGCATGGTGCATTGTGATGACAGGGTTCATGGATCATTGACATGAAAACGGGCATGGAGCATTGTGATTACAGGGTTCTTGGAGCATTGTGATGAGAAGGGTCATGGAGCCTTGTGATGACAAGGCCATGGAACATCGTGATTACAGGGTTCATGGAGCATTGTTATGACAGGGGTAATGGAACATTGTGATGGCAAGGGCATGGACCATTGTGATGAGAAGGCCATGGAGCATTCTGATGACATGTGTCATGGAGGTTTGTGATGACAAGGACATGGAGCAATGTGATGAGAACCTTCATGGTGCATTGTGATGACAATGACATGGAGCATTGTGATGCCAAGGGTCATGGATCTTTGTGATGACAAAGGTCATGGAGCATTTTGATGACAAGGGCATTGTGCATTGTGATGAGAAGGGTAGGGATCTTTGTGATGACAGGGTCATGGAGCAATTTGATGAAAAGTGTCATGGAACATTTTGATGACAGATGTTATGGAACATTGTGATGCCAGGGGTCATCGAACATTGTGATGATAAGTGCATGTAGCAATGTGATGACAGGAGTCATGGAACATTGTGATGACAGGGGTGAGGGAGTTTTGTGACAAATAGTGATGTACCATTGTGATATCTGTGGTGAGAGAGCATTTTGATGAGAAGTGCATGGAGTATTATGATGACAATGGTCAAAGAGCATTTTGATGAAAATTTCATGTAGCATTGTGGTTAAAAAGGTCACAGAGACTGTTGATGATGAGGGCATGGACCATTGTGATGACAAAGGTCATGAAGCATTGGGATAACTGGAGTAACGGAGCATTGTGAGGACAGGGGTCATGGAGCAATGTGATAACAAGGGCATGGAGCATTGTGATGACCAGGTCATGCAGTATTTTGAACACAGGTGTCAGGGAGCAATTTGATGACATATGTAATGGCCCATTTTGATGACAATGGCATGGAGCACTGTGATGCCAAGTGTCATGGAGTATTCTGATGACAAAGGTCATGGAGCATTGTGATGGCAATGGTATGGAGCATTGTTATGACAAAGGTCACGGAGCACTGTGCTGACAAGTGCATGGAGAATTGTGATAAAAAAGGTCATGGAGCATTCTGATGACAAGCTTGTGGAGTATTTTGATGACAATGGCCTGGAGCATTGTGATGAAAACGGCATGGGGCATTGTGATGAAAAAGGCATGGAGCCTTTTCGTGACAGGGTTCAAGGAGCATTCTGATGACCAGTGTCAGATAGCATTGTGATGACAAGTGTATTGAGAATTGTGATGAAAAAGGTCATGGAGCATTGTGAAGAAAAGGGCATGGAGTATTGTGATGACAGGCATCATGGAGCGTTGTGATGACAAGTGCTATGGGACATTGTGATCACAAGGGTTTGGAGCATTGTGATGAGAGAGGTCATGGATCATTTTGATTTCAAGGAACATGGAGCATTGTGATGACAAGGGCATGAAGCAATGTGATCCCAAGATTCATGGAGGATTGTGATGACATTGGAAATGGAGTATTGTGATGACAAGCGCATAGAGCATTGTAATGACAAGGTCATATAGCATTTTGCTGACAAAATCATGGAGCATTGTGATGACAGGTGTCATGGAGCACTGTGATGACAAGCGTCACGGAGCATTGTGAATACAGCGGTCATGGAGCATTGGGATGACAAGGGCATGGATGATTGTGATGACAAGGGTCATGGAGAATTGGGCTGAAAATATTCATGGTGTATTGTGATGACAGGGGTCATGGAGCATTGTGATAACAGAGGTCATGGAGAATTTTGATTTCATTGTGCTGACAATAGCCGGAAGCATTATGATGATGGACATGATGCATTGTGATGACAGTGGTCATGGAGCATTGTGATGACTAGGGCATGGAGAACTGTGGTGACAGGGGCATGGAGCTTTGGTCTGACAAGTTTCATAGATTATTGTGATGAGAGTGGACATGGTGCATTGTGATGACAAGGGCATGAATCATTGTGATGAGAAGGTCACGGAGTATTGTGAAGACAGGTGTCAGGGAGCATTGTGATGACATATGTCATGGTCCATTGCAATGACAATGGCATGGTGCATTGTGATGCCAAATGTAATGGAGGATTGTGATGACAAATATAATGGAACATTGTGATGACTAGGGCTTGGAGCATTATGATGACAAGGGTCATTGAGAATTTTCAGAACAAGGTCGTGAAGCATTGTGATGACAATGTCCTGGAGCATTGTGATGAGAAATGCATAGAGACTTGTTATGACAAATCTCATGGAGCATACTGATGAAATGGGGCATGGAGCATTGTGATTACAGGGGACATGGAACATTGTGTAGACAAGGGCATGGGACATTGTAAGGAGAAGACCAAGGAGCATTCTGATGGCATGCGTCATTGAGATTTGTGATGACAAGGGCATGGAGCATTGTGATTACATTGGTCTTGGAGCATTGTGATGAAAAGGGCATGGATCATTGTGATGAAAAAGGCATGGAGCCTTGTCATGACAGAGTTCAAGGAGCATACAGACAACAAGTGTCAGGGAGCATTTTGATATCAAGTGTATTGAGCATTGTGATGACAAAGGTCATGGAGCATTGTGATTAGAAGACCAAGGATAATTGTGATGACGAGCGTCAAGGGGCATTGTGATGACAAGTGTTATGGAATATTGTGATCACAAGGGATTGGAGCTTTGTTATGACAGAGGTCATGGTGCATTTTGATTTCATTGTGATGACAATAGCATGAAGCATTATGATGATGGGCATGGTGCATTGTGATGACAGGGTTCATGGATCATTGAGATGAAAAAGGGCATGGAGCATTGTGATTCCAGGGTTCTTGGAGTGTTGTGATGAGAAGGGTCATGGAGCCTTGTGATGACAAGGCCATGGAATATCGTGATGGCAGGGTCATGGAGCATTGTTATGAGAGGGGTTATGGAGCATTGTGATGGCAACGGCATGGAGCATTGTGATGAGAATGCCATGTAGAATTCTGATGACATGTGTCATGGAGATTTGTGAAGACAAGGGCATGGAGCAATGTGATGAGAGCGTTCATGGAGCATTGTGATGACAATGACATGGAGCATTGTGAAGACAGGTGTCAGGGAGCATTGTGATGACATATGTCAGGGTCCATTGCGATGACAATGGCATGAAGCATTGTGATGCCAAATGTAATGGAGGATTGTGATGACAAATATAATGGAGCACTGTGATGACTAGGGCTTGGAGCATTATGTTGAAAAGGGCCATTGAGAATTTTCATGCAAATGTCGGGAAGCATTGTGATGACAAGCTCCTGGAGCACTGTGATGAGAAATTCATGGAGCCTTGTGATGACAAATCTCATGGAGCATACTGATGAAAAGGGGCATGGAGCATTCTGATTACAGGCGTTTTGGAACATTATGATAACTAGGGCATGGAGCATTGTGATGACAAGGGCATGGACCATTGGTCTAATAATTTTCATGGATTATTGTGATGACAGTTGGAATGGCGCATTGTGATGACAAGGGCATGGAGCATTGTGATGACCAGGTTATGCATTATTGTGAAGAGTGGTGTCATGGAGCATTGTGATGACATATGTAATGGCTCATTGTGATGACAATGTCATGGAGCATTGTGATGCCAAGTGTTATGGAGGATTCTGATGACAAAGGTAATGGAGCTTTGTGATGAAAATGGCTTGAAGCATTGTGATGACAAGGGTCAGGAAGCATTGTTCTGACAAGTGCATGGAGAATTGTGATGACAATGTTCATGGAGCATTCTGATGACAAGCCTGTGGAGTATTTTGATGACATTGGCATGGAGCATTTTGATGAAAATGGCATGGGGTTTTGTGATGAAAAAGGCATAGAGCCTTTTTGTGACAGGTTTCAAGGAGCATTCTGACGACAAGTGTCAGGGAACATTGTGATGACAAGTGTATTGAGAATTGTAATGACAAAGGTCATGAAGCACTGTGATGAAAAGGGCATGGATTATTGTAATGACAGACATCATGGAGCGTTGTGATGACAACTGTTATGGAACATTGTGATCACAAGGGTTTGGAACATTGTGATGACAGAGGTCATGGATTATTTTGATTTTAAGGAGCATGGAGCTTCGTTATGACAAGGGCATGAAGCAATGTGATCCTAGGTTCATGGAGGATTGTGATGACAGTGGTAATGGAGTACTGTGATGACAAGCGCATAGAGCATTGTAATGACAAGGTCATGTAGCATTTTGCTGACAAAGTCATGGAGCATTGTGATGACAGGTGTCATGGAGCATTGTGATGACCAGCGTCACGGAGCATTGTGAATACAGGGGTCATGTAGCATTGGGATGACAAGGCAAAGATCATTGTGATGACAAGGGTCATGGAGCATTGGGCTGAAAATGTTAATGGAGCATTTTGATGACTAGGGAATGGAGCATTGTGATGACAAGAGTCCCAGATCATTGTGTTGTCAGGTGTTATGGGGTGTTGTGATGACAGTGGGCATGGAGCATTTTGATGATATTTGACATGGAGCACTGTGATGAGAATTTCATGGAGCATTGGGCTGAAAATGTTCATGGAGTATTGTGATGACAGGGGTCATGGAGCATTGTGATGACAAGGGAATGGAGCATGGTGATGACAAGGTCCTGGAGCACTGTGATGATAAGAGCATGGAGATTTGTGATGACAAGTCTCATGGAGCATTCTAATGAAAAGGGGCACGGAGCATTGTGATTACAGGGGTCTTGGAGCATTCTGATGACATGTGTCATGGAGCTCTGTGATTACAAGTTCATGGAGCACTGTGATTACAGGGGTCTGGGAGCATTGTGATGAAAAGGGCATGGATCATTGTGATGAAAAGGCATGGAGCCTTGTCATGACAGGGTTCAAGGAGCATACTGAAGACATGTGTCAGGGAACATTGTGATGACAAGTGTACTGAGAATTGTGATGACAATGGTCATGGAGCATTGTGATGAGAAGACCATGGATAATTGTGATGATGAGCGTCATAGGGTGTTGTGATGATAAGTGTTATGGCACTTTGTGATCACAAGGGTTTGGAGCATTATGATGACAGTGGTCATGGATAATTTTGATTTCTTTGTGATGACAATAGCCTGAAGCATTATGATGATGGGCATGGTGCATTTTGATGACAGGCTTCATGGAGCATTGAGATGAAAAGTGGCATGGAGCATTGTGATTACAGGTGTCTTAGAGCACTGTCATTACAAGGGCATGTAGCACTGTGATGAGAAGGCCATGGAACATTCTGATGGCATGCTTCATGGAGCTTTGTGATGACAAGGCCATGGAACATTGTGATGGCAGGGGTCATGGAGCATTGTTATGACAGAGGTAATGGATCATTGTGATGATAAGGGCATTGAGCATTGGTCTGAAATATTTCATGGATTACTGTGATGAGAAGGGCATTGAGCATTGTGATGACAAGTGTCATGGAGCTTTGCGATGACAAGGGCATGGAGCAATGTGATGAGAAGGTTCATGGAGCATTGTGATGACAATTGCATGGATCATTGTGATGCCAACGGTCATGGAGCTTTGTGATGACAAAGGTCATGGAGCATTTTGATGACAAGGGTGTGGTGCATTGTGATGAGAAAGGCAGGGAGCATTTTGATGACAGGGTCATGCAGCAATTTGATGAAAATTGTAATGGAACATTTTGATGACAGGGGTTATAGAAGATTGTGATGCCAGGGGTCATGGATCTTTGGGATGAAAACGGTCATGGAGCATTTTGATGAAGGAGGTTATGGAACATTGTGATGTCAGGGATCATAGAACATTGTGCTGATAAGGGGATGTAGCATTGTGATGACAGTGTTCATGGAACATTGTGATAAAAGGGGTGAGGGAAGATTGTGATGACTAGTGATGGAACATTGTGATATCTCATGTGAGAGAGCATTTGGATGAGAAGTGCATGGAGCATTGTGCTTACAAGGTTTATGGAGCATAGCGATGACAAGGTTGTGGATCATTGTGATGAAAAGCGCATGGCACACTGTGATGACAAGGGTCATGGAGCATTGTTCTGACAAAGGCATGGAACATTGTAATGGCAAGGGTCACACACCATTGTTAAGAAAAGTTCATGGAGCATTGTGGTTACAAATGTCACAGAGCCTTGTCATGACGCGGGCATGGACCGTTGTGATGACAAACGTTATGAAGCATTGTGATGACTGGAGTCACGGAGCATTGTGATGACAGGGGTCAGGGAGCATTGTGATGACAAGGGCATGGAGCATTGTGATGACAGGGGCATGGAGCATTGGTCTGACAAGTTTCATAGATTATTGTGATGACATTGGACATGGTGCATTGTGATGACAAGGGCATGGAGCCTTTTGATTTGAAGGCCATGGATCATTCTGATGACATGTGTCATGGAGCACTGTGATGACAAGGGCATGGAGCATTGTGATTACAGGGGTCTTGGAGCATTGTGATGACAAGCGTCATGGAGACTTGTGATGACAAGGCCGTGGAATATTGTGATGGCAGGGGTCATGGAGCTTTGTTATGACAGGGGTCATGGAGCATTTTGATGACAAGGGCATGGAGCATTGTGATGACAGGGGCATGGAGCATTGGTCTGACAAGTTTCCTAGACTATTGTGATGACAGTGGACATGGTGCATTTTGATGAAAAGGGCATGGAGCATTGTGATGAGAAGGGCATGGAATATTGTGATGACAGGTGTCAGGGAGCATTGTGATGACATATGTCATGGTCCATTGTGATGACATTGGCATGGAGCATTGTGATGCCAAATGTAATGGAGGATTGTGATGTCAAATATAATGGAGCATTGTGATGACTAGGGCTAGGAGCATTATGATGACAAGGGCCATTGAGATTTTCACGAAAATGTCGTGAAGCATTGTGATGACAATGTCCTGGAGCATTGTGATGAGAAAACCATGGAGCCTTGTGATGACAAATCTCATGGAGCATACTGATGAAAAGGGGCATGGAACATTCTGATTACAGGGGTTTTGGAACATTGTGATAACTAGGGCATGGAGCATTGTGATGAAAAGGGCATGCAGCATTGGTCTAATAAGTTTCATGGATTATTGTGATGAAAGTTGGAATGGCGCATTGTGATGATAAGGGCATGGAGCATTGTAGTGACCAGGTCATGCAGTATTGTGAAGAGAGCTGTCAGGGAGCATTGTGATGAAATATGTAATGGCCCATTGAGATGACAATGGCATGGAGCATTGTGATGCCAAGTGTCATAGAGGATTCTGATGACAAAGGTAATGGAGCATTGTGATGACAAGGGCATGGAGCATTGTGATGACAAACGTCAGGGTGCATTGTGCTGACAAGTGCATGGAGAATTGTGATGACAAGGGTCATGGAGCATTCTGATGACAAGCTTGTGGAGTATTTTGATGACAATGGCATGGAGCATTGTGATGAAAATGGCATTGGGCTTTGTGATGAAAAATGCATGGAGCCTTTTCATAACAGGGTTCAAGGAGCATTCTGATGACAAGTGTCAGGGAGCTTTGTGATGACAAGTGTATTGAGAATTGTGATGACAAAGGTCATGGAGCATTGTGATGAAAAGAGCCTGGATTATTGTGATGGCAGGCATCATGGAGCGTTGTGATGACAAGTGTTATGGAACATTGTGATCACAAGGGTTTGGAGCATTGTGATGACAGAGGTCATGGATCATTTTGATTTCAAGGAGCATGGAGCATTGTGATGACAAGGGCATGAAGCAATGTGATCCCAAAGTTCATGGAGGACTGTGATGACAATGGGAATGGAGTATTGTGATGACAAGCGCATAGAGCATTGCAATGACAAGGTCAGGTAGTATTTTGCTGACAAAGGCATGGAGCATTGTTATGACAGGTGTCATGGAGCACTGTGAATACAGGGGTCATGGACCATTGGGATGACAAAGTCATGGATGATTGTGATGACAAGAGTCATGGAGCATTGGGCTGAAAATATTCATGGAGTATTGTGATGACAGGGGTCATGGAAAATTGTGATGAGTAGGGAATGGAGCATTGTGATGAAAAGAGTCCCGGATCATTGTGTTGTCAGGTGTGATGGAGTGTTGTGATGACAGTGGTCATGGAGCATTTTGATGATATTTGTCATGGAGCATTGTGATGAGAAATTCATGGAGCATTGGGCTGAAAATGTTCATGGAATATTGTGATGACAGGGGTCATGGAGCATTGTGATGACAAGGGAATGGAGCATGGTGATGAGAAGGTCCTGTAGCATTGTGATGATAAGACCATGGAAACTTGTGATGAGAAATCTCATGGAGCATTCTGATGAAAAGGGGCATGGAGCACTGTGATTCCATGGGTCTTGGAGCATTGTGATGACAAGGGCATGGAGCATTGTGAGGAGAAGGCCAGGGAGCATTCTGATGACATGTGTCATGGAGCATTGTGATGAAAAGGGCATGAAGTATTGTGATGACAGGGGTCATGGAGCCTTGTGATGACAAGGCCGTGGAACACTGTGATGTCAGGGGTCATGGAGCATTGTTATGACAGAGGTAATGGAGCATTGTGATGAGAAGGGCATGGAGCATTGTGATGACCAGGTCATGCAGTATTGTAAAAAGGGGTGTCACGGAACATTGTGATGACATATGTATTGGCCCATTGTGATGACAATGGCATGGAGCATTGTGATGCCAAGTGTCATGGAGGATTCTGATGACAAAGTTAATGGAGCATTGTGATGACAATGGCTTGGAGCATAGTGATGACAATGTTCAGGGAGCATTGTGCTGATAAGTGCATGGAGAATTGTGATGACAGGGGTCATGGAGCATTCTGATGACAAGCTTGTGGAGTATTTTGTTGACAATGGCATGGAGCATTGTGATGAAAACGGCATGGGGCTTTGTGATGAAAAAGGCATGGAGAATTTTCGTGACAGGGTTCAAGGAGCATTCTGACGACAAGTGTCAGGGAGCATTGTGATGACAAGTGTATTGAGAATTGTGATGACAAATGTCATGGAGCATTGTGATGAAAAGTTCATGAAATATTGTGATGACAGGCATCATGGAGCATTGTGATGAATAGTTTAATGGAACATTGTGATCATAAGGTTTTGGAGCATTGCGATGACAGAGGTCATGGATCATTGTGATTTCAAGGAGCATGTAGCATTGTGATGACAAGGGCATGAAGCAATGTGATCCCAAGGTTCATGGAGTAGAGTGATGACACTGGTAATGGAGTATTGTGATGACAAGTGCATAGAGCATTGTAATGACAAGGTCATGTAGCATTTTGCTGACAAAGGCATGGAGCATTGTGATGACATGTGTCATGGAGCACTGTGATGACAAGCGTCACCAAAGTTTGTGAATACAGGGGTCATGGAGCATTGGGATGAGAGATGTCATTGAGAATTTTGATTTCATTGTGCTGACAATAGCTGGAAGCATTATTATGGTTGGCATGATGCATTGTGATGACAGGGTTCATGGAGCATTGAGATGAAAAGGGGCATGGAGCATTGTGATTACAGAGGTCTTGAGCATTGTGATGACAAGGGCATGGAGCATTGTGATGACAAGGGCATGGAGCATTGGTCTAATATATTTCATGGATTATTGCGATGACAGTTGGAATGGCGCATTGTGATGACAAGGGCATGGAGCATTGTGATGACAAGGGCATGAAGTATTGTGAAGTTAGGTGTCAGGGAGCATTGTGATGACATATGTAATGGCCCATTGTGATGACAATGGCATGGAGCATTGTGATGCCAAGTGTCATGGAGAATTCTCATGACAAATGTAATGGAGCATTGTGATGACAATGGCTTGGAGCATTGTGATGAGAAGGGTCAGGGAACACTGTGCTGACAAGTGCATGGAGAACTGTGATGACAAGGTTCATGGAGCATTCTGATGACAAGCTTGTGGAGTATTTTTATGACAATGGCATGGAGCATTGTGATGAAAATGGCATGGGACTTTGTGATAAAAAGTCATGCAGCCTTTCGTGACAGGTTTCAAGGAGCATGCTGACGACAAGTGTCAGGGAGCATTGTGATGACAAGTGTATTGAGAATTGTGATGACAAAGGTCATGGAGCATTGTGATGAAAAGGGCATGGAGTACTGTGATGACAGGCATCATGGAGCGTTGTGATGACAAGTGCTATGGAACATTGTGATCACAAGTGTTTGGAGAATTGTGATGACAGAAGTCATGGATCATTTTGATTTCAAAGAGCATGGAGCAATGTGATGACAAGGTCATGAAGCAATGTGATCCCAAGGTTCATGGAGGATTGTGATGACAATGGTAATGGAGTATTGTGATGACAAGCACCTAGAGCATTGTAATCACAAGGTCATGTAGCATTTTGCTGACAAAGGCTTGGAGGATTGTGATGACAGGTGTCATGCAGCAGTGTGATGACAAGCGTCACGGAACATTGTGAATACAGGGGTCATGGAGCATTGGGATGACAAGGGCATGGATGATTGTGATGACAAGGGTCATGGAGGATTGGGCTGAAAATGTTCATGGAGTATTTTGATGACAGTAGTCATGGAGCATTGTGCTGATAAGGGGATGTAGCTTTGTGATGACAGGGGTCATGGAACATTGTGATAACAGGGTAAAGGGAGGATTGTGATGACTAGTGATGGAACATTGTGATATCTCATGTGAGAGAGCATTTGGATGAGAAGTGCATGGGGAATTTTGATTACAAGCTTTATGGAGCATAGCAATGACAAGGTTCTGTATCATGGTGATGAAATGCGCATGGCCCAATGTGATGACAAGGGTCATGGAGCATTGTGATGACAAGTGTATTGAGAATTGTGATGACAAAGGTCATGGAGCATTGTGATGAAAAGAGCATGGAGTATTGTGATGGCAGGCATCATGGAGCGTTGTGATGACAAGTGTTATGGAACACTGGAATCACAAGTGTTTGGAGCATTGCGATGACAGAGGTCATGGATCATTTTGATTTCAAGGAGCATGGTGCATTGTGATGACAAGGGCATGAAGCAATGTGATCCCAAGTTTCAGGGAGCATGGTGATGACAATGGAAATGGAGTACTGTGATGACAAGTGCATAGAGCATTGTAATGACAAGGTCATGTAGCATTTTGCTGACAAAGGCATGGAGCATTGTGATGACAGGTGTCATGGAGCAGTGTGATGAAAAGCGACAGAGAGCATTGTGAATACAGGGGTCATGGAGCATTGGGATGACAAGGGCATGGATCATTGTGATGACAAGAGTCATGGAGCATTGGCCTGAAAATGTTCATGGAGTATTGTGATGACAGGGGTCATGGTGCATTGTGATGACTAGGGAATGGAGCATTGTGATGACAAGAGTCCCGGATCATTATGTTGTCAGGTGTCATGGAGTGTTGTGATGACAGTGGTCATGGAGCATTGTGATGATATTGGTCATGGAGTATTGTGATGAGAAGGTAATGGAGCATTGGGCTGAAAATGTTCATGGAGTATTGTGATGACAGTGGTCATGGAGCATTGTGATGACAAGGGAATGAAGCATGGTGATGACAAGGTCCTGGAGCATTGTGATGAGATGACCATGGAGACTTGTGTTGACAAGTCTCATGGAGCATTCTGATGAAAAAGGTCATGAAGCATTGTGATTACAGGGGTCTTGGACCATTGTGATGATAAGGGTCATGGAGCCTTGTCATGACAAGGCCGTGGAACATTGTGATGGCAGGGGTCATGGAGCATTTTTATGACAGAGGTAATGGAGCATTGTGATTATAAGGGCAAGGAGCATTGTGTTGACCAGGTAATGGAGTATTGTGAAAAGTGGTGTCAGGGAGCATTGTGATGACATATGTATTGGCCCATTGTGATGACAATGGCATGGAGCATTGTGATGCCAAGTGTCATGGAGGATTCTGATGACAAAGGTAATGCAGCATTGTGATGACAATGGCTTGGAGCATAGTGATGACAAGGGTCAGGGAGCATTGTGCTGACAATTGCATGGAGAATTGTGATGACAAGTGTCATGGAGCATTCTGACGACAAGCTTGTGGAGTATTTTGATGACAATGGCATGGAGCATTGTGATGAAAACGGCATGGGGCTTTGTGATGAAATAGGCATGGAACCTTTTCGTGACAGGGTTCACGGAGCATTCTGACGACAAGTGTCAGGGAACATTGTGATGACAAGTGTATTGAGAATTGTGATGACAAAGGTCATGGAGCATTGTGATGAAATGAGCATCGAGTATTGTGATGATAGGCATCATGGAGCATTGTGATGACAAGTGTTATGGAACATTGTGATCACAAGTGTTTGGAGCATTGCGATGACAGACGTCATGGATCATTTTGTTTTCAAGGAGCATGTAGCATTGTGATGAAAAGGGCATGAAGCAATGTGATCCCAAGGTTCATGGAGGATAGTGATGACAATGGTAATGGAGTATTGTGATTAAAAGCGCATAGAGCATTGTAATGACAAGGTCATGTAGCATTTTGCTGAAAAAGTCATGGAGGATTGTGATGACAGGTGTCATGCAGCACTGTGATGACAAGCGTCTCGGAACATTGTGAATACAGGGGTCATGGAGCATTGGGATGACATATGGCATGGGCCATTAAGATGACAATGGCAGAGAGCATTGTGATGCCAAATGTAATGGAGGATTGTGATGTCAAATATAATGGAGCATTGTGATGACTAGGGCTGGGAGCATTATGATGACAAAACCATGGAGCCATGTGATTACAAGTCTCATGGAGCTTACTGATGAAAAAGGGCATGCAGCATTGTGATTACAGGGGTCTTGGAACTTTGTGATGACAAGGGCATGAAGCATTGTGAGGAGAAGTCCAACGAGCATTCTGATGGCATGCATCATTGAACTTTGTGATGACAAGGGCATGGAGCATCGTGATTACATGGGTCTTGGAGCATTGTGATGAAAAGGGCATGGATCATTGTGATGAAAATGGCATGGAGCCTTGTCATGACAGGGTAAAAGGAGCATAGAGACAACAAGTGTCAGGGAGCAGTATGATAACAAGTGTATTGAGCATTGTGATGACGAAGGTCATGGAGCATTGTGATGAGAAGACCATGGATAATTGTGATGACGAGCGTCATGGGGCACTGTGATGTCAAGTGTTATGGAATATTGTGATCACATGGGTTTGGAGCATTGTTATGACAGAGGTCATGGAGCATTTTGATTTCATTGTGATGACAATAGCATGAAGCATTATGATGATGGGCATGGTGCATTGTGATGACAGGTTTCATGGATCATTGAGATGAAAAGGGGCATAGAGCATTGTGATTACAGTGTTCTTGGAGCATTGTGATGAGAAGGGTCATGGAGCCTTGTGATGACAAGGCCATGGAACATCGTGATGGCAGGTGTCATGGAGCATTGTTATGACAGGGGAAATGGAGAATTGTGATGGCAAGGGCATGGAGCATTGTGATGAGAAGGCCATGGAGCATTCTGATGACATGTGTCATGGAGCTATGTGAAGTCAAGGGCATTGAGCAATGTGATGAGAGCGTTCATGGAGCATTGTGATGACAATGACATGGAACATTGTGATGCCAAGTGTCATGGATATATGTGATGACAATGGTCATGGAGCATTTTAATGACAAAGGCATGGAGCATTGTGATGACAAGGGTCACGGAACATTGTGATGAAATGTTCATGGAGCATTGTGGATACAAAGGTAACAGAGCCTTGTGATGACTTGGGCATGGACCATTGTGATGACAAATATTATGAAGCACTGTGATGACTGGAGTCACAGAGCATTGTGATGACAAGGTCCTGGAGCATTGTGATGAGATGACCATGGAGACTTGTGATGACAAGTCTCATGGAGCATTCTGATGAAAAGGGGCATGGAGCATTGTGATTACAGGGGTCTTGGAGCATTGTGATGACAAGGGCAAGGAGCACTGTGAGGAGAAGGCCATGGAGCATTCTGATGATATACGTCATGGAGCATTGTGCTGAGAAAGGCATAGAGCATTGTGATGACAGGGGATAAAGAGCATTGTGAAGAAAAGTTCATGGAGCATTGTGGTTAAAAAGGTCACAGAGACTCTTGATGATGAGGGCATGGACCATTGTGATGACAAAGGTCATGAAGCATTGTGATGACTGGAGTCACGGAGCATTGTGATGACAGGGGTCATGGAGCATTGTGATGACAAGGGCATGGAGCATTGTGAGGAGAAGGACAAGGAGCATTCTGAAGACATACGTCATTGAGCTTTGTGATGTCAAGGGCATGGAGCTTTGTGATTACAGGGGTCTTGAAGCATTGTGATGAAAAGTGCATGGATCATTGTGATAAAAAAGGCATGCAGCCTTGTCATGACAGGGTTCAAGGAGCATACAGACAACAAGGGTCAGGGAGCGTATTGAAGACAAGTGTATTGATCATTGTGATGACAAATGTCATGGAGCATTGTGATGAGAAGACCATGGATAATTGTGTTGATGAGCTCAATGGGGCATTGTGATGACAAGTGTTATGGAATATTGTGATCACAAGGGTTTGGAGCATTGTTATGTCAGATGTCATGGAGCCTTCTGATTTCATTGTGATGACAATAGCATGAATCATTATGATGATGGGCATGGTGCATTGTGATGACAGGGTTCATGGATCATTGACATGAAAACGGGCATGGAGCATTGTGATTACAGGGTTCTTGGAGCATTGTGATGAGAAGGGTCATGGAGCCTTGTGATGACAAGGCCATGGAACATCGTGATTACAGGGTTCATGGAGCATTGTTATGACAGGGGTAATGGAACATTGTGATGGCAAGGGCATGGACCATTGTGATGAGAAGGCCATGGAGCATTCTGATGACATGTGTCATGGAGGTTTGTGATGACAAGGACATGGAGCAATATGATGAGAACCTTCATGGTGCATTGTGATGACAATGACATGGAGCATTGTGATGCCAAGGGTCATGGATCTTTGTGATGACAAAGGTCATGGAGCATTTTGATGACAAGGGCATTGTGCATTGTGATGAGAAGGGTAGGGATCTTTGTGATGACAGGGTCATGGAGCAATTTGATGAAAAGTGTCATGGAACATTTTGATGACAGATGTTATGGAACATTGTGATGCCAGGGGTCATCGAACATTGTGATGATAAGTGCATGTAGCAATGTGATGACAGGAGTCATGGAACATTGTGATGACAGGGGTGAGGGAGTTTTGTGACAAATAGTGATGTACCATTGTGATATCTGTGGTGAGAGAGCATTTTGATGAGAAGTGCATGGAGTATTATGATGACAATGGTCAAAGAGCATTTTGATGAAAATTTCATGTAGCATTGTGGTTAAAAAGGTCACAGAGACTGTTGATGATGAGGGCATGGACCATTGTGATGACAAAGGTCATGAAGCATTGGGATAACTGGAGTAACGGAGCATTGTGAGGACAGGGGTCATGGAGCAATGTGATAACAAGGGCATGGAGCATTGTGATGACCAGGTCATGCAGTATTTTGAACACAGGTGTCAGGGAGCAATTTGATGACATATGTAATGGCCCATTTTGATGACAATGGCATGGAGCACTGTGATGCCAAGTGTCATGGAGTATTCTGATGACAAAGGTCATGGAGCATTGTGATGGCAATGGTATGGAGCATTGTTATGACAAAGGTCACGGAGCACTGTGCTGACAAGTGCATGGAGAATTGTGATAAAAAAGGTCATGGAGCATTCTGATGACAAGCTTGTGGAGTATTTTGATGACAATGGCCTGGAGCATTGTGATGAAAACGGCATGGGGCATTGTGATGAAAAAGGCATGGAGCCTTTTCGTGACAGGGTTCAAGGAGCATTCTGATGACCAGTGTCAGATAGCATTGTGATGACAAGTGTATTGAGAATTGTGATGAAAAAGGTCATGGAGCATTGTGAAGAAAAGGGCATGGAGTATTGTGATGACAGGCATCATGGAGCGTTGTGATGACAAGTGCTATGGGACATTGTGATCACAAGGGTTTGGAGCATTGTGATGAGAGAGGTCATGGATCATTTTGATTTCAAGGAACATGGAGCATTGTGATGACAAGGGCATGAAGCAATGTGATCCCAAGATTCATGGAGGATTGTGATGACATTGGAAATGGAGTATTGTGATGACAAGCGCATAGAGCATTGTAATGACAAGGTCATATAGCATTTTGCTGACAAAATCATGGAGCATTGTGATGACAGGTGTCATGGAGCACTGTGATGACAAGCGTCACGGAGCATTGTGAATACAGCGGTCATGGAGCATTGGGATGACAAGGGCATGGATGATTGTGATGACAAGGGTCATGGAGAATTGGGCTGAAAATATTCATGGTGTATTGTGATGACAGGGGTCATGGAGCATTGTGATAACAGAGGTCATGGAGAATTTTGATTTCATTGTGCTGACAATAGCCGGAAGCATTATGATGATGGACATGATGCATTGTGATGACAGTGGTCATGGAGCATTGTGATGACTAGGGCATGGAGAACTGTGGTGACAGGGGCATGGAGCTTTGGTCTGACAAGTTTCATAGATTATTGTGATGAGAGTGGACATGGTGCATTGTGATGACAAGGGCATGAATCATTGTGATGAGAAGGTCACGGAGTATTGTGAAGACAGGTGTCAGGGAGCATTGTGATGACATATGTCATGGTCCATTGCAATGACAATGGCATGGTGCATTGTGATGCCAAATGTAATGGAGGATTGTGATGACAAATATAATGGAACATTGTGATGACTAGGGCTTGGAGCATTATGATGACAAGGGTCATTGAGAATTTTCAGAACAAGGTCGTGAAGCATTGTGATGACAATGTCCTGGAGCATTGTGATGAGAAATGCATAGAGACTTGTTATGACAAATCTCATGGAGCATACTGATGAAATGGGGCATGGAGCATTGTGATTACAGGGGACATGGAACATTGTGTAGACAAGGGCATGGGACATTGTAAGGAGAAGACCAAGGAGCATTCTGATGGCATGCGTCATTGAGATTTGTGATGACAAGGGCATGGAGCATTGTGATTACATTGGTCTTGGAGCATTGTGATGAAAAGGGCATGGATCATTGTGATGAAAAAGGCATGGAGCCTTGTCATGACAGAGTTCAAGGAGCATACAGACAACAAGTGTCAGGGAGCATTTTGATATCAAGTGTATTGAGCATTGTGATGACAAAGGTCATGGAGCATTGTGATTAGAAGACCAAGGATAATTGTGATGACGAGCGTCAAGGGGCATTGTGATGACAAGTGTTATGGAATATTGTGATCACAAGGGATTGGAGCTTTGTTATGACAGAGGTCATGGTGCATTTTGATTTCATTGTGATGACAATAGCATGAAGCATTATGATGATGGGCATGGTGCATTGTGATGACAGGGTTCATGGATCATTGAGATGAAAAAGGGCATGGAGCATTGTGATTCCAGGGTTCTTGGAGTGTTGTGATGAGAAGGGTCATGGAGCCTTGTGATGACAAGGCCATGGAATATCGTGATGGCAGGGTCATGGAGCATTGTTATGAGAGGGGTTATGGAGCATTGTGATGGCAACGGCATGGAGCATTGTGATGAGAATGCCATGTAGAATTCTGATGACATGTGTCATGGAGATTTGTGAAGACAAGGGCATGGAGCAATGTGATGAGAGCGTTCATGGAGCATTGTGATGACAATGACATGGAGCATTGTGAAGACAGGTGTCAGGGAGCATTGTGATGACATATGTCAGGGTCCATTGCGATGACAATGGCATGAAGCATTGTGATGCCAAATGTAATGGAGGATTGTGATGACAAATATAATGGAGCACTGTGATGACTAGGGCTTGGAGCATTATGTTGAAAAGGGCCATTGAGAATTTTCATGCAAATGTCGGGAAGCATTGTGATGACAAGCTCCTGGAGCACTGTGATGAGAAATTCATGGAGCCTTGTGATGACAAATCTCATGGAGCATACTGATGAAAAGGGGCATGGAGCATTCTGATTACAGGCGTTTTGGAACATTATGATAACTAGGGCATGGAGCATTGTGATGACAAGGGCATGGACCATTGGTCTAATAATTTTCATGGATTATTGTGATGACAGTTGGAATGGCGCATTGTGATGACAAGGGCATGGAGCATTGTGATGACCAGGTTATGCATTATTGTGAAGAGTGGTGTCATGGAGCATTGTGATGACATATGTAATGGCTCATTGTGATGACAATGTCATGGAGCATTGTGATGCCAAGTGTTATGGAGGATTCTGATGACAAAGGTAATGGAGCTTTGTGATGAAAATGGCTTGAAGCATTGTGATGACAAGGGTCAGGAAGCATTGTTCTGACAAGTGCATGGAGAATTGTGATGACAATGTTCATGGAGCATTCTGATGACAAGCCTGTGGAGTATTTTGATGACATTGGCATGGAGCATTTTGATGAAAATGGCATGGGGTTTTGTGATGAAAAAGGCATAGAGCCTTTTTGTGACAGGTTTCAAGGAGCATTCTGACGACAAGTGTCAGGGAACATTGTGATGACAAGTGTATTGAGAATTGTAATGACAAAGGTCATGAAGCACTGTGATGAAAAGGGCATGGATTATTGTAATGACAGACATCATGGAGCGTTGTGATGACAACTGTTATGGAACATTGTGATCACAAGGGTTTGGAACATTGTGATGACAGAGGTCATGGATTATTTTGATTTTAAGGAGCATGGAGCTTCGTTATGACAAGGGCATGAAGCAATGTGATCCTAGGTTCATGGAGGATTGTGATGACAGTGGTAATGGAGTACTGTGATGACAAGCGCATAGAGCATTGTAATGACAAGGTCATGTAGCATTTTGCTGACAAAGTCATGGAGCATTGTGATGACAGGTGTCATGGAGCATTGTGATGACCAGCGTCACGGAGCATTGTGAATACAGGGGTCATGTAGCATTGGGATGACAAGGCAAAGATCATTGTGATGACAAGGGTCATGGAGCATTGGGCTGAAAATGTTAATGGAGCATTTTGATGACTAGGGAATGGAGCATTGTGATGACAAGAGTCCCAGATCATTGTGTTGTCAGGTGTTATGGGGTGTTGTGATGACAGTGGGCATGGAGCATTTTGATGATATTTGACATGGAGCACTGTGATGAGAATTTCATGGAGCATTGGGCTGAAAATGTTCATGGAGTATTGTGATGACAGGGGTCATGGAGCATTGTGATGACAAGGGAATGGAGCATGGTGATGACAAGGTCCTGGAGCACTGTGATGATAAGAGCATGGAGATTTGTGATGACAAGTCTCATGGAGCATTCTAATGAAAAGGGGCACGGAGCATTGTGATTACAGGGGTCTTGGAGCATTCTGATGACATGTGTCATGGAGCTCTGTGATTACAAGTTCATGGAGCACTGTGATTACAGGGGTCTGGGAGCATTGTGATGAAAAGGGCATGGATCATTGTGATGAAAAGGCATGGAGCCTTGTCATGACAGGGTTCAAGGAGCATACTGAAGACATGTGTCAGGGAACATTGTGATGACAAGTGTACTGAGAATTGTGATGACAATGGTCATGGAGCATTGTGATGAGAAGACCATGGATAATTGTGATGATGAGCGTCATAGGGTGTTGTGATGATAAGTGTTATGGCACTTTGTGATCACAAGGGTTTGGAGCATTATGATGACAGTGGTCATGGATAATTTTGATTTCTTTGTGATGACAATAGCCTGAAGCATTATGATGATGGGCATGGTGCATTTTGATGACAGGCTTCATGGAGCATTGAGATGAAAAGTGGCATGGAGCATTGTGATTACAGGTGTCTTAGAGCACTGTCATTACAAGGGCATGTAGCACTGTGATGAGAAGGCCATGGAACATTCTGATGGCATGCTTCATGGAGCTTTGTGATGACAAGGCCATGGAACATTGTGATGGCAGGGGTCATGGAGCATTGTTATGACAGAGGTAATGGATCATTGTGATGATAAGGGCATTGAGCATTGGTCTGAAATATTTCATGGATTACTGTGATGAGAAGGGCATTGAGCATTGTGATGACAAGTGTCATGGAGCTTTGCGATGACAAGGGCATGGAGCAATGTGATGAGAAGGTTCATGGAGCATTGTGATGACAATTGCATGGATCATTGTGATGCCAACGGTCATGGAGCTTTGTGATGACAAAGGTCATGGAGCATTTTGATGACAAGGGTGTGGTGCATTGTGATGAGAAAGGCAGGGAGCATTTTGATGACAGGGTCATGCAGCAATTTGATGAAAATTGTAATGGAACATTTTGATGACAGGGGTTATAGAAGATTGTGATGCCAGGGGTCATGGATCTTTGGGATGAAAACGGTCATGGAGCATTTTGATGAAGGAGGTTATGGAACATTGTGATGTCAGGGATCATAGAACATTGTGCTGATAAGGGGATGTAGCATTGTGATGACAGTGTTCATGGAACATTGTGATAAAAGGGGTGAGGGAAGATTGTGATGACTAGTGATGGAACATTGTGATATCTCATGTGAGAGAGCATTTGGATGAGAAGTGCATGGAGCATTGTGCTTACAAGGTTTATGGAGCATAGCGATGACAAGGTTGTGGATCATTGTGATGAAAAGCGCATGGCACACTGTGATGACAAGGGTCATGGAGCATTGTTCTGACAAAGGCATGGAACATTGTAATGGCAAGGGTCACACACCATTGTTAAGAAAAGTTCATGGAGCATTGTGGTTACAAATGTCACAGAGCCTTGTCATGACGCGGGCATGGACCGTTGTGATGACAAACGTTATGAAGCATTGTGATGACTGGAGTCACGGAGCATTGTGATGACAGGGGTCAGGGAGCATTGTGATGACAAGGGCATGGAGCATTGTGATGACAGGGGCATGGAGCATTGGTCTGACAAGTTTCATAGATTATTGTGATGACATTGGACATGGTGCATTGTGATGACAAGGGCATGGAGCCTTTTGATTTGAAGGCCATGGATCATTCTGATGACATGTGTCATGGAGCACTGTGATGACAAGGGCATGGAGCATTGTGATTACAGGGGTCTTGGAGCATTGTGATGACAAGCGTCATGGAGACTTGTGATGACAAGGCCGTGGAATATTGTGATGGCAGGGGTCATGGAGCTTTGTTATGACAGGGGTCATGGAGCATTTTGATGACAAGGGCATGGAGCATTGTGATGACAGGGGCATGGAGCATTGGTCTGACAAGTTTCCTAGACTATTGTGATGACAGTGGACATGGTGCATTTTGATGAAAAGGGCATGGAGCATTGTGATGAGAAGGGCATGGAATATTGTGATGACAGGTGTCAGGGAGCATTGTGATGACATATGTCATGGTCCATTGTGATGACATTGGCATGGAGCATTGTGATGCCAAATGTAATGGAGGATTGTGATGTCAAATATAATGGAGCATTGTGATGACTAGGGCTAGGAGCATTATGATGACAAGGGCCATTGAGATTTTCACGAAAATGTCGTGAAGCATTGTGATGACAATGTCCTGGAGCATTGTGATGAGAAAACCATGGAGCCTTGTGATGACAAATCTCATGGAGCATACTGATGAAAAGGGGCATGGAACATTCTGATTACAGGGGTTTTGGAACATTGTGATAACTAGGGCATGGAGCATTGTGATGAAAAGGGCATGCAGCATTGGTCTAATAAGTTTCATGGATTATTGTGATGAAAGTTGGAATGGCGCATTGTGATGATAAGGGCATGGAGCATTGTAGTGACCAGGTCATGCAGTATTGTGAAGAGAGCTGTCAGGGAGCATTGTGATGAAATATGTAATGGCCCATTGAGATGACAATGGCATGGAGCATTGTGATGCCAAGTGTCATAGAGGATTCTGATGACAAAGGTAATGGAGCATTGTGATGACAAGGGCATGGAGCATTGTGATGACAAACGTCAGGGTGCATTGTGCTGACAAGTGCATGGAGAATTGTGATGACAAGGGTCATGGAGCATTCTGATGACAAGCTTGTGGAGTATTTTGATGACAATGGCATGGAGCATTGTGATGAAAATGGCATTGGGCTTTGTGATGAAAAATGCATGGAGCCTTTTCATAACAGGGTTCAAGGAGCATTCTGATGACAAGTGTCAGGGAGCTTTGTGATGACAAGTGTATTGAGAATTGTGATGACAAAGGTCATGGAGCATTGTGATGAAAAGAGCCTGGATTATTGTGATGGCAGGCATCATGGAGCGTTGTGATGACAAGTGTTATGGAACATTGTGATCACAAGGGTTTGGAGCATTGTGATGACAGAGGTCATGGATCATTTTGATTTCAAGGAGCATGGAGCATTGTGATGACAAGGGCATGAAGCAATGTGATCCCAAAGTTCATGGAGGACTGTGATGACAATGGGAATGGAGTATTGTGATGACAAGCGCATAGAGCATTGCAATGACAAGGTCAGGTAGTATTTTGCTGACAAAGGCATGGAGCATTGTTATGACAGGTGTCATGGAGCACTGTGAATACAGGGGTCATGGACCATTGGGATGACAAAGTCATGGATGATTGTGATGACAAGAGTCATGGAGCATTGGGCTGAAAATATTCATGGAGTATTGTGATGACAGGGGTCATGGAAAATTGTGATGAGTAGGGAATGGAGCATTGTGATGAAAAGAGTCCCGGATCATTGTGTTGTCAGGTGTGATGGAGTGTTGTGATGACAGTGGTCATGGAGCATTTTGATGATATTTGTCATGGAGCATTGTGATGAGAAATTCATGGAGCATTGGGCTGAAAATGTTCATGGAATATTGTGATGACAGGGGTCATGGAGCATTGTGATGACAAGGGAATGGAGCATGGTGATGAGAAGGTCCTGTAGCATTGTGATGATAAGACCATGGAAACTTGTGATGAGAAATCTCATGGAGCATTCTGATGAAAAGGGGCATGGAGCACTGTGATTCCATGGGTCTTGGAGCATTGTGATGACAAGGGCATGGAGCATTGTGAGGAGAAGGCCAGGGAGCATTCTGATGACATGTGTCATGGAGCATTGTGATGAAAAGGGCATGAAGTATTGTGATGACAGGGGTCATGGAGCCTTGTGATGACAAGGCCGTGGAACACTGTGATGTCAGGGGTCATGGAGCATTGTTATGACAGAGGTAATGGAGCATTGTGATGAGAAGGGCATGGAGCATTGTGATGACCAGGTCATGCAGTATTGTAAAAAGGGGTGTCACGGAACATTGTGATGACATATGTATTGGCCCATTGTGATGACAATGGCATGGAGCATTGTGATGCCAAGTGTCATGGAGGATTCTGATGACAAAGTTAATGGAGCATTGTGATGACAATGGCTTGGAGCATAGTGATGACAATGTTCAGGGAGCATTGTGCTGATAAGTGCATGGAGAATTGTGATGACAGGGGTCATGGAGCATTCTGATGACAAGCTTGTGGAGTATTTTGTTGACAATGGCATGGAGCATTGTGATGAAAACGGCATGGGGCTTTGTGATGAAAAAGGCATGGAGAATTTTCGTGACAGGGTTCAAGGAGCATTCTGACGACAAGTGTCAGGGAGCATTGTGATGACAAGTGTATTGAGAATTGTGATGACAAATGTCATGGAGCATTGTGATGAAAAGTTCATGAAATATTGTGATGACAGGCATCATGGAGCATTGTGATGAATAGTTTAATGGAACATTGTGATCATAAGGTTTTGGAGCATTGCGATGACAGAGGTCATGGATCATTGTGATTTCAAGGAGCATGTAGCATTGTGATGACAAGGGCATGAAGCAATGTGATCCCAAGGTTCATGGAGTAGAGTGATGACACTGGTAATGGAG
The DNA here is from genome assembly GCF_964341445.2 of Mesoplodon mirus. Classification (NCBI taxonomy): domain Eukaryota; kingdom Metazoa; phylum Chordata; class Mammalia; order Artiodactyla; family Ziphiidae; genus Mesoplodon; species Mesoplodon mirus. Next base: position 359,870 of record NW_028295717.1, read on the forward strand.
TATTGTGATGACAAGTGCATAGAGCATTGTAATGACAAGGTCATGTAGCATTTTGCTGACAAAGGCATGGAGCATTGTGATGACATGTGTCATGGAGCACTGTGATGACAAGCGTCACCAAAGTTTGTGAATACAGGGGTCATGGAGCATTGGGATGAGAGATGTCATTGAGAATTTTGATTTCATTGTGCTGACAATAGCTGGAAGCATTATTATGGTTGGCATGATGCATTGTGATGACAGGGTTCATGGAGCATTGAGATGAAAAGGGGCATGGAGCATTGTGATTACAGAGGTCTTGAGCATTGTGATGACAAGGGCATGGAGCATTGTGATGACAAGGGCATGGAGCATTGGTCTAATATATTTCATGGATTATTGCGATGACAGTTGGAATGGCGCATTGTGATGACAAGGGCATGGAGCATTGTGATGACAAGGGCATGAAGTATTGTGAAGTTAGGTGTCAGGGAGCATTGTGATGACATATGTAATGGCCCATTGTGATGACAATGGCATGGAGCATTGTGATGCCAAGTGTCATGGAGAATTCTCATGACAAATGTAATGGAGCATTGTGATGACAATGGCTTGGAGCATTGTGATGAGAAGGGTCAGGGAACACTGTGCTGACAAGTGCATGGAGAACTGTGATGACAAGGTTCATGGAGCATTCTGATGACAAGCTTGTGGAGTATTTTTATGACAATGGCATGGAGCATTGTGATGAAAATGGCATGGGACTTTGTGATAAAAAGTCATGCAGCCTTTCGTGACAGGTTTCAAGGAGCATGCTGACGACAAGTGTCAGGGAGCATTGTGATGACAAGTGTATTGAGAATTGTGATGACAAAGGTCATGGAGCATTGTGATGAAAAGGGCATGGAGTACTGTGATGACAGGCATCATGGAGCGTTGTGATGACAAGTGCTATGGAACATTGTGATCACAAGTGTTTGGAGAATTGTGATGACAGAAGTCATGGATCATTTTGATTTCAAAGAGCATGGAGCAATGTGATGACAAGGTCATGAAGCAATGTGATCCCAAGGTTCATGGAGGATTGTGATGACAATGGTAATGGAGTATTGTGATGACAAGCACCTAGAGCATTGTAATCACAAGGTCATGTAGCATTTTGCTGACAAAGGCTTGGAGGATTGTGATGACAGGTGTCATGCAGCAGTGTGATGACAAGCGTCACGGAACATTGTGAATACAGGGGTCATGGAGCATTGGGATGACAAGGGCATGGATGATTGTGATGACAAGGGTCATGGAGGATTGGGCTGAAAATGTTCATGGAGTATTTTGATGACAGTAGTCATGGAGCATTGTGCTGATAAGGGGATGTAGCTTTGTGATGACAGGGGTCATGGAACATTGTGATAACAGGGTAAAGGGAGGATTGTGATGACTAGTGATGGAACATTGTGATATCTCATGTGAGAGAGCATTTGGATGAGAAGTGCATGGGGAATTTTGATTACAAGCTTTATGGAGCATAGCAATGACAAGGTTCTGTATCATGGTGATGAAATGCGCATGGCCCAATGTGATGACAAGGGTCATGGAGCATTGTGATGACAAGTGTATTGAGAATTGTGATGACAAAGGTCATGGAGCATTGTGATGAAAAGAGCATGGAGTATTGTGATGGCAGGCATCATGGAGCGTTGTGATGACAAGTGTTATGGAACACTGGAATCACAAGTGTTTGGAGCATTGCGATGACAGAGGTCATGGATCATTTTGATTTCAAGGAGCATGGTGCATTGTGATGACAAGGGCATGAAGCAATGTGATCCCAAGTTTCAGGGAGCATGGTGATGACAATGGAAATGGAGTACTGTGATGACAAGTGCATAGAGCATTGTAATGACAAGGTCATGTAGCATTTTGCTGACAAAGGCATGGAGCATTGTGATGACAGGTGTCATGGAGCAGTGTGATGAAAAGCGACAGAGAGCATTGTGAATACAGGGGTCATGGAGCATTGGGATGACAAGGGCATGGATCATTGTGATGACAAGAGTCATGGAGCATTGGCCTGAAAATGTTCATGGAGTATTGTGATGACAGGGGTCATGGTGCATTGTGATGACTAGGGAATGGAGCATTGTGATGACAAGAGTCCCGGATCATTATGTTGTCAGGTGTCATGGAGTGTTGTGATGACAGTGGTCATGGAGCATTGTGATGATATTGGTCATGGAGTATTGTGATGAGAAGGTAATGGAGCATTGGGCTGAAAATGTTCATGGAGTATTGTGATGACAGTGGTCATGGAGCATTGTGATGACAAGGGAATGAAGCATGGTGATGACAAGGTCCTGGAGCATTGTGATGAGATGACCATGGAGACTTGTGTTGACAAGTCTCATGGAGCATTCTGATGAAAAAGGTCATGAAGCATTGTGATTACAGGGGTCTTGGACCATTGTGATGATAAGGGTCATGGAGCCTTGTCATGACAAGGCCGTGGAACATTGTGATGGCAGGGGTCATGGAGCATTTTTATGACAGAGGTAATGGAGCATTGTGATTATAAGGGCAAGGAGCATTGTGTTGACCAGGTAATGGAGTATTGTGAAAAGTGGTGTCAGGGAGCATTGTGATGACATATGTATTGGCCCATTGTGATGACAATGGCATGGAGCATTGTGATGCCAAGTGTCATGGAGGATTCTGATGACAAAGGTAATGCAGCATTGTGATGACAATGGCTTGGAGCATAGTGATGACAAGGGTCAGGGAGCATTGTGCTGACAATTGCATGGAGAATTGTGATGACAAGTGTCATGGAGCATTCTGACGACAAGCTTGTGGAGTATTTTGATGACAATGGCATGGAGCATTGTGATGAAAACGGCATGGGGCATTGTGATGAAATAGGCATGGAACCTTTTCGTGACAGGGTTCACGGAGCATTCTGACGACAAGTGTCAGGGAACATTGTGATGACAAGTGTATTGAGAATTGTGATGACAAAGGTCATGGAGCATTGTGATGAAATGAGCATCGAGTATTGTGATGATAGGCATCATGGAGCATTGTGATGACAAGTGTTATGGAACATTGTGATCACAAGTGTTTGGAGCATTGCGATGACAGACGTCATGGATCATTTTGTTTTCAAGGAGCATGTAGCATTGTGATGAAAAGGGCATGAAGCAATGTGATCCCAAGGTTCATGGAGGATAGTGATGACAATGGTAATGGAGTATTGTGATGAAAAGCGCATAGAGCATTGTAATGACAAGGTCATGTAGCATTTTGCTGAAAAAGTCATGGAGGATTGTGATGACAGGTGTCATGCAGCACTGTGATGACAAGCGTCTCGGAACATTGTGAATACAGGGGTCATGGAGCATTGGGATGACATATGGCATGGGCCATTAAGATGACAATGGCAGAGAGCATTGTGATGCCAAATGTAATGGAGGATTGTGATGTCAAATATAATGGAGCATTGTGATGACTAGGGCTGGGAGCATTATGATGACAAAACCATGGAGCCATGTGATTACAAGTCTCATGGAGCTTACTGATGAAAAAGGGCATGCAGCATTGTGATTACAGGGGTCTTGGAACTTTGTGATGACAAGGGCATGAAGCATTGTGAGGAGAAGTCCAACGAGCATTCTGATGGCATGCATCATTGAACTTTGTGATGACAAGGGCATGGAGCATCGTGATTACATGGGTCTTGGAGCATTGTGATGAAAAGGGCATGGATCATTGTGATGAAAATGGCATGGAGCCTTGTCATGACAGGGTAAAAGGAGCATAGAGACAACAAGTGTCAGGGAGCAGTATGATAACAAGTGTATTGAGCATTGTGATGACGAAGGTCATGGAGCATTGTGATGAGAAGACCATGGATAATTGTGATGACGAGCGTCATGGGGCACTGTGATGTCAAGTGTTATGGAATATTGTGATCACATGGGTTTGGAGCATTGTTATGACAGAGGTCATGGAGCATTTTGATTTCATTGTGATGACAATAGCATGAAGCATTATGATGATGGGCATGGTGCATTGTGATGACAGGTTTCATGGATCATTGAGATGAAAAGGGGCATAGAGCATTGTGATTACAGTGTTCTTGGAGCATTGTGATGAGAAGGGTCATGGAGCCTTGTGATGACAAGGCCATGGAACATCGTGATGGCAGGTGTCATGGAGCATTGTTATGACAGGGGAAATGGAGAATTGTGATGGCAAGGGCATGGAGCATTGTGATGAGAAGGCCATGGAGCATTCTGATGACATGTGTCATGGAGCTATGTGAAGTCAAGGGCATTGAGCAATGTGATGAGAGCGTTCATGGAGCATTGTGATGACAATGACATGGAACATTGTGATGCCAAGTGTCATGGATATATGTGATGACAATGGTCATGGAGCATTTTAATGACAAAGGCATGGAGCATTGTGATGACAAGGGTCACGGAACATTGTGATGAAATGTTCATGGAGCATTGTGGATACAAAGGTAACAGAGCCTTGTGATGACTTGGGCATGGACCATTGTGATGACAAATATTATGAAGCACTGTGATGACTGGAGTCACAGAGCATTGTGATGACAAGGTCCTGGAGCATTGTGATGAGATGACCATGGAGACTTGTGATGACAAGTCTCATGGAGCATTCTGATGAAAAGGGGCATGGAGCATTGTGATTACAGGGGTCTTGGAGCATTGTGATGACAAGGGCAAGGAGCACTGTGAGGAGAAGGCCATGGAGCATTCTGATGATATACGTCATGGAGCATTGTGCTGAGAAAGGCATAGAGCATTGTGATGACAGGGGATAAAGAGCATTGTGAAGAAAAGTTCATGGAGCATTGTGGTTAAAAAGGTCACAGAGACTCTTGATGATGAGGGCATGGACCATTGTGATGACAAAGGTCATGAAGCATTGTGATGACTGGAGTCACGGAGCATTGTGATGACAGGGGTCATGGAGCATTGTGATGACAAGGGCATGGAGCATTGTGAGGAGAAGGACAAGGAGCATTCTGAAGACATACGTCATTGAGCTTTGTGATGTCAAGGGCATGGAGCTTTGTGATTACAGGGGTCTTGAAGCATTGTGATGAAAAGTGCATGGATCATTGTGATAAAAAAGGCATGCAGCCTTGTCATGACAGGGTTCAAGGAGCATACAGACAACAAGGGTCAGGGAGCGTATTGAAGACAAGTGTATTGATCATTGTGATGACAAATGTCATGGAGCATTGTGATGAGAAGACCATGGATAATTGTGTTGATGAGCTCAATGGGGCATTGTGATGACAAGTGTTATGGAATATTGTGATCACAAGGGTTTGGAGCATTGTTATGTCAGATGTCATGGAGCCTTCTGATTTCATTGTGATGACAATAGCATGAATCATTATGATGATGGGCATGGTGCATTGTGATGACAGGGTTCATGGATCATTGACATGAAAACGGGCATGGAGCATTGTGATTACAGGGTTCTTGGAGCATTGTGATGAGAAGGGTCATGGAGCCTTGTGATGACAAGGCCATGGAACATCGTGATTACAGGGTTCATGGAGCATTGTTATGACAGGGGTAATGGAACATTGTGATGGCAAGGGCATGGACCATTGTGATGAGAAGGCCATGGAGCATTCTGATGACATGTGTCATGGAGGTTTGTGATGACAAGGACATGGAGCAATATGATGAGAACCTTCATGGTGCATTGTGATGACAATGACATGGAGCATTGTGATGCCAAGGGTCATGGATCTTTGTGATGACAAAGGTCATGGAGCATTTTGATGACAAGGGCATTGTGCATTGTGATGAGAAGGGTAGGGATCTTTGTGATGACAGGGTCATGGAGCAATTTGATGAAAAGTGTCATGGAACATTTTGATGACAGATGTTATGGAACATTGTGATGCCAGGGGTCATCGAACATTGTGATGATAAGTGCATGTAGCAATGTGATGACAGGAGTCATGGAACATTGTGATGACAGGGGTGAGGGAGTTTTGTGACAAATAGTGATGTACCATTGTGATATCTGTGGTGAGAGAGCATTTTGATGAGAAGTGCATGGAGTATTATGATGACAATGGTCAAAGAGCATTTTGATGAAAATTTCATGTAGCATTGTGGTTAAAAAGGTCACAGAGACTGTTGATGATGAGGGCATGGACCATTGTGATGACAAAGGTCATGAAGCATTGGGATAACTGGAGTAACGGAGCATTGTGAGGACAGGGGTCATGGAGCAATGTGATAACAAGGGCATGGAGCATTGTGATGACCAGGTCATGCAGTATTTTGAACACAGGTGTCAGGGAGCAATTTGATGACATATGTAATGGCCCATTTTGATGACAATGGCATGGAGCACTGTGATGCCAAGTGTCATGGAGTATTCTGATGACAAAGGTCATGGAGCATTGTGATGGCAATGGTATGGAGCATTGTTATGACAAAGGTCACGGAGCACTGTGCTGACAAGTGCATGGAGAATTGTGATAAAAAAGGTCATGGAGCATTCTGATGACAAGCTTGTGGAGTATTTTGATGACAATGGCCTGGAGCATTGTGATGAAAACGGCATGGGGCATTGTGATGAAAAAGGCATGGAGCCTTTTCGTGACAGGGTTCAAGGAGCATTCTGATGACCAGTGTCAGATAGCATTGTGATGACAAGTGTATTGAGAATTGTGATGAAAAAGGTCATGGAGCATTGTGAAGAAAAGGGCATGGAGTATTGTGATGACAGGCATCATGGAGCGTTGTGATGACAAGTGCTATGGGACATTGTGATCACAAGGGTTTGGAGCATTGTGATGAGAGAGGTCATGGATCATTTTGATTTCAAGGAACATGGAGCATTGTGATGACAAGGGCATGAAGCAATGTGATCCCAAGATTCATGGAGGATTGTGATGACATTGGAAATGGAGTATTGTGATGACAAGCGCATAGAGCATTGTAATGACAAGGTCATATAGCATTTTGCTGACAAAATCATGGAGCATTGTGATGACAGGTGTCATGGAGCACTGTGATGACAAGCGTCACGGAGCATTGTGAATACAGCGGTCATGGAGCATTGGGATGACAAGGGCATGGATGATTGTGATGACAAGGGTCATGGAGAATTGGGCTGAAAATATTCATGGTGTATTGTGATGACAGGGGTCATGGAGCATTGTGATAACAGAGGTCATGGAGAATTTTGATTTCATTGTGCTGACAATAGCCGGAAGCATTATGATGATGGACATGATGCATTGTGATGACAGTGGTCATGGAGCATTGTGATGACTAGGGCATGGAGAACTGTGGTGACAGGGGCATGGAGCTTTGGTCTGACAAGTTTCATAGATTATTGTGATGAGAGTGGACATGGTGCATTGTGATGACAAGGGCATGAATCATTGTGATGAGAAGGTCACGGAGTATTGTGAAGACAGGTGTCAGGGAGCATTGTGATGACATATGTCATGGTCCATTGCAATGACAATGGCATGGTGCATTGTGATGCCAAATGTAATGGAGGATTGTGATGACAAATATAATGGAACATTGTGATGACTAGGGCTTGGAGCATTATGATGACAAGGGTCATTGAGAATTTTCAGAACAAGGTCGTGAAGCATTGTGATGACAATGTCCTGGAGCATTGTGATGAGAAATGCATAGAGACTTGTTATGACAAATCTCATGGAGCATACTGATGAAATGGGGCATGGAGCATTGTGATTACAGGGGACATGGAACATTGTGTAGACAAGGGCATGGGACATTGTAAGGAGAAGACCAAGGAGCATTCTGATGGCATGCGTCATTGAGATTTGTGATGACAAGGGCATGGAGCATTGTGATTACATTGGTCTTGGAGCATTGTGATGAAAAGGGCATGGATCATTGTGATGAAAAAGGCATGGAGCCTTGTCATGACAGAGTTCAAGGAGCATACAGACAACAAGTGTCAGGGAGCATTTTGATATCAAGTGTATTGAGCATTGTGATGACAAAGGTCATGGAGCATTGTGATTAGAAGACCAAGGATAATTGTGATGACGAGCGTCAAGGGGCATTGTGATGACAAGTGTTATGGAATATTGTGATCACAAGGGATTGGAGCTTTGTTATGACAGAGGTCATGGTGCATTTTGATTTCATTGTGATGACAATAGCATGAAGCATTATGATGATGGGCATGGTGCATTGTGATGACAGGGTTCATGGATCATTGAGATGAAAAAGGGCATGGAGCATTGTGATTCCAGGGTTCTTGGAGTGATGTGATGAGAAGGGTCATGGAGCCTTGTGATGACAAGGCCATGGAATATCGTGATGGCAGGGTCATGGAGCATTGTTATGAGAGGGGTTATGGAGCATTGTGATGGCAACGGCATGGAGCATTGTGATGAAAATGCCATGTAGAATTCTGATGACATGTGTCATGGAGATTTGTGAAGACAAGGGCATGGAGCAATGTGATGAGAGCGTTCATGGAGCATTGTGATGACAATGACATGGAGCATTGTGATGCCAAGGGTCAGGGATCTTTGAGATGACAAAGGCCATGGAGCATTTTGATGGCAAGGGCGTTGTGCATTGTGATGAGAAGGGCAGGGAGAATTGTGATGAGAGGTTCATGGAGCAATTTGTTGAAAATTTTCATGGAACATTTTGATGACAGGTGTTATGGAACATTGTGATGTCAGGGGTCATCGAACATTGTGATGATAAGTGCATGTAGCATTGTGATGACAGGAGTCATGGAACATTGTGATGACAGGTGGGAGGGAGTATTGTGACAAATAGTGATGTAGCATTGTGATATCAGTGGTGAGAGAGCATTTTGATGAGAAGTGCATGGAAGATTATGATGACAATGTTTATGGAGCATTGTGATGACAAGATTGTAGAGCACTGTGATGACAAGCGCATGGTGCATTGTGATGACATGTGTCATGGAGCATTGTGCTGACAAGCGCAAGGATCATTGTGATGACAAGGGTCATGGAGCATTGCGCTGAGATAGGCATAGAGCATTGTGATGACAAGGGTCAAAGAGCATTGTTATGAAAAGTTCATGGGGCATTGTGGTTAAAATGGTCACAGAGACTGTTGATGACGAGGGCATGGACCATTGTGATGACAAATGTCATGAAGCATTGTGATGACTGGAGTCACGGAGGATTGTGATGACAGGGGTCAGGGAGCATTGTGATAACAAAGGCATGGAGCACTGTGATGACAAGGGCATGGAACATTAGTCTAATAAGTTCCATGGATTGTTGTGATGACAGTTCGAATGGCACACTGTGATGACAAGGGCATGGAGCATTGTGATGACCAGGTCATGCAGTATTGTGAAGAGAGGTGTCAGGGAGCATTGTGATGACATATGTAATGGCCCATTGTGATGACAATGGCATGGAGCATTGTGATGCTAAGTGTCATGGAGGATTCTGATGACAAAGATTATGGAACACTGTGATGACAATGGCTTGGAGCATTGTGATGACATGGGACAGGGAGCATTGTGCTGACAATTGCATGGAGAATTGTGATGACAAGGGTCATTGAGCATTCTGATGACAAGCCTGTGGAGTATTTTGATGACAATGGCATGGAGCATTGTGATGAAAATGGCATGGGGCATTGTGAAGAAAATGGCATGGAGCCTTTTCGTGGCAGGTTTCAAGGAGCATTCTGATGACAATGTCAGGGAGCATTTTGACTACATGTATATTGAGAATTGTGATGACAAAAGTTATGGAGCATTGTGATGAAAAGGGCATGGAGTATTGTGATGACAGGCATCATGGAGCGTTGTGATGACAAGTGTTATGGAACATTGTGATCACAAGGGTTTGGAGCATTGTGATGACAGAGGTCATGGATCATAATGATTTCAAGGAGCATGGAGCATTGTGTTGACAAGGGCATGAAGCAATGTGATCCCAAGGTTCATGGAGGATTGTGATGACAATGGAAATGGAGTATTGTGATGACAAGCGCATAGAGCATTGTAATGACAAGGTCATGTAGCATTTTGCTGATAAAGGCATGGAGCATTGTGATGACATGTGTCATGGAAAATTGTGAATACAAGGGTCATGGAGCATTGGGATGACAAGGGCATGGATCATTGTGCAGACAAGTGTCATGGAGCACTGGGCTGAAAATGTTCATGGAGTGTTGTGATGACAGGGGTCATGGAGCATAGTGATGTGTAGGGAATGGAGCATTGTGATGACAAGAGTCCCGGATCATTGTGTTGTCAGGAGTCATGGAGTGTTGTGATGACAGTGGTCATGGCGTATTTTGATGATATTCGCCATGGACTATTGTGATGTGTAGGTCTTGGAACATTGGGCTGAATATGTTAATGGATCATTGTGATGACAGGGGTCATGGAGCATTGTGATGACATGGGAATTGAGAATGGTGATGACAAGGTCCTGGATCTTTGTGATGAGATGACCATGGAGACTTGTGATGATAATTCTCACGGAGCATTCTGATGAAAAGGGGCATGGAGCATTGTGATTACAGGGTTCTTGGAGCATTGTGATGACTAGGGCATGGAGCATTGTGATGAGAAGGCCATGGGGCATTCTGATGACATGCTTCATGGAGTTCTGTGATGACAAGCACATGGAGAATTGTGATGACAGTGATCTTGGAGCATTGTGATGAAAAGGGCATGGATCATTGTGATGAAAAAGGCATGGAGCCTTGTCATGACAAGTTTCAAGGAGCATACTGATGACAAGTGTCAGGGAGCATTGTGATGACAAGTGTATTGAGCATTGTGATGACAAAGGTCATGGAGCATTGTGATGAGAATACCATGGATAATTGTGATGATGAGCGTCATGGGGATTCGTGATGATAAGTGTTATGGAACATTGTGATCCAAGGGTTTGGAGCATTATGATGACAGAGGTCATGGAGAATTTTGATTTCATTGTGATGACAATAGCCTGAAGCATTATGATGATGGGCATGGTGCATTGTGATGACAGCGTTCATGGAGCATTGAGATGCAAAGTGGCATGGAGCATTGTGATTACAGGGGTCTTGGAGCATTGTGATGTCAAGGGTCAGGGAGCCTTGTGATGACAAGGACGTGGAACATTGTGATGGCTGGGGTCATGGAGCATTTTTATGACAGAGGTAATGGAGCATTGTGATGAAAAGTGCATTGAGCATTGGCCCGAATGTTTTCATGGATTATTGTGATGAGAGTGGGCATGGAGCATTGAGATGAAAAGGGGCATGTAGCATTGTGATTACAGGGGTCTTGGAGCATTGTGATGACAAGCGCATAGAGCATTGTAATGACAAGGGCATGTAGAATTTTCCTGAGAATGGCATGGAGCATTGTGATGACAGGTGTCATGGAGAACTGTGACACAATTGTCACGGAGCATTTTGAATACAGAGGTCATGGATCATTGGGATGACAAGTGCATGGATCATTGTGATGACAAGGGTCATGGAGCATTGGGGTGAAAATGTTCATGGAGTATTTTGATGACAGGGGTCATGGAGCATTTTGATTACAGGGGTCTTGGAGCACTGTGATGACAAGAGTCCCGGATCATTGTGTTGTCACGTGTCATGGAGTGTTGTGATGACAGGGTTCATGGAGCATTGAGATGAAAAGGGGCATGGAGCACTGTGTTTACAGGGGTTTTGGAGCACTGTGATGACAAGGGCATGTGGCATTTTGATGAGACGGCCATGGAACATTCTGATGACATGTGTCATGGAGCTTTGTGATGACAACGGCATGGAGCATTGTGATTAAAGGGGTCTTGGAGCATTGTGATGACAAGTGTCATGGAGCCTTGTGATTACAAGGCCGTGGAACATTGTGATGGCAGGGGTCATGGAGCATTGTTTTGACAGGTGTAATGGAGCATTGTGATGAGAAGGGCATGCAGCATTGTGATTACAATTTTTATGGAGCATTGTGATGACAAATTTTTGGACCGTTGGGATGAAAACCGCGTGGCACATTGTGATGACAATGGCCATGGAGCATTTTAATGACAAAGGCATGGAGCATTGTGATGACAAGGGTCACGGAACATTGTGATGAAAAGTTCATGGAGCATTGTGGATACAATGGTAACAGAGCCTTGTGATGACTTGGGCATGGACCATTGTGATGACAAATATTATGAAGCACTGTGATGACTGGAGTCACAGAGCATTGTGATGACAAGGTCCTAGAGCATTGTGATGAGATGACCATGGAGACTTGTGATGACAAGTCTCATGGAGCATTCTGATGAAAAGGGGCATGGAGCATTGTGATTATAGGGGTCTTGGAGCATTGTGATGACAAGGGCAAGGAGCACTGTGAGGAGAAGGCCATGGAGCATTCTGATGATATACGTCATGGAGCATTGTGCTGAGAAAGGCATAGAGCATTGTGATGACAGGGGATAAAGAGCATTGTGAAGAAAAGTTCATGGAGCATTGTGGTTAAAAAGGTCACAGAGACTATTGATGATGAGGGCATGGACCATTGTGATGACAAAGGTCATGAAGCATTGTGATGACTTGAGTCACGGAGCATTGTGATGACAGGAGTCATGGAGCATTGTGATAACAAGGGCATGGATCATTGTGATGACAAGGGCATGGAGCATTGTGAAGACCTTGTGATGCAGATTTGTGAAGACAGTTGTCAGGGAGCATTGTGCTGACATATATAATGGCCCATTGTGATGACAATGGCATGGAGCATTGTGATGCCAAGTGTCATGGAGGATTCTGAAGACAAAGGTAATGGAGCATTGTGATGACAATGGCTTGGAGCATTGTGATGACAAGGTTCAGGGAACATTGTGCTGACAAGTGCATGGAGAATTGTGATGACAAGGGTCATGGAGCATTCTGCTGACAAGCTTGTGGAGTATTTTGATGACAATGGCATGGAGCATTGTGATGAAAACCGCATGGAGCATTATGATGAAAAATGCATGGAGACTTTTCATTAGAGGGTTCAAGGAGCATTCTGACGACAAATGTCAGGGAGCATTGTGAAGACAATATATTGAGAATTGTGATGACAAAGGTCATGGAGTTTTGTAATGAAAAGGGCATGGAGTATTGTGATGACAGGCATCATGGAGCGTTGTGATGACAAGTGCTATGGAACATTGTGATCACAAGGGTTTGGAGCATTGTGATGACAGAGGTTATGGATCATTTTGATTTCAAGGAGCATGGGACATTGTGATGACAAGGGCATGAAGCAATGTGATCCCAAGGTTTATGGAGTATTGTGATGATAATGGTAATGGAGTATTTTGATGACAAGTGCATAGAGCATTGTAATGACAAGGTCATGTAGCATTTTGCTGACAAAGGCATGAAGCATTGTGATGCCAGGTGTCATGGAGCACTGTGATGACAAGCGTCACGGAGCATTGTGAATACAGGGGTCATGGAGAATTGGGATGACAAGGGCATGGATCATTGTGATGACAAGGGTCATGGAGCATTGGGCTGAAAATGTTCATGGAGTATTGTGATGAAAGGGGACATGGAGCATTGTGATGACTAGGGAATGGAGCATTGTAATGACAAGAGTCCCGGATCATTGTGTTGTCGGGTGTCATGGAGTGTTGTGATGACAGTGGTCATGGGGCATTGTGATGATATTTGTCATGGAGCATTGTGATGAGAAGATCATGGAGTATTTGGCTGAAAATATTCATGGAGTATTGTGATGACAGTGGTCATGGAACATTGTGATGACAAGGGAATGGAACATGGTGATGACAGGGGTCATGGAACATTTTGATTACAGGGGAGAGGGAGGATTGTGATGACTAGTGAGGGAACATGGTTATATCTCAGGTGAGAGAGCATTTGGATGAGAAGAGCATGGAGCATTGTGATTACAAGATTTATGGAGCATAGCGATGACAAGGTTGTGTATCATTGTGATGGAAAGCCCGTGGCACATTTTGATGACAAGGGTCATGGAGCATTTTTCTGACAAAGGCATGGAGCATTGTGATGACAAGTGTCACGGAGCACTGTGTTGAAATGTTCATGGAGCATTGTGGTTACAAAGTTCAGAGAGACTTGTGATGATGCGGGCATGGACCGTTGTGATGACAAACGTTATGAAGCATTGTGATGACTTGAATCACGGAGCATTGTGTTGACAGGGTTCATGGAGCATTGTGATGACAAGGGCATGGAGCATTGTGATGACAAAGTCATGGAGTATTGTGAAGACAGGTGTCAGGGAGCATTTTGATGACATATGTCATGGTCCATTTCGATGACAATGGCATGGTGCATTGTGATGCCAAATGTAATGGAGGATTGTGATGACAAATATGATGGAGCATTTTGATGACTAGGGCTTGGAGCATTATGATGACAAGGGCCATTGTGAATTTTCATGACAATGTCGTGAAGCATTGTGATGACATGGTCCTTGAGCATTGTGATGAGAAAACCAGGGAGCCTTGTGATGACAGGTCTCATGGAGCATACTGATGAAAAGGGGCATGGAGCATACTTATTACAGGGGTCTTGGAACAATGTGATAGCAAGGGCATGGAACATTGTGATGACTAGGGCATGGAACATTGGTATAATAAGTTTCATGGATTATTGTGATGACAGTTGGAATGGCGCATTGTGATGACAGTGGTCATGGAGCATTGTGATGATACTGGTCATGGAGCATTGTGATGAGAAGGTAATGGAGCACTGGTTTGAAAATGTTCATGGAGTATTGTGATGACAGGTGTCATGGAGCATTGTGATGACAAGGGAATGGAGCATGGTGATGACAAGGTCCTGGAGTATTGTGATGAGATGACGATGGAGACTTGTGATGACAAGTCTCATGGAGCATTCTGATGAAAAGGGGCATGGAGCATTGTGATTACATGGGTCTTGGAGCATTGTGATGACAAGGGCATGGAGCATTGTGAGTAGAAGTCCATGGAAATTTCTGATGGCATGCATCATGGAGATTTTTGATGACAAGGGCATGGAGCATTGTGATTACAGGGGTCTTGGAGCATTGAGATGACAAGGGTCATGGAGCTTTGTGATGGCAAGGCCGTGGAACACTGTGATGGCAGTGGTCATAGAGCATTGTTATGACAGTGGTAATGGAGCATTGTGATGAGAAGGGCATTGAGCATTGGTCTGAAATGTTTCATGGATTATTGTGATGAGAGTGGGCATGGAGCATTGTGATGAGAAGTGCACGGTACACTGTGATACATGGGTCATGGAGGATTGTAATGACAAGGGCATGGAGCATTGTGATGAGAATGGCATCGAGCATTGTGATGACAATTGTCATGGAGCTATGTGATGACAAAGACATGGAGAAATGTGATGAGAGGGTTCATGGAGCATTGTGATGACAATGACATGGAGCATTGTGATGCCAAGGGTCATGGAGCTTTCTGATGACAAAGGTCATGGAGCATTTTGATGACAAGTGTGTGGTGCATTGTGATGAGAAGGGCAGAGAGCATTTTGATGACAGGGTCATGCAGCAATTTGATGAAAAGTGTAATGGAATATTTTGATGACAGGGTTATAGAACATTGTGATGCCAGGGATCATGGAGCTTTGGGATGAAAAGGGTCATGGAGCATTTTGATGACAGGGGTTATGGAACATTGTGATGTCAGGGGTCAAGGAACATTGTGCTGATAAGGGGATGTAGCATTGTGATGACAGGGGTCATGGAACATTGTGATAACAGGGGTGAGGGAGGATTGTGATGACTAGTGATGGAACATTGTGATATCCCATGTGAGAGAGCATTTGGATGAGAAGTGCATGGAGCATTCTGATTACAAGGTTTATGGAGCATAGCGATGACAAGGTTGTGGATCATTTTGATGAAAAGCGCAGGGCACACTGTGATGACAAGGGTCATGGAGAATTGTTCTGACAAAGGCATGGAGCATTGTGATGACAAGGGTCACGGAGCATTGTTATGAAAAGGGCATGGAATATTTTGATGACAGGCATCATGGAGCGTTGTGATGACAAGTGTTATGGAACATTGTGATCACAAGGGTTTGAAGAATTGTGATGCCAGAGGTCATGGATCATTTTGATTTCAAGGATCATGGAGCATTGTGATGACAAGGGCATGAAGCAATGTGATTCCAAGGTTCATGGAGGATTGTGATGAAAATATTAATGGAGTACTGTGATGACAAGCACATAGAGCATTGTAATGAAAAAGTCACGTAGCATTTTGCTGACAAAGGCATGGAGCATTGTGATGACCGGTGTGATGGAGCACTGGGATGACAAGCGTCACGGAGCATTGTGAATAGAGGGGTCATGGAGCATTGTGATAACAAGGGCATGGAGCATTGTGATGACACGGGCATGAAACATTGGTCTGACATGTTGCTTAGATTATTGTGATGACTGTGGACATGGTTCATTGTGATGACAAGGGCATGGAGCATTGTGATGAGAATGTCATGGAATATGGTGAAGACAGATGTTAGGGAGCATTGTGATGACATATGTCATGGTCCATTGCGATGACAGTGTAATGGAGCATTGTGATGCGAAATGTAATGGAGGATTGTGATGGAAAATATAATGGAGCATTGTGATGACTAGGGCTTGGAGCATTATGATGACAAGGGCCATTGAGAATTTTCATAACAAGGTCATGAAGCATTGTGATAAAAAGTTCCTGGAGGGCTTCCCTGGTGGCGCAGTGGTTGAGAGTCTGCCTGCCGATGCAGGGGACCCGGGTTCGTGCCCTGGTCCGGGAAGATCCCACATGCCGTGGAGCAGCTGGGTGCGTGAGCCCTGGCTGCTGGGCCTGTGCGTCCGGGGCCTGTGCTCCACAACGGGAGAGGCCACAGCAGTGAGAAGCCCACATAATACAAAAAAAAAAAAAAAAAAAAAAAAAGTTCCTGGAGCATTTTGATGAGAAAACCATGGAGCCTTGTGATGACAAATCTCACGGAGCATACTGATGAAAAGGGGCATGGACCATAGTGATTACATGGGTCTAGGAACATTGTGATGACAAGGGCATGTAGCATTGTGATGAAAAGGTCATGGAATATGGTGAAGACAGATGTCAGGGAGCATTGTGATGACATATGTAATGGCCCATTCTGATGACAATGGCATGGAGCATTGTGATGCCAATTGTCATGGAGGATTCTGATGACAAAAGTAATGGAGCATTGTGATGACAATGGCTTGGAGCATTGTGATGTCAAGGGTCAGGGAGCATTGTGCTGACAAGTGCGTGGAGAATTGTAGTGACAAGTGTCATGGAGCATTCTGATGACAAGCTTGTGGAGTATTTTGATGACAATGGCATGGATCATTTTGATGAAAACGGCATGGGGCATTGTGATGAAAAATGCATGGAGCCTTTTCGTGACAGTGTTCAAGGAGCATTCTGATGACATGTGTCAGGGAGCATTGTGATGACAAGTGTATTGAGAATTGTGATGACAAAGGTCATGGAGCATGGTGATGAAAAGAGCATGGAGTATAGTGATGACAGGCATCATGGAGCGTTGTGATGACAAGTGTTATGGAACTTTGTGATCACAAGGATTTGGAGTATTGTGATGACAGAGGTCATGGATCATTTTGATTTCAAGGAGCAGGGAGCATTGTGATGACAAGGGCATGAAGCAATGTGATCCCAAGTTTCATGGAGGATTTTGATGACAATGGAAATGGAGTATTTTGATGACAAGCGCATAGAGCATTGTAATGGAAAGGTCATGTAGTATTTTGCTGACAAAGGCATGGAGCATTGTGATGACATGTGTCATTGAGCACTGTGATGCCAATCGTCACGGAGCATTGTGTATACAGGGGTCATGGAGCATTGGGATGACAAGGGCATGGATCATTGTGATGACAAGGGTCATGGAGCACTGGGCTGAAAATGTTCATGGAGTGTTGTGATGACAGGGGTCATGGAGCATTGTGAGGACTAGGGAATGGAGCATTGTGATGACAAGAATCCCAGATCATTTTGTTGTCAGTTGTCATGGAGTGTTGTGATCACAGTGGTCATGGAGCATTGTGAAGATATTGGCCATGGAGCATTGTGATGAGTAGGTCGTGGAGCATTGGGCTGAAAATGTTAATGGACTACTGTGATGACAGGGGTCATGGAGCATTGTGATGACAAGGGAATGGAGCATGGTGATGACAATGGCCTGGAGCATTGTGAGGAGAAGACCATGGAGACTTGTGATGACAAGTCTCATGGAGCATTCTGATGAAAAGGGGGATTGAGCATTGTGATTACAGGTGTCTTGGAGCATTGTGATGACAAGGGCATGGAGCATTATGGTGAGAAGGCCATGAAGCATTCTGATGACATGCGTCCTGGAGCTTTTTGATGACAAGGGCATGGATCATTGTGATTACAGGGATCTTGGAGCATTGTGATGAAAAGGGCATGGATTATTGTGATGACAAAGCCATGGAGCCTTGTCATGACAGGGTTCAAGGAGCATACTGACGACAAGTGTCAGGAAGCATTGTGATGACAAGTGTAAACAGCATTGTGATGACAAAAATCATGGAGCATTGTGAAGAGAAGACCATGGATAATTGTGATGATGAGCGTCATGGGGTGTTGTAATGATAAGTGTTTTGGAACATTGTGATCACAAGTGTTTGGAGCATTATGATGACAGAGGTCATGGAGAATATTGATTTCATTGTGATGACAATAGCCTGAAGCATGATGATGATGGACATGGTGCATTGTGATGGCAGGGTTCATGGAGCATTGAGATGAAAAGGGGCTTAGAGCATTGTGTTTACAAAGGTCTTGGAGCATTGTGATGACAAGGGCATGGAGCATTGTGATGAGAAGGCCATGGAACTTTCTGATGACATGTGTCATGGAGCTTTGTGATGACAAGGGCAAGGAGCATTGTGATTACAAGGGTTTTCAGCATTGTGATGACAAGTGTCATGGAACCTTTTGAGGACAAGTGTCATGGAACCTTGTGATGACTAGGCCGTGGAACATTGTGATGGCAGTGGTCATGGTGCATTGTTATGACAGAGGTAATGGAGCATTGTGATGAGAAGGGCATGGGACATTGGTCTGAAATGTTTCATGGATTATTGTGATGAGAGTGGGCATGGAGCATTGTGATGACAAGGGTACGGAACACTATGATACATGGGTCATGCAGGATTGTAATGACAAGGGCATGGAGCATTGCGATGAGAAGGGCATCGAGCTTTGTGATGACAAGTGTCATGGAGCTTTGTGATGACAAGGGCATTGAGCAATGTTATGAGAGTGTTCATGGAGCATTGTGATGACAATGACATGGAGCATTGTGATGCCACGGGTCATGGAGCTTTGTGATGACAAGTCATGGAGCATTTTGATGACAAGGGCATGGTGCATTGTGATGAGAAGTGCAGGGAGCATTTTGATGACCGGGCCATGCAGCAATTTGATGAAAAGTGTAATGGAATATTTTGATGGCAGGTGTTATAGAACATTGTGATGTCAGGGGTCTTGGAGCTTTGGGATGAAAAGGATCATGGAGCATTTTGAGGACAGGGGTTATGGAACATTGTGATGTCAGGGTCATGGATCATTGTGATGATAAGCGGATGTAGCAGTGTGATGTCAGGGTAATGGAACATTGTGATTACAGGGGTGAGGGTGTATTGTGATGACTAGTCATGGAACACTGTGATATCTCTGGTTAGAGAGCATTTTGGTGAGAAGTGCATGGACCATTTTGATTACAAGCTTTATGGAGCATTGCAATGACAAGATTGTGGACCGTTGTGATGAAATGCGCGTGGCACATTGTGAAGACAATGGTCATGGAGCATTGTTCTGACAAAGACATGGAGCATTGTGATGACAAGGGTCACTGTAAATTGCGATGAAAATTTCATGGAGCATTGTGGTTACAAAGGTCGCAGAACCTTGTGATGACACGGGCATGGATCATTGTGATGACAAACGTTATGAAGCATTGTGATGACTGGAGTCACGGAGCATTGTGATAACAAGGGTCATGGAGCATTGTGATGACATGTGTCATGGAGCATTGTGCTGACAAGCGCATGGAGCATTGTGATGACAAGGTTCATGGAGCATTTTGCTGAGAAAGGCATAGAGCATTGTGATGACAAGGGTCAAAGAGCATTGTGATGAAAAGTTCATGGATCATTTTGGTTAAAATGCTCACAGAGAGTGATGATGACGAGGGCATGGCCCATTGTGGTGACAAAGGTCATGAAGCATTGTGATGACTGGAGTCACAGAGCATTGTGATGGCAGGGTTCATGGAGCATTGTGATAACAAGGGCATGGAGCATTGTGATGACCAGGGCAAGGAGCAGTGGTCTAATAAGTTTCATGGATTATTGCGATGACAGTTGGAATGGCGCATTGTGATGACAAGGGCATGGAGCATTGTGATGGCCAGGTCATGCAGTATTGTGAAGACAGGTGTCAGGGAGCTTTGTGATGACATATGTAATGGCCCATTGTGATGACAATGGCATGGAGCATTGGGATGCCAAGTGTCATGGAGGATTCTGATGGCAAAGGTAATGGAGCATTGTGATGACAATGGCTTGCAGCACTGTGATGACAAGGGTCAGGGAGCATTGTGCTGACAAGTGCATGGAGAAATGTGATGACAAGGGTCATGGAGCATTCTGATGACTAGCTTGTGGAGTATTTTGATGACAATGGCATGGAGCATTGTGATGAAAACGGCATGGGGCATTGTGATGAAAAAGGCATGGAGACTTTTCCTGACAGGGTTCAAGGAGCATACTGATGACAAGTGTCAGGGAGCCTTGTGATGACAAGTGTATTGAGAATTGTGATGACAAAGTTCATGGAGCATTGTGATGAAAAGAGCATGGAGTATTGTGATGACAGGCATCATGGAGCGTTGTGATGACAAGTGTTATGGAACATTGTGATCACTAGGGTTTGGAGCATTGTGATGACAGAGGTCATGGATCATTTTGATTTTAAGCAGCATGGAGCATTGTGAGGACAAGGGCATGAAGCAATGTGATCCCAAGTTTCATGGAGGATTGTGATGACAATGGAAATGGAGTATTGTGATGAGAAGCGCATATAGCATTGTAATGACAAGGTCATGTAGCGTTTTGCTGCCAAAGCATGGAGCATTGTGATGACATGTGTCATGGAGCACTGTCATGACAAGCGTCACGGAGCATTGTGAATATAGGGGTCATGGAGCATTGGGATGACAAGGGCATGGATCATTGTGATGACAAGTGTCATGGAGCACTGGGCTGATAATGTTCATGGAGTGTTGTGATGACAGGTGTCATGGAGCATTGTGATGAATATGGAATGGAGCATTGTGATGACAAGAGTCACGGATCATTGTGTTGTCGGGTGTCATGGAGTGTTGTGATGACAGTGGTCATGGAGCTTTGTGATGATATTGGCCATGGAGCATTGTGATGAATAGGTCTTGGAGTATTTGGCTGAAAATATTCATGGATTATTGTGATGACAGGGGTCATGGAGCATTGTGATGAGAAGGGAATGGAGCATGGTGATGACAAGATCCAGGAGGATTGTGAAGAGAAGACCATGGAGACTTGTCATGACAAGTCTCATGGAGCATTCTGATGAAAAGGGGCATGGAGCATTGTGATTACAGGGGTCTTGGAGCATTGTGATGACTAGGGCATGGAACACTGTGATACATGTGTCATGGGTCATGGAGGATTGTGATGACAAGTCATGGAGCATTGTGATGACAAGTCATGGAGCATTGTGATGAGAAGTGCATGGACCATTGTGATTATAAGGTTTATGGAGCATAGCGATTACAAATTTGTGGACCGATGTGATGAAAAGCACGTGGCACATTGTGATGACAGGGGTCATGGATCATTTTTCTTACAAAGGCATGGAGAACTGTGATGACAAGGATCACGGATAATTGTGATGAAAAGGTTATGGAGCATTGTGGTTACAAACGTCACAGAGCCTTGTGATGAGGCGGGCAGGGACAACTGTGATGACAAATGTTATGAAGCATTGTGATGACTGGAGTCACGGAGCATTGTGATGAAAGGTGTCATGGAGTACTGTGATGACAAGGGCATGGATCTTTGTGATGACAAGTGTCATGGAGCACTGGTCTGAAAATATTCATGGAGTATTGTGATGACAGGGGACATGGAGCCTTGTGATGACAAGGCCGTGGAACACTGTGATGGCAGGGGTCATGGAGCATTGTTATGACAGGTGTAATGGAGCATTGTGATGAGAAGGACATGGAATATTGGTCTGAAATGTTTCATGGATTATTGTGATGAGAGTGGGCATGGAGCATTGTGATGACAAGGGCACGGAACACTGTGATACATGAGTTATGCAGGATTTTAATGACTAGGGCATGGAGCATTGTGATGAGAAGGGCATCGATCATTGAGATGACAAGTGTTATGGAGCTTTGTGATGACAAGGGCATGGAGCAATGTGATGAGAGTGTTGATGGAGCATTGTGATGACAATGACATGGAGCATTGTGATGCCAAGTGTCATGGAGCTTTGTGATGAAAAGTCATGGAGCATTTTGATGACAAGGGCATGGTGCATTGTGATGAGAAGTGCAGGGAGCATTTTGATGACCGGGTCATGCAGCAATTTGATAAAAAGTGTAATGGGACATTTTGATGGCAGGGGTTATAGAACATTGTGATGTCAGGGTTCTTGGAGCTTTGGGATGAAAAGGGTCATGGAGCATTTTGATGACAGGGGTTATGGAACATTGTTATGTCAGGGGTCATGGAACATTGTGATGATAAGGGGAGGTAGCATTGTGATGACAGGGTCATGGAACATTATGATTACAGGGGTGAGGGATTATTGTGATGACTAGTGATGGAACACTGTGATATCTCTGGTGAGAGAGCATTTTGATGAGAAGTGCATGGACAATTGTGATTACAAAGCTTATGGAGCATTGCAATGATAAGTTTGTGGACCTTTGTGATGAAATGCGTGGGGCACATTGTGATGACAATGGCATGGAGCATTGTGATGCCAAGTGTCATGGAGAATTCTGATGACACATGTAATGGAGAGTTGTGATGACAATGGCTTGGAGCATTGTGATGACAAGTGTCAGGGAGCATTGTGCTGACAAGTGCATGGAGAATTGTGATGACAAGGGTCATGGAGAATTCTGATGACAAGCTTCTGGAGTATTTTGATGACAATGGCATGGAGCATTGTGATGAAAACGGCATTGGGTATTGTGATGAAAAAGGCATTGAGCCTTTTTGTGACAGGGTTCAAGGAGCATTCTGATGACAAATGTCAGGGAGCACTGTGATGACAAGTGTATTGAGCATTTTGATGACAAAGGTCATGGAGCATTGTGATGAAAAAGGCATGGAATATTGTGATGACTGGCATCATGGAGCGTTGTGATGACAAGTGTTATGGAACATTGTGATCACAAGGGTTTGGAGCATTGTGATGACAGAGGTCATGGATCATTTGATTTCAAGGAGCATGGAGCATTGTGATGACAAGGGCATGAGGCAATGTGATCCCAAGTTTCATGGAGGATGGTGATGACAATGGAAATGGAGTATTGTGATGACAAATGCATAGAGCATTGTAATGACAAGGTCATGTAGCATTTTGCTGACAAATGCATGGAGCATTGTGATGACAAGTGTCATGGAGCACTTTGATAACAGGCGTCACGGAGCATTGTGAATACAGGGGTCATGGAGCATTGGGATGAAAAGGGCATGGATCATTGTGATGACAAGTGTCATGGAGCACTGGGCTGAAATGTTCATGGAGTGTTGTGATGACAGGGGTCATGGAGCATTGTGATGACAAGAGTCCAGGATCATTGTGTTGTCAGGAGTAATGGAGTGTTGTGATGACAGTAGTCATGGAGCATTTTGATGATATTGGCCATGGAGCACTGTGATGTGTAGGTCGTGGAGCATTGGTCTGAATATGTTCATGGATTATTGTGATGATACGGGTCATGGAGCATTGTGATGACAAGGGAATGGAGCCTGGTGATGACAAGGTCCTGGAGCATTGTGATGAGAAGACCATGGAGACTTGTGATGACAAGTCTCATGGAGCATTCTGATGAAAAGGGGCATGGAGCATTGTGATTACAGGGGTCTTGGAGCACTGTGATGACTAGGGCCTGGAGCATTGTGATGAGAAGGCCATGGAGCATTCTGATGACATGTGTCATGGAGTTTTGTGATGACAAGGGCATGGAGCATTGTGATTACAGGGATCTTGGAGCATTGTTATGAAAACGGCACGGATCATTGTTATGAAAAATGTATGGAGCCTTGTCATGACAGGCTTCAAAGAGCATACTGACGACTAGTGTCAGGGAGCATTGTGATGACAAGTGTGTTGAGCATTGTGATGACAAAGATCATGGAGCATTGTGGTAAGAAGACCATGGTTAATTTTTATGATGAGCGTCATGGGGTGTTGTGATGATAAGTGTTATGGAACATTGTGATCACAAGGGTTTGGAGCATTATGATTACAGAGGTCATGGAGATTACTGATTTCATTGTGATGACAATAGCCTGAAGCATTATGATGATGGGCATGGTGCATTGTGATGACAGAGTTCATGGAGCATTGAGATGAAAAGGGTCATGGAACAGTGTGATTACAGTGGTCTTGGAGCATTCTGATGACAAGGGCATGGAGCATTGTGATGAGAAGGCCATGGAACATTCTGATGACATGCGTCATGGAGCTTTGTGATGACAAGGGCATCGAGCATTGTGATTACAAGGGTCTTCAGCATTTTGATAACAAGTCTCATGGAACCTTGTGATGACTATGCCGTGGAACATTGTGATGGCAGGGGTCATGGTGTATTGTTATGACAGAGGTAATGGAGCATTGTGATGAGAATGGCATGCAACATTGGTCTAAAATGTTTCATGGGTTATTGTGATGAGAGTGGGCATATAGCATTGTGATGACAAGGGTACGGAACACTATGATGCATGAGTCATGCAGGATTGTAATGACAAGGGCATGGAGCATTGGGATGACAAAGGTCATGAAGCATTGTGATGACTGGAGTCACGGAGCATTGTGATGAAAAGGGCATGGAGCATTGTGATGAGAAGGTGATGGATTATTGTGAACACAGGTTTCCGGGAGCATTGTGATGACCTATGTCATGGTCCATTGCGATGACAATGGCATGGAGCATTGTGATGCCAAATGTAATGGAGGATTGTTATGACAAATATAATGGAACATTGTGATGACTAGGGCTTGGAGCATTATGATGACAAGGGCCATTGATAATTTTCATGACAAGGTCGTGAAGCATTTTCATGACAAGGTCCTGGAGCATTGTAATGAGAAATCCATGGAGCCTTGTGATGACAAATCTAATGGAGCATACTGATGAAAAGGTTCATGGACCATTGTGATTACAGGGGTTTTGGAATATTGTGATGAAAAGGTCATGGGACCTTGTTATGACAGGGTTCAAGGAGAGTACAGACAACAAGTGTCAGGGAGCATTTTGATGATAAGAGTACTGAGCATTGTGATGACAAAGGTCATGGAGCTTTGTGATGAAAAGACCATAGATAACTGTGATGACGAGAATCATGGGGCATTGTGATGAAAATGTTATGGAATATTGTGATCACAAGGGTTTGGAGCATTGTTATGACAGAGGTCATGGAGAATTTTTATTTCATTGTGATGACAATAGCATGAAGCTTTAGGATGATGGGCATGGTGCACTGTGATGACAGGGTTCATGGATCATTGAGATGAAAAGGGGCATGGAACATTGTGATTACAGTGTTCTTGGAGCATTGTGATGAGAAGGGTCATGGAGCCTTGTGATGACATTGCCATGGAACATCGTGATGGCAGGGATCATGGAGCATTGTTATGACAGGAGTAATGTAGCATTGTGATGGCAAGGGCAAGGAGCATTGTGATGAGAAAGCCATGGAGCTTTCTGATGACATGTGTCATGGAGCATTGTGATGACAAGGGTCACGGAGCATTGTGATGAAATGTTCATTGAGAATTGTGGTTATAAAGGTCACAGAGACTTGGGATAACGCGGGCATGGACCATTGTGATGACAAACGTTATGAAGCATTGTGATGACAGGTGTCACGGAGCATTGTGATGACAGGGGTCATCGATAATTTTGATGACTAGGGAATGGAGCATAGTGATGACAAGAGTCCCGGATCATTGTGTTGTCAGGTGTCTTGGAGTGTTGTGATGACAATTGTCATGGTGCATTGTGAGGATATTGGACATGGAGCATTGTGATGAGAAGGTCATGGAGCATTTTGCTGATAATATTCATGGAGTATTGTGATGACAGTTGTCATGGTGCCTTGTGATGATATTGGTCATGGAGCATTGTGATGAGAATGTCATGGAGCATTGTGCTGATAATATTCATTGAGTATTGTGATGACAAGTGTCATGGAGCTTGGTGATGACAATGTCCTGTAGCATTGTGATGAGAAGACCATGGAGGCTTGTGATGACAAGTTTCATGGAGCATTCTAATGAAAAGGGGCATGGATCATTGTGATTACAGTGGTCTTGGAGCATTGTTATGAAAAGGGCATGGATCATTGTGATGAAAAAGGCATGGAGCCTTGTCATGACAGGGTTCAAGGAGCATACTGACGGCAAGTGTCAGGGAGCATTGTGATGACAAGTGTATTGAGCAATGTGATGACAAATGTCATGGAGCATTGTGATGAGAAGACCATGGATAATTGTGATGATGAGTGTCATGGTGTGTTGTGATGATAAGTGTTATGGAACATTGTGATCAAAAGGTTTTGGAGCATTATGATGACAGAGGTCATGGAGATTACTGATTTCATTGTGATGACAATAGCCTGAAGCATTATGATGATGGGCATGGTGCATTGTGATTACAGGTTTCATGGAGCATTGAGATGAAAAGTGTCATGGAGCACTGTGATTACAGTGGTTTTGGAGCATTGTGATGACAAGGGCATGGAGCATTGTGATGAGAATGCCATGGAACATTCTGATGACATGCGTCATGGAGCTTTGTGATGAGAAGGCCGTGGATCATTGTTATGGCAGGGTTCATGGAGCATTGTTATGACAGAGGTAATGGAGCATTGTGATGAGAGAGGGCATGGAGCATTGTGATGACAATGGCATGGAACACTGTGATACATGGGTCATGGAGGATTGTAATGACAAGGGCATGGATCATTGTGATGAGAAGGGCATCGAGCATTGTGAAAACAAGTGTCATGGAGCTTTGTGATGACAAGGGCATGGAGCAATGTGATGAGAGGGTTCATGGAGCATTGTGATGACAATGACATGGAGCATTGTGATGCCAAGGGTCATTGAGCTTTGTGATGACAAAGGTCATGGAGCATTTTGATGAGAAGGATGTGGTGTATTGTGATGAGAAGGGCAGGGAGCATTTTGATGACAGGGTCATGCAGCAATTTGATGAAAAGTGTCATGGAACATTTTGATGGCAGTGGCCATAGAACATTTTGATGCCAGGGGTCATGGAGCTTTGGGATGAAAAGGGTCATGGAGCATTTTGATGACAGGGGTTATAGAACATTGTGATATCAGGTGTCATGGAACATTGTGATTACAGGGATGAGGGAGTATTGTGATGACTAGTGATAGAACAGTGAGATATCTCTGGTGAGAGAGCATTTTGATGAGAACTGCATGGAGCATTGTGATTACAAGATTTATGGAGCATAGCGATGACAAATTTGTGGACCGTTGTAATGAAAAGCGCGTGACACAGTGTGATGACAAGTTTCATTGAG
Organism: Mesoplodon mirus; assembly: GCF_964341445.2. Classification (NCBI taxonomy): domain Eukaryota; kingdom Metazoa; phylum Chordata; class Mammalia; order Artiodactyla; family Ziphiidae; genus Mesoplodon; species Mesoplodon mirus. Next base: position 387,796 of record NW_028295717.1, read on the forward strand.
CATTGTTCTGACAATGGCATGGAGCATTGTGATGACAAGGGTCACGGAGCATTGTGATGAAATGTTCAAGGAGCACTGTGGTTACAAATGTCACAGAGCCTTGTGATGATGCGGGCATGGACCATTGTGATGACAAACGTTATGAAGCATTGTGATGACTGGAGTCAAGGAGCATTGTGATGACATGTGTCATGGAGCATTGTGATGACAAGGGCATGGAGTATTGTGATGAAAGGGGTATGGAGCATTTGTCTGACATGTTTCATAGACTATTGTGATGACAGTGCACATGGTGCATTGTGATGGCAAGGGCATGGAGCATTGTGATGAGAAGGGCATGGAGCATTGTGATTACAAGTTTTAAGGAGCATTGTCATGACCAATTTTTGGACCGTTGGGATGAGAAGCGCTTGGCACATTGTGATGACAAGGGTCATGGAGCATTTTTCTGACAAAGGCATGGAGCATTGTGATGACAAGTGTCACGGAGCATTTTGATGAAAAGTACATGGAGCATTGTGGTTACAAAGGTAACAGAGCCTTGCGATGACGTGGGCATCGACCATTGTGATGACAAATGTTATGAAGAATTGTGATGACTGGAGTCACGGAGCATTGTGATGACAGGGGTCATGGAGCCTTGTGATGAGAAGGACATGGAGATTTTTGCTGAGAAAGACATAGAGAATTGTGATGACATGGGTCAAATAGCATTGTGATGAAATGTTCATGGAGCTTTGTGGTTAAAATGTTCACAGAGACTGTTGATGATGAGGGCATGGACCACTGTGATAACAAAGGTCATGGAGCATTGTGATGACTGGAGTCACGGAGCATTGAGATGACAGGGGTCATGGAGCATTGTGATAAAAAGGGCATGGAGCATTGTGATGAAAAGGGCATGGATCATTGGTCTAATATGTTTCATGGAGTATTGTGATGACTGTTGGAATGTCGCATTGTGATGACAAGGGCATGGAACATTGTGATGACCAGGTCATGCATTATTGTGAATATATGTGTCAGAGAACTTTGTGATGACATATGTAATGGCCCATTGTGATGACAATGGCATGGAGCATTGTGATGAAAACTGCATGGGGCATTGTGGTAAAAACGTCATGGAGCCTTTTCGTGAGAGGGTTCAAGGAGCATTCTGAAGACAAGTGTCAGGGAGCATTGTGATGACAAGTGTATTGAGAATTGTGATGACAAAGGTCATGGAGCATTGTGATGAAAAGGGCATGGAGTATTGTGAAGACAGGCATCATGGAGCGTTGTGATGACAAGTGTTATGGAACATTGTGATCACAAGTTTTTGGAGCATTGCGATGAGAGAGTTCATGGATCATTTTGATTTCAAGGAGCAGGGAGCATTGTGATGACAAGGGCATAAAGCAATGTGATCCAAAGGTTCATGGAGGATTGTGATGACAATGGTAATGGAGTATTGTGATGACAAGCGCATAGAGCATTGTAATGACAAGGCCATGTAACATTTTGCTGACAAAGTCATGCAGCATTGTGATGACAGGTGTCATGGAGCACTGTGGTGACAAGCGTCACGGAGCATTGTGAATACAGGGGTCATGGAGCATTGGGATGACAACGGCATGGATCATTGTGATGACAAGGGTCATGGAGCATTGGGCTGAAAATATTCATGGAGTATTGTGATGACAGGGGTCATGGAGCATTGTGATGACAGAGGTCATGGAGAATTTTGATTTCATTGTGCTGACCATAGCCGGAAGCATTATGATGATGGGCATGATGCATTGTGATGACAGGGTTCATGGAGCATTGATTTGAAAAGGGGCATGGAGCATTGTGATTACAGGGATCTGGGAGCATTGTGATGACAAGGGTATGGAGCATTTTGATGAGAGGTCCATGGAACATGCTGATGACGTGTCATGGAGCTTTGTGATGACAAGGGCATGGAACATTGTGATTACAGGGGTCTTGTTGCATTGTGATGAAAAGGACATGGATCATTGTGATGAAATAGGCATGGAGCCTTGTCATGAAAGAGTTCAAGGTGCATACTGAGGGCAATAGTCAGAGAGCATTGTGATGACAAGTGTATTGAGCATTGTGATGACAAAAGTCATGGTGCATTGTGATGAGAAGACCATGGATAATTTTGCTGACCAGCGTCATGGGGCATTGTGATAACAAGTGTTATGTAACATTGTGATCACAAGGGTTTGCAGCATTGTGAGGACAGAGGTCATGGAGCATTTTGATTTCATTGTGATGACAATAGCATGAAGCATTATGATGATGGGCATGGTGCATTGTGATGACAGCGTTCATGGAGCATTGTGATGAAAAGTGGCATGGAGCATTGGTCTGACAAGTTTCATGGATTATTGTGATAAGTTTGGGCATGGCACATTGTAATGACATGGGCATGGAGCACTGTGAGGACAAGGTCATGGATTATTGTGAAAAAAGGTGTCAGAGAGCATTGTGATGAAATATGTCATGTTCCAGTTTGATGACAATATCATGGAGCACTGTGATGCCAAGTGTCATGGAGGTTTGCTGTGACAAAGTAAAGGAGCATTGTGATGTCAAGGGCATGGAGCATTGTGATATCAAGGGCCATTGATAATTTTAATGTCCAGGTCGTGAAACATTGTGATGAACAGTGCATGGAGCTTCCTATAACAGGGGTCATGGAGAATTGTGATGACAACTGCATGGAGTATTGTGATGACAAGAGCATATAACATTTTGATGTGAAGTGCCAGGAGCACTGTAATGACAAGGACGTGGAGAATTGTGAGGACAAGGGACATTTAGCTTTGTGATGACTAGGCATGGAGCATGGTGATGGCAAAACCGTGGAGCATTGTGATGAGAAGACCTTGGGTAATTGTGGTGTCGAGCATCATGGAGCACTATAATGAAAAGGGGCATGAAGCATTGTGATGACAGGTGTCAGGGAGCATTGTGATGACAGGTGTCATGAAGCAATGAGATGACAAGGGCATGGAGCATTGTGATGACAAGTGCATGGAACATTGTGATGACAAGTGCATGGAGCATTGCAATTTCAAATGCATGGAGAATTGTGATGACAAGAGCATGTAATATTTTGATGAGAAGTGTCATGTAGCATTGTGATGACAAGGACGTGGAGTATTGTGATGACAAGGGACATGGAGCTTTGTGATAACCAGGGCATGGAGCATTGTGATGACAGGGGTCATGGAGCATTATTATGACAAGGCCATGGTGCATTCTGACATAAGATATCACTTATGAAGGGAATGTAAACATGGCTACATATGAAATGAATTACGGAAGAGAACAGTCTCAGATTGAGAAAACACTCTAATGCTTGCTTAAAGGGAAAGACAGGTGGGGAGATGCACAAAACAAAAGTTTGATATTAGCACAGGTACCGTTCCATAATCCAAAAAGAGAAGAGACAAACCCTACTCCTTCCTCAGTAAACGGAACTCAACATCCTTATTCCCCACAGAGAAATATATCTGACTAGTAAGAATTTTAAAACCTATGTATTGATATGTCTCCGTAAGGGAACCAAGTGTGTCTAGAACGACATAAACATGGCAGTGAGAATCAGCTCAAACCCACTGTAAAAATGAATTTCAAAACAAAACATAAAAATAGTAAAATTCTTACACAATACCTTCAGGGGTTCTGATGAAACCTGGAATGACCCTATCTACAATGACAGCTGGATGTGGCATAACGCTGGTCACTTGGGACTGAGAGGATTGGTGAGATTGGGTGAAAAAATGCAGACCCTTTAAAGCAATTATGCCTGCCACGCTTTCCATGGTTCCCAACTCTCCAAGTAGAAGGGAATATCACTACAGTTATAACATGTATGGGAACCTAGAGAATGGAAACCATCTGATGGTGAAAGGTTTCTAAAACTCTACTACTTTTTTCTTCTCTCCTTGTGCTCCAGTTTGACATTCCAACTGCTTTACTATCAATCTCCCAACTTGGAGAGTCAGCCCCTATAACCTCCTGGTTCACACAGTTGGAAAATTGTGCAGAGGATATAAGGGAAGAGAGAGAACCAATGAGAGAGTAGCTGTAGGCATTTGGACGGCCACATTTCACTCTAATTACCCGTCATGAAGAGGAATTAACCAAAGACTCAGCCTGCCCCCCCCAGAACCAGTATAAGTCCAGAAGCAAAACTGTGGATTTGCGGTCAGCTCACAAAAACACGAGTTATAAAATGGAGCTCAGGGCCACAGCAATTCACTAACCTGCAGAGTTATAAAGGACTACTCTCTTCTAAAAATCTGTTGAGGGAAAGCCACGAGGTGGAAGTGAAAATGAGGCAGAATGTCATGAAACAGATTTTAAGAGGTACATTGGAATCGCCTTTAAACACAGGAAAAGCATCACAACTTCGAAAATAATGGAAATGGCCATAAAGGGCATATGGGTTTTCACGTGAATATATTCAGGAGAAAACGCATATGCCCTTTTCTGCAAAGCAAGCAAGCGGGCAATGCAAATCTGCACTAAAAAGAAGTGTCACTTCCCACCAGCCAAAAGGGACATCCGCAAAATGTGTAAAAAACAGACAGGCAAGACAGGCCCTGGGGAAGAGGGAGCCTTGTTATGCTGATGGGCGGGATGTAAATTGCCAACTGCCTCTCTGGAGGAGTGCACTGTGTTCCCTAAAACAAGTAAACAACAGAGCTACAGAGCCAATGGCACATCCAGTCTAGGTAATATAGCTTGGGAGAACTGAAAATTAGTAAGACAGATCCACACCAAAATTCAGGGCTGCACTGCTTACAAAAACCTCAACTTGGGTACACCTTAAATATCCCAGGAAAGACAAAAATGGTTCAAGAAATTGTGGTACTTACGTATGACGGATTATCCCTCAGCCATGAAATCAATGTCATAAGACCAGTAGCAGCAAAATGAATGGATTCAGGTACGATAATTCTAAGTGAAATAAGTCAAACAGAAAAAGAAAATTATCATAAGATATCAATTATGAAGATCCTGTAAACATGGCTACATATGAACTGAGACAGGAAAGAGAAGGGAGTCTCACATTTAGAAAACAACCTTATGCCTTCTTAAGGGGGAAGGAGAGGTGGGGTGATGCATAAAACCAGAGTTTGATATTAGTACAGCTACAGTTCCAAAAATCAAATACAGAATAGAAAAGACCTACACGTTCCTCAGTGAAAGGGACTCAACACCCCATATTCAATGCAGAGTAATATATCTTACTAGTAAGAATCTTAAAACCTATGTATTGATATGTCTCCATAAGGGAATCAAGTGTGTCTAGACTGGCATAAACATGGCAGTGAGAATCAGCTCAACCCACTCTAAAAAGGAATTTCAAAAACAATACAAAAAAACAGGGAAATTCCTTACAATTTCTTCAGGGTCTCTGATGAAACCTGGAATGACCCTATCTACAATGACAGCTGGAAGTGGCATAAGGCTGGACACTTTGGACTGAGAGGAATGTTGAGATTGGGTGAGCAAATGCAGACCCTTTAAAGCAATAATGAGCGGCACCCATTCCATGGGTCCGAACTCTCCAGGTTGAAGGGAATATTACAACATCTATAACATGTTCGGGAAACCTAGAGAATGGACACACTGTGAATACGAAAGGTTTCTAAAACTAAACTAATAGTCCCTCTCCTGGTGCTACGGTTTGACTTTCCAACTGCTTTACTATCAATCTCCCAACTTAGAGAGGCAGCCCCTTTAACCTCCTGGTTCTCACAGGTTGCCAATTTGCCAGAGGATGAAAGGGAAGAGGGAGAACCAATGAGAGAGTAGCTGTTAAGCATTTGGACCGCCAAATGTCACTCTAATTTTCCGGCCAGAAGAAGAATTAACAAAAGTCTCAGCCACCCACCGAAAACCAGTATAGGTCCTGAACCAAAATACTGGACTTGCGTTCAGCTCACAAAAAACGAGTTAAAAAATGGAGCTCAGGGGCAAAGCAATTCACAAACTGGCAGAGTAATAAAGGGCAACTATCTTCCAACAATCTGTTGAGGGAAGGCAACTAGGCGGACTTGAAAGCGAGGCAGAATAGCAGGAAACAGATTTCAAGAGGTACGTTGGAATCGCCTTTAAAGCACAGGAAGAGGAACACAACTTCGACAATGATGCACATGGCCAAAAAGGCCGTATGCGTTTTCTCCTGAATATATTTAGGGGAAAACGCATACACACTTTTGGCCAAGTAAGCAAGTGGGCAATGCAAGTCTGCACTACAAAGAAGTATCACTTCCCACCGGTCACAAGGGTCATCCACAAAATGGGTAAAAACCAGAAAGGCAAGACAGGCCCTGGAGAACAGGGAGCCTTGTTATGCTGATGGGCGGGATGTAAATTGCCAACTGCCTCTCTGGAGGAGTGCATTGTGTTCCCTAAAACAAGTAAACAACAGAGCTACAGAGCCAAGGACACTTCCAGTCTAGGGAATATACCTTGGGAAAACTGAAAATCAATAAGTGAGAGGCACCCCAAAATTTAGGGCTGCACTGCTTACAATAACCTCAACTTGGGTACAACTTAAATATCCCAGGAAATATAAAAATGGGTCAAAAAATTGTGGTTCATACGTACGATAGAATATCCCTCAGCCATGAAATCAATGTCATAAGACCAGTAGCAGCAAAATGGGTGGATTCAGGTACGATGATTCTAAGTGAAATAAGTCACACAGAAAAAGAAACGTATCATAAGATATCACTTATGAAGATCCTGTAAACATGGCTACACATGAACTAAGTTAGGAAATAGAACATAGTCTCACATTTAGAAAACACTCTTATGCCTGCTTAAGGGGGAAGGAGAGGTGGGGTGATGCATAAAACCAGAGTTTGATATAAGCACAGGTACCTTTCCAAAAACCAACTATGGAATAGACAAGACCTACACCTTCCTCAGTGAAAGGGACTCAAAACGCCATATTTCCCACAGAGGAATATATCTGAGAAGTAAGCATCTTAAAACCTATGAATTGATAAGTCTCCGTAACGGAATCAAGTGTGTCTAGACTGGCATAAATATGGCAGCGAGAATCAGATCAAACCCACTATAAAAAGGAATTTCAAAAACAAAAAAAAAAAGGAAAATTCTTTACAATTCCTTCAGGGTCTCTGATGAAACCTGGAATGACCCTATCTACAATGACAGCTGGATATGGCATAAGGCTGGATACCTGGGACTGAGAGGATTGGTGAGATTGGGTGAGCAAATGCAGACCCTTTAAAGCAATAATGCATGGCACCCATTCCATGGGTCCGATGTCTCCAGGTTGAAGGGAATATTACTACAGCTATAACATGTACGGGAAACCTAGTGAATGGACACATTGTGAATACGAAAGGTCTCTAAAACTCAACGAATCGTCCCTCTCTTTGTGCTCCAGTTTGACCTTCCAACTGTTTTACTGTCCATCTCCCAACTTGGAGAGACAGCACCTTTAACCTCCTGGTTCGCACAGGTTGCCAATTTGGCAAAGGATGAAAGGGAATAGGGAGAACCAATGAGAGAGTAGCTGTTAGGCATTTGGACGGGCACATATCACTCTTATTTCCCGGGAGGAAGAAGAATTAACCGAAGTCGCAGCCACCCACCGAAAACCAGTATAGGTCCTGAACCAAAATATTGGACTTGCGTTCAGCTCACAAAAAACGAGTTAAAAAATGGAGCTCAGTGGAAAAGCAATTCACAAACTGGCAGAGTAATAAATGGCAACTATCTTCCAACAATCTGTTGAGGGAAGGCAACTAGGCAGACTTGAAAGCGAGGCAGAACAGCAGGAAACAGATTTCAAGCGGTACGTTGGAATCGCCTTTAAAGCACAGGAAGAGGAGCACAACTTCGACAATGATGCACATGGCCAAAAAGGCCGTATGTGTTTTCCCCTGATTATATTCAGGGGAAAACGCATACGCACTTTTGGCCAAGCAAGCAAGTGGGCAATGCAAGTCTGCACTACAAAGAAGTATCACTTCCCACCGGTCAAAAGGGACATCCACAAAATGGGTAAAAACCAGAAAGGCACGACAGGCCCTGGAGAACAGGGAGCCTTGTTATGCTGATGGCCGGGATGTAAATTGCCAACTGCCTCTATGGAGGAGTGCACTGTGTTCCCTAAAACAAGTAAACAACAGAGCTACAGAGCCAAGTACACTCCCAGTCTAGGGAATATACCATGGGAAAACTGAAAATGAATAAGACAGAGCCACCCCAAAATTTAGGGCTGCACTGCTTACAAGAACCTCAACTTGGATACACCTTAAGTATCCCTGGAAACGTAAAAATGGTTCAAGAAATTGTGGTACATACGTATGATGGAATATCCCTCAGCCATGAAATCAATGTCATAAGACCAGTAGCAGCAAAATGATTGGATTCAGGTACGATGATTCTAATTGAATTAAGTCACACAGAAAAAAAAAAACCTATCATAAGATATCACTTATGAAGATCCTGTAAACATGGCTACACATGAACTGAGTTAGGAAAGAGAACAGAGTCTCACATTTAGAAAACACTCTTATGCCTGCTTAAGGGGGAAGGAGCGGTGGGGTGATGCACAAAACCAGAGTTTGATATAAGCACAGGTACCCTTCCAAAAACCAACTATGGATTAAACAACACCTACACCTTCCTCAGTGAAAGGGACTCAAAACCCCATATTTCCCGCAGAGGAATATATCTGACTAGTAAGGATCTTAAAACCTATGTATTGATATGTCTCCATAAGGGAATCAAGTGTGTCTAGACTGGCATAAACATGGCAGCGAGAATCAGCTCAAACCAACTATAAAAATGAATTTCAAAAACAAAACAAAAAAACAGGCAAATTCTTTACAATTCCTTCAGATTCTCTGATGAAACCTGGAATGACCCTATCTACAACGGAAGCTGGATGTGGCATAAGGCTGGACACATGGGACTGAGAGGGTTGGTGAGATTGGGTGAGCAAATGCAAACCCTTTAAAGCAATAATGCATGGCACCCATTCCATGGATCGCAACTCTCCAGGTTGTAGGGAATATTACTACAGCTATAACATGTATGGGAAACGTAGAGAATGGACATACAGTGAATAGGAAAAGTTTCTAAAACTCAACGGATAGTGTCTCTCCTTGTGCTCCAGTTTGACTTTTCAACTGCTTTACTATCAATCTCCCAACTTGGAGAGCAGCTCCTTTAACCTCCAAGTTCGCACAGGTTGCCAATTTGGCAAAGGATGAAAGGGAAGAGGGAGAACCAATGAGAGAGTAGATGTTAGGCATTTGGACAGGTACATGTCACTTTAGTTGCCCGGCAGGAAGTAGAATTAACCAATGTCTCAGCCACCCGCCGGGAACCAGTATAGGTTTTGAACCATAATTTTGGATTTGTGGTCAGCTCACAAAAACGAGTTGAAAAATGGAGCTCAGGGGCACAGCAATTTCCAAACTGGCAGAGTAATAGAGGACAACTATCTTCCAAAAATCTTTTGAGGGGAGGCAGAGAGGCGGACTTTAAAACGAGGCAGAATAGCAGGAAACAGATTTCAAGAGGTACGTTGGAATCACATTTCAAGCACTAGACGAGGGGCAGAACTTCGACAATGATGCACTTGGCCATAAAGGGCGTATGCTTTTTCTCCTGAATATATTCAGGAGAAAATGCATACGCCCATTTTGGCCAAGCAATCAAGCATCAATGCAAATCTGCACTACAAAGAAGTATCCCTTCCCACCGGTCAAAAGGGACATCCGCAAAATGTGTAAAAACCAGAAAGGCAAGACAGGCCCTGGAGATCAGGCAGCCTTGTTATGCTGATGGGCGGGATGTAAGTTGCCTACTGCCTCTCTGGAGGAGTGCATTGTGTTCCCTAAAACAAGTAAACAACAGAGCTACACAGCCAAGGGCACTTGCATTCTAGGGAATATACCTTTGGAAAACTGAAAATCAATAAGAGAGAGCCACCCTAAAATTTAGCGCTGCACTGCTTACAAGAATCTCAACTTGGGTACACCTTAAGTATCCCAGGAAAGACAAAAATGGTTCAAGATATTGTGGTACTTACGTACGATGGAATATCGCTCAGCCATGAAATCAATGTCATAAGGCCAGTAGCAGCAAAAAGAGTGGATTCAGGTACGATGATTCTAAGTGAAATAAGTCACACAGAAAAATAAACTTATCATAAGATATAACTTATGAAGTTCCTGTAAACATGGCTACACATGAACTGAGTTAGGAAAGATTACAGAGTAACTAATCTTATCATAAATTATCACTCATAGCGGGAATGTACACATGACTACACATGAACTGAATTACAAACACAACAGAGTCACACATTTAGAAAACATCTTCTGCCTGCTTAATGGGAAAGCCGAAGTGGGGTGATGCATAAAACCACAATTTTAAATTAGCACAGATACCGTTATATAAACCATGTATGTAATAGACAACACCTACTCCCGGCACAATGAACTGGACTCAACACCCCCTATTCATTGCAGAGGAATATGTCTGACTCTAAGTATTTTAAAACATATGTATTCTCATGTCTCCATAATGGAATCATGTGTGTGTATAACGGCATGAACACAGCACTGAAATTCAGTTAAACCCACTTATAAAAATAAATTTCCAAAGCAAAATGCCAAAAGAGAGAGAAAGTCTTAAAAATTACGTTCAGGGCCTGTGATGCAAGCTAGATTGACCACCTTTACACCCACAGCTGAATGAGACATATGACTGGACACTTGGGGCTGACAAGATTGCTGAAGTTGTGTGAACAAAAGAACACCACTTAGAGCAATACTGTGTGCTACCCATTCTAGTGGTCCCAACTCTCCAAGTTTAAGGGAATCTTTCTATAGTTAAAACATGCATGGGAAACCCAGTGGATGGTACACTGTGTAATTGGGAAAGTTTTCTAAAAGGTACCTCATTTTTCCTTTTGTCGTGCTCGGATTCGCCATTCCATCTGCATTACTCAAAATCTCCCCACTTGGAGTGTCAGCGCCTTTACCCTCCCGTTATGCACAGTTTGCAAACTGTGCAGAGGATGAACAGGAAGAGGGGAAATAAATGAGAGATTAGCTGTAGGTGTTTGGATGGGCACATGTCACTCTAGTTTCCTATCAGGAAGAAGAATTAACCAAAGGCTCAGCCTGAAGCTCCGGAACCAGACTAGGGCATAAAGCCATCCTGCGGTATTGCAACCAGCTCACAAAGAGGCGAGTTGAAAAATGGAAATCAGGGGCACAGCAATTCACAAACTTGCAGAGTTATAAAGGACAACTATCATCCAGAAATATATTGAGGAAAGGCAGTGAAGAGGATTTGAATGCAAGGCAGAATTGAAGGAAACAGATTTCAAGAGGTAGATTGGAGTCGTCTTTAAAGCACATGAAAAGCGACAGAATTTCGACAATGTTGCCGTTGGCTGAAAAGGGATTATGTGTATTTTCTTGAATATATTCGGGAAAATATGCATATGCCCTTTTTGGCCAAGCAAGCCATCAGGCATTGCAAATCCACACTACAGAGAAGTGTCCCTTACCTCCAGTCAAAAGGGCCATCCACAAATAGTGTAAAAACCACAAATGCAGGACAGGCCATGGAGAAAAGGGAGCCTGGTTACGACGATGGACATGATGTAAATTGCCAACAGCCTCTCTGGAGAACTGTATGTTGTTTTCTAAAACAGAGCTACAGAGCATAGCACACTTCCATTCATGGGCGTGTATTTTGGGAAAACTAAAAATCCACAACACACAGCCAGCCCAAACTTTAGGGCTGCTCTGTTTACAAGAACCTCAACTTCGGTACACTTTATATATCCCAGGAAAGGAAAAAAAAATGGATATAGATGTCGTGGTACTTATATACAATGGAATGTCACTCAGACATAAAATCAATGTCATAAGGCCAATAGCAGCATAATGAGTGGCTTTAGGTATGATGATGCTAAGTGAAATGAGCCACAAAGAAAAAGAAACTTATTGTAATATATCACTTATAGAGTAAATGTAAACATGGCTACACATGAACTGAATTTCAAAAGACAACAGAGTTACACATTTAGAAAACACACTTATGCCTCCTTAAGGGGAAAGGTGACGTGGGGTGATGTGTAAAAGCAGAGTTTGAAATTAGCACAGATTCCATTTCATATACCAAATATGTAATAGACAAGACCTACTCCTTTCTCAATGAACTGGACACAAAACACCCTATTCACTGAAGAGGAATATATCTGACTGGTAATAACCTTGAAACCTATGTATTTATATGTCTCCATAATGGAATCAAGTGTATGTAGATTGGCATAAACACAGATCAATGGAACAGGACAGAAAGCCCAGAGATAAACCTACATACCTATGGCTATCTCATCTATGACAAAGGAGCTAAGGATATACAATGGAGAAAAGACAGTCTCTTCAGTAATTGGTGCTGGAAAAACTGGACCCCTACACATAAAAGAATGAAATTAGAACACTCCATAACACCATACACAAAAATAGACTCTAAATTGATTAGAGATCTAAATATAAGACCAGACACTATAAAACACTTAGAGGAAACCATAGGCAGAACACTCTATGACATAAATCACAGCAAGATCCTTTTGGACCCACCTCCTAGAGAAATGGAAATAAAAACAGAAATCAACAAATGGGACCTAATGAAACTTAAAAGCTTTTACACAGTACAGGAAAACATAAACAAGATGCAAAAACAACCCTCAGAATGGGAGAAAATATTTTCAAATGAAGCAATTGACAAAGGATTAATCTCCAAACTTTACAAGCACCGCATGAAACTCAATATCACAAAAACAAACAATCCAATCCAAAAACGGGCAGAAGACCTAATAGACATTTCTCCAAAGAAGATATACAGATTACCAAGAAACACATGAAAGGATGCTGAACATCACTAATCATTAGAGTAATGCAAATCAAAACTACCGTGAGGTATCACCTCACAGCAATCAGAGTGGCAATCATGAAAAAAATCTACAAAACAATAAATGCTGGAGAGGCCTTTATTGGAGAAAAGGGAACACATTTGCACTGTGGGTGGGAAAGTAAATTGATATGAGCACTAGGGAGAACAGTATGGAGGTTCCTTTAAATAAATAACAATAGAAGTAACATAGGACACAACAATCCAACTACTGGGCATTTGCCTTGCGAAAACCATAATTCAAAAAGAGTTATGTACAAAAATGTTCATTGCAGCTCTATTTGCATTAGACAGGACATGGAAGCAACCTAAGTGTCCATCGACAGATGAATGGATAAAGAAGATCTGGCACATATATACAATCAAATATTACTCAAACATAAAAAGAAGCAAAACTGAGTTATTTGTACTGAGGTGGATGGACTTAGAATCTGTCCTACACAGTGAAGTAACTCAGAAAGGGAAAAACAAATACTGTATGTTAACAGAGATATTTGGAATCTAATGAAGAAAAAAAAAGATTTTGAAGAACCTAGTGGCAGGACAGGATTAAGGACACAGACATAGAGAAAGGACTTGAGGACACCGGAAAGGGGATGGGTAAGCTGGGACGATGTGAGAGAGTGGCATGGACATAAATACATTACCAAATGTAACACTGATAGCTACTGAGAATCAGCCACATAGAAGAGGGAGATCAGCTCGGTGCTTTGTGACCACACAAAGGGGTGGGTTATGGAGTTCAGGAGGGAGATGCATGAGGGAGGGGATCTGGTGATATTTGTATATGTATAGCTGATTCACTTTGTTATACAGCAGAAACGAACACTCCATTGTAAAGAAATTATACTCCAATAAACGTGCAAAAAAAAAAAAAGAAAGCCCAAGGATAAACCTACACACCTATGGTCAACTAATCTATGAGAAAGGAGGCAAGACTATACAATGGAGATAAGACAGTCTCTTCAATCATTGGTGCTGGGAAATATGGACAGCTACATGTAAAAGAATGAAATTAGAACACTCCCCAACATCATACATAAAAATATATTCAAAATGGATTAGAGACATTAATGTAAGACCAGACAGTATAAAACTCTGAGAGGAAAATTTACGAAGGATACTCTGACGTAAATCACAGCAAGATCTTTTTTGATCCACCTCCTATAGTAATGAAATAAAAAAGAAAACTAAACAGATGGGACTAATGAAACGTAAAAGCTTTTGCAAAGCAAGGGAAACTACAAACAAGACGAAAAGACAACCCTCAGAATGGCAGAAAATATTTGCAAACGAATCAATGGACAAATGATTAATCTCCAATATATATAAACAGCTCATGCAGCTCAATATTAATAAAACAAACAACCCAATACAAAAATGGAAGATCTAAATAGACATTTGTTCCAAGAAGACATAGAGATGGCCAGTACGCACATGAAAATATGCTCAACATCACTAATTATTAGAGAAATGGAAATCGAAACTTCAATGAGGTATCACGTCATACCTGTTAGAATGGGCATCATCAGAAAATCTACAAACAACAAATGCTGGAGAGGGTGTGGAGCAAAGGAACCTTCTTCCACTATTGTTGGGAATGTAAATCGATACAGTCTCTATGGAGAACAGTATGGAGGTTCCTTAAAAAACTAAAAATAGAATTACCATATAATCCAGCAATCCCACTACTGGGCATATACCCAGAGAAAACCATAAATCAAAAAGACACATTCACCACAATGTTCACTGCAGCACTATTTACAATAGACAGGTAATGAAAGCAACCTAAGTGCCCACAGACAGACGAATGGATAAAGACGTGGTACATATATACAACGGAATATTACTCAGCCATACATAGGAATGAAATTGGGTCATTTGTAGAGACCTTGATGGATCTAGAGACTGTCATACAGAGTGAAGTAAGTCAGAAAGAGAAAAACAAATATTGTATATTAATGCATATATGTGGAACCTAGAAAAATGGTACAGATGAACCAGTTTGCAGGGCAGAGATAGAGACAGATGTAGAGAACAAACATATGGACACCAAGGAGGGAACGCCATGTGAGGGTGGTGGTGGGATGAATTGGGAGACTGGGATTCACATGTGCACACTTATATGTATAAAATACATATCCAATAAGAACCTGCTGTATAAAAGAAATAAATTAAAAAAAAATTAAAAATAAATAAATAACATTTAATAAAATAAAACAGAAAAATAATTTTCCCTTCTCATAGACGTCTTTATATTAATGCATTATTTCCATGTTTATATCTCCAAATAAAAAAAGATGAATAAATAAAATCTAACTTGAACCAAAAAGAAAAAAAGAAAAAAAAAAAACAGAACTCACCAGTTATACAGAGGAAAATCGTATCAGGGCACTTGATCCAGTGGTAAAAAATTCTTAAGTTGGTCAGAGGTGGGAAATCGTCTCCCATGCACTCAGCAGCGCTCACCCCCACAAGGAGCATCCTCATTGCAAAGCTGAGGGACTGTGTCGAGGCGTCTGTGAGTAAATTTGAGCTGAGCCCCAGTCCTGCTGCAGCTGAACTCTTCCCACCCTTTCCAGGTAAAACACCTGAATATGTACAAGCACTTGCAAGCCTAGAGGAAGGGCTGTGGAGCCACACTAGCGAGAGCACGCAGGCCGACTTGGTGCCTGCAGGCCAGCCAGGACGGTCCTGGCCCCAGATGCTCTTCTGGAAGCTTTCCATTTCCCTGCCTGAGATACCCCTCCTGCCACAGCCCCCACTGCTTTTTTACTTCCTCACCTCTGCCTGGGGAGAAATTACAGTGGCAGGTATAGGTGACACATCCTCTTCTTTAGCAGGTGGCAGCCTGGCAACTCCTGCAGAGAGTCCAGCAGAGCCCCACTTACACTGGTCCACCCACAAAGCCACGGCCCCTCACTCCCTCCCACCACCCCAGCCCCGACACTGCTGACGGGGCAGAGAATATGGCGTCAGGCACAGCTACAGGGGCTCTTGCTGACTGGAGAGGTGTTTATATTGACCTTAACCCAGGCACACCTGTGGGGGGGGCTGGCAGGCAGTGTCAGGCTGCCCAAATCAACCAATCCTTACCCCTCAGGGGCTCACAGTTGCAGAAAATGAACCTTGCTAAACGGGTCAATCCCAAGGAAAAGGTGTGGTCTCTTGAGAGTCAGGATAGACAAGGGGCTGCAGCTGCGGCTTGTTTTCTTATCATTTTATCTGGTCCATGAGTGGAAAACAACTTCAAGAAGACCCTATCCTAATGAGAGGAACACAGGTGTCAGGGAGAGGAGTGATGGTGGGTGGAGACAGAGGCCTGGTGCCCTGGCTGCAGTGGAAGTGTCTGGAAGACCAGGCAGAGAGAGGCTGCACGGAGTGATAGCCAGGGTCACAGAACTGTCAGAGCTGCTGTTTGTTAGTTCAAGTCCTGCTCGGAGGTGTTCTGTGTCAGCTGTGAGCGACAGGTGAGCTGGGGATTCTCTGCAAGGTGGGCTATGTGCACAGTTCCTGTGTGTCCAGCCCTGCTGGGGTACCTGCCCAGGGTAGTTCAATATCCTGGGAAGGGCCAGACTATGAGAGCCCCATGGGCTGCTGGGTAGCTGCAGAGGTGAGCTCCATACCCTGGGAGGGACTTGAACACAAGAGCCCCGTGGGCTGTGGGGTGCGGGATGCAGCCCAGGTGAGCTCCATATCCTGGGATTGGCCTGACCACGAGAGCCCCATGGGCTGCTGGAGACGTGGTAAAGGATATCAGGACAGTCAGTGAAGCCACCGAGGATCTACATCCAGTAGCTCCTATTTCCTACACCCTGCTGGAAATTCTACCATCCACCATGCCATGGCATTCTGTATTAGACTTCAATGATGCCTTCTTCTGTATTCCATTCATCTCAGAGTCACAAGAATTTTTGGCTTGTGAGTGGCAGGACACAACATGCAACAAAACCAATAATGCTGGGCCGTCCTGCCCCAATGGTTCAAAAATCCCCACACCATCATTGGGGAAATGACCTCTAAACACCTAAACGTTCTACCTCTGTAAAAGGGAACCCTCCTTCAATGTGCAGATGACATTCTGATCGCCAGGCCTACTAAAGACGCCTCGGAACTACCTAGCCAAGAAAGGATAGAAGGTGTCCAAGAAAAAGGCTCAAATATCCCAGGCTCAGGTGACATGCCTGGGCTTCATCCTCACAGATATTTGGAGAAACGCATCCCAGGATAGGGAAGAAGCCATTTGCAGCCTTACCTCTTCTAAAACTAGAAGACAGCTTAGGGGTTCCTGGGGAGGCCAAGGTTTTCTGCATCTGGATCCCTAACTACAGTCTAATAGCTGGGCCTCTACATGAAACACTGACACGAAAAGATGATGATCTTTTTGAATAGAATCCAGAAGCAGCCTTTCAAGAATGGAAAGAGCAGTCAATTCAGATCCTTGCCCAGGAACTCGCTAATTTAGCTAAACCCTTTGACCTTTACATACGCAGTCAAAGGTTAATCGCCCTTGGAGCCTTAGTGCAAAAACTGGGACCACTTAAAATGGAGCAACACAAGAATGCCCTTCAGGTATGATAAACTATGGTCACCAAGGGCTTTGCCCACCAACTCATCAGGCCAGGATACTGGGGTATCTAAAAAGCTGGAAATCAGCAGCCCACAAGGCCAGCTCCTTCCTAAGGGAATAGGACCCCACGTGGTGATCCTAACCACCCATCATATCCTGAAGATGCAGGGGTCGCTCTGTGGACACACTGACCTCGAGTGAGGAGGCCCTCCAACTCCTACCTCCAGAGAGAAAAATGGGGGCAACGTGTCCCCAAGATGACTCGTGTGACCATCACTTGACCTGGAGTTTCTCTCAGAAAACAAGAAGACTGTGCCCCGAAAGAGCAGACTACTGCTTGCAGGACTTACTTCACAAAGAGGGGAGCTAATAAGCTTGGCGTGGGAAACGTATATCACGCTTTCACCATAGAAAACCCTACAGACACCACGGTGATGGTGGCCAATATGACCGGCTGGACTGCTGGCTACTTCTAAAGGCCGTTGACTCAGTGGACGTCATGGTCCTGTATCACCACTGACCCTGGACTGTCTGGGAGTTGCACGGGCAGGGTTCTGACACATGGTGCTGTTTGTACATTAATTCAGGGACCTAATTAAAGAAAGCACAGACTACTGGTCAGAGCATTGTGATGACAAGTGTTATGGAACATTGGGATCACAAGGGTTTGGAGCATTGTGATGATAGAAGTCATGGATCATTTTGTTTTCAAGGAGCATGGAGCATTGGGATGACAAGGGCATGAATCAATGTGATCCCAAAGTTCATGGAGGATTTTGATGACAATGGTAAGGGAGGATTGTGATGACAAGCAAATGGAGCATTTTGATGACAAGGTCATGTAGCATTTTGCTGACACAGGCATGGAGCATTGTGATGATAAGGGTCATAGAGCACTGTGATGAGAAGCATCACGGATCATTGTGATTATAGGGGTCATGGAGCATTGGGATGACAAGGGCATGGATCATTGTGATGACAAGTGTCATGGAGAATTGGGCTGAAAATGTTCATGGAGCATTGTGCTGACTAGGGAATGGAGCACTGTGATGACAAGAGTCCCAGATCACTGTGTTGTCAGGGGTCATGGAGCGTTGTTATGACAGTGGTCATGGAGCATTGTGATGATAGGGATCATGAAGCATTGTGATGAGAAGTTCCTGGAGAATTGGACTGAAAATGATCAGGAAGTATTGTGAGGACAGGGGTCATGGAGCATAGTGATGACAAGGGAATGGAGCACTGTGATGAAAAGTTCCTGGAGAATTGTGATGAGAAGACCATGGAGCCTTGTAATAACAAGTCTCATGGAGCATTCTGATGAAAAGGGGCATGGAGTATTGTGATTACAGGGGTCTTGGGGCATTGTGATGACAAGGGCATGGAGCATTGTGATTACAGGTGACTTGGAGCATTGTGATGAAATTGGCATGGATCATTGTTATGAAAATGGTATGGAGCCTTGTCATGACAGTGTTCCAGGAGCATACTGATGACAAGTGTCAGGGAGCATTGTGATGACAAGTGTATAGAGCACTGTGATGACAAAGGTCATGGAGCACTGTGATGAGAAGTCCATGGATAATTGTGATGATGAGCGTCAAGGGACGTTGTGATGATTAGTGTTATGGAACATTGTGATCACAAGGATTTGGAGCATTGTGATGAGATAGATCATCGAATATTTTGATTTCATTGTGATGACAATAGCCTGAAGCATTATGATGATGGTCATGGTGCATTTTGATGACAGGGTTCATGGAGCATTGAGATGCAAAGGGGCATGGATCATTGTGATTAGAGGGTTCATGGACCATTGTGATGACAATGGCATTGAGCATTGAGATGCCAAGGGTCATGGAGCCTTGTGATGACAAAGGTCATGGAGCATTTTGATGACAAGGGCGTGGTACATTGTGATGAGAAGGGCAGGGAGCATTGTGATGACAGGGTTATAGAGCAATTTGATGAAAAGGGTCATGGAATATTTTGATGACAGGTGTTATGGTACATTGTGATGTCAGGGGTCATTGAGCATTTTGAGGAAAAGTGTTATGGAGCATTTTGATGACAGGGGTTATGGAACATTGTGATGTCAGGGATCATCGAACTTTGTGATGATAAGTGCATGTAGCATTGCAAAGACAGAAGTAATGGAACATTTTGATGACAGGGGTGAGGGAGTATTGTGATGAATAGTGATGTAACATTGTGATATCAGTGTTGAGAGAGCATTTTGATGAGAAGTGCATGGAGCATTGTGATGACAAGTTTTATGGAGCATTGTGGTGACAAGATTGTGGAGCACAGTGATGAAAAGTGCAGGGTGCATTGTGATGACATGGGTCATGGAACACTGTGCTGACAAGCGCATGGAGCATTGTGATGACCAGGTCATGCAGTATTGTGAAGACAGGTGTCCGGGAGCATTGGGAGGACATATGTAATGGCCCATTGCGATGACAATGGCATGGAGCATTGTGATGCCAAATGTCATGGATCATTGTGATGACAATGGCTTGCAACATTGTTATGACAAGTGTCAGGGAGCATTGTGCTGACAAGTGCATGGAGAATTGTGATGACAAGGGTCATGGAGCATTCTGATGACAACCTTGTGGAGTATTTTGTTGACAATGGCATGGAGCATTGTGATGAAAACGGCATGGGACATTGTGATGAAAAACGCATGGAGCCTTTTCGTGACAGGGTTCAAGGAGCATTCTGATGACAAGTGTCAGGGAGCATTGTGATGACAAGTGTATTGAGAATTGTGATGACAAATGTCATGGAGCATTGTGATGAAAAGGGCATGGAGTATTGTGATGACAGGCATCATGGAGCGTTTTGATGACAAGTGTTATGGAACATTGTGATCACAAGGGTTTGGATCATTGTTATGACAAAGGTCATGGATCATTTTGATTTCAAGGAGCATGGAGCATTGTGATGACAAGGGCATGAAGCAATGTGATCCCAAAGTTCATGGAGGATTGTGATGACAATGGATATGGAGTATTGCGATGACAAACGCATAGAGCATTGTAATGACAAGGTCATGTAGCATTTTGCTGACAAAGGCATGGAGCATTTTGATGACAGGTGTCATGGAGCACAGTGATGAAAGCGTCATGGATCATTGTGAATATAGGGGTCATGGAGCATTGGGATGACAAAGGCATGGATCATTGTGATGACAAGGGTCATGGAGCACTGGGCTGAAAATGTTCATGGAGTGTTGTGATGACAGGCGTCATGGAGCATTGTGATAACTAGGGAATGGAGCATTGTGAGGACAAGAGTCCCGTATCATTGTGTTGTCAGGAGTCATGGAGTGTTGTGATGACAGTGGTCATGGAGATTTGTGATATTGGCCATGGAGCATTGTGATGAGTAGGTCGTGAAGCATTGGGCTGAAAATGTTCATGGATTATTGTGATGAGAGGGGTCATGGAGCATTGTGATGACAAGGGTATGGAGCATGGTGATGACAAGTTCCTGGAGCATTGTGATGAGAAGACCATTGATAATTGTGATGACGAGCGTCATGGGGCATTGTGATAACAAGTGATATGGAGTATTGTGATCAAAAGGGTTTGTAGCATTGTTATGACAGAGGTCATGGAGCATTTTGATTTCATTGTGATGACAATAGCATGAAGCATTATGATGATGGGCATGGTGCATTGTGATGACAGGGTTCATGGATCATTGAGATGAAAAGGGGCATAGAGCATTGTGATTACAGGGTTCTTGGACCACTGTGATGAGAAGGGTCATGGAGCTTTGTGATGACAAGGCCATGGAACATCGTGATGGCAGGGGTCATGGAGCATTGTTATGTTAGGCGTAATGGAGCATTCTGACGGCAAGGGCGTGGAGCATTGTGATGAGAAGGCCATGGAGCATTCTGATGACATGTGTCATGGAGCTTTGTGAAGACAAGGGCCTGGAGCAACGTGATGAGAGCGTTCATGGAGCATTGTGATGACAATGACATGGAGCATTGTGATGCCAAAATTCATGGATCTTTGTGATGAAAAAAGTCATGGAGCATTTTGATAGCAAGGGCGTTGTTCATTGTGATGAGAAGGGCAGGGAGCATTGTGATGACAGGGTCATGGAGCAATTTGATGAAAAGTGTCATGGAACATTTTGATGACAGGTGTTATGGAACATTGTGATGTCAGGGGTCATTGAACATTGTGATGATAAGTGCATGTAGCATTGTGATGACTGGAGTCATGGAACATTGTGATGACAGGGGTGAGGGAGTATTGTGACAAATAGTGATGTAGCATTGTGATATCAGTGGTGAGAGAGCATTTTGATGAGAAGTGCATGGAGCATTGTGATGACAAATTTTAAGGAGAATGTGATGACAAGATTGTGGAGCACTGTGATGACAAGCGCATGGTGCATTGTGATGACATGTGTCATGGAGCATTGTGCTGACAAGCACATGGAGCACTGTGGTGGCAAGGGTCAAAGAGCATTTTGATGAAAAGTTCATGGAGCTTTATGTTTAAAATGTCACAGAGACTGTTGATGATGAGGGCATGGACCATTGTGATGACAAAGGTCATGAATCATTGTGATGACTGGAGTCATGGAGCATGGTGATGACCGGGGTCATGGAGCATTGTGATAACAAGGGCATGGAGCATTGTGATGACAAGGGCATGGAACATTGGTCTAATAAGTTTCATGGATTATTGCGATGACAGTTGGAATGGCGCATTGTGATGACAAGGGCATGGAGCATTGTGATGACCAGGTCATGCAGTATTGTGAAGACAGGTGTCAGGGAGCATTGTGATGACATATGTAATCGCCCATTTGGATGACAATGGCATGGAGCATTGTGATGCCAAGTGTCATGGAGGATTCTGAAGACAAAGGTAATTGTGCACTGTGATGACAATGGCTTGGAGCATTGTGATGACAAGGGCCAGGGAGCATTGTGCTGACAAGTGCATGGAGAATTGTGATGACAAGGGTCATGGAGCACTCTGTTGACAAGCTTGTGGTGTATTTTGATGAAAATGGCATTGAGAATTTTGATGAAAACGGCATGGGGCATTGTGCTTAAAAAGGCAGGGAGCTTTTTCGTGACAGGGTGCAAGGAGAATTCTGAAGAAAAGTGTCAGGGAGCATTGTGAGGACAAGTGTATTGAGAATTGTGATGACAAAGTTCATGTAGCATTGTGATGATAAGGGCATGGATTATTGTGATGACAGGCATCATGTAGCGTTGTGATGACAAGTGTTATGGAACTCTGTGATCACAAGTGTTTGGAGCATTGTGATGAGAGATGTCATGGATCATTTTGATTTCAAGGAGCATGGAGCATTGTGATGACAAGGGCATGAAACAATGGTATCCCAAGTTTCATGGAGGATTGTGATGACAATGGAAATGGAGTATTGTGATGAAAAGCGCATAGAGCATTGTAATGACAAGGTCAAGTAGCATTTTGCTGACAAAGTCATTGATCATTGTGATGAAATGTGTCATGGAGCACTGTGATGACAAGCGTCACGGAGCATTGTGAATACAGAGGTCATGGAGCATTGGGATGACAAGGGCATGGATTATTGTGATGACAAGTGTCATGGAGCACTGGGCTGAAAATGTTCATGGAGTGTTGTGATGACAGGCGTCATGGAGCATTGTGATGACTAGGGAATGGAGCATTGTGATGACAACAGTCCCGGATCATTGTGTTGTCAGGTGCCATGGAGTGATGTGATGACAGTGTTCATGGAACATTGTGATGATATTGGCCATGGAGCATTGTGATGAGTATGTCGTGGAGCATTGGGCTGAAAATGTTCATGGATTATTGTGATGACAGGGGACATGGAGCATTGTGATGACAAGGGAAAGGAGCATGGTGCTGACAAGGTCCTGGAGCATTGTGATGAGAAGACCATGGAGACTTGTGATGACAAGTCTCATGGAGCATTCTGATGAAAAGGGGCATGGAGCATTGTGATTACAGGGTTCTTGGAGCATTGTGATGACTAGGGCATGGAGCATTGTGATGAGAAGGCCATAGAGCATTCTGAAGACATGCGTCATGGAGTTTTTTGATGACAAGGGCATGGAGCATTGTGATTACAGGGGTCTAGGAATATTGTGATGACAAGGGCATGAAGCATTGTGAGGAGAAGAACAAGGAGCATTCTGATGGCCTGCGTCATTGAGCTTTGTGATGACAAGGGCATGGAGCATCGAGATTACATGTGTCTTGGAGCATTGTGAGGAAAAGGACATGGATTATTGTGATGAAAAAGGCATGGAGCCTTGTCATGACAGGATTCACGGAGCATACAGACAACAAGTGTCAGGGAGCATGTTGATGACAAGTGTATTGAGCATTGTGAGGACAAAAGTCATGGAGCATTGTGATGAGAAGACCATTGATAATTGTGATGACGAGCATCATGGGGCATTGTGATGACAAGTGATATGTAATATTGTGATCACAAGGGTCTGGAGGATTGTTATGACAGAGGTCATGGAGCATTTTGATTTCATTGTGATGACAATAGCATGAAGCATTATGATGATGGGCATGGTGCATTGTGATGACAGGGTTCATGGATCATTGAGATGAAAAGGGTCATAGAGCATTGTGATTACAGGGTTCTTGGAGCATTGTGATGAGATGGGTCATGGAGCTTTGTGATGAAAAGGCCATGGAACATCGTGATGGCAGGGGTCATGGAGCATTGTTATGACAGGGGTAATGGAGCACTGTGATGACAAGGGCAAAGAGCGTTGTGAGGAGAATGACATGGAGCATTGTGATGACATGCGTCAAGGTGCATTGTGCTGAGAAAGGCATAGAGCATTGTGATGACAAGGGTCCAAGAGCATTGTGATGAAAAGTTAATGGAGCATTGTGGTTAAAAAGTCACAGAGACTGTTGATGATGAGCGCATGGACCATTGTGATGAAAAAGGTCATGAAGCATTGTGATGACTGGAGTCACGGTGCATTGTGATGATAGGGGTCATGGAACATTGTGATAATAAGTGCATGGAGCATTGTGATGACCAGGTGTTGCAGTTTTGGGAAGACAAGTGTCAGGGAGCATTGTGATGACATATGTAATGGCCCATTGTGATGACAATGGCATGGAGCATTGTGATGCCAAATGTCATGGATCATTGTGATGACAATGGCTTGCAACATTATGATGACAAGTGTCAGGGAGCATTGTGCTGAAAAGTGCATGGAGAATTGTGATGACAATGGTCATGGAGCATTCTGATGACAAGCTTGTGGAGTATTTTGATGACAATGGCATGGAGCATTGTGATGAAAACGGCATGGGGCATTGTGATGAAAAAGGTATGGAGCCTTTTCGTGACAGGGTTCAAGGAGCATTTTGACGACAAGTGTCAGGGAGCATTGTGATGACAAGTGTATTGAGAATTGTGATGACAAATGTCATGGAGCATTGTGATGAAAAGGGCATGGAGTATTGTCATGACAGGCATCATGGAGCGTTGTGATGACAAGTGCTATGGAACATTGTGATCACAAGGGTTTGGAGCATTGTGATGACAGAGGTCATGGATCATTTTGATTTCAAGGAGCATGGAGCATTGTGATGGCAAGGGCATGAAGCAATGTGATCCCAAAGTTCATGGAGGGTTGTGATGACAATGGAAATGGAGTATTGTGATGACAAGCGCATAGAGCATTGTAATGACAAGGTCATGTAGCATTTTCCTGACAAAGGCATGGAGCATTGTGATGACAGGTGTCATGGAGCACTGTGATGACAGGCGTCACGTAGCATTGTGAATACAGGGGTCATGGAGCATTGGGATGACAAGGGCATGGATCATTGTGATGACAAGCGTCATGGAGCATTGGGCTGAAAATATTCATAGATTATTGTGATGACAGGGGTCATGGAGCATTGTGATGACAAGGGAATGGAGCATGGTGATGACCAGGCCCTGGAGCATTGTGATGAGAAGTCCATGGAGACTTGAGATGACAAGTCTCATGGAGCATTCTGATGAAAATTGTCATGGAGCATTGTGATTACAGGAGTCTTGGAGCACTGTGATGACTAGGGCATGGAGCACTGTGATGAGAAGGCCATGGAGCATTCTGATGACATGCGTCATGGAGTTTTGTGATGACAAGGGCATGGAGCATTGTGATTACAGGGATCTTGGCGCATTGTGAAGAAAAGGTCATGGATCATTTTGATGAAAACGGCATGGAGCCTTGTCATGATAGGGTTCAAGGAGCATACTGATGACAAGTGTCAGGGAGCATTGTGATGACAAGTGTATTGAGCATTGTGATTACAAAGATCATGGAGCATTGTGATAAGAAGACCATGGATAATTGTGATGATGAGCGTCATGGGAAGTTTTGATGATAAGTGTTATGCAACATTGTGATCACAAGGGTTTGGAGCATTATGATGACAGAGATCATGCAGAATATTGATTTCACTGTGATGACAATAGCTTGAAGCATTATGATGATGGGCATGGTGCATTGTAATGACAGGTTTCATGGAGCATTGAGATGAAAAGCGGCAAGGATCATTGTGATTACAAGGGTCTTGGAGCATTGTGATGACAAGGGCATGGAGCATTGTCATGAGAAGGTCATGGAACATTCTGATGACATGCGTCATGGAGCTATGTGATGACAAGGGAATGGATCATTGTGATTTCAGGGGTGTTGAGCATTGTGATGAGAAGTGTCATGGAACCTTGTGATGACTAGGCCGTGGAACATTGTGATGGCGGTGGTCATGGTGCATTGTTATGACAGGGGTAATGGAGCATTGTGATGAGAAGGGTATGGAATATTGGTCTGAAATGTTTCATGGATTATTGTGAGGAGAGTGGGCATGGAGCATTGTGATGACAAGTGCACGGAACACTGTGATACATGTGTCATGCAGGACTGTAATGAAAAGGGCATGGAACATTGTGATGAGAAGGGCATCGAGCATTGTGATGACAAGTGTCATAGAGCTTTGTGATGACAAGGGCATGGAGGAATGTGATGAGAGGGTTCATGGAGCATTGTGATGCCAAGGGTCATGGAGCTTTGTGATGACAAGTCATGCAGCATTTTGATGACAAGGGCTTGGTTCATTGTGATGAGAAGGGCAGGGAGCATTTTGATGACCGGGTCAGGCATCAATTTGATAAAAAGTGTAATGGAATATTTTGATGGCAGGGGATATAGAACATTGTGATGTCAGGGGTCTTGGAGCTTTGGGATGAAAAGTGTCATGGAGCATTTTGATGACAGGGGTTATGGAACATTGTGATGTCAGGGGTCATGGTACATTGTGATGATAAAAGGATGTAGCATTGTGATGACAGGGTCATGGAACACTGTGATTACAGGGGTGAGGACGTACTGTGATGACTAGTGATGGAACATTGTGATATCTCATGTGAGAGAGCATTTGGATGAGAAGTGCATGGAGCATTGTGTTTACAAGGTTTATGGAGCATAGCGATGACAAGGTTGTGGATCACTGTGATGAAAAGTGCATGGAACATTGTGATGACAAGGGTCATGGAGCCTTGTTCTGACAAAGACATGGAGCATTGTGATGACAAGGGTCACGGAGCATTGTGATGAAAAGTTCATGGGGCATTGTGGTTACAAAGGTCACAGAGCCTTGTGATGATGCGGGCATGGACCATTGTGATGACAAACATTATGAAGCATTGTGATGACTGGAGTCACGGAGTATTGTGATGACAGGGTTCATGGAGCATTGTGATGACAAAGGCATGGAGCATTGTGATGACAGGGGCATGGAGCATTGGTCTGACAAGTTTCATAGATTATTGTGATGACAGTGGATATGGTGCACTGTGATGACAAGGCCATGGAGCATTGTGATGACAAGGGCATGGAGTATTGTGAAGACAGGTGTCAGGGAGCATTTTGATGACATAGGTCATGGTCCATTGCGATGACAATGGCATGGAGCATTGTGATGCCAAATGTAATGGAGGATTGTGATGACAAATATAATGGAGCATTGTGATGACTAGGGCTTGGAGCATTATGATGACAAGGGCCATTGAGAATTTTCATGACAATGTCGTGAAGCATTGTGCTGACAAACTCCTGGAGCATTGTGATGAGAAAACCATGGAGCCTTGTGATGACAGGTCTCATGGAGCATACTGATGAAAAGGGGCATGGAGCATTCTGATTACAGGGGTCTTGGAACATTGTGATAACAAGGGCATGGAGCATTGTGATGACAAGGGCATGGAGTATTGTGATGACAGGCATCATGGAGCTTAATGATGACAAGTGTTATGGATCATTGTGATCACAAGGGTTTGGAGAATTGCGATGACAGAGGTCATGGATCATTTTGATTTCAAGGAGCATGGAGCATTGTGATGACTAGGGCATGAAGCATTGTGATCCCAAGGTTCTTGGAGGATTGCGATGACAATGGTAATGGAGTATTGTGATGAAAAGCGCATAGAGCATTTTAATGACAAGGTCCTGTAGCATTTTACTGACAAAGGCATGGAGCATTGTGATGACAGGTGTCATGGAGCACTGTGATGACAAGCGTCACAGAGCACTGTGAATACAAGGGTCATGGAGCATTGGTATGACAAGGGCATGGATCATTGTGATGACAATTATCATGGAGCATTGTGCTGAAAACGTTCATGGAGTATTGGGATGACAGGGGTCAGGGAGCATTGTGATTACAGGGGTCTTGGAGCATTGTGATGACAAGAGTCCCGGATCATTGTGTTGTCAGGTGTCATGGAGTCTTGTGATGACAGTGGTCATGGAGCATTGTGATGATATTGGTCATGGAGCATTGTGATGAGAAGATCATGTAGCATATTGCTGAAAATATTCATGGAGTATTGTGATGACATGGGTCATGGAGCATTCTGATGACAAGGGAATGGAGCATGTTGATGAGAATGTCCTGAAGCATTGTGATGAGATGACCATGGAGACTTGTGATGACAAGTCTCATGGAGCATTCTGATGAAAAGGGGCATGGAGCATGGTGATTACAGGGGTCTTGGAGCATTGTGATGACAAGGGCATGGAGCATTTTGTGGAGAAGGCCATGGAACATTCTGATGGCATGTGTCATGGAGCTTTGTGATGACAAGGGCATGTAGCTTTGTGATTACAGGGGTCTTGGAGCATTGTGATGACAAGGGTCATGGAGCCTTGTGATGACAAGGCTGTGGAACATTGTGATGGCAGGTATCTTGGAGCATTGTTATGACAGAGGTAATGGATCATTGTGATGAGAAGGGCATTGAGCATTGGTCTGAAATGTTTCATGGATTATTGTGATGAGAGTGGACATGGAGCATTGTGATGAGAAGGGCACGGTACACTGTGATACATGGGTCATGGGGGATTGTAATGAAAAGGGCATGGAGCATTGTGATGAGAAGGGCATCGAGCATTGTGATGGCAAGTGTCATGGATCTTTGTGATGACAAGGGCATGGAGCAATGTGATGAGAGGGTTCATGGAGCATTGTGATGACAATGTCATGGAGCATTGTGATGCCAAGGGTCATGGAGCTTTGTGATGACAATGGTCATGGAACCTTTTGATGAAAAGGGTGTGGTGCATTGTGTTGAGAATGGCAGGGAGCATTTTGATGACATGGTCATGCAGCAATTTGATGAAAATTGTAATGGAATATTTTGATGACATTGGTTATAGAACATTGTGATGCCAGGGATCATGGAACTTTGCGATGAAAAGGGTGATGGAGCATTTTGATGACAGGGGTTTAGGATCATTGTTATGTCAGGGGTCATGGAACATTGTGCTGATAAGGGGTTGTAGCATTGTGATGACAGGGGTCATGGAACATTGTGATAACCGGGGTGAGGGAGGATTGTGATGACTAGTGATGGAACATTGTGATATCTCATGTGAGAGAGCATTTGGATGATAAGTGCATGGAACATTGTGATTACAAGGTTTATGGAGCATAGCGATGACAAAGTTGTGGATCATTGTGATGAAAAGCACATGGCACATTGTGATGACAAGGGTCATGGAGCATTGTTCTGACAAAGACACGGAGCATTGTGATGACAAGGTTCACGGAGCATTGTGATAAAATGTTCATGGAGCATTGTGGTTACAAATGTCACAGAGCCTTGTGTTGAGGTGGGCATGGACCGTTCTGATGACAAACGTTATTACGCATTGTGATGAATGGACTCACGGAGCATTGTGATGACAGGAGTCATGGAGCATTGTGATGACAAGCGCATGGAGCATTGCTCTAATAAGTTTCAGGGATTATTATGATGACAGTGGGAATGGAGCATTGTGATGACAAGGGCATGGAGCACTGTGATGACCAGGTCATGCAGTATTATGAAGAGAGGTGTCAGGGAGCATTGTGATGACATATGTAATGGCCCATTGTGATGAAAATGGCATGGAGCATTGTGATGCCAAGTGTCATGGAGGATTCTGATGACAAAGGTAATGGAGCATTGTGATGACAATGGCTTGGAGCATTGTGATGACAAGGGTCAGGGAGCATTGTGCTGACAAGTGCATGGAGAATTGTGATGACAAGGGTCATGGAGCATTCTGATGACAAGCTTGTGGAGTATTTTGATGACAATGGCATGGAGCATTGTGATGAAAATTGCATGGGGCTTTGTGATGAAAATGACATGGAGCCTTTTCGTGACAGGGTTCAAGGAGCATTCTAATGACAAGTGTCAGGGAGAATTGTGATGACAAGTGTATTGAGAAATATGATGACAAAGGTCATGGAGCATTGTGATGAAAAGGGCATGGAGTATTGTGATGACAGGCATCATGGATCGTTGTGATGACAAGTGTTATGGAACATTGTGATCACAAGGGTTTGAAGCATTGTGATGACAGAGGTCATGGATCATTTTGAGTTCAAGGTGCATGGAGCATTGTGATGACAAGCGCATGAAGCAAAGTGATCCCAAGGTTCATGGAGGATTGTGATGACAGTGGTAATGGAGGATTGTGATGACAAGCGCATAGAGCATTGTAATGACAAGGTCATGTAGCATTTTGCTGACAAAGGCATGGAGCATTGTGATGACAGGTGTCATGGAGCACTGTGATGACAAGCATCAAGGAGCATTGTGAATACAGGGGTCATGGAGCATTGGGATGACAAGGGCATGGATCATTGTGATGACAAGGGTCATGGAGAATTGGGCTGAAAATGTTCGTGGAGTATTGTGATGACAGGTGTCATGGAGCATTGTGATTACAGGGGTCTTGGAGCATTGTGATGATACTGGTCATGGAGCATTGTGATGAGAAGGTCATGGAGCATTGGGCTGAAAATATTCATGGAGTATTGTGATGACAGTGGTCATGGAGGATTGTGAAGACAAGGGAATGTAGCGTGGTGATGACAAGGTCCTGAAGCATTGTGATGAGAAGACCATGGAGACTTGTGATGACAATTCTCATGGAGCATTCTGATGAAAAGGGGCATGGAGCATTGTGATTACAGGGGTCTTGGAGCATTGTGATGACAAGGGCATGGAGCACTGTGAGGAGAAGGCCATGAAACATTCTGATGACATGCGTCATGGAGCTTTGTGATGACAAGGGCATGGAGCATTGTGATTAGAGTGATCTTGGAGCATTGTGATGACAAGGGTCATGGAGCCTTGTGATGGCAAGGCCGTGGAACATTGTGATGGCAGGGGTCATGGAGCATTGTTATGACAGAGTTAATGGAGCACTGTGATGAGAAGGGCATTGAGCATTGGTCTGAAATATTTCTTGGATTACTGTGATGAGAGTGGGCATGGAGAATTGTGATGACAAGGGCACCGTACACGGTGATACGTGGGTCATGGGGGATTGTAATGACAAAGGCATGGAGCATTTTGATGAGAAGGGCATCGAGCATTGTGATGACAAGTGTCATGGAGATGTGTGATGACAAGTGCATGGAGCAATGTGATGAGAGTGTTCATTGAGCACTGTGATGACAATAACATGGAGCATTGTGATGCTAAGTGTCATGCAGCTTTGTGATGACAAAAGTCATGGAGCATTTTGATGACAAGGGTGTGGTGCATTGTGTTGAGAAGGGCAGAGAGCATTTTGATGACATGGTCATGCAGCAATTCGATGAAAATTGTAATGGAACATTTTGACGACAGGGGTTATAGAACATTGTGATGCCAGGGGTCATGGAGCTTTGCGATGAAAAGGGTGATGGAGCATTTTGATGACAGGGGTTATGGAACATTGTGATGTCAGGGGTCATGGAACATTGTGCTGATAAGGGGTTGTAGCATTGTGATGACAGGGGTCATGGAACATTGTGATAACCGGGGTGAGGGAGGATTGTTATGACTAGTGATGGAACATTGTGATATCTCATGTGAGAGAGCATTTGGATGATAAGTGCATGGAGCATTGTGATTACAATGTTTATGGAGCATAGCGATGACAAGGTTGTGGATCATTGTGATGAAAAGCACATGGCACATTTTGATGACAAGGGTCATGGAGCATTGTTCTGACAAAGACATGGAGCATTGTGATGACAAGGTTCACGGAGCATTGTGATGAAATGTTCATGGAGCATTGTGGTTACAAATGTCACAGAGCCTTGTGTTGAGGCGGGCATGGACCGTTCTGATGACAAACGTTATGAAGCATTATGATGACTGGACTCACGGTGCACTGTGATGACAGGAGTCATGGAGCATTGTGATGACAAGCGCATGGAGCATTGCTCTAATAAGTTTCAGGGAATATTGTGATGACAGTGGGAATGGAGCATTGTGATGACAAGGGCATGGAGTATTGTGATGACCAGGTCATGCAGTATTTTGAAGAGAGGTGTCAGGGAGCATTGTGATGACATCTGTAATGGCCCATTGTGATGACAATGGCATGGAGCATTGTGATGCCAATTGTCATGGAGGATTCTGATGACAAAGGTCATGGAGCATTGTGATGACAATGGCTTGGAGCATTGTGATGACAAGGGTCAGGGAGCATTGTGCTGACAAGTGCATGGAGAATTGTGATGACAAGGGTCATGGAGCATGCTGATGACAAGCTTGTGGAGTATTTTGATGACAATGGCATGGAGCATTGTGATGAGAAGGGCATGAAGCAAAGTGATCCCAAGGTTCATGGAGGATTGTGATGACATTGGTAATGGAGTATTGTGATGACAAACGCATAGAGCATTGTAATGACAATGTCATGTAGCATTTTGCTGACAAAGGCATGGAGCATTGTGATGACAGGTGTCATGGAGCACTGTGATGACAAGCGTCACAGAGCCTTGTGAATACAGGGGTCATGGAGCATTGGGATGACAAGGGCATGGATCATTGTGATGACAAGGCTCATGGAGCATTGGGCTGAAAATGTTCATGGAGTATTGTGATGACAGGGGTCATGGAGCATTGTGATTACAGGGGTCTTGGAGCAATGTGATGACAAGAGTCCCAGATCACTGTGTTGTCAGGTGTCATGGAGTGTTGTGATGACAGTGGTCATGGAGCATTGTGATGATATTGGTCATGGAGCATTGTGATGAGAAGATCATGTAGCATATTGCTGAAAATATTCATGGAGTATTGTGATGACATGGGTCATGGAGCATTCTGATGACAAGGGAATGGAGCATGGTGATGAGAATATCCTGGAGCATTGTGATGAGATGACCATGGAGACTTGTGATGACAAGTCTCATGGAGCATTCTGAGGAAAAGGGGCATGGAGCATTGTGATTACAGGGGTCTTGGAGCATTGTGATGACAAGGGCATGGAGCATTTTGAGGAGAAGGCCATGGAACATTCTGATGGCATGTGTCATGGAGCTTTGTGATGACAAGGGCATGTAGCTTTGTGATTACAGGGGTTTTGTGGCATTGTGATGACAAGGTCATGGAGCCTTGTGATGACAACGCTGTGGAACATTGTGATGGCAAGTATCATGGAGCATTGTTATGACAGAGGTAATGGATCATTATGATGAGAAGGGCATTGAGCATTGGTCTGAAATGTTTCATGGATTATTGTGATGAGAGTGGACATGGAGCATTGTGATGAGAAGGGCACGGTACACTGTGATACATGGGTCATGGGGGATTGTAATGACAACGGCATGGAGCATTGTGATGAGAAGGGCATCGAGCATTGTGATGGCAAGTGTCATGGATCTTTGTGATGACAAGGGCATGGAGCAATGTGATGAGAGGGTTCATGGAGCATTGTGGTGACAATGTCATGGAGCATTGTGATGCCAAGGGTCATGGAGCTTTGTGATGACAAAGGTCATGGAGCATTTTGAAGACAAGGGTGTGGTGCATTGTTTTGAGAAGGGCAGGGAGCATTTTGATGACATGGTCATGCAGCAATTTGATGAAAATTGTAATGGAACATTTTGACGACAGGGGTTTTGAACATTGTGATGCCAGGGGTCATGGAGCTTTGCGATGAAAAGGGTGATGGAGCATTTTGTTGAGAGGGGTTATGGAACATTGTGATGTCAGGTGTCATGGAACATTGTGCTGATAAGGAGATGTAGCATTGTGATGACAGGGGTCATGGAACATTGTGATAACCGGGGTGAGGGAGGATTGTGATGACTAGTGATGGAAAATTGTGATATCTCATGTGAGAGAGCATTTGGATGAGAAGTGCATGGAGCATTGTGATTACAAGGTTTATGGAGCATAGCGATGACAAGGTTGTGGATCATTGTGATGAAAAGCACATGGCACATTTTGATGACAAGGGTCATGGAGCATTGTTCTGACAAAGACATGGAGCATTGTGATGACAAGGTTCACGGAGCATTGTGATGAAATGTTCATGGAGCATTGTGGTTACAAATGTCACAGAGCCTTGTGTTGAGGTGGGCATGGACCCTTCTGATGACAAACTTTATGAAGCAGTGTGATGAATGGAGTCACGGAGCATTGTGATGACAAGCACATGGAGCATTGCTCTAATAAGATTCAGGGATTATTGTGATGACAGTGGGAATGGAGCATTGTGATGACAGGGCATGGAACATTGTGATGACCAGGTCATGCAGTATTGTGAAGAGAGATGTCAGGGAGCATTGTGATGCCATATGTAATGGCCCATTGTGATGACAATGGCATGGAGCATTGTGATGCCAATTGTCATGGAGGATTCTGATGACAAAGGTAATGGAGCATTGTGATGACAATGGCTTGGAGCATTGTGATGACAAGAGTCAGGGGGCATTGTGCTGACAAATGCATGGAGAATTGTGATGACAAGGGTCATGGAGCATTCTGATGACAAGCTTGTGGAGTATTTTGATGAAAATGGCATGGAGCATTGTGATGAAAATTGCATGGGGCTTTGTGATGAAAAATACATGGAGCCTTTTCGTGACAGGGTTCCAGGAGCATTCTGATGACAAGTGTCAGGGAGCATTGTGATGACAAGTGTATTGAGAATTGTGATGACAAAGGTCATGGAGCATTGTGATGAAAAGGGCATGGAGTATTGTGATGACAGGCATCATGGAGCGTTGTGATGACAAGTGTTATGGAACATTGTGATCACAAGGGTTTGAAGCATTGTGATGACAAAGGTCATGGATCATTTTGATTTCAAGGAGCATGGAGCATTGTGATGACAAGGGCATGAAGCAACGTGATCCCAAGGTTCATGGAGGATTGTGATGAAAATGGTAATGGAGTATTGTGATGACAAGCGCATAGAGCATTGTAATGACAGGGTCATGTAGCATTTTGCTGACAAAGGCATGGAGCATTGTGATGACAAGTGTCATGGAGCACTGTGATGACAAGCGTCACGGAGCCTTGTGAATACAGGGGTCATGGAGCATTGGGATGACAAGGGCATGGATCATTGTGATGACAAATGTCATGGAGAATTGGGCTGAAAAGGTTCATGGAGTATTATGATGACAGCGGTCATGAGGCACTGTGATTACAGAGGTCATGGAGAATTTTGATTTCATTGTGCTGACAATAGCTGGAAGCTCTATGATGATGGTCATGATGCATTTTGATGACAGGTTTCAAGGAGCATTGAGATGAAAATGGGCATGGCGCATTGTGATTACATGGGTCTTGGAGCACAGTGATGAAACGGGCATGGAGCATTTTGATGAGAAGTCCATGGAACATTCTGATGACATGTGTCATGGAGCTTTGTGATGTCAAGGGCATGGAGCATTCTGATTAAAGTGGTCTTGGAGCATTGTGATGACAAGTGTCATGGAGCCTTGTGATGAAAAGGCCTTGGAACATTGTGATGACGGGGTTATGGAGCATTGTTATGACAGGTGTAATGGAGCATTGTGATGAGAAGGGCATGGAATTTTGTGATTACAATATTTATGGAGCATTGCAATGACAAATTTGCAGACCTTTCTGATAAAATGTGCGTGGCACAGTGTGAAGACAAGGGTCATTGAGCATTTTTCTGACAAAGGCATGGAGCATTGTGATGACAAGGGTCACGGAGCATTGTGATGAAAAGTGCTTGAATCAATGTGGTTCCAAATGTAACAGAGCCTTGTGATGACGCGGGCATGGACCATTGTGATGACAAATGTTATGAAGCATTGTGATGACTGGAGTCACGGAGCATTGTGATGACAGGGGTCATGGATCATTGTGATGACGAGGGCATGGAGCATTGTGCTGAGAAAGTCATAGAGCATTGTGATGACAAGGGTCAAAGAGCATTGTGATGAAAAGTTCATTGAGAACTGTGGTTAAAATGTCACAGAGACTGTTGATGGTGAGGGCATGGACCATTGTGATGACAAAGGTCATGAAGCATTGTGATGAAAACGGCATGGGGCATTGTGATGACAAGGGCATGGAGCCTTGTCATGACAGTGTTCCAGGAGCATACTGATGACAAGTGTCAGGGAGCATTGTGATGACAAGTGTATTGAGCAGTGTGATGACAAAGATCATGGAGAATTGTCATAAGAAGACCATGGATAATTGTGATGATGAGCGTCATGGGGTGTTGTGATGATAAGTGTTATGGAACATTGTGATCACAAGTGTTTGGAGCATTATGATGACATGGGTCATGCTGAATACTGATTTCACTGTGATGACAATAGCTTGAAGCATTATGATGATGGGCATGGTGCATTGTGATGACAGGGTTCATGGAGCTTTGAGATGAAAAGAGGCATGGATCATTGTGATTACAAGGGTCTTGGAGCATTGTGATGACAAGGGCATGGAGCATTGTGATGAGAAGGCCATAGAACATTCTGATGACATGCGTCATGGAGCTTTGTGATGACAAGGGCATGGAGCATTATGATTTGAGGGGTCTTCAGCATTGTGATGAGAAGTGTCGTGGCACCTTGTGATAACAAGGCCTTGGAACATTGTGATGGCAGGGGTCATGGTGCATTGTTATGACAGGGGTAATGGAGCATTGTGATGAGAAAGATATGGAACATTGGTCTGAAATGTTTCATGGATTATTGTGATGAGAGGGCATGGAGCATTGTGATGACAAGGGCACGGAACACTGTGATACATGTGTCATGCAGGATTGTATTTACAAGGGCATGGAGAATTGTGATGAGAAGGGCATCGAGCATTGTGATGACAAATGTCATGGAGCTTTGTGATGACAAGGGCATGGAGCAGTGTGATGAGAGGTTTCAAGGAACATTGTGATGACAATGACATGGAACATTGTGATGCCAAGAGTCATGGTGCATTGTTACGAGAAGGGCAGGGAGCATTTTGATGACCGGGTCATGCAGCAATTTGATAAAAAGTTTAATGGAACATTTTGAGGGCAGGGGTTATAGAACATTGTGATGTCAGGGGTCTTGGAGCTATGGGATTAAATGGGTCATGGAGAATTTTGATGACAGGGGTTATGGAACATTGTGATGGCAGTGGTCATGGAACATTGTGATGATAAGGGGATGTAGCATTGTGATGACTGTTTCATGGAACATTGTGATTACAGGGGTGAGGGAGTATTGTGATGACTAGTGATGGAACATTTTGATGTCCCTGGTGACACAGCATTTTGATGAGAAGTGCATGGACCACTGTGATTACAAGGTTTATGGAGCATTGCAATGACAAATTTGTGAACCGTTGTGAGGAAATGCACATGGCACATTGTGATGACAATGGTCATGGAGCACTGTTCTGACAAAGACATGGAGCATTGTGATGACAAGGGTCACGGAGAACTGTGATGAAATGTTCATGGAGCACTGAGCTTACAAAGGTCACAGAGCCTTGTGATGACGCGGGCATGGACCATTGTGATGACAAACTTTATGTAGCATTGTGATGACTGAAGTCACGGAGCATTGTGATGACAGGGGTCATGGAGCAGTGTGATGACAAGGGCATGGAGCATTGTGATGACAGGGGCATGGAGCATTGTTCTCAGAAATTTCATAGATTGTTGTGATGACAGTGGGCATGGTGCATTGTGATAACA
Organism: Mesoplodon mirus; assembly: GCF_964341445.2. Taxonomy (NCBI): domain Eukaryota; kingdom Metazoa; phylum Chordata; class Mammalia; order Artiodactyla; family Ziphiidae; genus Mesoplodon; species Mesoplodon mirus. Next base: position 425,892 of record NW_028295717.1, read on the forward strand.
AGTGCATGGAGCATTGTGATGAGAAGGTCATGGAGTACTGTGAAGACTGGTGTCCGGGAACATTGTGATGACATATGTCATGGTCCATTGCAATGACAATGGCATGGAGCATTGTGATGCCAAATGGAATGGAGGATTGTGATGACAAATATAATGGAGCATTGTGATGATTAGGTCTTGGAGCATTATGATGACAAGGGCCACTGAAAATTTTCATCACAAGGTCGTGAAGCATTTTGATGACAATGCCCTAGAGCATTGTGATGACAAAACCATGGAGCCTTGTAATGACCAATCTCATGGAGCATACTGATGAAAACGGGCATGGAGCATTGTGATTACAGGGTCTTGGAACATTGTGATGACAAGGGCATGGAGCATTGTGAGGAGAAGACCAAGGAGCATTCTGATGGCATGCGTCATTGAGCTTTGTGATGACAAGGGCATGGAGCATTGTGATTACATGGGTCTTGGAGCATTGTGATGAAAATAGAGTGGATCATTGTGATGAAAAAATCATGGAGACTTGTCATGACAGGGTTCAAGGAGGATACAGACAACAAGTGTCAGGGAGCATTTTGATGAAAAGGGTATTGAGCATTGTGATGACGAAGGTCATGGAGCATTGTGATGAGAAGACCATGGATAATTTTGATGACGAGCGTCATGGGGCATTGTGATGACAAGTGTTATGGAATATTGTGATCACAAGGGTTTGGAGCATTGTTATGACAGAGGTGATGGAACATTTTGATTTCTTTGTTATGACAATCGCATGAAGCATTATGATGATTGGCATGGTGCACTGTGATGACAGGGTTCATGGATCATTGAGATGAAAAGTGGCATAGAGCACTGTGATTACAGTTTTCTTGGAGCAATGTGATGAGAAGGGTCATGGAGCCTTGTGATGACAAGGCCATGGAACATCGTGATGGCAGGGGTCATGGAGCATTGTTATGACAGGGGAAATGGAGAATTGTGATGGCAAGGGCATGGAGCATTGTGATGAGAAGGCCATGGAGCATTCTGAGGACATGTGGCATGGAGCTTTGTGAAGACAAGGGCATGGAGCAATGTGATGAGAGCGTTCATGGAGCATTGTGATGACAATGACATGGAGCATTGTGATGCCAAGGGTCATGGATCTTTGTGATGACAAAGGTCATGGAGCATTTTGATGGCAAGTGTGTTGTGCAATGTGATGAGAAGGGCAGGGAGCATTCTGATGTCAAGGTCCTGGAGCAATTTGATGAAAAGTGTCATGGAACATTTTGATGACAGGTGTTATGGAATATTGTGATGTCATGGGTCATTGAACATTGTGATGATAAGTGCATGTAGCATTGTGATGACAGGAGTCATGGAACAATGTGATGACAGGGGTGAGGGTGTATTGTGACAAATAGTGATGTAGCATTGTGATATCAGTGCTGAGAGAGCATTTGGATGAGAAGTGCATGGATCATTTTGATGACAAATATTATTGAGCATTGTGATGATAAGATTGTGGAGCACTGTGATGACAAGCGCAAGGTGCATTGTGATGACATGTGTAATGGAGCATTGTGTTGACAAGCGCATGGAGCATTGTGATGACAAGGGTCAAAGAGCATTGTGATGAAATGTTCATGGAGCATTTTGGTTAAAATGGTCACAGAGACTGTTCATGACGAGGGCATTGACCATTGTGATGACAAAGGTCATGAAGCATTGTGATGACGGGAGTCACGGCGCATTGTGATGACAGGGGTCATGGAGCATTGTGATAACAAGGGCATGGAGCATTGTGATGACAAGGTCGTGGAACATTGTTCTAATAAGTTTCATAGATTATTGTGATGACAGTTGGAATGGCGCATTGTGATGACAAGGGCATGAAGCAATGTGATCCCAAAGTTCATGGAGGATTGTGATGAAAATGGAAATGGTGTATTGTGATGACAAGCGCATAGAGCATTGTAATAATAAGGTCATGTAGCATTTTGCTGACAAAGGCATGGAGCATTGTGATGACAGGTGTCATGGAACACTGTGATGACAAGCGTCAAGGAGCATTGTGAATACAGGGGTCATGGAGCATTGGGATGACAAGGGCATGGATCATTGTGATGAAAAGGGTCATGGAGCACTGGGCTGAAAATGTTCATGGAGTGTTGGGATGACCGGGGTCATGGAGCACTGTGATGACTAGGGAATGGAGCATTGTGATGACAATAGTCCCGGATCATTGTGTTGTCAGGTGTCATGGAGTGTTGTGATGACAGTGGTCATGGAGCATTGTGATGATATTGGCCATGGAGCATTGTGATGAGTAGGTCGTGGAGCATTGGGCTGAAAATGTTCATGGATTATTGTGATGACAGGGGTCATGGTGCATTGTGATGACAAAGGAATGGAGCATCGTGATGACAAGGTCCTGGAGCATTGTGATGAGAAGACCATGGAGACTTGTAATGACAAGTCTCATGGAGCATTCTGATGAAAAGGGGCATGGAGCATTGTGATTACAGGGGTCTTGGAGCATTGTGATGACTAGGGCATGGAGCATTGTGATGAGAAGTCCATGAAGCATTCTGAAGACATGCATCATGGAGTTTTTTGATGACAAGGGCATGGAGCCTTGTGATTACAGGGGTTTTGGAACATTGTGATGACAAGGGCATGGAGCATTGTGAAGAGAAGACCAATGAGCATTCTGATGGCCTGAGTCATTGAGCTTTGTGATGACAAGAGCATGGAGCATTGAGATTATATGTGTCTTGGAGCATTGTGATGAAAAGGACATGGATCATTGTGATGAAAAAGGCATGGAGCCTTGTCATGACAGGATTCAAGCAGCATACAGACAACAAGTGTCAGGGAGCATTTTGATGACAAGTGTATTGAGCACTGTGAGGACAAAGGTCGTGGAGCATTGAGATGAGAATACCATTGATAAATGTGATGACGAGCATCATGGTGCATTATGATGACAAGTGATATTGAATATTGTGATCACAAGGGTTTGGAGCATTGTTATGACAGAGGTCATGGAGCATTTTGATTTCATTGTGATGACAATAGCATGAAGCATTATGATGATGGGCATGGTGCATTGTGATGACAGGGTTCATGGATCATTGAGATGAAAAGCGGCATAGAGCATTGTGATTACATGGTTCTTGGAGCATTGTGATGAGAAGGGTCATGGAGCTTTGTGATGACAAGGATATGGAACACCGTGATGGCAGGGGTCATGGAGCATTGTTATGTCAGGTGTAATGGAGAATTCTGATGGCAGGGGCGTGGGGCATTGTGATGAGAAGACCATGGAGCATTCTGATGACATGTGTCATGGAGCTTTTTGAAGACAAGGGAATGGAACAATGTGATGAGAGCGTTCAGGGAGCATTGTGATGACAATGACATGGAGCATTGTGAGGCCAAAGGTCATGGATCTTTGTGATGAAAAAACTCATGGAGAATTTTGATAGCAAGGGCGTAGTGCATTGTGATGAGAAGGGCAGGGAGCATTGTGATGACAGGGTCATGGATCAATTTGATGAAAAGTGTCATGGAACATTTTGATGACAGGTGTTATGGAACATTGTGATGTCAGGGGTCATCGAACATTGTGATGATAAGTGCATGTAGCATTTTGATGACAGGAGTCATGGAAAATTGTGATGACTGGGGTGAGGGAGTATTGTGACAAATAGTGATGTAGCATTGTGATATCAGTGGTGAGAGAGCATTTTGATGAGAAGTGCATGGAGCATTGTGATGACAAATTTTATGGAGCAGTCTGATGACAAGATTGTAGAGCACTGTGATGACAAGCGTATGGTGCATTGTGATGACATGTGTCATGGAGCATTGTGCTGACAAGCACATGGAGCATTGTGATGACGGGTCAAATAGCATTGTGAGGAAAAGTTCATGGAGCATTGTGGTTAAAAAGGTCACAGAGACTGTTGATGACGAGGGCATGGACAATTGTGATGACAAAGGTCATGAAGCATTGTGATGACTGGAGTCACGGAGCATTGTGATGACAGGGGTCATGGAGCATTGTGATAACAAGGGCATGGAGCATTGTGATGACAAGGGCATGGAACATTGGTCTAATAAGTTTCATTGATTATTGCGATGACAGTTGGAATGGCACATTGTGATGACAATGTCATGGAGCATTGTGATGACCAGTTCATGCAGTATTGTGAAGACTGGTGTCAGGGAGCACTGTGATGATATATGTAATGGCCCAGTGTGATGACAATGGCATGGAGCATTGTGATGACAAATGTCATGGAGGATTCTGATGACAAAGATAATGGAGCATTGTGATGACAATGGCTTGGTGCATTGTGATGAAAACGGTCAGGGAGCATTGTGCTGACAAGTGCATGGAGAACTGTGATGACAATGGTAATGGAGCATTATGATGACAAGCTTGTGGAGTGTTTTGATGACAATGGCATGGAGCATTGTGATGAAAATGGCATAGGGTATTGTGATGAAAATCGCATGGAACCTTTTAGTGACAGGGTTCCAGGAGCATTCTGATGACAAGTGTCAGGGAGCATTGTGATGACAAGTGTATTGAGAATTGTGATGACAAAGGTCATGGATCATTGGGATGAAAAGGGCATGGAGTATTGTGATGAAAGGCATCATGGAGCGTTGTGATGACAAGTGTTATGGAACATTGTTATCACAAGGGTTTGGAGCATTGTGATAACAGAGCTCATGGATCATTTTGATTTCAAGGAGCATGGAGCATTGTGATTAAAAGGGCATGAAGCAATGTGATCCCAAGGTTCATGGAGGATTGTGATGACAATGGTAATGGAGTACTGTGATGACAAGCGCATAGAGCATTGTAATGACAAGGTCATGTAGCATTTGCTGACAAAGGCATGGAGCATTGTGGTGACAGGTGTCATGGAGCATTGGGATGACAAGGGCATAGATCATTGTGATAACAAGGGTCATGGAGCATTGGGCTGAAAAAGTTCATGGAGTATTTTGATGACAGGAGTCATGGAGCATTGGGATAACAAGGGCATGTAGCATTGTGATGACAAGGGCATGGAACATTGGTCTAATAAAATTCATGGATTATTTCGATGACATGTGGAATGAAGCATTGTGATGACAAGGACATGGAGCACTGATATGACAATAGTCCCGGATCATTGTGTTGTCAGGTGTCATGGAGTGTTGTGATGACAGTGGTCATGGAGCATCGTGATGATATTGGTCAGTGAGCATTGTGATGAGAATGTCATGGAGCATTGGGCTGAAAATGTTCATGGAGTATTGTGATGAAAGTGGTCATGGAGCATTGTGATGAAAAGGGCATGGATCATTGTGATGAAAAAGGCATGGATCCTTGTCATGACAGGGATCAAGGAGCATACTGACGACAAGTGTCAAGGAGCATTGTGATGACAAGTGTATTGAGCATTGTGATGACAAAGATCATGGAGCATTGTTATGACAAGACCATGGATAATTGTGATGATGAGCGTCATGGAGTGTTGTGATTATAAGTGTTATGGAACATTGTGATCACAAGGGTTTGGAGCATTATCATGACAGAGGTCATGGAGAATTTTGATTTCATTGTAATGCCAATAGCCTGAAGAATTATGATGATGGGCATGGTGCATTGTGATGGCAGTGTTAATGGAGCATGGAGATGAAAAAGGGCATGGAGCATTGTGATTACAGGGGTCTTGGAGCATTGTGATGACAAGGGCATGGAGCATTGTGAGGAGAAGGCCATGGAACCTTCTGATGATATGCGTCATGGAGCTTTGTGATGACAATGGCATGGAGCATTTTGATTGCAGGTGTCTTGGAGCATTGTGATGACAAGGGTCATGGAGCCTTGTGATGACAAGGCCGTGGAAAAATGTGATGGCAGGGGTCATGGAGCATTGTTATGACAGAGTTAATGGAGCATTGTGATGAGAAGGGCATTGAGCATTGGTCTGAAATATTTCATGGATTATTGTGATGAGAGTGGGCATGAGGCATTGTGATGACAAGGGCACGGAACACTGTGATACATGGGTCATGGAGGCTTGTAAGGACAAAGGCATGGAGCAATGTGATGAGAGAGTTCAAGGAGCACTGTGATGACAATGACATGGAGCATTGTGAGGAGAAGGCCATGGAGCATTCCGATTACATGCATCAGGTAGATTTGTGATGACAAGGGCTAGGAGCATTGTGATTACAGGGGTCTTGGAACATTGTGATGAAAAGGGCATGGATCATTGTGATGAAAAAGGCATGGAGCCTTGTCATGACAGGGTTGAAGGAGCATACTGACAAGTGTCAGGGAGCATTGTGATGACAAGTGTATTGAGTATTGTGATGACAAAGATCATGGAGCATTGTGATGACAAGACCATGGATAATTGTGATGATGATCGTCATGGGGTGTTGTGATGATAAGTGTTATCGAACATTATGATCACAATGGTTGGGAGCATTTTGATGAGAGAGGTCATGGAGAATTTTGATTTCATTGTAATGATAATAGCCTGAAGCATTATGATGATGGGCATGGTGCATTGTGATGACAGGGTTCATGGAAAATTGAGATGAAAAAGGGCATGGAGCATTGTGATTTAAGGGGTCTTGGAGCATTGTGATGACAAGCGCATAGAGCATTGTAATGACAAGGTCATGTAGAATTTTGCTGACGAAGGCATGGAGCATTGTGATGACAGGTGTCATGGAGCACTGTGATGACATGTGTCACGGATCATTGTGAATACAGTGGTCATGGAGCATTGGGATGACAAGGGCATGGATAATTGTGATGAAAAGGGTCATGGAGAACTGCCCTGAAAATGTTCATGGAGTATTGTGATGAGAGGAGTCATGGAGCATTGTGATGACAGATGTCATGGAGAGTTTTGATTTAATTGCACTGACAATAGCCGGAAGCATTATGGTGATGGGCATGATGCATTGTGATGACAGGGTTCATGGAGCATTGAGATGAAAAGGGGCATGGAGCATTGTGATTACAGGGGTCTTGGAGCACTGTGATGACATGGGCATGCCTCATTTTTATGAGCGGTCCATGGAACATTCTGATGACATGTGTCATGTAGCTTTGTGATGACAAGGGCATGGAGAATTGTGATTACATTGGTCTTGGAGCATTGTGATGACAATTGTCATGGAGCCTTGTGATGACAAGGCCTTAGAACATTGTGATGGAAGGGTTCATGGATCATTGTTATGACCGGGGTAATGGAGCACTGTGATGAGAAGGGCATGGAGCATTGAGATTACAATGTTTATGGAGCATTGTGATGACAAATTTGTGAACCTTTGTGATGAAAAGCGCGTGGCACATTTTGATGACAAGGGTCATGGAGTATTTTTCTGACAAAGGCATTGAACATTGTGATGACAAGTGTCACGGAGCATTGTGATGAAAAGTTCATGGAGCATTGTGGTAAAAAATGTAACAGAGCCTTGTGATGATGCGGGCATGGACCATTGTGATGACAAATGTTATGAAGCATTGTGATGACGGGAGTCACAGAGCTTTGTGATGACAGGGGTCATGAAGCTCTGTGATGACAAGGGCAAGGAGCATTGTGCTTAGAAAGGCATACAGCATTGTGATGACTAGGGTCAAAGAGCATTGTGATAAAAAGTTAATGGAACATTGTGGTTAAAAAGGTCACAGAGAGTGTTGATGATGAGGGCATGGACCATTGTGATGACAAAGTTCCTGAAGCATTGTGATGACTGGAGTCATGGAGCATTGTGATAAAAGGGCATGGAGAATTGTGATGACAAGGGCATGGAGCATTGGTCTAATAAGTTTCATGGATTATTGCGATGACAGTTGGAATGGCGCATTGCGATGAGAAGGGCATGGAGCATTGTGATGAAAAGGTCATGCAGTATTGTGAAGACAGGTGTCAGGGAGCATTGTGATGAGATATGTAATGGCCCATTGTGATGACAATGGCATGGAGCATTGTAATGCCAAGTGTCATGGAGGATTCTGATGACAAAAGTAATGGAGCGTTGTGATGACAATGGCTTGGAGCATTGTGATGACAAGGGTCAGGGAGCATTGTGCTGACAAGTGCATGGAGAAATGTGATAACATGGGTCATGGAGCATTCTGATGACAAGCTTGGGGATTATTTTGATGACAATGGCATGGAGCATTGTGATGAAAACAGCATTGGGCATTGTGATGAAAATGGCATGGAGCCTTTTGGTGACAGGTTTCAAGGAGCATTCTGACGACAAGTTTCAGGAAGCATTGTAATGACAAGTGTATTTAGAATTGTGATGACAAAGGTCATGGAGCATTGTGAGGAAAAGTCCATGGAGTATTGTGATGACAGTCATCATGGAGCGTTGTGATGACAAGTGTTATGGAACATTGTGATCACAAGGGTTTGGAGCATTGTGATGACAGAGGTCATGGATCATTTTGATTTCAAGGAGCATGGAGCATTGTGATGACAAGCGCATGAAGCAATGTGATCCCAAGGTTCATGGAGGATTGTGATGACAATGGTAATGGAGTATTGTGATGACAAGCGCATAGAGCATTGTAATGACAAGGTCATGTAGCATTTTGCTGACAAAGGCAGGGAGCATTGTGATGACAGGTGTCATGGAGCACTGTGATGACAACCGTCACGGAGCATTGTGAATACAGGGGTCATGGAGCATTGGGATGACAAGGGCATGGATCATTGTGATGACAAGTGTCATGGAGCATTGGGCTGAAAATGTTCATGGAGTATTTTGATGACAGGGGTCATGGAGCATTGTGATGACAGAGGTCATAGAGAATTTTGATTTCATTGTGCTGACAATAGCCAGAAGCATTATGATGATGGGCATGGTGCACTGTGATGACAGGGTTCATGGACCATTGATATGAAAAGGGGCATGGAGCACTGTGATTACAGGTGTCTGGGAGCATTGTGATGAAAAGGGCATGGAACATTTTGATGAGAAGGACATGGAACATTCTGATGACATGTGTCATTGAGCTTTGTCATGACAAATTCATAGAGCATTGTGATTACAGTGTTCTTGGGGCATAGTGATGAGAAAGGTCATGGAGCCTTGTGATGAAAAGGCCATGGATCATCGTGTTGGCTTGGGACATAGAGCATTGTTATGACAGGGGTAATGGAGCATTGTGATGGCAAGGGCATGGAGCATTGCGATGAGAAGGCCATGGAACATTCTGATGACATGTGTCATGGAGCTTTGTGATGAAAAGGGCATGGAGCAATGTGATGAGAGCATTCATGGAGCATTGTGATGACAAAGACATGGAGCGCTGTGATGCCAAGCGTCATGGATCTTTGTGATGACAAATGTCATGGAGCATTTTGATGACAAGTGCGTTGTGCATTATGATGAGAAGGGCAGGAGCATTTTGATGAAAGTGTCATGGAGCAATTTGATGAAAAAGTTCATGGAATATTTTGATGACAGGGGTTATGGAACATTGTGATGTCAGGGGTCATGGAGCATTTTGATGAAAAGGGTCTTGGAGCATTTTGATGACAGGGGTTATGTAACATTGTGATGTCAGTGGTCATCAAACATTGTGATGATAATGCATGTAGCATTGTGATGACAGGATTAATGGAACATTGTGATGACAGGGGTGAGGGAGTATTGTGACGAATAGTGATGGTAACATTGTGATATCAGTGGTGAGAGAGGATTTTGATGAGAAGTGCATGGAGCATTGTGATGACAAGGTTTATGTAGCATTGTGATGACAAGATTGTGGAGCACTGTGATGACAAGCGCATGGTGCATTGTGATGACATGTGTCGTGGAGCATCGTGCTGACAAGCGCATGGAGCATTGTGATGACAAGGATCATGGAGAATTGTGCTGAGAAAGGCATAGAGCATGGTGATGACAAGGGTCAAAGAGAATTGTGATGAGAAGTTCATGGAGCATTGTGGTTAAAAACGTCACAGAGACTGTTGATGATGAGGGCATGGACCATTGTGATGACAAAGGTCATGAAGCATTGTGATGAATGGAGTCACAGATCATTGTGATGACAGGGGTCATGGAGCATTGTAATAACAAGGGAATGGAGCATTGTGATGACAAGGACATGGAGCATTAGTCTAATAAGTTTCATGGATTATTGCGATGAGAGTTGGAATGGCGCATTGTGATGCCAAGGGCATGGAGCATTGTGATGACCAGGTCATGCAGTATTGTGAAGACAGTTGTCAGGGAGCATTGTGATGACATATGTAGTGGCACACTGTGATGACAATGGCATGAAACATTGTGATGCCAAGTGTCATGGAGGATTCTGATGACAAAGGTAATGGAGCATTGTGATGACAATGGCTTGGAGCATTGTGATGACAAGGGTCAGGTAGCTTTGTGCTGAGAATTGCATGGAGAATTATGATGACAAGTGTCATGGAGCATTCTGATGACAAGCTTGTGGAGTATTTTGATGACAATGGCATGAGCATTGTGATGAAAACGGCATGGGGCATTGTGATGAAAAAGTCATGGAGCCTTTCGTGACAGGGTTCAAGGACCATTCTGATGACAAGTGTCAGGGAGCACTGTGATGACAAGTGTATTGAGAATTGTGATGACAAAGGTCATGGAGCATTGTGATGAAAAGGGCATGCAGTATTGTGATGACAGGCATCATGGAGCGTTGTGATGACAAGTGTTATGGAACATTGTGATCACAAGGGTTTGGATCATTGCGATGACAGAGGTCTTGGATCATTTTGATTTCAAGGAGCAGGGAGCATTGTGATGACAAGGTCATGAAGCAATGTGATTCCAAGGTTCATGGAGGATTTTGATGACAATGGTAATGGAGTATTGTGTTGACAAGCGCATAGAGCATTGTAATGAAAAGGTCATGTAGCATTTTGCTGACAAAGCATGGAGCATCGTCATGACAGGTGTCATGGAGCACTGTGATGACAAGCGTCACGGAGCATTGTGAATACAGGGGTCATGGAGCATTGGGATGACAAGAGCATGGATCATTGTGATGACAGGGATCATGGAGCATTGTGATGACAGAGGTCATGGAGAATTTTGATTTCACTGTGCTGACAATAGCCGGAAGCATTATGATGATGGGCATGGTGTATTGTGATGACAGTGTTCATGGAGCATTGAGATGAAAAGTGGCATGGAGCATTGTGATTACAGGCGTCTGGGAGCATTGTGATGACAAGGGAATGGAACATTTTGATGAGAAGGCCATGGAACATTCTGATGACATGTGTCATGGAGCTTTGTGATGACAAGGGCATGGAACATTGTGATTACAGGTGTTTTGGAGCATTGTGATGACAAGGGTCATGGTGCCTTGTGATGGCAAGGCCATGGAACATTTTGATGGCAGGGGTCATGGAACATTGCTATGACAGGGGTAATGGAGCATTTTGATGAGAAGGGCATGGAACTTTGTGATTACAAAGTTTATGAAGCATAGCCATGACAAAGTTGTGGACCGTTGGGGTGAAAAGCGCGTGGCACGTTGTGATGATAAGGGACATGGAGTATTTTTCGGACAAATGCATGGAGGATTGAGATGACAAGGGTCACGGAGCATTGTGATGAAAATTTCATGGAGCATTGTGGTTACAAATGTAACAGAGCCCTGTGATGACGCGGGCATCGACAATTGTGATGACAAATGTTATGAAGAATTGTGATGACTGGAGTCACGGAGCATTGTGATGACAGGGGTCATGGAGCATTGTGATGACTAGGGCATGGAGCATTGTGATGCCAAGTGTCATGGAGGATTCTGATGACAAATGTAATGGAGCATTGTGATGACAATGGCTTGGAGCATTGTGATGACAAGTGTCAGGGAGAATTGTGCTGACAAGTGCATGGAGAATTGTGATGACAACGGTCATGGAGCGTTCTGATGAAAAGCTTGTAGAGTATTTTGATGACAATGGCATGGAGCATTGTGATGCCAAGTGTCATGGAGCATTGGGCTGAAAATGTTCATGGAGTATTGTGATGACAGGGTTCATGGAGCATTGTGATGAGTAGGGAATGGAGCATTGTGATGACTAGTGTCCCGGATCATTGTGTTGTCCGGTGTCATGGAGTGTTGTGATGACACTGGTCATGGAACATTTTTATGATATTTTTCATGGAGCATTGTGATGAGAATTTCATGGAGCATTGGGCTGAAAATATTCATGGAGTATTGTGATGACAGGGGTCATGGAGCATTGTGATGACAAGGGAATGCAGCATGGTGATGACAAGGTCCTGGAGCATTGTGATGATAAAAGCATGGAGACCTGTGATGACAAGTCTCATGGAGCATTCTGATGAAAAGGGGCATGGAGCATTGTGATTACAAGGGTCTTCTAGCATTGTGATGACAAGGGCCTGGAACATTGTGAGGAGAAGGCCATGGAGCATTCTGATGACATGTGTCATTGAGCTTTGAGATGACAAGGGCATGGAGCACTGTGATTACAGGTGTCTTGGAACATTGTGATGAAAAGGCATGGATCATTGTGATGAAAAGGCATGGAGCCTTGTCATGACAGGGTTCAAGGAGCATACTGACGACAACTGTCAGGGAGCATTGTGATGACAAGTGTATTGAGAATTGTGATGACAAAGGTCATGGATCATTGTGATGAGAAGACCATGGATAATTGTGATGATCAGCGTCATAGGGTGTTGTGATGTTAAGTGTTATGGAACATTGTGATCACAAGGGTTAGGAGCATTATGATGACAGTGGTCATGGATAATTTTGATTTCATTGTGATGACAATAGCCTGTATCATTTTGATGATGTGCATGGAGCATTCTTATAAGAGGCTTCATGGAGCATTGAGATGAAAATTAGTATGGAGCATTGTGAATACAGGGGTCTTGGAGCATTGTCATGACAAGGGCATGGAGGATTGTGATGAGAAGGCCATGGAACATTCTGATGGCATGTGTCATGGGGCTTTGTGATGACAAGGGCATGGAGCATTGTGATTACAGGGGTCTTGGAGCATTGTGATGACAAGGGTCATGGAGCCTTGTGATGACAAGGCCGTGGAACATTGTGTGGGCAGGTGTCATGGAGCATTGTTATGACAGAGGTAATGGAGCATTGTGATGAGAAGGGAATTGAGCATTGGTCTGAAAGGTTTTATGGATTTTTGTGATGAGATTGGGCATATAGCACTGTGATGACAAGGGCAAGGAACACTGTGATACATGGGTCATGGAGGATTGTAATGACAAGGGCATGGAGCATTGTGATGCGAAGGGCATCGAGCATTGTGATGAGAAGTGTCATGGAGCTTTGTGATGACAAGGGCATGGAGCAATGTGATGAGAGGGTTCATGGAGCATTGTGATGACAATGACATGTAGCATTGTAATGCCAAGGGTCATGGAGCTTTGTGATGACAAAATCATTGAGCATTTTGATGACAAGGGTGTGGTGCATTGTGATGAGAAAGGCAGGGAGCATTTTGATGACAGGGTCATGCAGCAATTTGATGAAAATTGTAATGGAACATTTTGATGACTGGGGTTAGAGAACATTGTGATGCCAGGTGTCATGGAGCTTTGGGATGAAAAGGGTCATGGAGCATTTTGATGACAGTGGTTATGGAACATTTTGATGTCATGGGTCATGGAACATTGTGATGATAAGTGGATATAGCATTGTGATGACAGGCGTCATGGAACATTGTGATAACAGGGTTGAGTGAGGATTGTGATGACTAGTGATGGAACATTGTGATATCTCATGTGAGAGAGCATTTGGATAAGAAGTTCATGGAGCATTGTGATTACAAGGTTTATGGAGCATAGCGATGACAAGGTTGTGGATCATTGTGATGAAAAGCGCATGGCACTTTTTGATGACAACGGTCATAGAGCATTGTCCTGACAAAGGCATGGAGCATTGTGATGACAAAGGTCACGGAGCCTTGTGATGAAATATTCATGGAGCATTGTGTTTACAAAGGTCACAGAGACTTGTGATGACGCACGCATGGACCGTTGTGATGACAAACGTTATGAAACATTGTGATGACTGGAGTCACGGAGAATTGTGATGACAGGGGTCATGGAGCATTGTGATAACAAGGGTATGGAGCATTGTGATGACAGGGGCATGGAGCATTGGTCTGACAAGTTTCATAGATTATTGTGGTGACACTGGACATGGTGCATTGTGATGACAAAGGCATGGAGCATTTTGATGAGAAGGCCATGGAATATTCTGATGACATGTGTCATGGAGCTTTGTGATGACAAGGGCATGGAGCATTTTGATGACAGTGGTTATGGAACATTGTGATGTCAGGGGCCATAGAACATTGTGCTGATAAGAGGATGTAGCATTGTGATGCCAGGGTTCATGGAACATTGTGATAACAGGGGTGAGGGAAGATTGTGATGACTAGTGATGGAACATTGTGATATCTCATGTGAGAGAGCATTTGGATGAGAAGTGCATGGAGCATTGTGCTTACAAGGTTTATGGAGCATAACGATGACAAAGTTGTGGATCATTGTGATGAAAAGCGCATGGCACACTGTGATGACAAATGTCATGGAGCATTTTTCTGACAAAGGCATGGAACACTGTAATGACAATGGTCACGCAGCATTGTGATGAAAAGTTCATCGAGCATTGTGGTTACAAATGTCACAGAGCCTTGTCATGACGCGGGCATGGACCATTGTGATGACAAACGTTATGAAGCATTGTGATGACTGGAGTCACGGAGCATTGTGATGACAAGGGTCATGCAGCATTTTGATGACAAGGGCATGGAGCATTGTGATGACAGGTGCATGGACCATCGGTCTGACAAGTTTCATAGATTATTGTGATGACATTGGACATGGTGCATTGTGATGACAAGGGCATGGAGCCTTTTGATTTGAAGGCCATGGAACATTCTGATGACATGTGTCATGGAGCTTTGTGATGACAAGGGCATGGAGCATTGGGATTACAGGGGTCTTGGAGCATTGTGATGACAAGCGTCATGGAGCCTTGTGATGACAAGGCCGTGGAACATTGTGATGGCAGGGGTCATGGAGCTTTGTTATGACAGGGGTCATGGAGCATTGTGATGACAAGGGCATGGAGCATTGTGATGACAGGGGCATGGAGCATTGGTCTGACAAGTTTCCTAGACTATTGTGATGACAGTGGACATGGTGCATTTTGATTACAAGGGCATTGAGAATTGTGATGACAAGGGCATGGAATATTGTGAAGACTGGTGTCAGGGAGCATTGTGATGACATATGTCATGGTCCATTGCGATGACAATGGCATGGAGCATTGTGATGCCAAATGTAATGGAGGATTGTGATGGCAAATATAATGGAGCATTGTGATGACTATGGCTTGGAGCATTATGATGACAAGGGCCATTGAGGATTTTCACGAAAATGTCGTGAAGCATTGTGATGACAAGTTCCTGGAGCATTGTGATGAGAAAACCATGGAGACTTGTGATGACAAATCTCATGGAGCATACTGATGAAAAGGGGCATGGAGCATTCTGATTACAGGGATTTTGGAACACTGTGATAACTAGGGCATGGAGCATTGTGATGACA
The DNA here is from genome assembly GCF_964341445.2 of Mesoplodon mirus. Taxonomy (NCBI): domain Eukaryota; kingdom Metazoa; phylum Chordata; class Mammalia; order Artiodactyla; family Ziphiidae; genus Mesoplodon; species Mesoplodon mirus. The sequence goes on from NW_028295717.1 coordinate 441,534, forward strand.
AGGTCATGCAGTATTGTGAAGAGAGCTGTCAGGGAGCATTGTGATGACATATGTAATGGCCCACTGAGATGACAATAGCATGGAGCATTGTGATGCCAAGTGTCATGGAGGATTCTGATGACAAAAGTAATGGAGCATTGTGATGACAAGGGCATGGAGCATTGTGATGACAAAGGTCATGGTGCATTGTGCTGACAAGTGCATGGAGAATTGTGATGACAAGGGTCATGCAGCATTCTGATGACAAGCTTGTGGAGTATTTTGGTGACAATGGCATGGAGCATTGTGATGAAAATGGCATGGGACTTTGTGATGAAAAATGCATGGAGCCTTTTCATAACAGGGTTCAAGGAGCATTCTGATGACAAGTGTCAGGGAGTATTGTGATGACAAGTGTATTGAGAATTGTGATGACAAAGGTCATGGAGCATTGTGATGAAAAGTGCATGGATTATTGTCATGGCAGGCATCATGGAGCGTTGTGATGACAAGTGTTATGGAACATTGTGATCACAAGGGTTTGGAGCATTGTGATGACAGAGGTCATGGATCATTTTATTTCAAGGTGCATGGAGCATTGTGATGCCAAGGGCATGAAGCATTGGGATCCCAAGGTTCATGGAGGAATGTGATGACAATGGTAATGGAGTATTGTGATGACAAGCGCATAGAGCATTGTAATGACAAGGTCATGTAGCATTTTGCTGACAAAGGCATGGAGCATTGTGATGACAGGTGTCATGGAGCACTGTGAATACAGGGGTCATGGAGCCTTGGGATGACAATGGCATGGATCATTGTGATGACAAGTGTCATGGAGCATTGGGCTGAAAAAGTTCATGGAGTATTGTGATGACTGGGGTCATGGAGCATTGCGATGAGTAGGGAATGGAGCATTGTGATGACAAGGGTCCCGGATCATTGTGTTGTCAGGTGTGATGGAGTGTTGTGATGACAGTGGTCATGGAGCATTTTGATGATATTTGTCATGGAGCATTTTGATGAGAATTTCATGGAGCATTGGGCTGAAAATGTTCATGGAGTACTGTGATGACAGGGGTCATGGAGCATTGTGATGACAAGTCTCATGGAGCATTCTGATGAAAAGGGGCATGGAGCATTGTGATTACATGGGTCTTGGAGCATTGTGATGACAAGGGCATAGAGCATTGTAATGATAAGACCATAGAGACTTGTGATGACAAGTCTCATGGAGCATTCTGATGAAAAGGGGCATGGAGTATTGTGATTAAATGAGTCATGGAGCTTTGTGATGAAAAGGGCATGAAGTATTGTGATGACAGGGGTCATGGAGCCTTGTGATGACAAGGCCGTGGAACACTGTGATGGCAGTGGTCATGGAGCATTGTTATGACAGAGGTAATGGAGCATTGTGATGACAAGCCTCACGGAACATTATGAATACAGGGTTCATGGAGCATTGGGATGACAAGGGCATGGATGATTGTGATGACAAGGGTCATGGAGGATTTGGCTGAAAATGTTCATGGAGTATTTTGATGACAGGGGTCATGGAGCATTGTGCTGATAAAGGGATGTAGCATTGTGATGACAGGTGTCATGGAACATTGTGATAACAGGGTTAAGGGAGGATTGTGATGACTAGTGATGGAACATTGTGATATCCCATGTGAGAGAGCATTTGGATGAGAAGAGCATGGAGAATTGTGGTTACAAGGTTTATGGAGCATAGCAATGACAAGGTTGTGTATCTTTGTGATGAAATGTGCATGGCACAATGTGATGACAAGGGTCATGGAGCATTGTTCTGACAAAGGCATGGAGCATTGTGATGACAAGTGTCACGGAGCATTGTGATGAAAAGTTCATGGAACATTGTGGTTACAAAGGTCACAGAGCCTTGTGATGATGCGGGCATAGACCGCTGTGATAACAAACGTTATGAAGCACTGTGAAGACTGGAGTCACGGAGCATTGTGATGACAGGGGTCATGGAGAATTGTGATGAAAAGGGCATGGAGCATTGTGATGAAAGGGGCATGGAGTATTGGTCTGACAAGTTTCATAGATTACTGTGATGACAGTGGGCATGTAGCATTGTGATGACAAGGACATGGAGCATTGTGATGACAAGGGCATGGAGTATTGTGAAGACGTGTCAGGGAGCATTTTGATGACATATGTAATGGTCCATTGTGATGACAATGGCATGGAGCATTGGTCTAATAAGTTTCATGGATTATTGTGATGACAGTTGGAATGGCACATTTTGATGACAAGGGCATGGAGCATTGTGATGAAAAGGTCATGCAGTATTGTAAATAGAGGTGTCAGGGAGCATTGTGATGACATATGTAATGGCCCATTGTGATGACAATGGCATGGAGCATTCTGATGCCAAGTGTCATGGAGGATTCTGATAACAAAGGTAATGGAGCATTGTGATGACAATGGCTTGGAGCATTGTGATGACAAGGGTCAGGGAGCATTGTGCTGACAAGTGCATGGAGAATTGTGATGACAAGTGTCATGGAAAATTCTGATAAAAGGCTTGTGGAGTATTTTGATGACAATGGCATGGTGCATTGTGATGAAAATGGCATTGGGCTTTGTGATGAAAAAAGCATGGAGCCTTTTGTTACAGTGTTCAAGGAGCATTCTGATGACAAGTGTCAGGGGGCATTGTGATGACAAGTGTATTGAGAATTGTGATGACAAATGTCATGGAGCATTGTGATGAAAAGAGCATGGAGTATTGTGATGACAGGCATCATGGAGCGTTGTGATGACAAGTGTTATGGAACACTGGGATCACAAGTGTTTGGAGCATTGCAATGACAGACGGCATGGATCATGTTGATTTCAAGGAGCATGGTGCATTGTGATGACAAGGGCATGAAGCAATGTGATCCCAAGTTTCATGGAGGATTTTGATGAAAATGGTAATGGAGTATTGTGAGGACAAGCGCATAGAGCATTGTAATGAAAAGGTCTTGTATTATTTTGCTGACAAAGCATGGAGCATTGTGATGACAGGTGTCATGGAGCAGTGTGATGAGAAGCATCACGGAGCATTGTGAATACAGGGGTCATGGAGCATTGGGATGACAAGGGCATGGATCATTGTGATGACAAGAGTCATGGAGCATTGGGCTGAAAATTTTCATGGAGTATTGTGATGACAGGGGTCATGGTGCATTGTGATGACAAGAGTCCCGGATCATTGTGTTGTCAGGTGTCATGGAGTGTTGTGATGACAGTGGTCATGGAGCACTGTGATGATATTGGTCATGGAGCATTGTGATGAGAAGGTCATGGAGCATTGGGCTGAAAATGTTCACGGAGTATTGTGATGACATTGGTCATGGAGCATTGTGATGACAAGGGAATGAAGCATGGTGATGACAAGGTCCTGTAGCATTGTGATGAGATGACCATGGAGACTTGTGGTGACAAGTCTCAAGGAGCATTCTGATGAAAAAGGGCATGGAGCATTCTGATTACAGGGGTCTTGGACCATTGTGATGACAAGGGTCATGGAGCCTTGTCATGACAAGCCCGTGGAACATTGTGATGGCAGGGGTCATGGAGCATTGTTATGACAGAGGTAATGGATCATTGTGATGATAACGGCAAGGAGCATTGTGATGACCAGGTCATGCAGTATTGTGAAAAGAGGTGTCAGGGAGCATTGTGATGACATATGTAATGGCCCATTGTGATGACAATGGCCTGGAGCATTCTGATGCCAAGTGTCATGGAGGATTCTGATGACAAAGGTAATGGAGCATTGTGATGACAATGGCTTGGAGCATAGTGATGACAAGGGTCAGGGAGCATTGTGCTGACAAGTGCATGGAGAAATGTGATGACAAGGGTCATGGAGCATTCTGATGACTAGCTTGTGGAGTATTTTGATGACAATGGCATGGAGCATTGTGATGAAAACGGCATGGGGCTTTGTGATGAAAAAGGCATGGAGCCTTTTCGTGACAGGGTTCAAGGAGCATTCTGACGACAAGTGTCAGGGAACATTGTGATGAGAAGTGTATTGAGATTTGTGATGACAAGGGTCATGGAGCATTCTGATGACAAGCTTGTGGGGTATTTTGATGACAATGGCATGGAGCATTGTGATGAAAACGGCAAGGGTCTTTGTGATGAAAATGGCATGGAGCCTTTTCGTGACACGGTTCAAGGAGCATTCTGACGACAAGTGTCAGGGAACATTGTGATGACAAGTGTATTGAGAATTGTGATGACAAAGGTCATGGAGCATTGTGATGAAAAGACCATCGAGTATTGTGATGATAGACTTCATGGAGCATTGTGATGCCAAGTGATATGGAACATTGTTATCACAAGGGTTTGGAGCATTGCGATGACAGAGGTCATGGATCATTTTGATTTCAAGGAGCATGGAGCATTGTGCTGACAAGGGCATGAAGCAATGTGATCCCAAGGTTCATGGAGGATAGTGATGACAATGGTAATGGAGTATTGTGATGACAAGCGCATAGAGCATTGTAATGACAAGGTCATGTAGCATTTTGCTGAAAAAGGCATAGAGGATTGTGATGACTGGTGTCATGGAGCCCTGTGATGAAAAGCATCACGGAGCATTGTGAATACAGTGGTCATGGAGCATTGGAATGACAAGGGCATGGATCATTGTAATGACAGGTGTCATGGAGCACTGTGATGACAAGCATCACGGAGCATTGTGAATACAGGGGTCATGGAGCATTGGGATGACATATGGCATGGTCCATTGAGATGACAATGGCAGGGAGCATTGTGATGCCAAATGCAATGGAGGATTGTGATGACAAATATAATGGAGCATTGTGATGACTAGGGCTTGGAGCATTATGATGACAAAACCATGGAGCCATGTGATGACAAGTCTCATGGAGCATACTGATGAAAAAGGGCATGCAGCATTGTGATTACAGGGGTCTTGGAACTTTGTGATGACAAGGGCATGGAGCATTGTGAGGAGAAGTTCAAGGAACATTCTGATGGCATGCATCATTGAGCTTTGTGTTGACAAGGGCATGGAGCATCGTGATTACATGGGTCTTGGAGCATTGTGATGAAAAGGGCATGGATCATTGTGATTAAAAAGGCATGGAGCCTTGTCATGACACGGTAAAAGGAGCATACAGACAACAAGTGTCAGGGAGCAGTTTGATGACAAGTGTATTGAGCATTGTGATGACGAAGGTCATGGAGCATTGTGATGAGAAGACCATGGATAATTGTGATGACGAGCGTCATGGGGCACCGTGATGACAAGTGTTATGGAATATTGTGATCACAAGGGTTTGGAGCATTGTTATGACAGAGGTCATGGAGCATTTTGATTTCATTGTTATGGCAATAGCATGAAGCATTATGACGATGGGCATGGTGCATTGTGATGACAGGTTTCATGGATCATTGAGATGAAAAGGGGCATAGAGCATTGTGATTACAGTGTTCTTGGAGCATTGTGATGAGAAGGGTCATGGAGCCCTGTGATGAATAGGCCATGGAACATCGTGATGGCAGGTGTCATGGAGAATTGTTATGACAGGGATAATGGAGCATTGTGATGGCAAGGGCATGGAGCATTGTGATGAGAAGGTCATGGAGCATTCTGATGACATGTGTCATGGAGCTATGTGAAGCCAAGGGCATGGAGCAATGTGATGAGAGCGTTCATGGAGCATTGTGATGACAATGACATGGGACATTGTGATGCCAAGGGTCATGGATCATTGTGATGACAATGGTCATGGAGCATTTTGATGGCAAGGTCGTTGTGCATTGTGATGAGGAGTGCAGGGAGCATTGTGATGACAGGGTCATGGAGCAATTTGATGAAAAGTGTCATGGAACATTTTGATGACAGGTGTTATAGAACATTGTGATGTCATGGGTCATCGAACATTGTGATGATAAGTGCATGTAGCATTGTGATGACAGGAGTCATGGAACATTGTGATGACAGGGGTGAGGGAGTATTGTGACAAATAGTGATGTAGCATTGTGATATCAGTGTTGAGAGAGCATTTTGATGAGAAGTGCATGGAGCATTGTGATGACAAATTTTATGGAGCATTGTGATGACAAGATTGTGGAGCACTGTGATGATAAACGCATGGTGCATTGTGATGACATGTGTCATGGAACATTGTACTGACAAGCGCATGGAGCATTGTGATGACCAGGGTCATGGAGCATTGTGCTGAGAAGGGCATAGAGCATTGTGATGACAAGGGTCAAAGAGCATTGTGATGAAAACTTCATGGAGCATTGTGGTTAAAAATGTCACAGAGACTGTTGATGACGAGGGCATGGACCATTGTGATGACAAAGGTAATGAAACACTGTGATGACTGGAGTCACGGAGCATTGTGATGACAGGGGTCATGGAGCATGGTGATAAAAATTTCATGGAGCATTGTGATGAAAAGTGCATGGAGTATTGTGATGACAGGCATCATGGAGCATTGTGATGACAAGTGTTATGGAATATTGTGATCACAAGGGTTTGGAGCATTGTGATGAGAGAGGTCATGGATCATTTTGATTTCAAGGCACATGGAGCACTGTGATGACAAGGGCATGAAGCAATGTGATCCCCAGGATCAAGGAGGATTGTGATGACAATGGTAATGGAGTATTGTGATGACAAGCACATAGAGCATTGTAATGACAAGGTCATGTAGCATTCTGCTGACAAAGGCATGGAGCATTGTGATGACAGGTGTCATGGAGAACTGTGATGACAAGCGTCAAGGAACATTGTGAATACAGGGGTCATGGAGCATTGGGATGACAAGGGCATGGATCATTGTGATGACAAGGTTCATGGAGCATTGGGCTGAAAATGTTCATGGACTATTGTGATGACAGGGGTCATGGAGCATCGTGATGACTAGGGAATGGAGCATTGTGATGACAAGAGTCCCGGATCATTGTGTTGTCAGGTGTTATGGATGGTTGTGATGACAGTGGTCATGGAGCATTGTGATGATATTTGTCATGGAGCATTGTGATGAGAATGTCATGTAGCATTCGGCTGGAAATGTTAATGGATTATTGTAATGACAGGGGTCATGGAGCATTGTGATGACAAGGGAATAGAGCATGGTGATGACAAGGTCCTGGAGCATTGTGATGAGATGACCATGGAGACTTGTGATGACAAGTCTCATGGAGCATTCTGATGAAAAAGGGCATGGAGCATTGTGATTCCAGGGGTCTTGGAGCATTGTTTTGACAAGGGCATGTAGCATTGTGACGAGAAGGCCATGGAGAATTCTGATGACATGCGTCATGGAGATTTGTGCTGACAAGGCCATGGAGCATTGTGATAACAGGGGTCTTGGAGCATTGTGATGAAAAGGCATGGATCATTGTGATGTAAAAGGCATGGAGCCTTGTCATCACAGGGATCAAGGTGCATACTGACGACAGGTGTCAGGGAGTATTGTAATGACAAGTGTATTGAGCATTGTGATGACAATGATCATGGGGCATTGTGATGAGAATACCATGGCCAACTGTGATGATGATCGTCATGGGGTGTTGTGATGATAAGTGTTATGGAACATTGTGGTCACAAGGGTTTGGAGCATTATGATGACAGGAGTCATGGAGAATTTTGATTTCATTGTAGTGACAATAGCCTGAAGCATTATGAAGATGGGCATGGTGCATTGTGATGACAGGGTTCTTGGAGCATTGAGATGAAAAGGGGCATGGAGCATTGTGATTACAGGGGTCTTGGATCATTGTGATGACAAGGGCATGGAGCATTGTGATGAGAAGGCCATGGAACCTTCTGATGACATGTGTCATGGAGCTTTGTTATGACAAGGGCATGGAGAATTTTGATTACATGTTTCTTGGAGCATTGTGATGACAAGGGTCATGGAGCCTTGTGATGACAAGGCCGTGGGACATTGTGATGGCAGTGGTCCTGGTGCATTGTTATGACAGAGTTAATGGAGCATTGTGATGAGAAGGGCATTGAGCATTGGTTTGAAATATTTCATATTTTATTGTGATGAGAGTGGACTGGAGCATTGTGATGACAAGGGCCCGGAACACTGTGATACATGGGTCATGGGGGATTGTAATGACAAGTTCATGGAGCAATGCGATGAGAGGGTACATGGAGCATTGTGATGACAATGCAATGGAACATAGTGAGGAAAAGGCCATGGAGCATTCTGATGACATGTGTCATGGAGTTTTGATGACAAGTGCATGGAGCATTGTGATTACAGGTGTCTTGGAGCATTGTGATGAAAAGGGCAAGGTTCATTGTGATGAAAAAGGCATGGAGCCTTGTCATGACAGTGTTCAAGGAGCAGACTGACGACAAGTGTCAGGGAGCATTGTGAAGACAAGTGTATTGAGCATTGTGATGAAAAAGATCAGGGAGCATTGGGATCAGAAGACCAAGGATAATTGTGATGATGATCGTCATGGGGTGTGGTGATCATAAATGTTATGGAACATTGTGATGACAAGGGTTTGGAGCATTATGATGACAGAGGTCATGGAGACTTTTGATTTCATTGTAATGACAATAGCCTGAAGCATTATGATGATGGGCGTGGTGCACTGTGATGACAGGGTTCATGGAGCATTGAGATGAAAAGGGGCATGGAGCTTTGTGATTACAGTGGTCTTGTAGCATTGTAATGACAAGCGCATAGAACATTGTAATGACAAGATCATGTAGAATTTTGCAGACAAATGCATGGAGCACTTTGATGACAGGTGTCATGGAGCACTGTGATGACATTTGTCACGGAGCATTGTGAATACAGTGGTCATGGATCATTGTGATGACAAGGGTCATGGAGCATTGGGCGGAAAATGTTCATGGAGTATTGTGATGACAGGGGTCATGGAGCATTGTGATGACAGAGGTCATGGAGAATTATGATTTCATTGTGCTGACAATAGCTGGAAGCATTATTATGGTGGGCGTGATGCATTGTGATGACAGGGTTCATGGAGCATTGAGATGAAAAGGGGCATGGAGCATTGTGATTACAGGGGTCTTGGAGCATTGTGATGACAAGGGCATGGAGCAGTTTGATGAGAAGTCCATGGAACATTCTGATGACATGTGTCATGTAGCTTTGTGATGACAAGGTCATGGAGCTTTGTGATTACAGGTGTCTTGGAGCATTGTGATGACAAGTGTCAATGAGCCTTGTGATGACAAGGCCGTGGAACATTGTGATGGCATGGGTCAAGGAGCATTGTTATGACAGTTGTAATGGAGCACTGTGATGAGAAGGGCATGGAGCATTGTGATTACAAGTTTTATGGAGCATTGCGATGACAAATTTGTTGACCTTTGGGATAAAAATCGCGTGACACATTGTGATGACAAGGGTCATGGAGCATTTTTCTGACAAAGGCATGGAGCACTGTGATGACAAGTGTCACAGAGCATTGTGATGAAAAGTTCATGAATCATTGTGGTTAAAAAGGTCACAAAGCCTTGTGATGACGCGGGAATGGACCAGTGTTATGACAAATGTTATGAAGCATTGTGATGACTGGAGTCAAGGAGCATTGTGATGACAGGGTCATGGAGCATTGTGATGACAAGGGCATTGAGCATTGTGCTGAGAAATGCGTAGATCACTGTGATGTCAAGGGTCAAAGAGCATTGTGATGAAAAGTTCATGGAGCATTGTGGTTAAAAAGGTCACAGAGACTGTTGATGATGAGGGAATGGACCATTGTGATGACAAAGGTCATGAATCATTGTGATGAGTGGAGTCACGGAGCATGGTGATGACAGGGGTCATGGGGCATTGTGATAACAAGGGCATGGAGCATTGTGATGACAAGGGCATGGAGAATTGGTCTAATATGTTTCATGGATTATTGCGATGACATTTGGTATGGCACATTGTGATGACAAGGGCATGGAGCATTGTGATGACCAGGTCATGCATTATTGTGAAGAGAAGTGTCAGGGAGCATTGTGATGACATATGTAATGGCCCATTGTGATGAAAATGGCATGGAGCATTGTGATGCCAAGTGTCATGGAAGATTCTGATGACAAAGGTAATGGAGCATTGTGATGACAATGGCTTGGAGCATTGTGATGACAAGGGTCAGGGAGCATTGTGCTGACAAGTGCATGGAGAATTGTGATGACAAGGGTCATGGAGCATTCTGGTGACAAGCTTGTGGAGTATTTTGATGACAAAGGCAAGGAGCATTGTGATGAAAACAGCATGGGGCAATGTGATGTAAAAGGCATGGAGCCTTTTTGTGGCAGGGTTCAAGGAGCATTCTGACGACAAGTGTCAGGGAGCATTGTGATGACAAGTGTATTGAGAATTGTGATGACAAATGTCATGGAGCATGGTGATGAGAAGACCATGGATAATAGTGATGATGATCGTCATGGGGTGTTGTGATTATAAGTGTTATGGAACATTGTGATCACAAGGTTTTGGAGCATTATGATGACAGAGGTCATGGATAATTTTGATTTCATTGTGATGACAATAGCCTGAAGCATTATGATGATGGGCATGGTGCATTGTGATGACAGAGTTCATGGAGCATTGAGATGAAAAGGGGCATGGAGCACTGTGATTACAGGGGTCTTGGAGCATTGTGATGACAAGCGCATAGAGCATTGTAATGACAAGTTCATGTAGAATTTTCCTGACAAAGGCATGGAGCATTGTGATGACAGGTGTCATGGAGAACTGTGATGACAAGTGTCACGGAGCATTGTGAATACAGGGGTCATGAAGCATTGGGGTGACAAGTGCATGGATCATTGTGATGACAAGTGTCATGGAGCATTGGGCTGAAAATGTTCATGGAGTGTTGTGATGACAGGGGTCATGGAGAATTGTGATGACAGAAGTCATGGATAATTTTTATTTCATTGTGATGACAATAGCCTGAATCATTATGATGATCAGCATGATGCATTGTGATGACAGGGTTCAATGAGCATTGAGATGAAAAGGGGCATGGAGCAGTGTGTTTACAGGGGTTTTGGAGCATTGTGATGACAGAGGCATGGAGCATTTTGATGAGAAGGCCAAGTAAGAATCTGATGACATGTGTCATGGAGCTTGGTGATGACAACGGCATGGAGCGTTGTGATTAAATGTGTCTTGGAGCATTGTGATGACAAGTGTCATGGAGCCTTGTGATGACAAGGCCGTGGAACATTGTGATGGCAGGGGTCACGGAGCATTGTTATGACATGGGTAATGGAGCATTGTGATGAGAAGGACATGCAGCATTGTGATTACAATTTTTATGGAGCATTGTGATGACAAATTTTTGGACCGTTGGGATGAAAAGCGCGTGGCACATTGTGATGACAATGGTCATGGAGCATTTTACTGAAAAAGGCATGGAGCATTGTGATGACAAGGGTCACGGAGCATTGTGATGAAATGTTCATGGAGCATTGTGGATACAAAGGTAAGAGAGCCTTGTGATGACGCGCACATGGACCACTGTGATGACAAATATTATGAAGCATTGTGATGCCTGGTGTCACAGAGCACTGTGATGACAGGTGTCATGGAGCATTGTGATGACAAGGTCCTGGAGCATTGTGATGAGATGACCATGGAGACTTGTGATGACAAGTCTCATGGAGCATTCTGATGAAAAGGGGCATGGAGCATAGTGATTACAGGGGTCTTGGAGCATTGTGATGACAAGGGCATGGAGCATTGTGAGGAGAAGGCCATGGAGCATTCTAATGACATACCTCATGCAGCATTGTGCTGAGAAATGCATAGAGCATTGTGATGATAGGGGATAAAGAGCATTGTGAAGAAAAGTTCATGGAACATTGTGGTTAAAAAGGTCACAGAGACTGTTGATGATGAGGGCATGGACCACTGTGATGACAAAGGTCATGAAGCATTGTGATGACTGGAGTCACGGAGCATTGTGATGACAGGGGTCATTAAGCATTGTGATAACAAGGGCATGGAGCATTGTGATGACAATGACATGGAGCATTGTGATGACCAGGTTATGCTGTATTGTGAAGACAGGTGTCAGGGAGCATTGTGATGACATATGTAATGGCCCATTGTGATGACAATGGCATGGAGCATTGTGATGCCAAGTGTCATGGAGGATTCTGAAGATAAAGGTAATGGAGCATTGTGATGACAATGGCTTGGAGCATTGTGATGACAAGGGTCAGGGGGCATTGTGCTGACATGTGCATGGAGAATTGTGATGACAAGGGTCATGGAGCATTCTGGTGACAAGCTTGTGGAGTATTTTGATGACAATGGGATGGAGCATTGTGATGAAAACCGCATGGGGCTTTGTGATGTAAAAGGCATGGAGACTTTTCGTGACAGGGTTCAATGAGAATTCTGATGACAAATGTCAGGGAGCATTGTGATGACAATGTATTGAGAATTGTGATGACAAAGGTCATGGAGCATTGTGATGAAAAGGGCATGGATTATTGTGATGAAAAGCATCATGGAGCGTTGTGATGAAAAGTGCTGTGGAACACTGTGATCACAAGGATTTGGAGCATTGTGATGACAGAGGTCATGGATCATTTTTATTTCAAGGAGCATGGAGCATTGTGATGACAAGGCCATGAAGCAATGTGATCCTGAGTTTCATGGAGGATTGTGATGACAATGGAAATGGAGTATTGTGATGACAAGCGCATAGAGCATTGTAATGACAAGGTCATGTAGCATTTTGCTGACAACGGCATGGAACATTGTGATGACATGTGTCATGGAGCACTGTGATGACAAGCGTCACGGTGCATTGTGAATACAGGGGTCATGGAGCATTGGCAAGAGAAGGGCATAGTTAATTGTGATGACAATGGTCATGGAGCACTGGGCTGAAAATGTTCATGGAGTGTTGTGATGTCAGGGGTCATGGAGCATTTTGATGACTAGGGAATGGAACATTGTGATGACTAGAGTCCCGGATCATTGTGTTGTCAGGTGTCAGGGAGTGTTGTGATGACAGTGGTCATGGAGCATTGTGATGGTATTGGCCATGGAGCATAGTGATGAGTAGGTCGTGGAGCATTGGGCTGAAAGTGTTCATGGATTATTGTGAAGACAGGGGTCATGGAGCATTGTGATGACAAGGGAATGGGGCATGGTGATGACAAGGTCCTAGAGCATTGTGATGAGAAGACCATGGAGACTTGTGATGATAAATCTCATGGAGCATTCTGATGAAAAGGGGCATGGAGCATTGTGATTACAGGGGTCTTGGAGCATTTTGATGACAAGAGCATGGAGCATTGTGATGAGAAGGCCATGAAGCATTCTGATGACATGTGTCATGGAGCTTTTTGATGACAAGGGCATGGAGCATTTTGATGACATGTGTCATGGAGCATTGTGATGACAACGGAATGGAGCATGGTGATGACAAGGTCCTGGGGCATTGTGATGAGAAGACCATGGAGACTTCTGATGAGAAGTCTCATGGAGCATTCTGATGAAAAGGAGCATGGAGCATTGTGATTACAGGTGTCTTGGAGCATTGTGATGACTAGGGCATGGAGCATTGTGATGAGAAGGCCATGGAGCATTCTGATGACATGCGTCATGGAGTTTTGTGATGACAAGGGCATGGAGCATTTGTGATTACAGGGATCTTGGAGCATTGTGATGAAAAAGGCATGGAGCCTTGTCATGACAGGGTTCCTGGAGCATTCTGACGACAAGTGTCAGGAAGCATTGTGATGACAAGTGTATTGATCATTGTGATGACAAAGATCATGGAGCATTGTGATGAGAAGACCATGGATAATTGTGATGATGAGCGTCATGGGGTGTTGTGATGATAAGTGTTATGGAACCTTGTGATCACAAGGGTTTGGAACATTATGATGACAGAGGTCATGGAGAATATTGATTTCATTGTGATGACAATAGCCTGTAGCATTATGATGATGAAAATGGTGCATTGTGATGACAGTGTTCGTGGAGCATTGAGATGAAAAAGGGCATGGATCATTGTGATTACAAGGGTCTTGGAGCATTGTGATGACAAGGGCATGGAGCACTGTGATGAGAAGGCCATGGAACTTTCTGATGACATGCGTCATGGAGCTTTGTGATGACAAGGGCATGGAGCATTGTGCTTTCAGGGGTCTGGAGCATTGTGATGACAAGTGTCATGGAACCTTGTGATGACTAGGCCGTGGAACATTTTGATGGCAAGGGTCATGGTGCATTTTTATGACAGGTGTATTGGAACATTTTGATGAGAAGAGCATGGAACATTGGTCTGAAATATTTCATGGATTATTGTGATGAGAGTGGGCATGGGGCATTGTGATGACAAGGGCACGGAACACTGTGATACATGGGTCATGCAGGATTGTAATGACAAGGGCATGGAGCATTGTGATGAGAAGGGCATCGAGCATTCTGATGACAAGTGTCATGGAGCTTTGTGATGACAAGTGCATGGAGCAATGTGATGAGAGGTTTCATGGAGCATTGTGATGACAATGACATGGAGCATTGTGATGCCAAGGGTCATGGAGCTTTGTGATGACAAGTCATGGAGCCCTTTGATGACAAGGGCATGGTGCATTGTGCTGAGAAATGAAGGGAGCATTTTGATGACCAGGTCATGCAGCAATTTGATAAAAAGTGTAAAGGAACATTTTGATGGCAGGGGTTATAGAACATTGTGATGTCAGGGGTATTGGAGCTTTGAGATGAAAAGGGTCATGGAGCATTTTGATGACAGGGGTTATGGAACATTGTGATGTCAGGGGTCCTGGAACATTGTGATGATAAGGGGATGTAGCATTGTGATGACAGGGTCCTGGAACATTGTGATTACAGGGATGAGGGAGTATTGTGATGACTAGAGATGGAACATTGTGATATCTCTGGTGAGAGAGCATTTTGATTAGAAGTGCATGGACCATTGTGATTACAAGATTTATGAAGCATAGCAATGACAAGGTTGTTGACCGTTGTGATGAAATGCGCGTGGCACATTGTGATGACTATGTTCATTGAGCATTGTTCTGACAAAGAAATGGAGCTTTGTGATGACAAGGGCATGGAGCATTGTGATTACATGGGTCGTGGAGCATTTTGATGACAATGGCGTCGAGCATTTTGATGAGAAGGTCATGGATAATTGTGATGACGCGCGTCATGGAGCACAGTAATGACAAGGGTTATGGAGCATTGTGATGACAGTGGCCATGGAGAAATGTGATGACAAGTGTCATGGAGCATTCTGATGACAAGCTTGTGGAGTATTGTGACGACAATGGCTTGGAGCATTGTGATGAAAAGGGCATGGAGCATTGTGATGAAAAAGGCATGAAGCCATTTCATGACAGGTTTCAAGGAGCATTCTGATGACAAGTGTCAGGGAACATTGTGATGACATATGTATTGATAATTGTGATGAAAAAGAGCATGGAGCATTTTGACGAAAAGGGCATAGAGTATTGTGATGACAGGAATCATGGAGCGTTGTGATGACAAGTGTTATGGAACATTGTGATCACAAGGGTTTGGAGCATTGTGATGATAGAAGTCATGGATCATTTTGTTTTCAAGGAGCATGGAGCATTGTGATGACAAGGGCATGAAGCAATGTGATCCCAAGTTTCATGGATGATTGTGATGAAAATGCTAAGGGAGTATTGTGATGACAAGCAAATGGAGCATTTTGATAGCAAGGTCATGTAGCATTTTGCTGACACAGGCATGGAGCATTGTGATGATAAGGGTCATAGAGCACTGTGATGAGAAGCATCACGGATCATTGTGATTACAGGGGTCATGGAGCATTGGGATGGCAAGGGCATGGATCATTGTGATGACAAGTGTCATGGAGCATTGGGCGTAAAATATTAATGGAGCATTGTGATGACTAGGGAATGGAGCATTGTGATGACTAGAGTCCCGGATCACTGTGTTGTCAGGGGTCATGGAGCGTTGTGATGACAGTGGTCATGGAGCATTGTGATGATAGGGATCATGAAGCATTGTGATGAGAAGTTCCTGGAGAATTGGACTGAAAATATTCAGGAAGTATTGTGAGGACAGTGGTCATGGAGCATTGTGATGACAAGGGAATGGAGCACTGTGATGAAAGGTTCCTGGAGCACTGTGATGAGGAGACCATGTAGCCTCGTAATAAGAAGTCTCTTGGAGCATTCTGATGAAAAGGGGCATGGAGTATTGTGATTACAGGGGTCTTGTAGCATTGTGATGACAAGGGCATGGAGCATTGTGATTACTGGTGTCTTGGAGCATTGTGATGAAATTGGCATGGATCATTGTTATGAAAATGGTATGGAGCCTTGTCATGACAGGGTTCCAAGAGCATACTGATGACAAGTGTCAGGGAGCATTGTGATGACATGTGTATAGAGCATTGTGATGACAAAGGTCATTGAGCACGGTGATGAGAAGACCATGGATAACTGTGATGATGAGCTTCATGGGGCGTTGTGATGATAAGTGTTATGGAACATTGTGATCACAAGGATTTGGAGCATTGTGATGAGATAGATCATCGAATATTTTGATTTCATTGTGATGACAATAGCCTGAAGCATTATGATGATGGTCATGGTGCATTTTGATGACAGGGTTCATGGAGCATTGAGATGAAAAGGGGCATGGAGCATTGTGATTAGAGGATTCATGGAGCACTGTGATGACAATGGCATGGAGCATTGAGATGCCAATTGTCATGGAGCTTTGTGATGACAAAGTCATGGAGCATTTTGATGAGAAGGGCGTGGTACATTGTGATGAGAAGGGCAGGGAGCATTGTGATGACAGGGTCATAGAGCAATTTGATGAAAAGTGTCATGGAATATTTTAATGACAGGGGTTATGGAACATTGTGATGTCAGGGTTCATGGAGCATTTTGAGGAAAAGGATCATGGAGAATTATGATGACAGGGGTTATGGAACATTGTGATGTCAGGGGTCATTGAGCATTTTGAGGAAAAATGTTATGGAGCATTATGATGACAGGGGTTATGGAACATTGTGATGTCAGGGGTCACCGAACTTTGTGATGATATATGCATGTAGCATTGCAAAGACAAAAGTCATGGAACATTGTGATGACAGGTGTGAGGGAGTATTGTGATGAATAGTGCTGTAACATTGTGATATCATTGGTGAGAAAGCATTTTGATGAGAAGTGCATGGAGAATTGTGATGACAAGTTTTATGGAGCATCGTGGTGACAAGATTGTGGAGCACTGTGATGAGAAGCGCAGGGTGCATTGTGATGACATGGGTCATGGAGCATTGATCTGACAAGCGCATGGAGCATTGTGATGACAAGGGTCATGGAGCATTGTGCTGAGAAAGGCATAGAACATTGTGATGACAAGGGTCAAAGAGCATTGTGATGAAAAGTTATTGGACCATTGTGGTTAAATATGTCACAGAGAGTGTTGATGACGAGGGCATGGACCATTGTGATGAAAAAGGTAATGAATCATTGTGATGAATGGAGGCATGGAGCATTGTGATGACAGGCGTCATGGAGCATTGTGATAACAAGTACATGGAGCATTGTTATGACAAGGGAATGGAGCATTGGTCTAATAAGTTTCATGGATTATTGTGATGACTGTTGTAATGGCGCATTGTGATGACCAGGTCATGCAGTATTGTGAAGACAGGTGTCAGGGAGCATTGTGATGACATATGTAATGGCCCATAGTGATGACAATGGCATGGAGCATTGTGATGCCAAGTGTCATGGAGGATTCTGATGACAAAGGTAATGGAGCATTGTGATGACAATGGCTTGGAGCATTGTGATGACAAGGGTCAGGGAAAATTTTGCTGACAGGTGCAGGGAGAATTGTGATGAAAACGGTCATTAAGTATTCTGATGACAAGCTTGTTGAGTATTTTGATGACAATGGCATGGAACATTGTGATGAAAAAGGCATGTGGCATTGTGATGACAAGTGTATTGTGAATTGTGATGACAAATGTCATGGAGCATTGTGATGAGTAGGGCATGGAGTATTGTGATGACAGGCATCATGGAGCGTTGTGATGACAAGTTTTATGAAACATTGTGATCAGAAGGGTTATGAGCATTGTGATGACAGAGGTCATGGATCATTTTGATTTCAAGGAGCATGGAGCATTGTGATGACAAGGGCATGAAGCAATGTGATCCCAAGGTTCATGGAGGACTGTGATGACAATGGTAATGGAGTATTGTGATGAAAAGCGAATAGAGCATTGCAATGACAAGGTCACGTAGCATTTTGCCGACAAAGGCATGGAGCATTGTGATGACAGGTGTCATGTAGCAATGTGATGACAAGCATCACGGAGCATTGTGAATACAGGGGTCATGGAGCATTGGGATGACAAGGGCATGGATCTTTGTGATGACAAGTGTCATGGAGCATTGGGCTGAAAATTTTCATGGAGTATTGTGATGACAGGGATCATGGAGCCTTTGATGACAAGTTCCTTGAGCACTTTGATGAGAAGACAATGGAGACTTGTGATGAGAAGTCTCATGGAGCATTCTGATGAAAAGGGACATGTAGCATTGTGATTACAGGGGTCTTGGAGCATTGTGATGACAAGGGCATGGAGCATTGTGAGGAGAAGGCCATCGAGCATTCTGATGACATGCATCATTGAGCTTTGTGATGACAAGGGCATGGAGCATTGTGATTACAGGGGTCTTGGAGCATTGTGATTAAAAGGGCATGGATCATTGTGATGAAAAAGGCATGGAGATGTGTCATGACAGGGTTAATGGAGCATACTGATGACAAGTGTCAGGGAGCATTGTGATGACAAGTGTATTGAGCATTGTGATAACAAAGGTCATGGAGCATTGTGATGAGGAGACCATGGATAACTGTGATGATGAGCGTCATTGGGTTTTGTGATGATAAGTGTCATGGAACATTGTGATCACAAGGGATTGGAGCATTGTGATGACAGAGGTCATGGAGCATATAGATTTCATTGTGATGACAATAGCCTGAAGCATTATCATGATGGGCCTGATGCATTGTGATGACAGTGTTCATGGAGCATTGAGATGAAAAGTGGCATGGAGCATTGTGATTACAGGGTTCTTGGAGCTTTGTGATGACAAGGGCATGGAGCATTGTGATTACAGGGGTCTTGGAGCATTGTGATGACAAGTGTCATGGAGCCTTGTGATGACAAGTCCGTGGAATATTGTGATGGCATGGGTCATGGAATATTGTTATGATAGGGATAATGGAGCATTGTGATGAGAAGGACATGGAGCATTGTGAATACAAGGTTTATGGAGCATTACCATGACAAATTTGTGGACCGTTGTGATGAAAAGCTCGTAGCATATTGTGATGAAAAGGGTCATGGAGCATTTTTCTGACAAAGGCATGGAGCATTTTGATGACAATGGTCACGAAGCATTGTGATGAAAAGTTCATGGAGCATTGTGGTTATAAAGGTCACAGAGCCTTGTGATAACGCGGTCATGGACCATTGTGATGACAAATGTTATGAAGCATTGTGATGACTGGAGTCATGGAGCATTGTGATGACAGTGGACATGGAGCATTGTGATGAAAAGGGCATAGAGCATTTTGGTGACAGGGGCATGGAGCTTTGGTCTGACAATTTTCATAGATTATTGTGATGACAGTGGACATGTGCATTGTGATGACAAGGGCATGGATCATTGTGATGAGAAGGTCATGCATTATTGTGAAGACAGCTGTCAGGGAGCATTGTGATGACATATGTAATGGCCCATTGTGGTGACAATGGCATGGAGCATTGTGATGCCAAGTGTCATGGATGATTCTGATGACAAATGTAATGGAGCATTGTGATGACAATGGCTTGGAGCATTGTGATGACAAGGGTTAAGGAGCATTGTGCTGACCAGTGCATGGAGAATTGTGAGGACAAGGGTCATGGAGCAATCTGATGACAAACGTGTGGAGTATTATGATGACAATGGCATGGAGCAGTGTGATGAAAACGGTATGGGGCATTGTTATGAAAAAGGCATGGAGCCTTTTCATGACAGAGTTCAAGGAGCATTCTGACGACAAGTGTCAGGGAGCATTGTGATGACAAGTGTATTGAGCATTGTGATGACCAAGGTCATGGAGCATTGTGATGAAAAGGGCATGGAGTATTGTGACGACAGGCATCATGGAGCGTTGTGATGACAAGTGATATGGAGGATTGTGGTCACAAAGCTTTGGAGCATTTTGATGACAGATTTCATGGATCATTTTGATATCAAGGAGCATGGAGCATTGTGATGACAAGGGCATAAAGCAATGTGATCCCAAGGTTCATGGAGGATTGTGATGACAATGGTAATGGAGTATTGTGATGACAAGCGCATAGAGCATTGTAATTACAAGGTCATTTAGCCTTTTGCTGACAAAGTCATCTAGCATTGTGATGACAGGTGACATGGAGCACTGTGATGACCAGCATCATGGAGGATTGTGAACACAGGGGTCATGGAGCATTGGGTTGAAAAGGGCAAGCATCATTGTGATGACAAGTATCATGGAGCACTGGGCTGAAAATATTCATGAAGTATTGTGATGTCAGGGGACATGGAGAATTGTGATGACATAGTTCATGGAGAATTTTGATTTCATTGTGCTGACAATAGCAGGAAGCATTATAATGATGGGCATGATGCATTGTGATGACAGGGTTCATGGAGCATTGAGATGAAAAGGGGCATGGAGCATTGTGATTACAGGGGTCTTGAGCATTGTGATGACAAGGGCATGGAGCATTGTGATGAGAAATCCATGGAACATTCTGATGACATGTGTCATGGAGCTTTGTGATGACAAGGGCATGGAGCATTGTGATTACAGGGTTCTTGGATCATTGTGATGACAAGTGTCAGGGAGCCTTGTGATTACAAGTCCGTGGAACATTGTGATGGCAGGGGTCATGGAGCATTGTGATGACAAGGGCATGGAGCATTGTGATTACATGGGCATGGAACACTGTGATACATGGGCCATGCAGGATTTTAATGACTAGGGCATGGAGCATTGTGATGAGAAATGCATCAAGCATTGTGATGACAAGTGTCATGGAGCTTTCTGATGACAAGAGCATGGAGCAATGTGATGAGAGGGTTCATGGAGCATTGTGATGACAATGACATGGAGCATTGTGATGCCAAGGGTCATGGAGCTTTGTGATGACATGTCATGGAGCATTTTGATGACAAGGGAATGGTGCATTGTGATGAGAAGTGCAGGGAGCATTTTGATGACCGGGTCATGCAGCAGTTTGATATAAAGTGTAATGGAATATTTTGATGGCATGGGTTATAGAATATTGTGATGTCAGGGTTCTTGGAGCTTTGGGATGAAAAGGGTCATGGAGCATTTTGATGACAGGTGTTATGGAATATTGTTATGTCAGGGGTCATGCAATATTGTGATGATAAAGGGATGTAGCATTGTGTTGTCAGGGTCATGGAACATTGTGATTCCAGGGCTGAGGGTGTATTGTGAAGACTAGTGATGTAGCATTGTGATATCTGTGGTGAGAGAGCATTTTGATTAGAAGTGCATGGAGGATTATGATGACAATGTTTATGGAGCATTGTGATGACAAGATTGTAGAGCACTGTGATGACAAGCGCATGGTGCATTGTGATGACATGTGTCATGGAGCATTGTGCTGACAAGCGCAAGGAGCATTGTGATGACAAGGGTCATGGAGCATTGTGCTGAGAAAGGCATAGAGCACTGTGATGACAAGGGTCAAAGAGCATTGTATGAAAAGTTCAAGGGGCATTGTGGTTAAAATGGTCACAGAGACTGTTGATGACGAGGGCATGGACCATTGTGATGACAAAGGTCATGAAGCATTGTGATGACTGGAGTCACGGAGCATTGTGATGACAGGGGTCAGGGAGGATTTTGATAACAAGGGCAAGGAGCACTGTGATGACAAGGGCATGGAACATTAGTCTAATAAGTTACATGGATTGTTGCGATGACATTTCGAATGGCACATTGTGATGACAATGGCATGGAGAATTGTGATGACCAGGTCATGCAGTATTGTGAAGAGAGGTGTCAGGGAGCATTGTGATGACATATATAATGGCCCATTGTGATGACAATGGCATGGAGCATTGTGATGCCAAGTGTCATGGAGGATTCTGATGACAAAGGTTATGGAACATTGTGATGACAATGACTTGGAGCATTGTGATGACATGGGAGAGGGAGCATTGTGCTGACAATTGCATGGAGAATTGTGATGACAAGTGTCATGGAGCATTCTGATGACAAGCTTGTGGAGTATTTTGATGACAATGGCATGGAGCATTGTGATGAAAATGGCATGGGGCATTGTGAAGAAAAAGGCATGGAGCCTTTTTGTGGCAGGTTTCAAGGAGCATTCTGATGACAATGTCAGGGAGCATTGTGATGACATGTATATTGAGAATTGTGATGACAAAGGTTATGGAGCATTGTGATGAAAAGGGCATGGAGTATTGTGATGACAGGCATCATGGAGCGTTGTGATGACAAGTGTTATGGAAGATTGTGATCACAAGGGTTTGGAGCATTGTGATGACAGAGGTCATGGATCATATTGATTTAAAGGAGCATGGAGCATTTTGATGACAAGGGCATGAAGCAATGTGATCCCAAGTTTCATGGAGGATTGTGATGACAATGAAAATGGAGTATTGTGATGACAAGCGAATAGAGCATTATAATGACAAGGTCATGTAGCATTTTGCTGACAAAGGCGTGGAGCATTGTGATGATATGTGTCATGGAGCACTGTGATGACAAGCGTCATGGACCATTGTGAATACAGGGGTCATGGAGCATTGGGATGACAAGTGCATGGATCATTGTGATGACAAGTGTGATGTAGCACTGGGCTGAAAATGTTCATGGAGTGTTGTGATGACAGGGGTCATGGAGCATAGTGATGAGTAGGGAATGGAGCATTGTGATGACAAGAGTCCCGGATCATTGTGTTGTCAGGAGTCATGGAGTGTTGTGATGACAGTGGTCATGGAGCATTGTGAAGATATTGGCCATGGAGAATTGTGATGTGTAGGTCGTGGAGCATTGGGCTGAATATGTTAATGGATTATTGTGATGACAGTGGTCATGGAGCATTGTGGTGACAAGGGAATGGAGAATGGTGATGACAATATCCTGGATCTTTGTGATGAGATGACCATGGAGACTTGTGATGAGAAGTCTCACGGAGCATTCTGATGAAAAGGGGCATGGAGCTTTGTGATTACAGGGGTCTTGGAGCATTTTGATGACTAGGGCATGGAGCAGTGTGATGAGAAGTCCATGAAGCATTCTGATGACATGCTTCATGGAGTTTTGTGATGACAAGCACATGGAGCATTGTGATGACAGTGATCTTGGAGCATTGTGATGAAAAAGGCACGGATCATTGTGATGAAAAATCATTGAGCCTTGTCATGACAGGGTTCAAGGAGCATACTGACGACAAGTGTCAGGGAGCATTGTGATGACAAGTGTATTGAGCATTGTGATGACAAAGGTCATGGAGCATTGTGATGAGAATACCATGTATAATTGTGATGATGAGCGTCATGGGGATTTGTGATGATAAGTGTTATGGAACATTGTGATCACAAGGGTTTGGAGCATTATGATGACAGAGGTAATGGAGAATTTTGATTTAATTGTGATGACAATAGCCTGAAGCATTATGATGATGGGCATGGTGCATTGTGATGACAGGGTTCATGGAGCATTGAGATGCAAAGTGGCATGGAGCATTGTGATTACAGGGGTCTTGGAGCATTGTGATGTCAAGGGTCAGGGACCCTTGTGATGACAAGGCCGTGGATCATTGTTATGGCAGGGGTCATGGAGCATTTTTATGACAGAGGTAATGGAACATTGTGATGAGAAGTGCATTGAGCACTGGCCCGAATGTTTTCATGGATTACTGTGATGAGAGTGGGCATGGAGCATTGTGATGACAAGGGCACGGAACACTGTGATACATGGGTCATGGAGGATTGTGATGAAATGGGCGTGGAGCATTTTGATGAGAAGGGCATCGAGCATTGTGATGACAAGTGTCATGGAGCATTGTGATGACAAGGGCATGGAGCAATGGGATGAGAGCGTTCAGGGAGCATTGTGATGAAAATGACATGGAGCATTGTGATGCCAAGGGTCATGGAGCTGTGAGATGACAACAGTCATGGAGCATTTTGATGACAAGCGTGTGGTGCATTGTGATGAGAAGGAAAGGGAGCATTTTGATGACAGGTTCATGCTGCAATTTGATGAAAAGTGTCATGTAACATTTTGACGACAGGGGTTACAGAAAATTGTGATCCCATGGGTCATGGAGCTTTGGGATGAAATGTATCATGGAGCATTGTGATGACAGTGGTTATGGAATATTGTGATGTCACGGGTCATGGAACTTTGTGATTACAGGGTTGAGGGAGGATTGTGATGACTAGTGATGGAACATTGTGATATCTCAGGTGAGAGAGCATTTGGATGAGAAGTGCATGGACCATTGTGATTACAAGGTTTATGGAGCATATCGATGACAAGGTTGTGGATCATTGTGATGAATAGCGCATGGCACATTGTGATGACAAGAGTCATGGAACATTGTTCTGACAAAGGCATGGAGCATTGTGATGACAAGTGTCACGGAGCATTGTGATGAAAAGTTCATGGAGCATTGTGGTTACAAAAGTCACAGAGCCTTGTGATGACGCGGGCATGGACCGTTGTGATGACAAACGTTATGAAGCATTGTGATGACTGGAGTCACGGAGCATTGTGATGTCAAATGTAATTTAGCATTGTGATGACAATGGCTTGGAGCATTGTGATGAGAAGGTTCAGGGAGCATTGTGCTGACAAGTGCATGGATAATTGTGATGAAAAAGGTCATGGAACATTCTGATGACAATCTTGTGGTGTATTTTGATGACAATGGCATGGAGCATTGTGATGAAAACGGCATGGGGCATTGTGATGAGAAAAGCATGGAGCCTTTTCGTGACAGGTTTCAAGGAGCATTCTGACGGCAAGTTTCAGGAAGCATTGTAATGACAAGTGTATTAGAATTTTGATGACAAAGGTTATGGAGCATTGTGATGAAAAGGCCGTGGAGTATTGTGATGACAGGCATCATGGAGCATTGTGATTACAAGTGTTATGGAACATTGTGATGACAAGGGTTTGGAGCATTGTGATGACAGAGGTCATGGATCATTTTGATTTCAAGGAGCATGGAGCATTGTGATGACAAGGGTATGAAGCAATGTGATCCCAAGGTTCATGGAGGATTGTGATGACAATTGTAAAAGAGCATTGTGATGACAAGCGCATAGAGCATTGTAATGACAAGGTCATGTAGCATTTGCTGACAAAGGCATGGAGCATTGTGATGACAGGTGTCATGGAGCACTGTGATGACAAGCGTCACGGAGCATTGTGAATACAGTGGTCATGGAGCATTGGGATGACAAGGGCATGGTTCAATGTGATGACAAGGGTCATGGAGCATTGGGCTGAAAATTTTCATGGAGTATTGTGATGACAGGGGTCATGGAGCATTGTGATGACTTGGGAATGGAGCATTTTGATGACAAGAATTCCGGATCATTGTGTTGTCAGGTGTCATGGAGCGTTGAGATGACAGTGGTCATGGTGCATTGTGATGATATTGGCCATGGAGAATTGTGATGAGAAGGTCGGGGAGCATTGTGATTACAGGTGTCTTGATGCATTGTGATGAAAAGGGCATGTATCATTGTGAAGAAAAAGGCATTGAGCCTTGTCATGACAGTGTTCAAGAAGCATACTTACGACAAGTGTCAGGTAGCATTGTGATGACAAGCGTATTGAGCATTTGATGACAAAGGTCATAGAGCATTGTGATGAGAAGACCATGGATAATTGTGATGATGAGTGTCATGGGGTGTTGTGATGATAAGACTTATGTAACATTGTGATCACAGGGGTTTGGAGCATTATGATGACAGATGTCATGGAGAATTTAGATTTCACTGTGATGACAATAGCATGAAACATTATGATGATGGGCATGGTGCATTGTGATGACTGGGTTCATGGAGCATTGAGATGAAAAGGGGAATGGAGCATTGTGATTGCCGGGGTCTTGGAGCATTGTGATGACTAGGGCATGGAGCATGGTGATGAGAAGGCCATGGAAAATTCTGATGACATGCATCATGGAGCACTGTGATGACAAGGGCATGGAGCATTGTGATTACAGGGGTCTTGGGGAATTGTGATGACAAGGATCATGGAGCCTTGTGATGACATGCCGTTGAACAATGTGATGGCAGGTGTCATGGAGCATTGTTATGACAGAGGTAATGGAGCATTGTGATGAGAAGGGCATTGAGCTTTGGTCTAAAATATTTCATGGATTATTGTAATGAGAGTGGGCATGGAGCATTGGGATGACAAGGGCACGGAACACTGTGATACATGGTTCATGGAGGATTGTAATGACCAGGACATGGAGCATTGCGATGAGAAGGGCATCGAGCATTGTGATGACAAGTGTCATGGAGCTTTGTGATGACAAGGGCAGGGAGCAATGTGATGAGAGTGTTCATGGAGCATTGTGATGACAATGACATGGAGCATTGTGATGCCAAGGCTCATGGAGATTTGTGATGACAAATAACAGGGAGCATTTCGATGACTATGGTGTAGTGCATTGTGATGAGAAGGGCAGGGAGCATTTTTATTACAGGTTCATGCAGCAATTTGATTAAAATATAATGGAATATTTTGAGGGCAGGGGTTATAGAACATTTTGATGTCAGGGGTCATGGAGATTTGGGATGAAAAGGGTCATGGAGCATTTTGATTACAGGGGTTATGGAACATTGTGATGTCAGGGATCATGGAACATTGTGATGATAAGGTTATGTAGCACTGTGATGACAGGGGTCATGGAATATTATGATTACAGGGGTGAGGGAGTATTGTGATGACTAGTGACGGAACATTGTAATATCTCTGGTGAGAGAGCATTTGGATGAGAAGTGCATGGAGCATTGGGATTACAAGGTTTATGAAGCATAGCGATGACAAGGTTGTGGACCGATGTGATGAAAAGCACGTGGCACATTGTGATGACAAGGGTCATGGAGCATTGTTCTGACAAAGGCATGGAGCATTGTGACGACAAGGGTCACGGAGCATTGTGATGAAAAGTTCATGGAGCATTTTGGTTACAAAGGTCACAGAGCCTTGTGATGACACGGGCAAGGACCGTTTTGATGACAAACTTTATGAAGCTTTGTGATGACTGGAGTCACGGAGCACTGTGATGATAGGGGTCATGGAGCATTGTGATGATATGGGAATGGAGCATTGTGATGACAGGGGCATGGAGCATTGGTCTGACAAGTTTCATAGATTATTATGATGACAGTGGACATGGTGCATTGTGATGACAAGGGTATGGATCATGGTGATGAGAAGGTCATGGAGTATTGTGAAGACAGGTGTCAGGGAGCATTGTGATGACATATGTCATTGTCCATTGCGTTGATAATGGCATTGAGCATTGTGATGCCAAATGTAATGGAGGATTGGGATGACAAATAAAATGGAGCATTGTGATGACTAGGGCTTAGAGCACTATGATGACAAGGGCCATTGAGAATTTTCATGACAAGGTCGTGAAGCATTGTGATGACAAGGTCCTGGAGCATTGTGATGAGAAATTCATGGAGCCTTGTGATGACAATCTCATATAGCATACTGATCAAAAGGGGCATGGACCATTGTGATTACAGGGGTCTTGGAACATTGTGATGACAAGGGCATGGATCATTGTGAAGAGAAGGCCAAGGAGCATTCTGAGGACATGCGTCATTGAGCTTTGTGATGACAAGCGCATGGAGCATTGTGATTACAGGGGTCTTGTAGCATTGTGATGAAAAGGGCATGGAATATTGTGATGAAAAATGCATGGAGCCTTGCCATGACAGGGTTCAAGGAGCATACAGACAACAAGTGTCATGGAGCATATTGATGACAAGTGTATTGAGCATTGTGATGACAAAGGTCATGGAGCATTGTGATGAGAAGGCCATGGAGCATTCAGATGACATGTGTCATGGAGCTTAGTGATGACAAGGGCATGGAGCAATGTGATGCCAAGGGTCATGGATATTTGTGATGACAAAGGTCATGGAACATTTTTATGACAAGGGTGTTGTGCATTGTAATGAGAAGTGCAGGGAGCATTGTGATGACATGGTCACGGAGAAATTTGATGAAAAGTGTCAAGGAACATTTTGATGACAGGGGTTATGGAACATTGTGATGTCATGGGTCATCGAACATTGTGATGATAAGTGCATGTAGCATTGTGATGACAGGAGTCATGGAACATTGTGATGACGGAGGTGAGGAAGTATTGTGTCGAATAGTGAAGTAACATTGTGATATCAGTGGTGAGAATGCATTTTGATGAGAAGTGCATGGAGCATTGTGATGACAAGGTTTATGGAGCATTGTGATGACAAGATTGTGGAGCACTGTAATGACAAGCGCATGGTGCATTGTGATGACATCTGTCATGGAGCATTGTGCTGACAAGCGCATGGAGCATTGTGAGGACAAGGGTCATGGAGCATTGTGCTGAGAAAGGCATAGAGCAATGTGATGACAAGGGTCAAAGAGAATTGTGATGAAAAGTTCATGGAGCATTGTGGTTAAAAAGGTCACAGAGACTGTTGATGATGAGGGCATGGACCATTGTGATGACAAAGGTCACGAAGAATTGTGATGACTGGAGTCACGGCGCAATGTGAAGACAGTGGTCATGGAGCATTGTGATGAAAAGGGGCATGGAGCATTGTGATGACAAGGGCATGTATCATTGGTCTCATAATTTTCATGGATTATTGTGATGACTGTTGGAATGGTGCATTGTGGTGACAAGGGCATGGATCATTGTGATAAAGAGGTCATGCTGTATTGTGAAGACTGGTGTCATGGAGCATTGTGATGACAGGGTTCATGCAGCATTGTGATGACTAGGGAATGGAGCATAGTGATGACAAGAGTCCCGGATCTTTGTGTTGTCAGGTGTCATGGAGTGTTGTGATGACAGTTGTCATGGTGAATTGTGATGATATTGGTCATGGAGCATTGTGATGAGAAGGTTATGGAGCATTGTGCTGATAATATTCATGGAGTATTGTGATGACAATGGTCATGGAGCATTGTGATGACAAGGGAATGGAGCATGGTGATGACAAGGTCATGTAGCACTGTGATGAGAAGTCCTTGGAGGCCTGTGATGACAAGTTTCATGGAGCATTCTGATGAAAAGTGGCATGGATCATTGTGATTACAGTGGTCTTGGAGCATTGTGATGACAAGGGCATGGAACATTGTCAGAGTCGGCCATGCAGCATTCTGATGACATGGGTCATGGAGCTTTGTGATGACAAGGGCTTGGAGCATTGTGATTAAAGGTGTCTTGGAGCATTGTGATGAAAAGGGCACGGATCATTGTGATGAAAAAGGCATGGAGCCTTGTCATGACAGGGTTAATGGAGCATACTGAAGACAAGTGTCAGGGAGCATTGTGATGACAAGTGTATTGAGCATTGTGATGACAAAAATCATAGAGCACTGTGATGAGAGGCCATGGATAATTGTGATGATGAGCGTCATGGGGTGTTGTGATGATAAGTGTTATGGAACTTTGTGATCAAAAGGGTTCGCAGTATTATGATGACAGAGGTCATGGAACATTTTGATTTCATTGTGATGACAATAGCCTGAAGCATTATGATGATGGGCATGGTGCATTGTGATGACAGGTTTCATGGAGCATTGATATGAAAAGGGGCATGGAGCATTGTGATTACAATGGTCTTGAAGCATTGTGATGACAAGGGCAAGTAGCATTGAGATGAGAAGGCCATGGAACATTCTGATGACATGCGTCATGGAGCTTTGTGATGACAAGTGCATGGAGCATTGTGATTTCAGGCGTCTTGAGGATGGTGATGTCAATTGTCATAGAACCATGTGATGATTAGGCCGTGGAACATTGTGATGGCAGCGGTCATTGTGCATTGTTATGAAAGGGGTAATGGAGCATTGTGATGAGAAGGACATGGAATATTGGTCTGAAATGTTTCATGAATTATTGTGATGAGATTGGACATGGAACATTGTGATGACAAGGGTACGGAACACTATAATACATGGGTCATGCAGGAATGTAATGACAGGGCATGGAGCATTGTGATGAGAAGTGCATCGAGCATTGTGATGACATGTGTCATGGAGCTTTGTGATGACAAGGGCATGGAGCAATGTTATGAGAGGGTTCATGGAGCATTGTGATGACAATGACATGGAGCATTGTGATGACAAGAGTCCCAGATCATTGTGCTGTCAGGAGTCATGGAGTGTTGTGATGACAGTGGTCATGGAGCACTGTGATGATATTGGCCATGGAACATTGCGATGTGTAGGTCGTAGAGCATTGGGCTGAATATATTAATGGATTATTGTGATGACAGGGGTCATGGAGCATTGTGATGAAAATGGAATGGAGAATGGTGATGACAAGGTCCTGGAGCATTGTGATGAGATGACCATGGAGACTTGTGATGACAAGTCTCATGGAGAATTCTGACGAAAAGGGGCATGGAGCATTGTGATTACAGGGGTCTTGGAGCATTGTGATGACTAGGGCATGGAACATTGTGATGAGAAAGCCATGGAGCATTCTGATGACATGCTTCATGGAGTTTTGTGATGACAAGGACATGGAGCATTGTGATTACAGTGATCTTGGAGCATTGTTATGAAAAGGGCACGGATCTTTGTGATGAAAAAAGCATGGAGACTTGTCATGGCAGGGCTCAAGGAGCATACTGATGACAAGTGTCAGGGAGCATTGTGATGACAAGTGTATTGAGCCTTGTGATGACAAAGGTCATGGAGCATTGTGATGAGAATACCATGGATATTTGTGATGATGAGCGTCATGGGGATTTGTGATGATAAGTGTTATGGAACATTGTGATCACAAGGGTTTGGAGCATTATGATGACAGAGGTCATGGATAATTTTGATTTCATTGTGATGACAATAGCCTGAAGCATTATGATGATGGGCATGGTGCATTGTGATGACAGGGTTCATGGAGCATTGAGATGCAAAGGGGCATGGAGCATTTTGAATACAGGGTTCTTGGAGCATTGTGATGACAAGGGCATGGAGCATTGTGATGAGAAGTCCATGGAACATTCTGATGACATGTGTCATGGAGCTTTGTGACGAAAAGGGCATGGAGCATTGTGATTACAGTGGCCTTGGAGCATTGTGATGACAAGGGTCATGGAGCCTTGTGATGACAAGGCCGTGGAACATTGTGTTGGCAGGGGTAATCAGCATTGTTATAACAGAGGTAATGGGGCATTCTGTTGAGAAGGGCATTGAGCATTGGCCTGAAATATTTCATGGATTATTATGATGAGAGTGGGCATGGTGCATTGTGATGACAAGGGCACGGAACACTGTGATACATGGGTCATGGAGGATTGTGATGAAAAGGGCATGGAGCATTTTGATGAGAAGGGCATCGAGCACTGTGATGACAAGTGTCATGGAGCTTTGTGATGACAAGGGCATGGAGCAATGGGATGAGAGGTTTCATGGAGCATTTTGATGACAATGATATGGAGCACTGTGATGCCAAGGGTCATGGAGCTTTGGGCTGAAAAGTGTCATGGAGCATTTTGATGACAGTGGTTATGGAATATTGTGATGTCAGGTGTCATGGAACATTTTGATTACAGGGTTGAGGGATGATTGTGATGACTAGTGATGGAACATTGTGATATCTCAGGTGAGAGACCATTTGGATGAGAAGTGCATGGAGCACTGCGAATAAAAGATTTATGGAGCATAGCGATGACAAGGTTGTGGATCATTGTGATGAAAAACGCGTGGCACATTGTGATGACAAGGGTCATGGAACATTGTTCTGACAAAGGCATGGAGCATTGTGATGACAAGGGTCACGGAGCATTGTGATGAAAATTTCATGGAGCATTGTGGTTACAAATGTCACAGAGCCTTGTGATGATGCGGGCATGGACCGTTGTGATGACAAACGTTATGAAGCATTGTGATGACTGGAGTCATGGAGCACTGAGATGACAGGGGTCATGGAGCATTGTGATGACAGGACATGGAGCGTTGTGGTGACACTTTTCAGAGATTATTGTGATGACAGTGGACATGGTGTATTGTGATGACCAGGGCATGGAGCATTGTGATGAGAAGGTCATGGAGTATTTTGAAGAGAGTTGTCAGAGAGCATTGTGATGACATATGTCATGGTCCATTGCGATGACAATGGCAGGGAGCATTGTGATGCCAAATGTAATGGAGGATTGTGATGACAAATATAATGGAGCACTGTGATGACTAGGACTTGGAGCATTATTATGACAAGGGCCATTGAGAATTTTCATGACAATGTAGTGAAGCATTGTCATGACAAGGTCCTGGAACACTGTGATGAGAAAACCATGGAGCCTTGTGATGACAAGTCTCATGGAGCATACTGATGAAAGGGGCAAGGAGAATTCTGATTACAGGGTTCTTGGAACATTGTGATAACAAGGGCATCGAGCATTGTGATAACAAGGGCATGGAACATTGGTCTAATAAGTTTCATGGATTATTGTGATGACAGTTGGAATGGTGCATTGTGATTACATGTGTCTTGGAGCATTGTGATGACCAGGTCATGCAGTATTGTGAAGAGAGGTGTCAGGGAGCATTGTGATGACATATGTAATGGCCCATTGTGATGACAATGGCATGGAGCATTGTGATGCCAAGTGTCATGGAGCATTGTGATGACAAAGGTAATGGAGCATTCTGATTACAGGGGTCTTGAAACTTGTGATAACAAGGGCATGGAATACTGTGATGACAGGCATCATGGAGCGTTGTGATGACAAGTGTTATGGAACATTGTGATCACTAGGTTTTGGAGCATTGCGATGACAGAGGTCATGGATCATTTTGATTTCAAGGAGCATGGAACATTGTGATGACTAGGGCATGAAGCAATGTGATCCCAAGGTTCTTGGAGGATTGTGATGACAATGGTAATGGAGTATTGTGATGACAAGCGCATAGAGCATTGTAATGACAAGGTCATGTAGCATTTTGCTGACAAAGGCATGGAGCTTTGTGATGACTGGTGTCATGGAGCACTGTGATGACAAGCATCACGGAGCATTGTGAATACAGGGGTCATGGAGCATAGGTATGACAAGGGCATGGATCATTGTGATGACAAGTGTCATGGATCATTGGGCTGAAAATGTTCATGGAGTACTGTGATGACAGGGGTCATGGAGCATTGTGATTACAGGGGTCTTGGAGCATTGTGATGACAAGAGTCCCGGATCACTGTGTTGTCAGGTGTCATGGAGTGTTGTGATGACACTGGTCATGGAGCATTTTGATGATATTTGCCATGGAGAATTGTGATTAGATGGTCATGGAGCATTTGGCTGAAAATGTTCATGGAGTATTGTGATGACCGGTGTCATGGAGCATTGTGATGACAAGGGAATGTAGCATGGTGATTACAAGGTACTGGAGCATTGTGATGAGATGACCATGGAGACTTGTGATGACAAGTCTCATGGAGCATTCTGATGAAAACGGGCATGGAGCATTGTGATTATAGGGGTCTTGGAGCTTTGTCATGACAAGGGCATGGAGCACTCTGAGGAGAATTCCATGGAACATTCTGATGACATGTGTCATGGAGCTTTGTGATGACAAGGCCGTGGAGCATTGTGATGGCAGGGGTCATGGAGCATTGTTATGACCGTGGTAATGGAGCATTGTGATGAGAAGGGCATTGAACATTGGTTTGAAATGTTTCATGGATTATTGTGATGAGAGTGGGCATGGAGCATTGTGATGACAAGGGCACGGTACACTGTGATACATGGGTCATGGGGGATTGTAATGACAAGGGCATGGAGCATTGTGATGAGAAGGGCATCGAGCATTGTGATGACAAGTGTCATGGATCTTTGTGATGACAAGGGCATGGAGCAATGTGATGGGAGGGTTCATGGAGCATTGTGATGACAATATCATGGAGCACTGTGATGCCAAGGGTCATGAAGCTTTTTGATGACAAATGTCATGGATCATTTTGATGACAAGGGTGTGGTGCATTGTGTTTAGAAGGGCAGAGAGCATTTTGATGACATGGTCATGCAGCAATTTGATGAAAATTGTAATGGAACATTTTGATGACAGGGGTTATAGAACATTGTGATGCCAGGGGTCATGGATCTTTGCGATGAAAAGGGTGATGGAGCATTTTGATGACAGGTGTTATGGAACATTGTGATGTCAGTGGTCATGGAACATTTTGCTGATAAGGGGATGTAGCATTGTCATGACAGGGGTCATGGAACATTGTGATAACTGGGGTGAGGGAGGATTGTGATGACAAGTGATGGAACATTGTGATATCTCATGTGAGAGAGCACTTGGATGAGAAGTGCATGGAGCATTGTGATTACAAAGTTTATGGAGCATAGCGATGACAAGGTTGTGGATCATTGTGATGAAAAGGACATGGCGCATTGTGATGACAAGGGTCATGGAGCATTGTTCTGACAAAGACATGAAGCATTGTGATGACAAGGGTCACGGAACATTGTGATGAAATGTTCATGGAGCATTGTGGTTACAAATGTCACAGAGCCTTGTGTTGACGCGTGCATGGACCATTCTGATGACAAACGTTATGAAACATTGTGGTGACTGGAGTCACGGAGCATTGTGATGACAGGGGTCATGGGGCATTGTGATGAAAAGCGCATGGAACATTCCTCTAATAATTTTCAGAGATTATTGTGATGACAGTGGGAATGGCACATTGTGATGACAAGGGCATGGAACATTGTGATGACCAGGTCATGCAGTATTGTGAAGAGAGGTGTCAGGGAGCATTGTGATGACATATGTAATGGCCCATTGTGATGACAATGGCATGGAGCACTGTGATGCCAAGTGTCATGGAGGATTCTGCTGAAAAAGGTAATGGAGCATTGTGATGACAATGGCTTGGAGCATTGTGATGACAAGGGTCAGGGAGCATTGTGCTGACAAGTGCATGGAGAATTGTGATGACAAGGGTCATGGAGCATTCTGATGAAAAGCTTGTGGAGTATTTTGATGACAATGGCATGGAGCATTGTGATGAAAATTGCATGGGGATTTGTGATGAAAAAGACATGGAGCCTTTTCATGACAGGGTTCAAGGAGCATTCTGATGACAAGTGTCAGGGAGCATTGTGATGACAAATGTATTGAGCATTGTGATGACAAAGGTCATGGAGCATTGTGATGAAAAGGGCATGGAGTATTGTGATGACAGGCATCATGGAGCGTTGTGATGACAAGTGTTATGGAAAATTTTGATCACAAGTGTTTGAAGCATTGTGATGACAGCGGTCATGGATCATTTTGATTTCAAAGAGCATGGAGCATTGTGATGACAAGGGCATGAAGAAAAGTGATCCCAAGGTTCATGGAGGATTGTGATGACAATGGTAATGGAGTATTGTGATGACAAGCGCATAGAGCATTGTAATGACAAGGTCATGTAGCATTTTGCTGACAAAGACATGGAGCATTGTGATAACAGGTGTCGTGGAGCACTGTGATGACAAGCGTCACGGAGCATTGTGAATACAGGGGTCATGGAGCATAGGGATGACAAGGGCATGGATCATTGTGATGACAATTGTCATGGATAATTGGGCTGAAAATGTTCATGGAGTATTGTGATGACAGGGGTCATGGAGCATTGTGATTACAGTGGTCTTGGAGCATTGTGATGACAAGAGTCCCGGATCATTGTGTTGTCAGGTGTCATGGATTGTTTTGATGACAGTGGTCATGGAGAATTTTGATGATATTGGTCATGGAGCATTGTGATTAGAAGGTCATGGAGCACTGTGAGGAGAAGGCCATGGAACATTCTGATAACATGCGTCATGGAGCTTTGTGATGAGAAGGGCATTGAGCATTGTTATTACAGGGGTCCTGGAGCCTTGTGATGACAAGGGCATGGAGCACTGTGAGGAGAAGGCCATGGAACATTCTGATAACATGCATCATGGAGCTTTGTGATGACAAGGGCATGGAGCATTGTGATTACAGGGGTCTTGGAGCATTGTGATGACAAGTGTCATGGAGCCTTGTGATGGCAAGGCCGTGGAACATTGTGATGGCAGGGGTCATGGAGCATTGTTATGACAGATGTAATGGAGCATTGTGATGAGAAGGGCATTGAGAATTGGTCTGTAATGTTTCATGGATTATTGTGATGAGAGTGGGCATGGAGCATTGTGATGACAAGGGCACCGTACATGGTGATACATGGGTCATGGGGGATTGTAATGAAAAGGGCATGGAGCATTGTGATGAGAAGGGCATCGAGCATTGTGATGACAAGTGTCATGGAGATGTGTGATGACAAGGGCATGGAGCAATGTGATGAGAGGGTTCATGGAGCATTGTGATGCCAAGGGTCATGGAGCTTTGTGATGACAAATGTCATGGACCATTTTGATGACAAGTGTGTGGTGCATTGTGATGAGAAGGGCAGGGAGCATTTTGATGACAGGTTCATGCAGTAATTTGATGAAAAGTGTAATGGAACATTTTGATGACATGGGTTATAGAACATTGTGATGCCAGGGGTCATGGAGCTTTAGGATGAAAAGGGTCATGGAGCATTTTGATGACAGGTGTTATGGAACTTTGTGATGTCATGGGTCATCGAACATTGTGATGATAAGTGCACGTAGCACTGTGATAACAGGAGTCATGGATCATTGTGATGACAGGGGTGAGGGAGTATTGTGACAAATAGTGATGTAGCATTGTGATATCAGTGGTGAGAGAGCATTTGGATGAGAAGTGCATGGAGCATTGTGATGACAAATTTTATGGAGCATTGTGATGACAAAATTGTGGAGCACTGTGATGATAAGCGCATGGTGCATTGTGATGACATGTTTCATGGAGCATTGTGCTGACAAGCGCATGGAGCATTTTGATGACAAGGGTCATGGAGCATTGTGCTGAGAAAGGCATAGAGAATTGTGATGACAAGGATCAAAGTGCATTGTGATGAAAAGTTAATGGATCATTGTGATGACAATGGTCATGGAGCATTCTGGTGACAAACTTGTGGAGTATTTTGATGACAATGGCATGGAGCATTGTGATGAAAACGGCATGGGGAATTGCGATGAAAAAGGCATGGAGCCTTTTCGTGACAGGTTTCAAGGAGCATAATGATCACAAGTGTCAGGGAGCATTGTGATGACAAGTGTATTGAGAATTGTTATGACAAAAGTCATGGAGCATTGTGATGAAAAGGGCATGGAGTATTGTGATGATAGACATCATGGAGCGTTGTGATGACAAGTGTTATGGAACATTGTGATCACAAGAGGTTGGAGCATTGTGATGTCAGTGGTCATGGAGCATTGTGATGATATTGGCCATGGAGCATTGTGATGAGTAGATCGTGGAGCATTGGGCTGAAAATATTCATGGATTATTGTGATGACAGAGGTCATGGTGCATTGTGATGACAAGGGAATGGAGCATGGTGATGACAAGGTCCTGGAGCATAGTGATGAGAAGAGCATGGAGACTTTTGATGACAATTCTCATGGAGCATTCTGATGAAAAGGGGCATGGAGCATTGTGATTACAGGGGTCTTGGAGCATTGTGATGACTAGGGCATGGAGCATTGTGATGAGAAGGTCATAGAGCATTCTGATGATATGCGTCATGGAGTTTTGTGATGACAAGGGCATGGAACATTGTGATTACAGGGATCTTGGAGCATTGTGATGAAAAGGGCATGGATCACTGGGATGAAAAAGGCATGGATCCTTGTCATGACAGGGTTCAAGGAGCATACTGACGAGAAGTGTCAGGGAGCATTGAGATGATAAGTGTATTGAGCATTATGATGACAAAGATCATGGAGCATTGTGATGAGAAGACCATGGATAATTGTGATGATGAGCGTCCTGGGGTGTTGTGATGATAAGTGTTATGGAACATTGTGATCACAAGGTTTTGGAACATTATGATGACAGAGGTCATGGAGAATATTGATTTCATTGTGATGACAATAGCCTGAAGCATTATGATGATGGGCATGGTGCATTGTGATGACAGGTTTCATGGAGCATTGAGATGAAAAGGGACATGGAGCATTGTGTTTACAGGGGTCTTGGAGCATTGTGATGACAAGGGCATGGAGCATTGTGATGAGAAGGCCATGGAACATTCTGATGACATGCGTCAGGGAGCTTTGTGATGACAAGGGCATGGAGCATTGTGATTACAGGGGTCTTCAGCATTGTGAATGACAAGTGTCATAGAACCTTGTGATGACTAGGCCGTGGAACATTGTGATGTTAGGTGTCATGGTGCATTGTTATGACAGGGGTAATGGAGCATGGTGATGAGAACGGCATGGAACATTGGTCTGAAATGTTTCATGGATTATTGTGATGAGAGTTTTCATGGAGGATTGTGATGACAAGGGTACGGAACACTATGTTACATGGGTCATGCAGGATTGTAATGAGAAGAGCATGCACCATTGAGATGAGAAAGACATCGAGCATTGTGATGAGAAGTGTCATGGAGCTTTGTGATGACAAGGGCATTGAGCAATGTGATGAGAGGGTTCATGGATCATAGTGATGACAATGATATGGAGCACTGTGATGCCAAGGGTCATGGAGCTTTGTGATGACAAGTTATGGAGCATTTTGATGACAAGGGCATGGTGCATTTTGATGAGAAGGCAGGGAGCATTTTGATGACCGGGTCATGCAGCAATTTGATGAATAATGTAATGGAACATTTTGATTGCAGGGGTTATAGAACATTGTGATATCAGGCGTCTTGGAGCTTTGGGATGAAAAGGGTCATGGAGCATTTTGCTGACAGGGGTCATGGAACATTGTGATGATAAGGGGATGTAGCAGTGTGATGACAGGTCCATGGAACATTGTGATTACAGGGGTTAGGTAGAATTGTGATGACTAGTGTTATAACACTGTGATATCTCTGGTGAGAGATCACTTTGATGAGAAGTGCATGGACCATTGTGATTACAAGGTTTATGGAGCATTGCAGTGACAAGGTTGTGGACCATTGTGATGAAATACGCGTGGCACATTTTGAAGACAATGGTCATGGAGCATTGTTCTGACAAAGACATGGAGCATTGTGATGACAAGGGTCACAGAGAATTGTGATGAAATGTTCATGGAGCATTGTGGTTTCAAAGGTCACAGAGCCTTGTAATCACGCGGTCATGGACCATTGTGATGACAAACGTTATGAAGTTTGAGATGACTGGAGTCACGGAGCATTGTGATGACAAGGGTCATGGAGCATTGTGATGACATGTGTCATAGAGCATTGTGCTGACAAGCGCATGGAGCATTGTGATGACAAGGGTCATGGAGCATTGGGCTGAGAAAGGCATAGAGCATTGTGATCACAAGGGTCAAAGAGCATTGTGATGAAAAGTTCATGGAGCATTGTGGTTAAAAAGGTCACAGAGACTGTTGATGGCGAGGGCATAAACCATTGTGATGAAAAAGGTCATGAAGCATTGTGATGACTGGAGTCACAGAGCGTTGTGATGACAGGGGTCATGGAGCATTGTGATAACAAGGGCAAGGAGCATTGTGATGACAAGGGCATGGAACATTGGTCTAAAGTTTCATGGATTTTTGCGATGACAGTTGGAATGACGCACTGTGATGACAAGGGCATGGAGCATTGTGATGACCAGGTCATGCAGTATTGTGAACACAGTTGTCAGGGAGCATTGTGATGACATATGTAAAGGCCCATTGTGATGACAATGGCATGGAGCATCTGATGCCAAGTGTCATGGAGGATTCTGATGACAAAATAATGGAGCATTGTGATGACAATGGTTTGGAGCATTGTGATGACAAGGGTCAGGGAGCATTGTGCTGACAAGTGCATGGAGAATTGTGATGACAATGGCATGCAGCATTCTGATGACCAGCTTGTGGACTATTTTGATGACAATGGAATGGAGCATTGTGATGAAAACGGCATGGGGAATTGTGATGAAAGGGGCATGGAGCCTTTTCGTGACAGGATTCAAGGAGCATTCTGATGACAAGTGTCAGGGAGCATTGTGATGACAAGTGTATTGAGAATTGTGATGACAAAGGTCATGGAGCATTGCGATGAAAAGGGCATGGAG
Organism: Mesoplodon mirus; assembly: GCF_964341445.2. Lineage (NCBI taxonomy): Eukaryota > Metazoa > Chordata > Mammalia > Artiodactyla > Ziphiidae > Mesoplodon > Mesoplodon mirus. The sequence goes on from NW_028295717.1 coordinate 481,999, forward strand.
TATTGTGATGACAGGCATCATGGAGCGTTGTGATGACAAGTGTTATGGAACACTGTGATCACAAGGGTTTGGAGCTTTGTGATGACAGAGGTCATGGATCATTTTGATTTCAAGAAGCATGGAGCATTATGATGACAAGGGCATGAAACAACCTGATCCCAAGGTTCATGGAGGATTGTGATGACAATGGAAATGGAGTATTGTGATGACAAGCGCAGAGAGCCTTGTAATGACAATGTCATGTAGCATTTTGCTGACAAAGGCATGGAGCATTGTGATGACATGTGTCATGGAGCACTGTGATGACAAGCGTCACGGAGCATTGTGAATACAGGGGTCATGGAGCATTGGGATGACAAGGGCATGGATCATTGTGATGACAAGGGCCTTGGAGCACTGGGCTGAATATGTTCATGGAGGTTTTTGATGACAGGGGTCATGGAGCATTGTGATGACTAGGGAATGGAGCATTGTGATGACAAGAGTCCCGAATCATTGTGTTCTCAGGTGACATGGAGTGTTGTGATGACAGTGGTCATGGAGCATTGTGATGATATTGGCCATGGAACATTGTGATGAGTAGGTCGTGGTGCATTGGGCTGAAAATTTTCATGGATTATTGTGATGACAGTGGTCATGGAGCATTGTGATTACAAGGGAATGGAGCATGGTGATGAAAAGTTCCTGGAGCTTTGTGATGAGAAGACCATGGAGACTTGTGATGACAAGTCTCATAGAGCATTCTGATGAAAAGGGGCATGGAGCATTCTGATTACTGGGGTCTTGGAGCACTGTGATGACTAGGGCATGGAGCATTGTGATGAGAAGTCCATGGAGCATTCTGATGACATGCATCATGGAGTTTTTTGAGGACAACCATGGAGCATTGTGATTACAGGTGTCTTCGAACATTGTGAGGACAAGGGCATGGAGCATTGTCAGGAGAAGACCAAGGAGCATTCTGATGGCATGTGTCATTGAGATTTGTGATGACAAGGGCATGGAGCATTGAGATTACATGGGTCTTGGAGCATTGTGATGAAAAGGACATGGATCATTGTGATGAAAAAGGCATGGAGCCTTGTCATGACAGGATTCAAGGAGGATACAGACAACAAGTGTCAGGGAGCATTTTGATGACAAGTGTATTGAGCATTGTGATAACAAAGGTCATGGAGCATTGTGATGAGAAGACCATTGATAATTGTGATGACGAGAGTCATGGGACATTGTGATGAAAAGTGATATTGTATATTGTGATCACAAGTGTTTGGAGCATTGATATGACAGAGGTCATGGAGCATTTTGATTTCATTGTGATGAGAAAAGCATGAAGCATTATGATGATGGGCATGGTGCATTGTGATGACAGGGTTCATGGATCATTGAGATGAAAAGAGGCATAGAGTATTGTGATTACAGGGTTATTGGAGCATTGTGATGAGAAGGGTCATGGAGATTTGTGATGACAGGACCATGGAACATCGTGATGGCAGGGGTCATGGAGCATTTTTATCACAGTGGTAATTGAGCCTTGTGATGGGAAGGGCATGCAGAATTGTGATGAGAAGGCCATGGAGCATTCTGATGACATGTGTCATGGAGCTTTGTGAAGACAAGGGCATGGAGCAATGTGATGAGAGCGTTCATGGAGCATTGTGATGACAATGAAATGGAGCATTGTGATGCTAAGCGTCATGGATCTTTGTGATGACAATGGTTCTGGAGCATTTTGATGGCAAGGGCGTTGTGCAATGTGATGAGAAGGGCAGGGAGCATTGTGATGACAAATTTTAAGGAGCATTGCGATGACAAGATTGTGGAGCACTGTGATGACAAGCACATGGTGCATTGTGATGACATGTGTCATTGAGCATTGTGCTGGCAAGCGCATTAAGCATTGTGATGACAAGTCTCATGGAACATTCTGATGAAATGGGGCATGGAGCATTGTGACTACAGGGGTCTTGGAGCATTGTGATGAGAAGGGCATGGAGCATTGTGATGAGAAGGCCATGGAACATTCTGATGACATTCGTCATGGAGCTTTGTGATGACAAGGGCATGCAGCATTTTGATTTCAGGGGTCTTGAGCATTGTGATGACAAGTGTCATGGAAACTTGTGATGACTAGGTACTGAAGCATTGTGATGCGAAGAGTCATGTTGCATTGTTATGACAGGGGTAATGGAGCATTTTGATGAGAAGGGTATGGAACATTGGTCTGAAATATTTCATGGATTATTGTGATGAGAGTGGGCATGGAGCATTGTGATGACCAGGGCACGGAACACTGTGATACATGGGTCATGCAGGATTGTAAAGAAAAAGGCATGGAGCATTGTCATGAGAAGGGCATCGAGCATTGTGATGACAAGTGTCATGGAGCTTTGTGATGACAAGGACATGGAGCAATGTGATGAGAGGGTTCAGGGAGCATTGTGATGACAGTGACATGGAGCATTGTGATGCCATGGGACATGGAGCTTTGTGATGACAAGTCATGGAGCATTTTGATGACAAGGGCATGGTGCATTGTGATTAGAAGGGCAGGGAGCATTGTGATGAACGGGTCATGCAGCAATTTGATAAGAATTGTAATGGAATATTGTGATGGCAGTGTTTATAGAACATTGTGATGTCAGGGGTCTTGGATCTTTGGGATGAAAAGGGTCATGGAGCATTTTGCTGACAGGGGTTATGGAACATTGTGATGTCAGGGGTCATGGAACATTGTGCAGATAAGTGGATGTAGCACTGTGATGACAGGGTCATGGAACATTTTGATTCCAGGTGTGAGGGAGTATTGTGATGACTAGTGGTGGAACATTGTGATATCTCTGGTGAGAGAGCATTTTGATCAGAAGTCCATGGACCATTGTGATTACAAGGTTTATGGAGCATTGCAATGAAAGTTTGTGGTTGGCTGTGATGAAATGCGCGTGGCACATTGTGATGACAATGGTCATAGACCATTGTTCTGACAAAGATATGGAGCATTGTGATGACAAGGGTCACAAAGAATTGTGATGAAAAGTTCATGGAACATTGTGGTTACAAAAGTCACAGAGCCTTGTGATGACGCGGGCATGGACCATTGTGATGACAAACGTTATGAATCATTGTGATGACTGGAGTCACTGAGCATTGTGATGATAGGGGTCATGGAGCATTGTGATGACAAGGGCATGGAGCATTGTGTTGACAGGGGCATGGAGCATTGGTCTGACAAGTTTCATGGATTATTGTGATGACATTGGACATGGTGCATTGTGATGACAAGGGCATGGAGCATTGTGATGCGAAGGTCAAGGAGTATTGTGAAGACAGGTATCAGGGAGCACTGTGATGACAAAAGTCATGGTCCATTGTGATGACAATGGCATGGAACATTGTGAAGCCAAATGTAATGGAGAAATGTGAGGACAAATAAAATGGAGCATTTTGATGATTAGGGCTTGGAGCATTATGATGAAAAGGGCCATTGAAAATTTTCATGACAAGGTCGAGAAGCATTGTGATGACAAGGTACTGGAGCATTGTGATGACAAAACAATGGAGCCTTGTGATGACAAGTCTCATGGAGCATACTGATGAAAAGGGGCATGGAGCATTGTGATTACAGGGGTCTTGGAACATTGTGATGAAAAGGGCATGGCACATTGTGAGGAGAAGACCAAGGAGCATTCTGATGTCATGCGTCCTTGAGTTTTGTGATGACAAGGGCATGGAGCATTGTGATTACATGGGACTTGGATCACTGTGATGGAAAGGGCATGGAACATTGTGATGAAAAAGGCATGGAGCCTTGTCATGACAGGGTTCAAGTTACATACTGACAAGTGTCATGGAGCATTGTGATGACAGGGGTCATGAAGAATTGTGATAACAAGAGCATGGAGCATTGTGATGACAAGAGCATGGAACAATGTTCTAATATGTTTCATGGATTATTGCGATGACAGTTGGAATGGCACATTGTGATGACAAGGGCATGGAGCATTGTGATGACCAGGTCATGCAGTATTGTGAAGAGAGGTGTCAGGGAGCATTCTGATGACATATGTAGTGGCCCGCTCTGATGACAATGGCATGGAGCATTGTGATGCCAAGTGTCATGGAGGATTCTGATGACAAAGGTAATGGAGCATTGTGATGACAATGGCTTGGAGCATTGTGATGACAAGGGTCAAGGAGCATTGTGCTGACAATCGCATGGAGAATTGTGATGACAAGGGTCATGGAGCATTCTGATGACAATCTTGTGGAGTATTTTGATGACAATGGCATGGAGCATTGTGATGAAAACGGCATGGGGCTTTGTTATGAAAGAGGCATGGAGTCTTTTCCTGACATGGTTCAAGGAACATTCTGATGACAAGTGTCAGGGAGCATTGTGATGACAAGTGTATTGAGAATTGTGATGACAAAGGTCACGGAGCATTGCGATGAAAAGGGCATGGAGTATTGTGATGACAGGCATCATGGAGCGTTGTGATGACAAGTGTTATGGAACATGGTGATCACAAGGGTTAGGAGCATTGTGATGACAGAGGTCATGGATCATTTTTATTTCAAGGAGCATGGAGCATTGTGATGACATGGGCATGAAGCAATGTAATCCCAAGTTTCATGGAGGATTGTGTTGAGAAGCAAATAGAGCATTGTAATGACAAGGTCTTGTAGCATTTTGCTGACAAAGGCATGGAGTATTGTGATGACAGGTGTCATGGAGCACTGTGATGACAAGCGTCACAGATCATTGAGAAAACAGTGGTCATGGAGCATAGGGATGACAAGGACATGGATCATTGTGATGACAATGGTCATGGAACATTGGGCTGAAAATGTTCATGGAGTATTGTGATGACAGGTGTCATGGAGCAGTGTGATGACTAGGGAATGGAACATTGTGGTGACAAGAGTCCTGAATCATTGTGTTGTCAGGTGTCATGGAGTGTTGTGATGACAGTGGTCATGGAGCATTGTGATGATATTTGCCATGGAGCATTGTGATGAGAAGACCTTGGGTAATTGTGATAAAGAGCATCATGGAGCCCTGTAATGACAAGGGGCATGAAACATTGTGATGACAGGTTTCAGGGAGCATTGTGATGACAGGGATCATGCAGCATTGTGATGACAAGGGCATGAAGCTTTGTGATGACATGTGCATGGAGCATTGTGATGACAAGTGCATGGAGCATTGCAATGTCAAGTGGATGGAGAATTGTGATGACAAGATCATGTAACATTTTGATGAGAAGTGACATGTAGCACTGTGATGACAAGGACGTGGAGAATTGTGATTACAAGGGACATGGAGCATTTTGATAACCAGGGCATGGTGCATTGTGATGACAGGGGTCATGGAGCATTATTATGAGAACGGCCATGGTGCATTCTGACATAAGATATCACTTATGAAGGGAATGTAAACATGGCTACATATGAACTGATTTAGGGAAGAGAACAGAATCTCAGATTTAGAAAACAATATAACGCTTGCTTAAGGGGAAAGAGAGGTGGGGAGATGCACAAAACATAAGATTGATATTAGCACAGGTACCATTCCATAATCCAAAAACAGAAGAGACAAGCCCTACTCCTTTCTCAGTAAACGGAACTCAACATACTTATTCCCCACAGAGAAATATATCTGACTAGTAAGAATTTTAAAACCTATGTATTGATATGTCTCCGTAAGGGAAACAAGTGTGTCTAGAACGACATAAACATGGCAGTGAGAATCAGCTCAAACCCACTATAAAAATGAATTTCAAAACAAAACATAAAAACAGTAAAATTCTTACACAATACCTTCAGGGGTTCTGATGAAACCTGGAATGACCGTATCTACAATGACAGCTGGATGTGGCATAACGCTGGTCACTTGGGACTGAGAGCATTGGTGAGATTGGGTGAAAAAATGCAGACCCTTTAAAGCAATAATGCCTGCCACCCATTCCATGGTTCCCATCTCTCCAGGTAGAAGGGAATATCACTGCAGTTATAACGTGTATGGGAACCTAGAGAATGGAAACCATCTGATGGTGAAAGGTTTCTAAAACGCTACTACTTTTTTCTCTCCTTGTGATCCAGTTTGACATTCCAACTGCTTTACTATCAATCTCCCAAATTGGAAAGTCAGCCACTATATCCTCCTGGTACGCACAGTTGGCAAATTGTGTACAGGATATAAGGGAAGAGAGAGAACCAATGAGAGAGTAGCTGTAGGCATTTGGACGGACACATGTCTCTCTAATATTCCATCACAAAGAGGAATTAACCAAAGTCTCAGCCTGCCCCCCAGAACCAGTATAAGTCCAGAAGCAAAACTGTTGATTTGCGGTCAGATCACAAAAACACGAGTTGAAAAATGGAGCTCAGGGCCACAGCAATGCACTAACCTGCAGAGTTATAAAGAACTACTCTCTTCGAAAAATCTGTTGAGGGAAAGCCACGAGGTGGAAGGGAAAATGAGGCAGAATGGCATGAAATAGATTTCAAGAGGTACATTGGAATCGCCTTTAAACACAGGAAAAGCATTACAACTTTGAAAATTATGGAAATGGCCATAAAGGGCATATGGGTTTTCACATGCATATATGCAGGAGAAAACGCATATGCCCTTTTTGGACAAGCAAGCAAGCGGGCAATGCAAATCTGCACTACAAAGAAGTATCACTTCCCACCGGTCAAAAGGGACATCCACAAAATGGGTAAAAACCAGAAAGGCAAGACAGGCCCTGGAGAACAGGGAGCCTTGTTATGCTGATGGGCAGGATGTAAATTGCCAACTGCCTCTCTGGAGGAGTGCACTGTGTTCCTTAAAACAAGTAAACAACAGAGCTACAGAGCCAAGGGCACTTCCAGTCTAGGGAATATACCTTGGGAAAACTGAAAATAAATAAGACAGATCCACACCAAAATTCAGGGCTGCACTGCTTACAAACACCTCAACTTGGGTACACATTAAATATCCCAGGAAAGACAAAAATGGTTCAAGAAATTGTGGTACTTACGTATGATGGAATATCCCTCAGCCATGAAATCAATGTCATAAGGCCAGTAGCAGCAAAATGAGTGGATTCAGGTACGATAATTCTAAGTGAAATAAGTCACACAGAAAAAGAAACTTATCATAAGATATCAATTATGAAGATCCTGTAAACATGGCTACACATGAACTGAGTTAGGAAAGAAAAGAGAGACTCACATTAAAAAAAAAAAAAACGCTTATGCTTGCTTAAGGGAGAAGGAGAGGTGGGGTGATGCATAAAATCAGAATTTGATATTAGTACAGGTACTGTTCCAAAAACCAAATATGAAATAGACAAAACCTACACCTTCCTCAGTGAAAGGGACTCAACACCCCATATTCACCACAGAGTAATATATATTAAAAGTATGAATCTTGGGGCTTCCCTGGTGGCGCAGTGGTTGAGAGTCCGCCTGCCGATGCAGGGTACACGGGTTCGTGCCCCGATCCCGGAAGGTCCCACATGCCGCGGAGCGGCTGGGCCCGTGGGCCATGGCCACGGAGCCTGTGTGTCCGGAGCCTGTGCTCCGCAACGGGAGAGGCCACAGCAGTGAGAGGCCCGCGTACAGCAAAAAAAAAAAAAAAAAAAAAAAAAAGTATGAATCTTAAAACCTATGTATTGATATGTCTCCATAAGGGAATCAAGTGTGTCTAGACTGGCATAAACATGACAGTGAGAATCAGCTCAAACCCACTATAAAAAGGAATTTCAAAAACAAAACAAAAAAACAGGGAAATTTCTTTCAATTCCTTCAGGGTCTCTGATGAAACCTGGAAAGACCCTATCTACAACGACAGCTGGATGTGGCATAAGGCTGGACACTTGGGACTGAGAGAATTGGTGAGATTGGGTGAGCAAATGCAGACCCTTTAAAGCAATAATGAGGGGCACCCATTCCATGGGTCCCAACTCTCCAGGTTGAAGGGAATATTACTACAGCTATTACATGTACGGGAAACCTAGAGAATGGACACACTGTGAATATGAAAGGTCTCTAAAACTCAACTAATAATCCCTCTCCTGGTGCTCCGGTTTGACATTCCAACTGCTTTACTATCAATCTCCCAACTTGGAGAGACAGACCCTTTAACCTCCTGGTTCTCACAGGTTGCCAATTTGGCAGAGGATGAAACGGAAGAGGAAGAACCAAAGAGAGAGTAGCTGTTAGGCATTTGGACGGGCATATGTCACTCTAATTTCCAGGGAGGAAGAAGAATTGACCAAAGTCTCAGCCACACACCGGGAACCAGTATATGTTCTGAACCAAAATATTTGACTTGCGTTCAGCTCAGAAAAAACGAGTTAAATATGGAGCTCAGGGGCACAGCAATTCACAAACTGGCAGAGTAATAAAGGGCAACTATCGTCCAAAATTCTGTTGAGGGAAGGCAACGAGGCAAACTTGAAAGGGAGGCAGAATTGCAGGGAACAGATTTCAAGAGCCACGTTGGAATCACCTTTAAAGCACAGGAAGATGGGCAGAACTTCGAAAATGATGCACCTGGCCACAAATGGCGTATGCGTTTTCTCCTGAATATATTCAGGAGAAAACGCATACGCCATTTCTGGCCAAGCAAGCAAGCGGGCAATGCAAATCTACACTAAAAAGAAGTATCACTTCCCACAAGTCAAAAGGGACATCCACAAAATGGGTAAAAACCAGAGGCTAGACAGGCCCTGGAGAACAGGGAGCCTTGTTATGCTGATGGCCGGGATATAAATTGCCAAATGCCTCTCTGGAGGAGTGCATTGTGTTCCCTAAAACAAGTAAACAACAGAGCTACACAGCCAAGAGCACTTCCAGTCTAGGGAATATACCTTGGGAAAACTGAAAATCAATAAGACAGAGCCACCCCAAAATTTAGGGCTGCACTGCTTACAAGAACCTCAACTTCTCTACACATTAAATATCCCTGGAAACATAAAAATGGTTCAAAAAATTGTGGTACTTACGTACGATGGAATAACCCTCAGCCATGAAATCAATGTCATAAGACCAGTAGCAGCAAAATGAGTGGATTCAGGTACGATGATTCTAAGTGAAATAAGTCACACAGAAAAAGAAACTTATCATAAGATATCACTTATGAATGTCCTGTAAACATGGCTTCACATGAACTGAGTTAGGAAAGAGAAGAGAGTTTGACATTTAGAAAACATTCTTATGCCTGCTTAAGGGGGAAGGAGAGGTGGGGTGATGCATAAAACCAGAGTTTGATATTAGTTCAGGTACCGTTCCACAAACCATATATGGAATAGACAAGAACTACACCTTGGTCTTGGCTCAGCCCTGCTCTTTGTCCAGCAATACCGGGGACTAGGCTTGGAGTTTTAGAATGTAGTATACAGGTATTATTCTTCGACTTTCGGGTAAGATGGCGGAAGAGTAAGACGCGGAGATCACCTTCCTCCCCACGGATACACCAGAAATACAGCTACACGTGGAACAACACCTACAGAACACCTACTGAACGCTGGCAGAAGACCCCAGACCTCCCAAAAGGCAAGAAACTCCCCACATACCTGGGTAGGGCAAAGCGGAGAGATCCGCACACAGAGGATCGGTGCCGAGCGGCACTCACCAGCCCGAAAGTCTTGTCTGCTCGCCCGCCGGGGCGCGCAGCGCTGGAAGCTGAGGCTCGGGCTTCGGTCAGAGCGCAGGGAGAGGACTGGGGCTGGCGGAGAGAACTCAGCCTGAAGGGGGCTAATGTGCCACAGCTAGCCGGGAGGGAGTCCGGGAGAACTCTGGAGCTGCCGAAGAGGCAAGAGACTTTTTCTTCCCTCTTGGTTTCCTGGTGCGCGAGGAGAGGGGATTAAGAGCGCTGCTTAAAGGGGCTCCACGGACGGGCGCGAGTCGCGACTGAAAGCGCGGAGCCCAGTGACAGGCGTGGGACGCTGGGGCTGCTGCTGCCGCCGCCAAGAAGCCTGTGTGCAAGCGCAGGTCACTGCCCACACCGCCCTTCCGGGAGCCTGTGCAGCCCGCCACTGCCGGGGTCCCGAGATCCAGGGGCGGCTTCCCTGGGAGAACGCACGGCGCGCCTCGGGCTGGTGCAACGTCACGCCAACCTCTGCCGCTTCAGGCTTGCCCCGCACTCCGTGCCCCTCTCTCCCGCCCGGCCTGAGTGAGCCAGAGTCCCCGAAGAGGCTGCTCCTTTAACCCTGTCCTATCTGAGCGAAGAACAGACGCCCTCCGGCGACCTACACACAGAGGCGGGGCCAAATCCAAAGCTGAGACCCAGGAGCTGTGAGAACAAAGAAGAGAAAGAGAAACCTCTCCCAGCAGCCTCAGAAGCAGCGGATTAAAGCTCCACAATCAACTTGATGTACCCTGCATCTGCGGAATACATGAATAGACAACACATCATCCCAAATTGAGGAGCCCGGAGTCAGTGCTGTGCCTCTGAGGTGGGAGAGCCAACTTCAGGACACTGGTCCACAAGAGACCTCCCAGCTCCACATAATATCAAACGGCAAAAATCATCCAGAGATCTCCATCTCAACACCAGCACCCAGCTTCACTCAACGACCAGCAGGCTATAGTGCTGGACACCCTGAGCCAAACAACTAGCAAGACAGGAACACAACACCACCCATTACCAGAGAGGTGGCCTAAAATCATAAAAAGTCCACAGACACCCCAAAACACACCACCAGACGTGGACCTGCCCACCAGAAAGACAAGATCCAGCCTCATCCACCAGAACACAGGCACTAGTCCCCTCCACCAGGAAGCCTACATAACCCACTAAACCAACCTTAGCCACTGGGGACAGACACCAAAAACAACAGGAACTACGAACCTGCAGCCTGCAAAAAGGAGACCCCAAACACAGTAACATAAGCAAAATGAGAAGACAGAAAAACACACAGCAGGAGAAGGAGCAAGATAAAAACCCACCAGACCTAACAAATGAAGAGGTAATAGGCAGTCTACCTGAAAAAGAATTCAGAATAATGATGGTAAAGATGATCCAAGATTCTATTTCCCAGATCCAAAATCTTGGAAATAGAATAGACAAAATGCAAGAAACAGTTAACAAGGACCTAGAAGAACTAAAGATGAATCAAGCATCGATTAAAAACACAATACATGAAATAAAAAATACTCTAGACGGGATCAATAGCAGAATAACTGAGGCAGAAGAACGGATAAGTGAGGTGGAAGATAAAATAGTGGAAATAACTGCTGCAGAGCAAAATAAAGAAAAAAGAATGAAAAGAACAGAGGACAGTCTCAGAGACCTCTGGGACAACATTAAACGCACCAACATTCGAATTATAGGGGTTCCAGAAGAAGAAGAGAAAAAGAAAGGGACTGAGAAAATATTTGAAGAGATTATAGTTGAAAACTTCCCTAATATGGGAAAGGAAATAGTTAATCAAGTCCAGGAGGCACAGAGAGTCCCATACAGAATAAATCCAAGGAGAAATACGCCAAGACACATATTAATCAAACTGTCAAAAATTAAACACCAAGAAATCATATTAAAAGCAGCAAGGCAAAAACAACAAATAACACACAAGGGAATCCCCATCAGGATAACAGCTGATCTCTCAGCAGAAACTCTACATGCCAGGAGGGAGTGGCAGGACATAATTAAAGTGATGAAGGAGAAAAACCTGCAACCAAGATTACTCTACCCAGCAAGGATCTCATTCAGATTTGATGGAGAAATTAAAACGTTTACAGACAAGCAAAAGCTGAAAGCGTTCAGCACCACCAAACCAGCTTTACAACAAATGCTAAAGGAACTTCTCTAGGCAAGAAACACAACAGAAGGAAAAGACCTACAATAATGAACCCAAAACAATTAAGAAAATGGGAATAGGAACATACATATCGATAATTACCTTAAATGTAAATGGACTAAATGCTCCCACCAAAAGACACAGAGTGGCTGAATGGATACAAAAACAAGACCCATCTATATGCTGTCTACAAGAGACCCACATCAGACCTAGAGACACATACAGACTGAAAGTAAGGGGATGGAAAAAGATATTCCATGCAAATGGAAACCAAAAGAAAGCTGGAGTAGCAATTCTCATATCAGACAAAATAGACTTTAAAATAAGGACTACTAGAAGAGACAAAGAAGGACACTACCTAATGATCAAGGGATCGATCCAAGAAGAAGATATAACAATTGTAAATATTTATGCACCAAACATAGGAGCACCTCAATACATAAGGCAAATACTAACAGCCATAAAAGGAGAAATCGACAGTAACACACTCATAGTAGGGGACTTTGACACCCCACTTTCACCAATGGACAGATCTTCCAAAATGAAAATAAATAAGGAAACACAAGCTTTAAATGATACATTAAACAAGATGGACTTAATTGATATTTATAGGACATTCCATCCAAAAACAACAGAATACACATTTTTCTCAAGTGCTCATGGAACATTCTCCAGGATAGATCATATCTTGGGTCACAAATCAAGCCTTGGTAAATTTAAGAAAATTGAAATTGTATCAAGTATCTTTTCCGACCACAATGCTATGAGACTAGATATCAATTACAGGAAAAGATCTGTAAAAAATACAAACACATGGAGGCTAAACAATACACTACTTCATAACGAAGTGATCACTGAAGAAATCAAAGAGGAAATTAAGAAATACCTAGAAACAAATGACAATGGAAACACGACGACCCAAAACCTATGGGATGCAGCAAAAGCAGTTCTAAGAGGGAAGTTTATAGCAATACAATCCCACCTTAAGAAACAGGAAACATCTCGAATAAACAACCTAACCTTGCACCTAAAGCAATTAGAGAAAGAAGAACAAAAACATCCCAAAGTTAGCAGAAGGAAAGAAATCATAAAAATCAGATCAGAAATAAATGAAAAAGAAATGAAGGAAACGATAGCAAAGATCAATAAAACTAAAAGCTGGTTCTTTGAGAAGATAAACAAAATTGATAAACCATTAGCCAGACTCATCAAGAAAAAAAGGGAGAAGACTCAAATCAATAGAATTAGAAATGAAAAAGGAGAAGTAACAACTGACACTACAGAAATGCAAAAGATCATGAGAGATTACTATAAGCAACTCTATGCCAATAAAATGGACAACCTGGAAGAAATGGACAAATTCTTAGAAATGCACAACCTGCCAAGACTGAATCAGGAAGAAATAGAAAATATGAACAGACCAATCACAAGCACTGAAATTGAAACTGTGATAAAAAATCTTCCAACAAACAAAAGCCCAGGACCAGATGGCTTCACAGGCGAATTCTATCAAGCATTTAGAGAAGAGCTAACACCTATTTTTCTGAAACTCTTCCAAAATATAGCAGAGAGAGGAACACTCCCAAACTCATTCTATGAGGCCACCATCACCTTGATACCAAAACCAGGCAAGGATGTCACAAAGAAAGAAAACTACAGGCCAATATCACTGATGAACATAGATGCAAAAATCCTCAACAAAATACTAGCAAACAGAATCCAACAGCACATTAAAAGGATCATACACCATGATCAAGTGGGGTTTATTCCAGGAATGCAAGGATTCTTCAATATACGCAAATCAATCAACGTGATACACCATATTAACAAATTGAAGGAGAGAAACCATATGATCATCTCAATAGATGCAGAGAAAGCTTTCGACAAAATTCAACACCCATTTATGATAAAAACCCTGCAGAAAGTAGGCATAGAGGGAACTTTCCTCAACATAATAAAGGCCATATATGACAAACCCACAGCCAGCATCGTCCTCAATGGTGAAAAACTGAAACCATTTCCACTAAGATCAGGAACTAGACAAGGTTGCCCACTTTCACCACTCTTATTCAACCTAGTTTTGGAAGTTTTAGCCACAGCAATCAGAGAAGAAAAGGAAATAAAAGGAATCCAAATTGGAAAAGAAGAAGTAAAGCTGTCACTGTTTGCAGATGACATGATACTATACATAGAGAATCCAAAAGATGCTACCAGAAAACTACTAGAGTTAATCAATGAATTTGGTAAAGTTGCAGGATACAAAATTAATGCACAGAAATCTCTGGCATTCCTATATACTGATGATGAAAAATCTGAAAGTGAAATCAAGGAAACACTCCCATTTACCATTGCAACAAAAAGAATAAAATATCTAGGAATAAACCTACCTAAGGAGACAAAATACCTGTATGCAGAAAATTATAAGACACTGATGAAATAAATTAAAGATGATACAAATAGATGGAGAGATGTACCATGTTCTTGCATTGGAAGAATCAACGTTGTGAAAATGACTCTAATACCCAAAGCAATCTACAAGTTCAGTGCAATCCCTATCAAACTACCACTGGCATTTTTCACAGAACTAGAACAAAAAATTTCACAATTTGTATGGAAACACAAAAGACCCCGAATAGCCAAAGCAATCTTGAGAACGAAAAATGGAGCTGGAGGAATCAGGCTCCCTGACTTCAGACTATACTACAAAGCTACAGTAATCAAGACAGTATGGTACTGGCACAAAAACAGAAAGATAGATCAATGGAACAGGATAGAAAGCCCAGAGTTAAACGCACGGACATATGGTCACCTTATCTTTGATAAAGGAGGCAGGAATGTACAGTGGAGAAAGGACAGTCTCTTCAATAAGTGGTGCTGGGAAAACTGGATATGGACATGTAAAAGTATGAGATTAGATCACTCCCTAACACCATACACAAAAATAAGCTCAAAATGGATTAAAGACCTAAATGTAAGGCCAGACACTATCAAACTCTTAGAGGAAAACATAGGCAGAACACTCTATGACATAAATCACAGCAAGATCCTTTTTGACCCACCTCCTAGAGAAATGGAAATAAAGACAAAAATAAACACATGGGACCTAATGAAACTTAAAAGCTTTTGCACAGCAAAGGAAACCATAAACAAGACCAAAAGACAACCCTCAGAATGGGAGAAAATATTTGCAAATGAAGCAACTGACAAAGGATTAATCTCCAAAATTTATAAGCAGCTCATGCAGCTCAATAACAAAAAAACAAACAACCCAATCCAAAAATGGGCAGAAGACCTAAAAAGACATTTCTCCACAGAAGATATACAGACTGCCAACAAACACATGAAAGGATGCTCAACATCTTTACTCATTAGAGAAATGCAAATCAAAACTACAATGAGATATCATCTCACACCAGTCAGAATGGCCATCATCAAAAAATCTAGAAACAATAAATGCTGGAGAGGGTGTGGAAAAAAGGGAACACTCTTGCACTGCTGGTGGGAATGTGAATTGGTACAGCCGCTATGGAGAACGGTATGGAGGTTCCTTAAAAAACTACAAATAGAACTACCATATGACCCAGCAATCCCACTACTGGGCATATACCCTGAGAAAACCATAATTCAAAAAGAGACATGTACCAAAATGTTCATAGCAGCCCTATTTACAATAGCCCGGAGATGGAAACAACCTAAGTGTCCATCATCGGATGAATGGATAAAGAAGATGTGGCACATATATACAATGGAATATTACTCAGCCATAAAAAGAAATGAAATTGAGCTATTTGTAATGAGGTGGATAGACCTAGAGTCTGTCATACAGAGTGAAGTAAGTCAGAAAGAGAAAGACAAATACTGTATGCTAACATATATATGGAATTTAAGAAAAAAAATGTCATGAAGAACATAGGGGTAAGACAGGAATAAAGACACAGACCTACTAGAGAATGGACTTGAGGATATGGGGAGGGGGAAGGGTAAGCTGTGACAAAGTGAAAGAGCGGCATGGACATATATACACTACCAAACGTGAGGTAGATAGCTAGTGGGAAGCAGCCACATAGCACAGGGAGATCAGCTCGGTACTTTGTGACCACCTGGAGGGGTGGGATAGGGAGGGTGGGAGGGAGACGCAAAAGGGAGGGGATATGGAAACATATGTATATGTATAACTGATTAAATTTGTTATAAAGCAAAAAAACAAAATAAAATAAATTAAAAAAAAAAGAACTACACCTTGCTCAGTGAAAGGGACTCAACTCCCCATATTCCATGCAGAGGGATATATCTTACTAGTAAGAATCTTAAAACCTATGTATTGATATATCCCCATAATGGAATCAAGCGTGTCTAGACAAGCATAAACATGGCAGTGAGAATCAGCTCAAACCCACTATAAAAAGGAACTTCAAAAACAAAACAAAAAAACAGGGAAATTCGTTTCAATTCCTTCAGGGTCTCTGATGAAACCTGGAATGACCCTATCTACAATGACAGCTGGATGTGGCATAAGGCTGGACACATGGGACTGAAAGGATTGGTGAGATTGGGTGAGCAAATGCAGACCCTTTAAAGCAATAATGCATGGCACCCATTCCATGGGTCCCAACTCTCCAGTTTGAAGGGAATATTACTACAGCTATAACATGTACGGGAAACCAAGAGAATGGACACACTCTGAATATGAAAGGTTTCTAAAACTCAACGAATAGTCCCTCTCCTGGGGCTCCAGTTTGACTTTCCAACTGCTTTACTATCAATCTCCCAACTTGGAGAGACAGCCCCTTTAACCTCCTGGTTCTCACAGGTGGCCAATTTGGCAGAGGATGAAAGGGAAGAGGCAGAACCAATGAGAGAGTAGCTGTTAGGCATTTGGACGGGCATATGTCACTCTAATTTCCAGGCAGGAAGAATAATTAATCAAAGTCGCAGCCACCCACTGGGAAAAAACATAGGTCCTGAATCAAAATTTTGGACATACGTTCAGCTCACAAAAAACGAGTTGAAAAATGGAGCTCAAGTATAGAGCAATTCACAAACAGGCAGAGTAATAAAGGACAACTATCATTCAAAAATCAGTTGTGGGAAGGCAATGAGGTGGACTTGAAAGCGAGGCAGAATAGCAGGAAACAGATTTCAAGAGGTACCTTGGAATCGCATTTAAATCACAGCAAGAGGGGCACAACTTCGACAACGATGCACTTGGCCAAAAAGGGCGTATGAATTTTCTCCTGAATATATGCAAGAGAAAACGCATACGCCCTTTTTGGCCAAGGAAGCAAGCGGGCAATGCAAATCTGCACTACAAAGAAGTATCACTTTCCACCAGTCAAAAGGGATATCCACAAAATGGGTAAAAACCAGAATGGTAAGACAGACCCTGGAGAACAGGGAGCCTTATTATGCTGATGGGTCGAATATAAATTGCCAAATACCTCACTGGAGGAGTGCATTGTGTTCCGTAAAACAAGTAAACAACAAAGCTACAGAGCCAAGGGCACTTCCAATTTAGGGAATATACCTTGGGAAAACTGAAAATCAATAAGACAGAGCCACACCCCAAATTTAGGGCTGCACTGCTTACAACAACCTCAAAGTGGTTACACCTTAAATATCCCAGGAAATATAAAAATGGATCAAAAAATTTTGGTACTTACATACGATGGAATATCCCTCAGCAATGAAATCCATGTCATAAGACCAGGAGCAGCAAAATGAGTGGATTCAGGTACGATGATTCTAAGTGAAATACGTCACACAGAAAAATAAGCTTATCATAAGATATCACTTAAGAAGTTCCTGTAAACATGGCTACACATGAACTGAGTTAGGAAATAGAACAGAGTCTCACATTTAGAAAACACTCTTATACCTGCTTAAGGGGGAAGGAGAGGTGGGGTGATGCCTAAAACCAGAGTTTGATATAAGCACAGGTACCGTTCCCAAAACCAACTATGGAATAGAGAAGACCAACCTATACCTTCCTCAGTGAAAGGGACTCAAAACCCCATATTTCCCGCAGACGAATATATCTGACTAGTAAGAATCTTAAAACCTATGTACTGATATGTCTCTGTAAGGGAATCAAGTGTGTCTAGACTGGCATAAACATGGCAGCGAGATTCAGCTCAAACCCACTATAAAAAGGAATTTCAAAAACAAAACAAAGTAACAGGGAAATTCTTTACAATTCCTTCAGGGTCTCTGATGAAACCTGGAATGACCCTGTCTACAATGACAGCTGGATGTGGCAAACGGCTGTACACTTGGGACAGAGAGGATTGGTGAGATTGGGTGAGCAAATGCAGACCCTTTAAAGCAATAATGCATGGCACCCATTCCATGGGTCCCAACTCTCCAGGTTGAAGGGAATATTACTACAGCTATAACATGAATGGAAAACCTAGAGAATGGATACACTGTGAGTACAAAAGGTTTCCAAAACTCAACGAATAGTCCCTCTCCTGGTGCTCAGGTTTGACTTTCCAACTGCTTTACTATCAATCTCCCTACTTGGAGAGACTGCCCCTTTAACCTCCTGGTTCGCACAGGTTGCCAATTTGGCAGAGGATGAAAGGGAAGAGGGAAAACCAATGAGAGAGTAGCTGTTAGGCCTTTGGACGGCACATGACACTCTAAATGCCCGGCAGGAAAAAGAATTAACCAAAGTCTCCGCCACTCACCAGGAAACAGTATAGGTCCTGAACCAAAACTTTGGACTTGCATTCAGCTCACAAAAAACGAGTTGAAAAATGGAGTTCAGGGGCAGAGCAATTCACAAACTGGCAAAGTAATAAAGGCTTACTATCGTCCAAAAATCTGTTGAGGGAAGGCAACGAAGTAGACTTGAAAGTCAGGCCGAATAGCAGGAAACAAATTTCAAGAGGTACGTAGGAATCGTCTGTAAAGCACAGGAAGAGGGTCACAGCTTCGACAATGATGTACTTGGCCAAAAAGGGCGTATGCATTTTCTCCTGAATATATGCAAGAGAAAACGCATATGCCCTTTTTGGCCAAGCAAGCATGCGGGCAATGCAAATCTGCACTACAAAGAAGTATCACTCCCCAAGGGTCAAAAGGGAAATCCACAAAATGGGTAAACCCAGAAAGGCAAGACAGGCCTTGGAGAACAGCGAGCCTTGTTATGCTGATGGGCGGGATGTAAGTTTTCGACTGCCTCTCTGGAGCAGTGCATTGTGTTCCCAAAAACAAGTAAACAACAGAGCTACAGAGCCAAGAGCACTTACAGTCTAGGGAATATACCTTGGGCAAACTGAAAATCAATAAGACAGGGCCAGCCCAAAATTTAGGGCTGCACTGCTTACAAGAACCTCAAATTGTCTACACCTTAAATATCCCTGGAAACATAAAAATGGTTCAAAACATTGCGGTACTTACGTACGATGGAATATCCCTCAGCCATGAAATCAATGTCATAAGACCAGTAGCAGCAAAATGAGTGGATTCAGGTACCACTCTCATGCCTCCTTAAGGGGGAAGGAGAGGTGGGGTGATGAATAAAACCAGAGTTTGATATAAGCACAGGTACCGTTCGAAAAACCAACTATGGAATAGACAAGACCTACCTATACCTTCCTCAGTGAAAGGGACTCAAAACCCCATATTTCCCTCACAGGAATATATCTGACTAATAAAAATCTTAAAACCTATGTATTGATATTTCTCTATAAGGGAATCAAATGTGTCTAGACTGGCATAAACATGGCAGCGAGAATCCGCTCAAACCCACTATAAGAAGGAATTTCAAAAACAAAACAAAAAAACAGGGAAATTCTTTACAATTCCTTCAGGGTCTCTGATGAAACCTGGAATGACCCTGTCTACAATGACAGCTGGATGTGTCATAAGTCTGGACACTTGGCACTGAGAGGATTGGTGAGATTGGGTGACCAAATGCAGACCCTTTAAAGCAATAATGAATGGCACCCCTTCCATGGGTCCCAACTCTCCAACTTGAAGGGAATATTACTACAGCTATAACATGTATGGGAAACCTAGAGAATAGACACACTGTGAATACGAAAGGTTTCTAGAACTCAACGGATAGTCCCTCTCCTGGTGCTCCGGTTTGACTTTCCAACTGCTTTACTATCAATCTCCCAACTTGGAGAGACTGCCCCTTTAACCTCCTATTTCGCACAGGTTGCCAATTTGTCAGAGGATGAAAGGGAATAGGGAGAACCAATGAGAGAGTAGCTGTTAGGCATCTGGACGGGCACATGGCACTCTAAATGCCCGGCAGGAAGAAGAATTAACCAAAGTCTCATCCACTCACTGGGAAACATTATAGGTCCTGAACCAAAATTTTGGACTTGCATTCAACTCACAAAAAACGAGTTGAAAAATGGAGCTCAGGGGCAGAGCAATTCACACACTGGCAGAGTAATAAATGCCTACTATCCTCCAGAAATCTGTTGAGGGAAGGCAACGAAGTGGACTTGAAAGTCAGGCCGAATAGCAGGAAACAAATTTCAACAGGTACGTTGGAATCGTCTGTAAAGCACAGGAAGAGGGGCATAACTTCAACAATGATGTACTTGGCCAAAAAGGGCGTATGCATTTTCTCCTGAATATATGCAGGAGAAAATGCATACGCCCTTTTTGGCCAAGCAAGCAAGCGGGCAATGCAAATCTGCACTACAAAGAAGTATCACTTCCCACCGGTCAAAAGGGACATCCACAAACTGGGTAAAAACCAGAAAGGCAAGACAGGCCTTGGAGAACAGCGAGCCTTGTTATGCTGATGGGCAGGATGTAAGTTGTCAACTGCCTCTCTGAAGGAGTGCGTTGTGTTCCCTAAAACAAGAAAACAACAGAGCTACAGAGCCAAGAACACTTCCATTCTAAGGAATATACCTTGGGCAAACTGAATATCAATATGACAGAGCCACCCCAAAATTTAGGGCTGCACTGCTTACAAGAACCTCAACTTGTCTACAACTTATATATCCCTGGAAACATAAAAATGGTTCAAAATATTGTGGTACTTACGTACGATGGAATATCCCTCAGCCATGAAATCAATGTCATAAGACCAGTAGCAGCAAAATGAGTGGATTCAGGTACGATGATTCTAAGTGACATAAGTCACACAGAAAAAGAAACTTATCATAAGATATCACTTATGAAGATCCTGTAAACATGGCTACACATGAACTGAGTTAGGAAAGAGAACAGAGTCTCATATTTAGAAAACACTCTCATGCCTCCTTAAGGGGGAAGGAGAGGTGGGGTGATGAATAAAACCAGAGTTTGATATAAGCACAGGTACCGTTCCCAAAACCGTCTATGGAATAGACAAGACCTACCTATACCTTCCTCAGTGAAAGGGACTCAAAACCCCATATTTCCCGCAGAGGAATATATCTGACTAGTAAGAATCTTAAAACCTATGTATTGATATGTTTCTGTAAGGGAATCAAGTGTGTCTAGACTGGCATAAACATGGCAGCGAGAATCAGCTCAAACCCACTATAAAATAGAATTTCAAAAACAAAACAAAAAAACAGGGAAATTCTTTACAATTCCTTCAGGGTCTCTGATGAAACCTGGAAAGACCCTATCTACAACGACAGCTGGATGTGGCATAAGGCTGGACACATGGGACTGAGAAGATTGGTGAGATTGGGTGAGCAAATGCAGACGCTTTAAAGCAATAATGCATGGCACCCATTAGATGGGTCCCAACTCTCCAGGGTGAAGCGAATATTACTATAGCTATAACATGAACGGGAAACCGAGAGAATGGACACACTGTGAATATGAAAGGTCTCTAAAACTCAACAAATAGTCCCTCTCCTGGTGCTCCGGTTTGACTTTCCAAATGCTTTACTATCAATCTCCCAAATTGGAGAGACAGCCCCTTTGACCTCCTGTTTCACACAGGTTGCCAATTTGGCAGAGGATGAAAGGGAAGAGGGAGAACCAATGAGAGAGTAGCTGTTAGGCATTTGGACGGGCACATGTCACTCTTGTTTCCCGGGAGGAAGAAGAATTAACCAAAGTCTCAGCCACCCACCGGGTACCAGTATAGGTCCTGAACCAAAATATTGGACTTGCGTTCAGCTTACAAAAAACGAGTTAAATAATGGAGCTCTGGGGCACGGCAATTCACAAACAGGCAGAGTAATAAAGGACAACTATCGTCCAAATATCTGTTGAGGGAAGGCAACGAGGCGGACTTGAAAGCGAGGCAGAATAGCAGGAAACAGATTTCAAGAGGTAGGTTGGAATCGCCTGGAAAGCACAGGAAGAGGGGGACAACTTCGACAATGATGCACTTGGCCAAAAAGGGCGTATGCGTTTTCTCCTGAATATATTCAGCAGAAAACGCATACGGCCTTTTTGGCCAAACAAGCAAGCGAGCAATGCAAATCTGCACTACAAAGAAGTATCACTTCCCACCGGTCAAAAGGGACATCCACAAAATGGGAAAATCCAGAAAGGCAAGACAGGCCCTGGAGAACAGGGAGCCTTGTTATGCTGATGGGCGGGATGTAAATTGCCAACTGCCTCTCTGGAGGAGTGCATTGTGTTCCCTAAAACAAGTAAACAACAGAGCTACAGAGCCAAGGACACTTCCAGTCTAGGGAATATACCTCGGGAAAACTGAAAATCAATAAGACAGAGCCACCCTCAAATTTAGGGCTGCACTGCTTACAAGAACCTCAACTTGGGTTCACCTTAAATATCCCTGGAAACATAAAAATGGTTCAAAAAATTGTGGTACTTACATACGATGGAATATCCCTCAGCCATGATATCCATGCCGTAAGACCATTAGCAGCAAAATTAGTGGATTCAGGTACGATGATTCTAAGTGTAATGTCACAAAGAAAAAGAAGGTTATCATAAGATATCACTTATGAAGATCCTGTAAACATGGCTACACATGAACTGAGTTAGGAAAGAGAACAGAGTCTCACATTTAGAAAACACTCTCATGCTTCCTTAAGGGGGAAGGAGAGGTGGGGGGATGCATAAAACCAGAGTTTGATATAAGCACAGGTACCTTTCTCAAAACCAACTGTGGAATACACAAGACCTACATATACCTTCCTCAGTGAAAGGGACTCAAAACCCCATATATCCCGCAGAGAAATATATCTGACTAGTAAGAATCTTAAAACCTTTGTATTGATATGTCTCCGTAAGGGAATCAAGTGTGTCTAGACTGGCATAAACATGGCAGCGAGAATCAGCTCAAACCCACTATAAAAAGGAAATTCAAAAACAAAACTAAAAAACAGGGAAATTCTTTACAATTCCTTCAGGGTCTCTGATGAAACGTGGAATGACCCTGTCTACAATGACAGCTGGATGTGGCATAAGTCTGGACACTTGGGACTGAGAGGATTGGTGAGATTGTGTGAGCAAATGCAGACCATTTAAAGCTATAATGCATGGCACCCATTCCATGGGTCCCAACTCTCCAGGTTGAAGGGAATATTACTACAGCTATAACATGTATTGGAAACCTAGCAAATGGACACACAGTGAAAACGAATGGTTTTTAAAACTCAACGAATAGTCCCTCTCCTGGTGCTCCGGTTTGACTTTGCAACTGCTTTACTATCAATTTCCCAACTTGGAGAGACAGCCCCTTAACCTCCTGGTTCTCACAGGTTGCCAATTTGGCAGAGGATGAAAGGGAAGAGGTAGAACGAATGTGAGAGTAGCTGTTAGGCATTTGGACGGGCATATGTCACTCTAATTTCCCAGCAGGAAGAAGAATTAACCAAACTCGCAGCCACCCACCGGGAACCAATATAGGTCCTGAACGAAAATTTTGGACATGCGTTCAGCTCACAAAAAACGAGTTGAAAAATGGAGCTCAGGGGCACAGCAATTCACAAACTGGCAGAGAAATACAGGACAACTATCGTCCAAATATCTGTTTAATGTAGGCAACGAGGCGGACTTGAAAGCGAGGCAGAATAGCAGGAGACAGATTTCAAGAGGTACGTTGGAATCGCCTTTAAAGCACAGGAAAAGGGGCACAACTTCGACAATGATGCACTAGGCCAAAAAGGGCGTATGAGTTTTCTCCTGAATATATTCAGGAGAAAACACATATACGCTTTTTGGCCAGGCAAGCAAGCAGGCAATTCAAAACTGCACTACAAAGAAGTATCACTTCCCACCGGCCAAAAGGGACATCCACAAAATGGGTAATTACCAGAAAGGCAAGACAGGTCCTGGAGAACAGGGAGCCTTGTTATGCTGATGGGCGGGATGTAAATTGTCAACTGCCTCTCTGGAGGAGTGCATTGAGTTCCCTAAAACAAGTAAACAACAGAGGTACAGAGCCAAGGGCACTTCCAGTCTAGGGAATATACCTTGGGAAAACTGAAAATCAATAAGAGAGAGCCACCCCACTATTTAGGGCTGCACTGCTTACAAGAAGCTCATTTGGGTGCACCTTAAATATCCCTGAAAGTTAAAAATGGTACAAAAAATTGTGGTACTTACGTCCGATGAAATATCCCTCAGCCATGAAATCAATGTCATAAGACCAGTAGCAGCAAAATGAGTGGATTCAGGTACGATGATTCTAAGTGAAATAAGTCACACAGAAAAAGAAACTTATCATAAGATATCACTTATAGGTATCCTGTAAACATGGCTACACATGAACTGAGTTAGGAAAGAGAACAGAGTCTCACATTTAGAAAACACTCTGATGCCTGCATAAGGGGGAAGGAGAGGTGGGGTGATGCATAAAACAAGAGTTTAATATTAGAACAAGTACCGTTCCAAAAACCTAATACGTAATAGCAAGACCTACAACTTCCTCAGTGAACGGGACGCAACAACCCATATTCCGTGCAGAGGAATATATCTGACTAATAAGAATCTTTTTTTTTTTTTTTTTTTTTTTTTTTTTTTTGCGATATGCGGGCCTCTCACTGTTGTGGCCTCCCCCGTTGCAGAGCACAGGCTCCGGACGCGCAGGCTCAGCGGCCATGGCTCACGGGCCCAGCCGCTCCGCGGCATATGGGATCCTCCCAGACCGGGGCACGAACCCGCATCCCCTGCATCGGCAGGCGGACTCTCAACCACTGCGCCACCAGGGAGGCCCAAGAATCTTAAAACCTATGTACTGATATGTCTCCGTAAGGGAATCAAGTGTGTCTAGACTGGCATAAACATGGCAGCGAGAATCAGCTCAAACCCAATATAAAAAAAAATTCAAAAACAAAACAAAAAAACAGGGAAATTCTTTACAATTCCTTCAGGGTCTCTGATGAAACCTGGAATGACCATGTCTACAATGACAGCTGGATGTGCCATAAGGCTGGACACTTGGGACTGGGAGGATTGGTGAGACTGGGTGAGCAAATGCAGACCCTTTAAAGCAATAATGCATGGCACCCATTCCATGGGTCCCAACTCTCCAGGTTGAAGGGATTATTACTACAGCTATAACATGTACGGGAATCCTAGAGAATGGACACACAGTGAATATGAAAGGTTTCTAAAACTCAACAAATAGTCCCTCTCCTTGTGCGCCAGTTTGACTTTCCAACAGCTTTACTATCAATCTCCCAACTTGGAGAGACAGCACCTTTAACCTCCTGGTTCTCACAGGTTGCCAATTTGGCAGAGGATGAAAGGTAAGAGGGAGAACCAATGAGAGAGTAGCTGTTAGGATTTTGGACGGGCATATGTCACTCTAATTGCTGGCAGGAAGAAGAATTAACAAAAGACTCTTCCCCCTGCCGGGAACCAGTATAGGTCCTGAACCGAAATTTTGGACTTGCGGTCAGCTCACAAAAAACGATTTGATAAATGGAGCTCAGGTGCACAGCAATTCACAAACTGGCAGAATAATAAAGGACAGCTATCTTCCAAAAATCTTTTGAAGGAAGGCAAAGAGGCGGACTTGAAAGCGAGGCAGAATAGCAGGAAACAAATTTCAAGCGGTACGTTGGAATCACCTGTAAAGCACAGCAAGAGGGGCACAACTTCGACAATGATGCACTTGGCCAAAAAGTGTGTATGTGTTTTCTCCTGAATATATTCAGGGGAAAATGCATACGCCCTTTTTGGCCAAACAAGCAAGCGGGCAATGCAAATCTTCAGTACAAAGAAGTATCACTTCCCAACAGTCAAAAGGGACATCGGCAAAATGTGTAAAAACCAAAAAGGCAAAAGAGGACCTGGAGGACCGGGAGCCTTTTTATGCTGATGGGCGGAATGTAAGTTGCCAACTGCCACTCTGGAGGAGTGCATTGTGTTCCCTAAAACAAGTAAACAACTGAGCTACAGAGACCAGGGCACTTCAAGTCTAGGGAATATACCTTGGGAAAACTGAAAATCAATAAGACAGAGCCACCCCAAAATTTAGGGTTTCACTGCTTACAAGAACCTCAACTTGGGTACATATTAATTATCACAAGAAAGTTAAAAATGGTTCAAAAAATTGTGGTACATACGTAGGATGGAATATCCCTCAGCCATGAAATCAATGTCATAAGAACCGTAGCAGCAAAATGAGTGGATTCATGTACGATGATTCTAAGTGAAATAAGTAACACAGAAAAAGAAGCTTATCATAGGATATGACTTATGAAGATCCTGTAAACATGGCTACACATGAACTGATTTAGGAAAGAGAACAGAGTCTCACATTTAGAATACACTCTTATGCCTGCTTAAGGGGGAAGGAGAGGTGGGGTGATGCATAAAACCAGAGTTTGATATAACACAGGTACTGTTCCAAAAACCAACTATGGAATAGTTAAACCTACACCTTCCTCGGGGAAAGGGACTCAAAACACCATATTTTCCACAGAGGAATATATCTGACTAGTAAGAATCTTAAAACCTATGTATTGATATGTCTCCATAAGGGAATCAAGTGTGTCTAGACTGGCATAAACATGGCAGTGAGAATCATCTCAAACCCACTATTAAAAGGAATTTCAAAAACAAAACAAAAAAACAGGGAAATTCTTTACAATTCCTTCAGGGTCTCTGATGAAACCTGGACTGAATCTATCTACAACTACAGCTTGATGGGGCATAAGGCTGGACACTTGGGACTGAGAGGCTTGGTGAGACTGCGTGAGCAAACACAGACCATTTAAAGCAATAATGCGTGGCCTCCATTCCATGGTTCCAAACTCTCCAGGTTGAAGGGAATATTAATACAGCTATAATATGTACTGGAATCCTAGAGAATGGACACACAGTGAATACGAAAACATTCTAAAACTCAAGGAATAGTCCCTCTACTGGTGTTCCAATTTGACTTTCCAACCGCTTGACTATCAATCTCCCAACTTAGAGAGACAGCCCCTTTAACCTCCTGGATAACACAGGTTGCCAATTTGGCAGAGGATGAAAGGGACCAGGGAGAACCAATGAGAGAGTAGCTGTTAGGCATTTGGACGGGCACATGTGACTCTAATTGCCCGGCAGGAAGAAGAATTAACCAAAGCCTCATCCCGCTGCCGGAAACCAGTATAGGTCCTGAACCTAAATTTTGGACTTGCGCTCAGCTCACAAAAAATGATTTGATAAATGGAGCTCAGAGACACAGCAGTTCACAAACTGGCAGAGTAATAAAGGGCAGCTATCGTCCAAAATTGTTTGAAGGAAGGCAACGAGGTGGACTTGAAAGCGAGGCAGAATCGCAGTAAACAGATTTCAAGTGGTACTTTGGAATCACCTTTCAAGCACAGGAAGAGGGGCACAACTTCGACAATGATGCACTTGTCCAAAAATGGTGTATTCGTTTTCTCCTGAATATATTCAGGAGAAAATGCATACACCCTTTTTGGCCAAGCAAGCAAGCGGGCAAGGCAAATCTGCAGTACAAGGAAATATCCCTTCCCACCGGTCAAAAGGGACATAGGCAAAATGTGTAAAAACCAGAAAGGCAAGAGAGGACCTGGAGAACAGGGAGGCTTGTTATGCTGTTAGGCGGGATATAAGTTGGCAACTGCCTCTCTGGAGGAGTGTATTGTGTTCCCTAAAACATGTAAACAACAGAGCTACATAGCCAAGGGCACTTCCAGTCTAGGGAATATACCTTGGGAAAACTGAAAATCAATAAGACAGACCCACCCCAAAATTTAGGGATGCACTGCTTACACGAACCTCAACTTGGGTTCACCTTAAATATCCCAGGAAAGTTAAAAATTGTTCAAAAAATAGTGGTACTTACGTACGATGGAATATCCCTCAGCCATGAAATCAATGTCATAAGACCAGTAGCAACAAAATGAGTGGATTCACGTACGATGATTCTAAGTGAAATAAGTCACACAGAAAAAGAAACTTATCATAAGATATCACTTATGAAGGTCCTGTAAACATGGCTACAGATGAACGGAGTAAGGAAAGATTACAGAGTAACTAATCTTATCATAAGATATCACTCATAGCGGGAATGTACACATGACTACACATGAACTGAATGACAAACACAACAGAGTCACACATTTAGGAAACATCTTCTGCCTGCTTAAGAGGAAAGCCGAGGCGGGGTGATGCATAAAACCACAGTTTTAAAATAGCACAGATACCGTTATATAAACCATGTATGTAATAGACAACACCTACTCCCGGCACAATGAACTGGACTCAACACCCCCTATTCATTGCAGAGGAATATGTCTGACTCTATGTATTTTAAAACATATTTATTCTCATGTCTCCATAAAGGAATCATGTGTGTGTATAACGGCATGAACACAGCACTGAAATTCAGTTAAACCCACTTATAAAAATAAATTTCAAAATCAAAATGCAAAAACAGAGAGAAAGTCTTAAAAATTACGTTCAGGGCCTGTGATGCAAGCTAGATTGACCACCTTTACACCCACAGCTGGATGAGACATAAGACTGGACTCTTGGGGCTGACAAGCTTGCTGAGGTTGTGTGAACAAAAGAACACCACTTAGAGCAATACTGTGTGCTACCCATTCTAGTGGTCCCAACTCTCCAGGTTTAAGGGAATCTTCCTACAGTTAAAACATGCATGGGAAACCCAGTGGATGGTACACTGTGTAATTGGGAAAGTTTTCTAAAAGGTACCTCATTTTTCCTTTTGTCGTGCTCGGCTTCGCCATTCCATCTGCATTACTAAAAATCTCCGCACTTGGAGTGTCAGCGCCTTTACCCTCCCGTTATGCACAGTTTGCAAACTGTGCAGAGGATGAACAGGAAGAGGGGAAATAAATGAGAGATTAGCTGTAGGTGTTTGGATGGGCACATGTCACTCTAGTTTCCTATCAGGAAGAATAATTAACCAAAGGCTCAGCCTGAAGCCCTGGAACCAGAGTAGGGCCTAAAGCCATCCTGCGGTATTGCAGCCAGCTCACAAAGAGGCGAGTTGAAAAATGGAAATCAGGGGCACAGCAATTCACAAACTTGCAGAGTTATAAAGGACAACTATCATCCAGAAATATATTGAGGAAAGGCAGTGAAGAGGATTTGAATGCAAGGCAGAATTGAAGGAAACAGATTTTAAGAGGTAGAATGGAGTCGTCTTTAAAGCACATGAAAAGCGACAGAATTTCGACAATGTTGCCCTTGGCTGAAAAGGGACTATGTGTATTTTCCTGAATATATTCGGGAAAAAATGCATATGCCCTTTTTGGCCAAGCAAGCCATCAGGCATTGCAAATCCACACTACAGAGAAGTGTCCCTTACCTCCAGTCAAAAGGACCATCCACAAATAGTGTAAAAGCCACAAATGCAGGACAGGCCATGGAGAAAAGGGAGCCTGGTTACGCCGATGGACAGGATGTAAACTGCCAACAGACTCCCTGGAGAACTGTATGTTGTTTTCTAAAACAGAGCTACAGAGCATAGCACACTTCCACTCATGGGCGTGTATTTTGGGAAAACTAAAAATCCACAACACACAGCCAGCCCAAAGTTTAGGGCTGCTCTGTTTACAAGAACCTCGACTTCGGTACACTTTATATATCCCAGGAAAGGAAAAAAAATGGATATAGATGTTGTGGTACTTATATACAATGGAATGTCACTCAGACATAAAATCAATGTCATAAGGCCAATAGCAGCTTAATGAGTGGCTTTAGATACGATGATGCTAAGTGAAATGAGCCACAAAGAAAAAGAAACTTATTGTAATATATCACTTATAGAGGGAATGTAAACATGGCTACACATGAACTGAATTTCAAAAGAGAACAGAGTTACACATTTAGAAAACACACTTATGCCTCCTTAAGGGGAAAGGTGACGTGGGGTGATGTGTAAAAGCAGAGTTTGAAATTAGCACAGAACCCATTCCATATACCAAATATGTAATAGACAAGACCTACTCCTTTCTCAATGAACTGGACACAAAACACCCTATTCACTGAAGAGGAATATATCTGACTGGTAATAACCTTGAAACCTATGTATTTATATGTCTCCATAATGGAATCAAGTGTATGTAGATTGGCATAAACACAGATCAATGGAACAGGACAGAAAGCCCAGAGATAAACCTACATACCTATGGCTATCTCATCTATGACAAAGGAGCTAAGGATATACAATGGAGAAAAGACAGTCTCTTCAGTAATTGGTGCTGGGAAAACTGGACCCCTACACATAAAAGAATGAAATTAGAACACTCCATAACACCATACACAAAAATAAACTCTAAATTGATTAGAGATCTAAATATAAGACCAGACACTATAAAACACTTAGAGGAAACCATAGGCAGAACACTCTATGACATAAATCACAGCAAGATCCTTTTGGACCCACCTCCTAGAGAAATGGAAATAAAAACAGAAATCAACAAATGGGACCTAATGAAACTTAAAAGCTTTTACACAGTACAGGAAAACATAAACAAGATGCAAAAAACAACCCTCAGAATGGGAGAAAATATTTTCAAATGAAGCAATTGACAAAGGATTAAACTCCAAACTTTACAAGCACCGCATGTAGCTCAATATCACAAAAACAAACAACCCAATCCAAAAAAGGGCAGAAGACCTAAATAGACATTTCTCCAAAGAAGATATACAGATTACCAAGAAACACATGAAAGGATGCTGAACATCACTAATCATTAGAGAAATGCAAATCAAAACTACCCTGAGGTATCACCTCACAGCAGTCAGAGTGGCAATCATCAAAAAAATCTACAAAACAATAAATGCTGGAGAGGCCTTTATTGGAGAAAAGGGAACACACTTGCACTGTGGTTGGGAATGTAAATTGATATGGGCACTAGGGAGAACAGTACGGATGTTCCTTTAAATAACTAACAATAGAAGTACCATACGACACAACAATCCAACTACTGGGCATTTGCCTTGCGAAAACCATAATTCAAAAAGAGTTATGTAGAAAAATGTTCATTGCAGCTCTATTTGCATTAGCCAGGACATGGAAGCAACCTAAGTGTCCATCGACAGATGAATGGATAAAGAAGATCTGGCACATATATACAATCAAATATTACTCAACCATAAAAAGAAGCAAAACTGAGTTATTTGTACTGAGGTGGATGGACTTAGAATCTGTCCTACACAGTGAAGTAAGTCAGAAAGTGAAAAACAAATACTGTATGTTAACAGAGATATATGGAATCTAATGAAGAAAAAAAAAAGATTTTGAAGAACCTAGTGGCAGGACAGGATTAAGGACACAGACATAGAGAAAGGACTTGAGGACACCGGAAGGGGGATGGGTAAGCTCGGACGAAGTGAGAGAGTGGCATGGACATAAATACATTACCAAATGTAACACAGATAGTTACTTGGAAGCAGCCACATAGAACAGGGAGATCAGCTCGGTGCTTTGTGACCACATAAAGGGGTGGGATATGGAGTGTGGGAGGGAGATGCAAGAGGGAGGGGATCTGGTGATATTTGTATATGTATAGCTGATTCACTTTGTTATACAGCAGAAACGAACACTCCATTGTAAAGCAATTATACTCCAATAAACGTGTAAAAGGAAAAAAAAAAGAAAGAAAGCCCAAGGATAAACCTACACACCTATGGTCAACTAATCTATGACAAAGGAGGCAAGACTATACAATGGAGATAAGACAGTCTCTTCAATCATTGGTGCTGGGAAATATGGAGAGCTACATGTAAAAGAATGAAATTAGAACACTCCCCAACACCATACATAAAAATATATTCAAAATGGATTAGAGACCTTAATGTAAGACCGGACAGTATAAAACTCTGAGAGGAAAACTTACGAAGGATACTCTGACGTAAATCACAGCAAGATCTTTTTTGATCCACCTCCTATAGTAATGAAATAGAAAAGAAAACTAAACAGATGGGACCTAATGAAACATAAAAGCTTTTGCAAAGCAAAGGAAACTACAAACAAGACGAAAAGACAACCCTCAGAATGGCAGAAAATATTTGCAAACGAATCAATGGACAAATGATTAATCTCCAATATATATAAACAGCTCATGCAGCTCAATATTAATAAAACAAACAGCCCAATACAAAAATGGATGATCTAAATAGACATTTCTTCCAAGAAGACATAGAGATGGCCAGTACGCACATGAAAATCTGCTGAACATCACTAATTATTAGAGAAATGGAAATCGAAACTACAATGAGGTATCACGTCACACCTGTTAGAATGGGCATCATCAGAAAATCTACAAACAACAAATGCTGGAGAGGGTGTGGAGAAAAGGAACCTTATTCCACTATTGGTGGGAATGTAAATCGATACAGTCTCTATGGAGAACAGTATGGAGGTTCCTTAAAAAACTAAAAATAGAATTACCATATAATCCAGCAATCCCACTACTGGGCATATACCCAGAGAAAACCATAAATCAAAAAGACACATTCACCACAATGTTCACTGCAGCACTATTTACAATAGACAGGTAATGAAAGCAACCTAAGTGCCCACAGACAGACGAATGGATAAAGACGTGGTACATATATACAACGGAATATTACTCAGCCATACATAGGAATGAAATTGGGTCATTTGTAGAGACCTTGATGGATCTAGAGACTGTCATACGGAGTGAAGTAAGTCAGAAAGAGAAAAACAAATATTGTATATTAATGCACATATGTGGAACCTAGAAAAATGGTACAGATGAACCGGTGTGCAGGGCAGAGATAGAGACACAGATGTAAAGAACAAACATAAGGACACCAAGGAGGGAACGCCATGTGAGGGTGGTGGTGGGATGAATTGGGAGACTGGGATTCACATGTGCACACTTATATGTATGAAATAGATATCCAATAAGAACTTGCTGTATAAAAGAAATAAATTTAAAAACAAACTAAATAAATAACATTTAATAAAATAAAACAGAAAAATAGTTTTTCCCTTCACATAGACGTCTTTATATTAATGCATTATTTCCATGTATATATCTCCAAATTAAAAAAAAAGAGGAATAAATAAAATCTAACTTGAACCAAAAAGAAAAAAAGAAAAAAAAACCCAAACAAACAGAACTCACCAGTTATAGAGAGGATAATCGTATCAGGGCACTTGCTCCAGTGGTAAAAAAAATCTTAAGTTGGTCAGAGGTGGGAAATCGTCTCCCATGCACTCAGCAGTGCTCCCCCCCACAAGGAGCATCCTCATTGCAAAGCTGGGGGACTGTGTCGAGGCGTCTGTGAGTAAATGTGAGCTGAGCCCCAGTCCTGCTGCAGCTGAACTCTTCCCACCCTTTCCAGGTAAAACACCTGAATATGTACAAGCACTTGCAAGCCTACAGGAAGGGCTGTGGAGCCACACTAGCGAGAGCACGCAGGCCGACTTGGTGCCTGCAGGCCAGCCAGGATGGTCCTGGCCCCAGATGCTCTTCTGGAAGCTTTCCATTTCCCTGCCTGAGATACCCCTCCTGCCACAGCCCCCACTGCTTTTTTACTTCCTCACCTCTGCCTGGGGAGAAATTCCAGTGGCAGGTATGGGTGACACATCCTCTTCTTTAGCAGGTGGCAGACTGGCAACTCCTGCAGAGAGTCCAGCAGAGCCCCACTCACACTGGGCCACCCACAAAGCCACGGCCCCTCACTCCCTCCCACCACCCCAGCCCCGACACTGCTGACGGGGCAGAGAATATGGCATCAGGCACAGCTACAGGGGCTCTTGCTGACTGGAGAGGTGTTTATATTGACCTCAACCCAGGCACACCTGTGGGAGGGGGCTGGCAGGCACTGTCAGGCTGCCCAAATCAGCCAATCCTCACCCCTCAGGGGCTCACAGTTGCAGAAAATGAACCTTGCTAAACGGGTCAGTCCCAAGGAACAGGTGTGGGCTCTTGAGAGTCAGGCTAGACAAGGGGCTGCAGCTGCCGCTTGTTTTCTTATCATTTTATCTGGTCCATGAGTGGAAAACAACTTCAAGAAGACCCTATCCTAATGAGAGGAACCCAGGAGTCAGGGAGAGGAGTGATGGTGGGTGGAGACAGAGGCCTGGTGCCCTGGCTGCAGTGGAAGTGTCTGGAAGACCAGGCAGAGAGAGGCTGCACAGAGTGATAGCCAGGGTCACAGACCTGTCAGAGCTGCTGTTTGTTAGTTCAAGTCCTGCTCTGAGGTGTTCTGTGTCAGCTGTGAGCGACAGGTGAGCTGGGGGTTCTCTGCAAGGTGGGCTATGTGCACAGTTCCTGTGTGTCCATCCCTGCTGTGGTACCTGCCCAGGGGAGTTCCGTATCCTGGGAGGGGCCTGACTATGAGAGCCCCATGGGCTGCTGGGTAGCTGTACAGGTGAGCTCCTTACCCTGGGATTGGCCTGACAACTAGAGCCCCATGGGCTGCTGGGTAGCTGCACAGGTGAGCTCCGTACCCTGGGAGGGACTTGACCACGAGAGCCCCGTGGGCTGTGGCGTGCGGTATGCAGCCCAGGTGAGCTCCATATCCTGGGATTGGCCTGACCACGAGAGTCCCATGGGCTGCTGGAGACCTGGTAAAGCATATCAGGACAGTCAGTGAAGCCACCGAGGATATACATCCAGTACCTCCTATTTCCTACACCCTGCTGCTCATTCTACCACCCACCAGGCCATGGCATTCTGTATTAGACTTCAATGATGCCTTCTTCTGTATTCCATTCATCTCAGAGTCACAAGAATTTTTGGCTTGTGAGTGGCAGGACACAACATGCAACACAAGCAATAATGCTGGGCCGTCCTGCACCAATGGTTCAAAAATCCCCACACCATCATTGGGGAAATGACCTCTAAAGACCTAAAAGTTCTACCTCTGTAAAAGGGAACCCTCCTTCAATATGCAGATGACATTCTGATCGCCAGGCCTACTAAAGACGCCTCTGAACTACCTAGCCAAGAAAGGATAGAAGGTGTCCAAGGAAAAGGCTCAAATATCCCAGGCTCAGGTGACATGCCTGGGCTTCATTCTCACAGATATTCGGAGAAACGTATCCCAGGAGAGGGAAGAAGCCATTTGCAGCCTTACCTCTTCTAAAACTAGAAGACATCTTAGGGGTTCCTGGGGAGGCCAAGGTTTTCTGCATCTGGATCCCTAACTACAGTCTAAGAGCTGGGCCTCTACATGAAACACTGACATGAAAAGATGATGATCCTTTTGAATAGAATCCAGAAGCAGCCTTTCAAGAATGGAAAGAGCAGTCAATTCAGATCCTTGCCCAGGAACTCACTAATTTAGCTAAACCCTTTGACCTTTACATACCCGGTCAAAGGTTAATCGCCCTTGGAGACTTAGTGCAAAAACTGGGACCACTTGAAATGGAGCAACACAAGAATGCCCTTCAGGTATGATAAACTGTGGTCCCCAAGGGCTTTGCCCACCGACTCATCAGGCCAGGATACTGGGGTATCTAAAAAGCTAGAAATCAGCAGCCCGCAAGGCCAGCTCCCTCCTAAGGGAAAAGGACCCCACGTGGTGATCCTAACCACCCATCATGCCCTGAAGTTGCAGGGCTCGCTCTGTGGACATACTGACCTCGAGTGAGGAGGCCTTCCAACTCCAAACTCCAGAGAGACAAATGGGGGCATCGGGCTCCCAAGATGACTTGTGTGACCATCACTTGACCTGGAGTTTCTCTCAGAAAACAACAAGACTGTGCCCCGAAAGAGCAGACTACTGCTTGCAGGACTTACTTCACCCAGAAGGGAGCTAATAAGCTTGGCGGGGGAAACGTATATCACGCTTTCACCATAGAAAACCCTACAGACACCGCGGTGATGGTGGCCAATATGACCAGCTGGACTGCTGGCTACTTCTAAAGGCCGTTGACTCAGTGGACGTCATGGTCCTGGATCACCACTAACCCTGGACTGTCTGGGAGTTCTGCGGGCAGGGCTCTGACACATGGTGCTGTTTGTACATTAATTCAGGGACCTAATTAAAGAAAGCACAGACTACTGGTCAGAGCATCTAGGCTGGCAAAAACTGTCAGCCTAAGGTCGCCAAAGAAATGTGGGGTGGGGTGAAACCTGCCACCACAGGATCTCTGCGCATCTCTTTCCTGGACCCTTAAAGGTCATTAGAATCTATAACACTTCCAATGCTGGTGCTCAGGCAGACGAGAAGTGAGGCAGGAGTCTTTGGAACAATCAACCTCACCTGGAGGCTGGTGGGGAGACGTTTTGCTCCTCCCCCCAGGTATCAGGGCTGCCACCACAGCATGAAGCAGTTACAAAAGAGGGGTCTGCACCCTCAACACCCCAAGAATGAGGAACGGAACAAAAAGCAGAGGAGGTGTTCGTCTCTGGCAACGTTCATTAAAAATTCCTGGGAGATAAAAAGAGAACCTGGGCAATAAAATAAAATCTAACCTGTTTTTCCTTTGTGCTTTGTCTAATTTCACGTGCTCCTAGGGTTCCGCATGCAGAGGTCCCACACCCGGCACTTCAGACCTGATTTCCTAGTGCAGAATGGCTGGGTCGACACCTCAGCTAGCGGAGTCCCATGCAGACTCCACGGCATAGAGCCTGAGCTGCAGCCAACCCAGCCCTCGAGAGCTCCATCCCCTCCCTCCCACTGACGCTGCTGGGATCCCTACACAGCAGCCCAGCCCACAGCCTGTGGTGGAGTGCACGCTCTCACCTCTCCA
Source organism: Mesoplodon mirus (assembly GCF_964341445.2). Taxonomy (NCBI): domain Eukaryota; kingdom Metazoa; phylum Chordata; class Mammalia; order Artiodactyla; family Ziphiidae; genus Mesoplodon; species Mesoplodon mirus. The sequence goes on from NW_028295717.1 coordinate 518,854, forward strand.
TTCTGTTTTCAAAATAATGTTTCCTTTGCTTCTGAACCAAACTCAGTCTTGATCTGTTGGCTCCAATGACACTGGGCTCGGGGACTCCTGTTGGGGTACACTCTGGAGGATCAGTAACAGAAATTGAGAACATTGTAACTTCAATGAACAGATGTGTGAGCCAAACTGTAGTTAACATAGAGCAGTGTATAATGCTCGGGTAAAATAAGATTTTTCTAAGACTTACATTTGATAATTCCATCACTTTACTATAAGCAAGTTCAGTGAAGACGTCTGTCTTATATTTCAGGTCAACATTAGAGAAATGAAGTGATTTATTTCCATGGTTGTACATCGAATACTCTTGGCTGAAGCTTCAATCTTGTTTTGAATGCTTTTCCATTGAAAAGGATACCTCTCTTTCAGCTCCCCCATTTCTGAGAAGTATAAAATCTTATAATTTATTATTACCAAAGGGGAAAGGTAGGAAAAGGGATAAATTAACAGTTTGGGATTAACACATACACACTGCTATGTATAAAATAGATCATCAACAAGGAACTACTGTATAGCACAGGGAACTACACTGAATATTTTGCAATAACCTATAAGGGGAAATAATCTGAAAACGAATCGATATTTTTATTGACATCATCTATCAATGACAGATAAAATGTAACCTAAGCAAGGCCGATGGTGAGCGCTTCTGAACCTGAAGATTTCAATCATCTAAAATTTGGGCTCTGCCTATTTCCCAAGGCCCTTAATGGACATACGTGTAGCCGTAGCTTAAAAATTCCCCAGTTTGGGGTTCGGGGAGGCACTGATTTGGAAAAATACCTGGTGTTCTCCTTCCATGCACGGGACCCTTCCTACAGCTAAAACATGCCTGTCACACCTAGACGATGGTACACAGTTTGATCAGAAAGATTTTGGAAAAGGCACCTCATCTCCTCATCGCCTGGTGCACGGGTTCAACCCTCCAGCATCTTTCCTGACAATCTCCTTACTTGGGGATATCAGCACCGTCAACATCCTGTTGCACACAGTTTGGAATTTGTTCAGAGGATGAAGCGGAAGGATGAGAAAAATTTAGAGACAAGTCTTAGTTGTTCAGACAGGCAAATGCCACTCTAATTTCCTATCTGGAAGACAAATTCATCAAAGGCTAGAATTGCCCATGGAAACAGAATAGGGCTAGAGGAAATCCCGCTGTTTTGTGTCCAGTTTCCAAAAACACAATTTGAAAAATGGAACTCGGGGGCAATAAAATTCATGAAACTGCAGAGTTGAAAATATCTATTGTCGAAAAATGTCTTGAGGTAAGTCACAGAAAAGGACTTGTAAGCAAGGGAGAGTGGCAGGAAATAGATTTGAACAGGTAGAAAGGACTCCCCATTAAAGCACAAGAAAAGGGGCTGAACATCGCCAATGATGCAGTTGGCCCAAAAGGGCGTATGCATTTTTTTCTGAATATATTCAAGTAAAGGCCATACACACTTTTTATCCAACCAAACAGGTGGGCACTGGAAATCAATACTACAAAATGAATCACTTCACATCAGTCAGAAGGGCCAACCACATAAAGTGTAAACACCAGAAATGCAGGACAGGGTGAGGAGAAAAGGGAGCCCTGTGAGGCTGATAGTGGAAATTTAATGTGCCAACGGCCACTCTGCAGAAGTGTATTGTGTTTGCTAAAACATCTGAAAACTGAGCTACAGAGCATAGGGCACTTGCACTCATGGGCGTATACCTTGGGAAAAACAAAAAATGACAGAAAACAGGCACTCCAACGTTTACCACCTCTCTGTTAAAAAGGGCCTCCACTTGGATATAACCTAAATGTCCCTGGAAGGATAAAATGGATAAAAGAGATGGGGTACGTATGTAGAGTGGAATATTACTCATCCAGAAATCAATGAAATAAGGCCAGTTGTAACAACTCTGGAGGAGTTACATATGATCATTCTAAGTGACACATGTCAGAAAGAAAAAGACACATATCATAAGATGTCACTTAAAGGTGGAATCAAAAATGGCTACACATGAAATAAACTACAAAACAGAAACATAGTCAAATATGTAGAAAAGAGACATAAGGCTGCTAAATGGGAAAGGTGGGGAATGGTGAGGTATTATCCAGGAGGTTGAAATTAGCAAAGATACCATTCCAAGTACTGAATTGAATAACTGGCAAGGCCTACACGGTACCTCAAAGAACTGCACTCAGCCCACTCAAGTCACTGGACAATAATACATATGACTCGTAAGCATCTGAGAAAGAATTTATTGTTGTCACACAGTACATGAATCAAGTGGATGTACAGCAGCAAAAAACAGAGCTTTGAAAATCAGCTGTAACCAATATAAAAATAAATTTAAAAATATTTATAAAAACAGTGAGACAGACAAAAATTCTTACAACTTTTGGTGAAGGGCTACGATGTAACATGGATTGAACACATGTAGACCCACAGCAGGATGATATATAAGGCTGGAAGCTATGCACGCTAAGAGATGTTAGAGAGGCTGGGTGAGGAAATGCAGACCTTTTAAAGTAATACTGCCTGGTACCCATTCCTTGGGTCCCAAATCGGCAGTTTCAAGGGAATCTTCTGACATCAAAAACATGCCTGGGAAACCGAGATGAATGTACACCGTGTGCTCAGGAAAGGTGTCTAAAATGCACCTCATTTTTGATCTCCTGGTGCTGAGGTTCACCATTCCAGCCACATTACTAACAATCTCCCCACTTGGAGAATCAGCACCTTTAACCTCCTGTTTCACACAGTTTGCAATTTTTGCAGAGGATAAATGGGAAGAGGAGGAACCAGTGAGAGATTAGCTGTAGGAGTTTTGACAGGCACATGTCACACTAATATCCCTTTAGGAAGAAGAATTAACCAAAGGCTCAGCCTGCCTCCCCAGAACCAGAATAGGGCCGGAATCAATCCAATGGTTTGGCGGCCAGCTCACAAAATGCGAGTTGCAAAATGGAGCTCAGGAGCAGACAATTCAAAGACCTGCAAAGATATAAATGATAACCAACGTCCAAAAATATATTCAGGTAAGGCAACGAAGAGGTTCTGAATGAGAGGCAGAATTGCAGGAAACATTTTTCAAAAGGTAGATTGTACTCACATTTAAAGCATATGAAAAGCAGCAGAATTTCTAAAATGATGCAGTTGGGCAAAAGGGTGTATGCGTTTTTTTCGTGAATATCTTCAGGAAAAAAACAAATACAGAGTTTTTGGCCAACCAAGCAAGAGGGAAATGCAAATCCGCACAATAAAGAAGTCTCAATTTCCACTGCTCAGAAAGGCCATCCAAAAAATGTGTACAAATCAAAAATGCAGGAGAGGCCATGGAAAACAGGGAGACTAGTCACGCTGATGGGTGGGGTATAAATATCCAAGAGCTACTCTGAAGAAGTGTATGCTGTTTCCTAAAACATCTAAAATACAGAGCCCCCGAGCAAAGGGGACTTCAACTCATGGACATATAACTTGGGAAGACTAAATATCAACAAGACACAGGCACCCCAAAGTTTAGGGCTGCTCTGCATACAAGAACCTCAACTTCGGTACACCTAAAGTATCCCAGGAAAAAGAGAAATGCATAAAGAACTTGTGGTAATTTTGTACAACGGAATATCACTCAGACGTGAAATCAATGTCATAAGGCCAGTAGCAGCATAATGAGAGGATTTAGGTATGATGATTCTAAGGGAAATTAGTCACACAGAAAAAGAATCTTATCATAAGATATCACTTACAGAGGGAATGTCAACATCACAACACATGAACTGAATTAGGAAAGAGAGCAGCGTCTCACATTTAGAAAACACTCTTATGCCTCCTTAAGGGGAAAGGAGAGGTGGGGTGATGCATAAAACCAGAGTTTGATATTAGCACAGGTACCATTCCATAAACCAAATACAGAATAGACAAGACCTACACCTTTCTCAGTGAACGGGACTCAAAACCCCTATTCCCCACAGAGGAATATATCTGATTAGTAAGAATCTTAAAACGTATGTATTGATATGCCTCTGTAAGGGAAACAAGTGTGTCTAGACCGTCATAAACACGTCAGGGAAAATCAGCTCAACCCCATTATAAAAATGAATTTCAAAAACAAAACAAAAAAAACAGCGAAATTCTTACACAATTCCTTCAGGGGTTCTGATGAAACCTAGAATGACCCTATCTGCAAAGACAGCTGGATGAGACATAAGGCTGGACACTTGGGACTGAGAGGACTGGTGAGATTGGGAGAGAAAATGCAGACCCTTTAAAGTAGTAATGCATGCCACCATTCCATGGGTCCCAAATTTCCAGGTAGAAGGGAATATCACTACAGTTATAACATGTATGGGAAACCTAGAGAATGGACACCCTGTGATGGCGAAAAGTTTCTGAAAGTCTCCTACTTTTTCCTCTCCTTGTGCTACAGTTTTGCATTCCAACAACTTTACTATCAATCTCCGAACTTAGGAGAGTCATCCCCTATAACCTCCTGGTTCGCACAGTTTGCTAATTGTGCAGAGGATGAAAGGGAAGAGGGAGAACAAATCAGAGAGTAGATGTAGGCCTTTGGACGGATACATGTCACTCTAAATTCCCGTCAGGAAGAAGAATTAACCAAAGCCTCAGCCACCCACAGGGAACCAGTATAGCCACCCCTGGAACCAGTATAGTTCCTGAATCAAAATTGTGGATTTGCGGTCAGCTCCCAAAAATGGGATTTGAAAATTGGAGCTCAGGGGCAAAGCAAATCAAAAACCTTCAGAGTTATAAAGGACTACTCTCTTCCAAAAATCTGTTGAGGGAAGGCAACAAAGCGGACTTGAAAATGAGGCAGAACTGCACAAAACATATATCAAGAGGTAAATTGGAATCACCTTTAAAGCACAGGAAAGGCATTACAACTTCGAGAATGATGCACTTGGCCAAAAACAGCATATGAATTTTCTCCTGAATATATTCAGGAGAAAAGGCATAGGCCCTTTTTGGCCAATCAAGCAAGAGCGCAATGCAAATCCACACTACAAAGAATTGTCAATTCCCACCGGTCAAAAAGGACATCCGAAAATCTGTAAAAACCAGAAAGGCAAGATAGAGATGACAAGGGCATAAAGCAATATGATCCCAAGGGTCATGGAGGATTGTGATGACAAGCACATGGAGCATTGTGAGGACAAGATTATGTATCATTTTGCTGTCAAAGGCATTGTGATGACAAGGTTCATGGAGCACTGTGATGACAAGAGTCATGGAGCATTGTGATTACAGGGTTCATAGAGCATTGGGATGACAACGGCATGGAGCATTTTGATGACAAAATTCCCGGATCATTGTGTTGTCAGGGTTCATGGAGCGTTGTGATGACAGTGGTCATGGAGCATTGTTATGACAGAGGTCATGGAGCATTGTGATGAGAACGTCATGGAGCATTGGGCTGAAAATATAAATGGAGTATTGTGATGACAGGGGTCAAGGAGCATTGTGATGACAAGGTACTGGAGCATTGTGATGAGAAGACCATGGAGCCATGTGATGACAAGTCTCATGGATCATTGAGATGAAAAGGGTCATGGAGCATTGTGATTACAGGGGTCTTGGAGCATTGTGATGACAAGGGCATGGAACATTGGGATGAGAATGTCATGGAGCGTTCTGATGACATGCATCATGGAGCTTTGTGATGACAAGGGTATGGAGCATTGTAATTACAGGGGTCTTGGAGCACTGTGAGGGAAAGGGCATGTAACATTGTGATGAAAAAGGCATGGAGCCTTGTAATGACAGGGTTCAAGGAGCATACTGATGACAAGTGTCAGGGACCATTGTGATGACAAGGGTATTGAGCACTGTGATGACAAATGTCATGGAGCATTGTGATTAGAAGACCATGGATACTTGTGATGACGAGCGTTATGGGGCGTTGTGATGATAGGTGTTATGGAATATTGTGATCATAAGGATTTGGAGCATTGTGATGACAGAGGTCATAGAGCATTTTGATTTCATTGTGATGACAATAGCATGAAGCATTATGATGATGCGCATTTGGTGCATTGTGATGACAGCGTTCATGGAGCATTGAGATGAAAAGGGGCATGGAGCATTATGATTACAGGAGTCTTGGATCTTTGTGATGAAAAGGGCATGGAACTTTGGTCTGAAATGTTTCATGGATTATTGTGATGAGAGGGGGAAAGGAGCATTGTGATAACAAGGGAACGGAACACTGTGATACATGGTTCATGGAGGATTGTAATGGGAAGTGCATGGAGCATTGTGAGAAGAATGGCATCGAGCATTGTGATGAAAAGAATCATGGATCCTGTGATGACAAGGGCTTGGAACAATGTGATGAGAGGTTTTTGGAGCATTGTGATGACAATGGCATGGAGCATTGTGATGCCAAGGGTCATGGAGTTTTGTGATGACAAAGGTCATGGAGCCTTTTGATGACAAGGGTGTGGTGCATTCTCTTGTGATGGGCAGGGAGCATTGTGATGAAAGGGTCATGGAGCAATGTGATGAAAAGTGTCATGGAACATTTTGATGACGGGTTATGGAATATTGTGATGTCAGGAGTCATGGAACATTTTCATGATGGTGTTGTGGACCACTGTGATGACAGGGGAGTGCGTGTATTGTGATGACTAGTGAGGGAACATTTTGATATCATTCGTGAGAGAGCATTTTGATAAGAAGTGCATGGAGCATTGTGAGGACAAGTTTTATGGAGCATTGTGATGACAAGATTGTGGAGCACTGTGATGACAAGCACATGGCGCATTGTGATGACATGGGTCATGGAGCACTGTGCTGACAAAGGCATAGAGCAATGTGATGACAAGGGTCACCGAACATTGTGATGAAAATTTCATAGAGCATTTTGGTGACAAAGGTCACAGAACCTTGTGATGACGAGGGCATGGATCATTGTGATGACAAAGGTCATGAAGCATTGTGATGACTGGAGTCACGGAGCCTTTTGATGACAGGGGTCATAGAGCTTTGTGATGAAAAGGCAATGAGCATTGTGATGACAGGGGCATGGAGCATTGGCCTGACATGTTTCATGGATTATTGTGATGACAGTGGGCATGGTGCAATGTGATGACAAAGGCATGGAGCATTGTGATGAGAAGGTCATGGAGTATTTTGAAGACAGGTCTCAGGGAGCATTGTGATGACATATGTCATGGTCCATTGCGATGACAATGGAATGGAATATTGTGATGCCAAGTGTCATGGAGGATTGTGATGACAAATGTAATGGAGCATTTTGATGACAAGGGCTTGGAGCATTGTGATGACAATGGACATGGAGCATTGTGATGACAAGGGCATTGAGCATTGTGATGACAAGGGCCATTGAGAATTCTGATGACAAGTTCATGAAGCATTGTGATGAGAAGCTCATGGAGCTTCCTATGACAGGGGTCATGGAGCATTGTGATGAAAAGTGCATACAGAATTGTGATGACAAATCATGTAACACGGTGATGAGAAGTGTCGTGGAGCATAGTGAAGCCAAGAACGAGGAGAATTGTGATGACAGGGGACATGGAGCATTGTGATGGCCAGGGCATGGAGCATTGTGATGGCAAGACCGTGGAGCTTTGTGATGAGAAGTCCATGGATAATTGTGATGACGAGCGTCATGGAGCACTGTAATGACAAGGGGAATGGAGCATTGTGATGAGAGTGGCCATGGAGCATTGTGATGACAAGGGTCATGAGCAATTTGATGACAAGGGCGTGGAGAATTGTGATGAGAAGACAATAGATAATTGTGATGACGAGCGTCATGGAGCACAGTAATGACAAGGGGTATCGAGCATTGTGATGACAGTGGCCATGGAGCATTGTGATGACAAGTGTCATGGAGCATTCTGATGACAAGTTGTGGAGTATTGTGATGACAATGGCATGGAGCATTGTGATGAAAAGGGCATGGAGCATTGTGATAAAAAAGGCATGAAGCCATTTCATGACAGGTTTCAAGGAGCATACTGACAACAAGTGTCAGGGAACATTGTGATGACAAGTGTATTGAGAATGGTGATGAAAAAGTTCATGGAGCATTTTGACGAAAAGGGCATGGAATATTGTGATGACAGGCATCATGGAGCGTTGTGATGACAAGTGTTATGGAACATTGTGATCACAAGGGTTTGGAGCATTGTGATGATAGAAGTCATGGATCATTTTGTTTTCAAGGAGCATGGAACATTGGGATGACAAGGGCATGAAACAATGTGATCCCAAGGTTCATGGAGGATTGTGATGACAATGGTAATGGAGTATTGTGATGACAAGCAAACGGAGCATTGTGATGACAAGGTCATGTAGCATTTTGCTGACACAGGCATGGAGCATTGTGATGATAAGGGTCATGGAGCACTGTGATGAGAAGCATCACGGATCATTGTGATTACAGGGGTCATGGAGCATAGGGATGGCAAGGCCATGGATCATTGTGATGACAAGTGTCATGGAGCATTGGGCTGAAAATGTTCATGGAGCATTGTGATGACTAGGGAATGGTGCATTGTGATGACAAGAGTCCCGGATCACTGTGTTGTCAGGGGTCATGGAGCGTTGTGATGACAGTGGTCATGGAGCATTGTGATGATAGGGATCATGAAGCATTGTGATGAGAAGTTCCTGGAGAATTGGACTGAAAATGTTCAGAAAGTATTGTGAGGACAGGGGTCATGGAGCATTGTGATGACAAGGGAATGGAGCACTGTGATGAAAAGTTCCTGAAGCATTTTGATGAGAAGACCATGGAGCCTTGTAATAACAAGTCTCATGGAACATTCTGATGAAAAGGGGCATGAAGTATTGTGATTACATGGGTCTTGGAGCATTGTGATGACAAGGGCATGGAGCACTGTGATTACTGGTGTCTTGGAACATTGTGATGAAATTGGCATGGATCATTGTTATGAAAATGGTATGGAGCCTTGTCATGACAGGGTTCCAGGAGCATACTGATGACAAGTGTCAGGGAGCATTGTGATGACAAGTTTATAGAGCATTGTGATGACAAAGGTCATGGAGCACTGTGATGAGAAGAGCATGGATAATTGTGATGATGAGCGTCATGGGGCGTTGTGATGATAAGTGTTATAGAACATTGTGATCACAAGGATTTGGAGCATTGTGATGAGACAGATGATCGAATATTTTTATTTCATAGTGATGACAAGAGCCTGAAGCATTATGATGATGGGCATGGTGCATTTTTATGACAGGGTTCATGAAGCAATGAGATGCAAAGGGGCATGGAGCATTGTGATTAGAGGGTTCATGGAGCATTGTGATGACAATGGCATGGAGCATTGGGATGCCAAGGGTCTTGGATCTTTGTGATTACAAAGGTCATGGAGCAATGTGATGACATGGGGTGGTGCAATGTGATGAGAAGGGCAGGGAGCAGTGTGATGACAGTGTCATAGAGCAATTTAATGAAAAGTGTCATGGAATATTATGATGACAGTGGTTATGGAACATTGTGATGTCAGTGGTCATCGAACTTTGTGATGATAAGTGCATGTAGCATTGCAAAGACAGGAGTCATGGAACATTGTGATGACAGTGGTGAGGGAGTATTGTGATGAATAGTGATGTAACATTGTGATATCTGTGGTGAGAGAGCATTTTGATGAGAAGTGCATGGAGAATTGTGATGACAAGTTTTATGGAGCATTGTGGTGACAAGATTGTGGAACACTGTGATGACAAGTGCAGGGTGCATTGTGATGACATGGGTCATGGTGCATTGTGCTGACAAGCGCATGGAGCATTGTGATGACAAGGGTCATGGAGCATTGTGTTGAGGAAGGCATAGAGCATTGTGATGACAAGGGTCAAAGAGCACTGTGATGAAAAGTTCATGGAGCATTTTGGTTAAATATGTCACAGAGACTGTGGATGACGAGGGCATGGACCATTGTGATGACAAAGGTCATGAAGCATTGTGATGAATCGATTCACGGAGCATTGTGATGACAGGGGACATGAAGCATTGTGATAACAAGGTCATGGAGCATTGTGATGACAAGGGCAGGGAACATTGGTCTAATAAGTTTCATGAATTATTGCGGTGACAGTTGGAATGGCGCATTGTGATGACAAGGGCATGGAGCATTGTGATGACCAGGTCATGCAGTATTGTGAAGACAGGTGTCAGGGAGCATAGTGATGACATATGTAATGGCCCATTGTGATGACAATGGCATGGAGCATTGTGATGCCAAGTGTCAGGGAGGATTCTGATGACAATGGAAATGGAGCATTGTGATGACAATGGCTTGGAGCATTGTGATGACAAGGGTCAGGGAGCATTGTGCTGACAAGTGCATGGAGAATTGTGATTAAAAGCGTCATGGAGCATTCTGATGACAATCTTCTGGAGTATTTTCATGACAATGGCAAGGATCATCGCTATGAAAACGGCATGGGCATTGTGATGAAAAAGGCATGGAACATTTTCGTGAAAGGGTTCAAGGAGCATTCTGATGACAAGTGTCAGGGAGCATTGTGATGACAAGTGTATTGAGATTTGTGATGACAAAGGTCATGGAGCATTGTGATGAAATAGGCATGGAGTAATGTGATGACAGGCATCTTAGAGCGTTGTGATGACAAGTGCTATGGAACATTGTGATCAAAAGGGTATGGAGCATTGTGATGACAGAGGTCATGGATCATTTTGATTTCAAGAGCATGGAGCACTGTGATGACAAGGGCATGAAGCAATGTGATCCCAAGGTTCATGGAGGACTGTGATGACAATGAGAATGGAGAATTGTGATGACAAGCGCATAGAGCATTGCAATGACAAGGTCAGGTAGTATTTTTCTGACAAAGGCATGGAGCATTGTGATGACAGGTGTCATGGCGCACTGTGATGACAAGCGTCACGGAGCATTTTGAATACAGGGTTCATGGAGCATTGGGATGACAAGGGCATGGATCATTGTGATGACAAGGGTCATGGAGCATTGGGCTGAAAATGTGCATGGAGTATTGTGATGACAGGGGTCATGGAGCATTTTGATGAGAAGGTCATGGAGCATTGGGCTGAAAATGTTCATGGAGTATTGTGATGACAGGGATCATGGAGCATTTTGATGACAAGTTCCTTGAGCACTTTGATGAGAAGACAATTGAAACTTGTGATGACAAGTCTCATGGAGCATTCTGATGAAAAGGGGCATGGAGCATTGTGATTACAGGGGGCTTGGAGCATTTTGATGACAAGGGCATGGAGCATTGTGTGGAGAAGGACATGGAACATTCTGATGACATGTGTCATGGAGCTTTGTGATGACAAGGGCATGGAGCATTGAGCTTACAGGAGTCTTGGAGCATTGTGATGACAAGTGTCATGGAGCCTTTTGAAGAAAAGGCCGTGGAACATTGTGATGGCAGTGGTAATGGAGCATTGTTATGACAGGGGTAATGGAGAATTGTGATGAGAAGGGAATGGAGCATTGTGATTACAAGGTTTATGGAGCATTGCGATGACAAATTTGTGGACCTTTGGGATGAAAAGTGTGTCGCACATTGTGATGACAATGGTCATGGAGCATTTTTCTGACAAAGGCATGGAGCATTGTGATGACAAGTGTCACGGAGCATTGTTATGATAGAGGTAATGGAGCATTGTGATGAGAAGGGCATTGAGCATTGGTCTGAAAATTTTCATGGATTATTGTGATGAGAGTGGGCATGGAGCATTGTGATGACAAGGGCACGGAACACTGTGATACATGGGTCATGGAGGATTGTAATGACAAGGGCATGGAGCATTGTGATGGGAAGGGCATCGAGCATTGTGATGACAAGTGTCATGGTGCTTTGTGATGACAAGGGCATGGAGCCATGTGATGAGAGTGTTCATGGAGCATTGTGATGACAATCACATGGAGCATTGTGATGCCAAGTGTTATGGAGCTTTGTGATGACAAAGGTCATGGAGCATTTTGATGACAAGGGTGTGGAGCATTGTGATGAGAAGGGCAGGGAGCATTTTGATGACAGGGTCATGCAGCAATTTGATGAAAAGTGTAATGGAACATTTTGGTGACAGGGGTTATAGAACATTGTGATGCCAGGGGTCATGGAGCTTTGGGATGAAAAGGGTCATGGAGCATTTTGATGACAGGGGTTATGGAACATTGTGATGTCAGGGGTCATGGAACATTGTGCAGATAAGCGGATGTAGCATTGTGATGACAGGGGTCATGGAACATTGTGATTACAGGGATGAGGGAGGATAGTGATGACTAGTGATGGAACATTGTGATATCTCATGTGAGAGAGCATTTGGATGAGAAGTTCATGGAGCATTGTGATTACAAAGTTTATGGAGCATAGCGATGATAAGTTTGTGGATCATTGTGATGAAAAGCACATGGCACATTGTGAGGACAAGGGAAATGGAGCATTGCTCTGACAAAGGCATGGAGCATTTTGATGACAAGGGTCACGGAGCATTGTGATGAAAAGTTCATGGAGCATTGTGGTTAAAATGGTCACAGAGCCTTGTGATATCGCGGGCATGGACCGTTGTGATGACAAACGTCATGAAGCATTGTGATGACTGGAGACACGGGGCAGTGTGTTGACAGGGGTCATGGCGCATTGTGATGACAAGGGCATGGAGCACTGTGATGACAGGGGCATGGAGCATTGGACTGACAAGTTTCATAGATGATTGTGATGACAGTGGACATGGTGCATTGTGATGACAAGGACATGGAGCATTATGATGACAAGGTCATGGAGTATTGTGAAGACCATTATCAGGGAGCATTGTGATGACATATCTCATGGTCCATTGTGATGACAATGGCATGGAGCATTGTGATGCGAAATGTAATGGAGTATTGTAATGACAAATATAATGGAGCATTGTGATGACTACGGCTGGGAGCATTATGATGACAAGGGCCATTGAGAATTTTCATGACAATGTCGTGAAGCATTGTGATGACAAGGTCCTGGAGCATTGAGATGAGAAATCCTTGGAGCCGTGAGATGACAAGTCTCATGGAGCATACTGATGAAAAGGGGCATGGAGCATTCTGATTACAGGGGTCGTGGAACATTGTGATAACAAGGGTTTGGAGCATTGCGATGACAGAGGTCATGGATCATTTTGATTTCAAGGAGCATGGAGCATTGTGATGACAAGGGCATGAATCAATGGGATCCCAAGGTTCATGGAGGATAGTGATGACAATGTTAATGCAGTATTGTGATGACAAGCACATAGAGCATTGTAATGACAAGGTCATGTAGCATTTTGCTGACAAAGGCATAGAGCATTGTGATGACAGGTGTCATGGAGCACAGTGATGACAAGCGTCACAGAGCATTGTGAATACAGGGGTCATGGAGCATTGGGATGACAAGGGCATGGATCATTGTGATGACAAGGGTCATGGAGCATTGGGCTGAAAATGTTCATGGAGTATTGTGATGAAAGGGTTCATGGAGCATTGTGATGACTAGGGAAAGGAGCATTGTGATGACAAGAGTCTCGGATCATTGTGTTGTCAGGTGTCACTGAGTGTTGTGATGACAGTGATCATGGAGCATTGTGATGATACTGGTCTTGGAGCATTGTGATGAGAAGGTCATGGGGCATTGGGCTGAAAATATTCATGGAGTATTGTGATGAAAGGGGTCATGGAGCATTGTGATGACTAGGGAAAGGAGCATTGTGATGACAAAAGTCCCGGATCATTGTGTTGTCAGGTGTCATTGAGTGTTGTGATGACAGTGATCATGGAGCATTGTGATGATATTGGTCTTGGAGCATTGTGATGAGAAGGTCATGGGGCATTGGGCTGAAAATGTTCATGGAGTATTGTGATGACAGGCTTCATGGAGCATTGTGATGACAAGGGAATGGAGCATGGTGATGACAAGGTCCTGGAGCATTGTGATGAGATGACCATGGAGACTTGTGATGACAAGTCTCATGGAGCATTCTGATGAAAAGGGGCATGGAGCATTGTGATTACAGGGGTCTTGGAGCATTGTGATGACAAGGGCATTGAGCATTGTGTGGAGAAGGCCATGGAACATTCTGATGACATGCGTCATGGAGCTTTGTGATGACAAGGGCATGGAGCTTTGTGATTACAGGGGTCTTGGTGCATTGTGATGACAGAGGTAATGGAGAATTGTGATGAGAAGGGAATGGAGCATTGTGATTACAAGGTTTATGGAGCATTGCGATGACAAATTTGTGGACCGTTGGGATGAAAAGCGTGTGGCACATTGTGATGACAAGTGTCATGGAGCATTTTTCTAACAAAGGCATGGAGCATTGTGATGACAAGTGTCACGGAGCATTGTGATGAAAATTTCATGGAGCATTGTGGTTACAAATGTAACAGTGCCTTGTGATAACACGGGTATCGACCATTGTGATGACAAATGTTATGAAGAATTGTGATGACTGGAGTCACGGAGCATTGTGATGAGAGGGGTCATGGAGCATTGTGATGAAAAGGGCATGGAGCATTGTGCTGAGAATGGCATAGAGCATTGTGATGACATGTGTCATGGAGCATTGTGATGACAAGCGTCACGTAGCATTGTGAATACAGGGGTCATGGAGCATTAAGATGACAATGGCATGGATCATTGTGATGACAAGGGTCATGGAGAATTGGGCTGAAAATATTCCTGGAGTATTGTGATGACGGGGGTCATGGAGCATTGTGATTACAATGGAATGGAGCATGGTGATGACAAGGTCCTGGAGCATTGTGATGAAATGACCAGGGAGACTTGTGATGACAAGTTTCATGGAGCATCCTGATGAAAAGGGGCATGGAGCATTGTGATTACAGGGGTCTTGGAGCATTGTGATGACAAGGGTCATGGAGCCTTGTGATGACAAGGCTGTGGAACATTGTGATGGCAGGTGTCATAGAGCATTGTTATGACAGAGGTAATGGAGCATTGTGATGAGAAGAGCATTGAGCATTGGTCTGAAATATTTCATGGATTGTTTTGATGAGAGTGGGCATGGAGCATTGTGATGACAAGGGCACGGAGCACTGTGATACATGGGTCATGGAGGATTGTAATGACAAGGGCATGGAGCATTGTGATGAGATGGGCATCGAGCATTGTGATGACAAGTGTCATGGTGCTTTGTGATGACAAGGGCATGGAGCCATATGATGAGAGGGTTCATGGAGCATTGTGATGACAATGACATGGAGCATTGTGATGCCAAGGGT
Organism: Mesoplodon mirus; assembly: GCF_964341445.2. Classification (NCBI taxonomy): domain Eukaryota; kingdom Metazoa; phylum Chordata; class Mammalia; order Artiodactyla; family Ziphiidae; genus Mesoplodon; species Mesoplodon mirus. Next base: position 534,134 of record NW_028295717.1, read on the forward strand.
CATGGAACTTTGTGATGACAAAGGTCATGGAGCATTTTGATGACAAGAGTGTGGTGCATTGTGATGAGAATTGCAGGGAGCATTTTGATGACAGGGTCATGCAGCAATTTGATGAAAAGTGTAATGGAACATTTTGATGACAGGGGTTATAGAACACTGTGATGCCAGGGGTCATGGAGCTTTGGGATGAGAAGTGTCATGGAGCATTTTGATGACAGGGGTTATGGAACATTGTGATGTCATGGGTCATGGAACATTGTGATGATAAGGGGATGTAGCATTGTGATGACAGGGGTCATGGAACATTGTGATAACAGGGGTGAGGGAGGATTGTGATGACTAGTGATGGAACATTGTGATATACCTGGTGAGAGAGCATTTGGATGAGAAGTTCATGGAGCATTGTGATTACAAGGTTTATGGAGCATAGTGATGACAAGGTTGTGGATCATTGTGATGAAAAGCGCATGGCACATTGTGATGACAAGGGTCATGGAGCATTGTTCTGACAAAGGCATGGAGCATTTGATGACAAGTGTCATGGAACGTTGTTATGAAAAGTTCGTGGAGCATTGTGGTTAAAAAGGTCACAGAGCATTGTGATGACACGGGCATGGACCATTGTGATGACAAACCTTATGAAGCATTGTGATGACTGGAGTCACAGGGCACTGTGATGACAGGGGTCATGGAACATTGTGATGACAAGGGCATGGAGCACTGTGATGACAGGGGCATGGAGCATTGGTCTGACAAGTTTCATAGATGATTGTGATGACAGTGGACATGGTGCATTGTGATGACAAGGGCATGGAGCATTATGATGACAAGGTCATGGAATATTGTGAAGACAGGTGTCAGGGAGCATTGTGATGACATATGTCATGGTCCATTGCGATGACAATGGCATGGGGCATTGTGATGCCAAATGTAATGGAGGATTGTAATGACAAATATAATGGAGCATTGTTATGACTACGGCTTGTAGCATTATGATGACAAGGGCCATTGAGAATTTTCATGACAATGTCATGAAGCATTGTGATGACAAGGTCCTGGAGCACTGTGATGAGAAAACCATGGAGCCTTGTGATGACAAGTCTCATGGAGCATACTGATGAAAAGGGGCATGGAGCATTCTGATTACAGGGGTCTTGGAACTTTGTGATAGCAAGGGCATGGAGCATTGTGATGACAAGGGCATGGGGCATTGGTCTAATAAGTTTCATGGATTATTGTGATGACAGTTGGAATGGCGCATTGTGATGACAAGGGCATGGAGCATTGTGATGACCAGGTCATGCAGTATTGTGAGAAGAGGTGTCACGGAGCATAGTGATGACATATGTATTAGCCCATTGTGATGACAATGGCATGGAGCATTGTCATGCCAAGTTTCATGGAGGATTCTGATGACAAAGTTAAAGGAGCATTGTGATGACAATGGCTTGGAGCATAGTGATGACAAAGATCAGGGAGCATTGTGCTGACAAGTCCATGGAGAATTGTGATGAAAAGGGTCATGGAGCATTCTGATGACAAGCTTGTGGAGTATTTTGATGACAATGGCATGGAGCATTGTGATGAAAACGGCATGGGTCTTTGTGATGAAAAAGGCAAGGAGCCTTTTCGTGACAGGGTTCAAGGAGCATTCTGACGATAAGTGTCTGGGAGCATTGTGATGACAAGTGTATTGAGAATTGTGATGACACAGGTCAGGGAGCATTGTGATGAAAAGGGCATGGAGTATTGTGATGACAGGCATCATGGAGTGTTGTGATGAAAAGTGTTATGGAACATTGTGATCACAAGGGTTTGGAGCATTGCGATGACAGAGGTCATGGATCATTTAGATTTCAAGGAGCATGGAGCATTGTGATGACAAGGGCATGAAGCAATGTGATCCCAAGTTTCATAGAGGATAGTGATGACAATGGTAATGCAGTATTGTGATGAAAAGCACATAGAGCATTGTAATGACAAGGTCATGTAGCATTTTGCTGACAAAGGCATGGAGCATTGTGATGACAGGTGTCATGGAGCACTGTGATGACAAGTGTCACGGAGCATTGTGAATACAGGGGTCATGGAGCATTGGGATGACAAGGGCATGGATCATTGTGATGACAAGTGTCATGGAGCATTGGGCTGAAAATGTTCATGGAGTATTGTGATGACAGGGGTAATGGAGCATTGTGATGACTAGGGAATGGAGCATTGCGATGACAAGTGTCCCGGATCATTGTGTTTTCAGGTGTCATTGAGTGTTGTGATGACAGTGATCATGGAGCATTGTGATGATATTGGTCTTGCAGCATTGTGGTGAGAAGGTCATGGGGCATTGGGCTGAAAATGTTCATGGAGTATTGTGATGACAGGGGTCTTGGAGCATTGTGATCACTAGGGAATGGAGCATGGTGATGACAAGGTCCTGGAGCATTGTGATGAGAAGACCATGGAGACTTGTGATGACAAGTCTCATGGAGCATTCTGATGAAAAGGGGCATGGAGCATTGTGATTACAGGGGTCTTGGAGCATTGTGATGACAAGGGCATGGAGCATTGTGTGGAGAAGGCCAAGGAACATTCTGATGACATGCGTCATGGAGCTTTGTGATGACAAGGGCATGGAGCATTGTGATGACCAGGTCATGCAGTATTCTGAAAAGTGGTGTCACGGAGCATTGTGATGACATATGTATTGGCCCATTGTGATGACAATGGCATGGAGCATTGTGATGCCAATTGTCCTGGATGATTCTGATGACAGAGGTAATGGAGCATTTTGATGACAATGGCTTGGAGCATAGTGATGACAATATTCAGGGAGCACTGTGCTTACAAGTGCATGGAGAATTGTGATGGCAAGAGTCATGGAGCATTCTGATGACAAGCTTGTGGAGTATTTTGATGACAATGGCATGGAGCATTGTCATGAAAACGGCATGGGGCTTTGTGATGAAAAACGCATGCAGCCTTTTTGTGACAGTGTTCAAGGAGCATTCTGACGACAAGTGTCAGGGAGCATTGTGATGACAAGTGTATTGAGAATTGTGATGACAAAGGTCATGGAGCATTGTGATAACAAGGGCATGGAGCATTGTGATTACAGGGGTTTTGGAGCATTGTGATGACAAGGGGCATGGAGCCTTGTGATGACAAGGCCGTGGAACATTTTGATGGAAGGGGTCATGGAGCATTTTTATGACATAGGTAATGGAGCATTGTGATGAGAAGGACATTGAGCATTGGTCTGAAATATTTCATGGATTATTGTGATGAGAGTGGGCATGGAACATTGTGATGACAAGGGCACGGTACACTGTGATACATGGGTCATGGAGGATTGTAATGACAAGGGCATGGAGCATTGTGATGATAACTGCATCGAGCATTGTGATGACAAGTGTCATGGAGCTTTTGATGACAAGGGCATGGAGGAATGTGATGAGATGGTTCATGGATCATTGTGATGACAATGACAGGGAGCATTGTGATGCCAAGGGTCATGGAGCTTTGTGATGACAAAAGTCATGGAGCATTTTGATGACAAGTGTGTTGTGCATTGTGATGAGAAGGGCAGGGAGCATTTTGATGACAGGGTCATGCAGCAATTTGATGAAAAGTGTAATGGAACATTTTGATGACATGGGTTATAGAACATTGTGTTGCCAGGGATCATGGAGCTTTGGGATGAAAAGGGTCATGGAGCATTTTGATGACAGGGGTTATGGAACATTGTGATGTCAGGGGTCAAGGAACATTGTGCTGATAAGGGGATGTAGCATTGTGATGACAGGGGTCATGGAACATTGTGATAACAGGGTTGAGCGAGGATTGTGATGACTAGTGATGGATCATTGTGATATCTCATGTGAGAGAACATTTGGATGAGAATTGCATGGAGCATTGTGATTACAAGGTTTATGGAACATAGCGATGACAAGGTTGTGGATCATTGTGATGAAAAGTGCATGGCACATTGTGATGGCAAAGGTCATGGAGCATTGTTCTGACAAAGGCATGGAGCATTGTGATGACAAGGGTCACGGAGCATTGTGATGAAATGTTCATGGAGCATTGTGGTTAAAATGGTCACAGAGCCTTGTGATGATGCGGGCATGGACCGTTGTGATGACAAACGTTATGAAGCATAGTGATGATTGGAGTCACGGAGCATTGTGATGACAGGGGTCATGGAGCATTGTGAAGACAAGGGCATGGAGCATTGTGATGACAGGGTCATGGACCATTGGTCTGAAAAGTTTCATAGATTATTGTGATGACAGTGGACATGGTGCATTGTGATGACTAGGGCATGGAGCATTGTGAAGACAAGGGCATGGAGTATTGTGAAGACAGGTGTCAGGGAGCATTGTGATGACCTATGTCATGGTCCATTGCGATGACAATAGCATGGAGCATTGTGATGCCAAATGTAATGGAGGATGTGATGACAAATATAATGGAGCATAGTGATGACTAGGGCTTGGAGCATTATGTTGACAAGGGCCATTGAGAATTTTCATGACAATGTCGTGAAGCATTGTGATGACAAGGTCCTGGAGCATTGTGATGAGAAAACCATGGAGGCTTGTGATGACAAATCTCAAGGAGCATACTGATGAAAAGGGGCCTGGAGCATTCTGATTACAGGGTACTTGGAACATTGTGATACAAGGGCATGGAGCATTGTGATGACAAGTGCATGCAGTATTGTGAAGAGAGGTGTCAGGGAGCATTGTGATGACATATGTAATGGCCCATTGTTATGACAATGGCATGGAGCATTGTGATGCCAAGTGTCATGGAGGATTCTAATGACAAAGGTAATGGAGCATTGTGATGACAAGGGTTTGGAGCATTGTGATGACAAGGGTCAGGGAGCATTGTGCTGACAAGTGCATGGAGAATTGTGATGACAAGAGACATGGAGCATTCTGATGACAAGCTTGTGGAGTATTTTGATGACAATTGCATGGAGCATTGTGATGAAAATGGCATGGGGCATTGTGATGAAAAAGGAATGGAGCCTTTTGGTGACAGGGTTCAAGGAGCACTCTGACGACAATGTCAGGGAGCATTGTGATGACAAGTGTATTGAGAATTGTGATGACAAAGGTCATGGAGCATTGCGATGAAAAGGGCATGGAGTATTGTGATGACGGGTATCATGGAGCTTTGTGATGACAAGTGTTACAGAACATTGTGATCACAAAGGTTTGGAGCATTGTGATGAGAGAGGTCATGGATCATTTTGATTTCAAGGAGCAGGGAGCATTGTGATGAAAAGGGCATGGAGAATTTTGATGACAGGGCCATGGAACATTCTGATGACATGCGTCATGTAGCTTTTTGATGACAAGGGCATGGAGCACTTTGATTAGATGGGTCGTGGAGCATTGTGATGACAAGTGTCGTGGAGCCTTGTGATGACAAGGCTGTGGAACATTGTGATGGCAGGTGTCATGGAGCATAGTTATGACAGAGGTAAAGGAGCATTGTGATGAGAAGGGCATGGAGCATTGGTCTGAAATGTTTCATGGATTATTGTGATGAGAGTGGGCATAGAGCATTGTGATGATTAGGGCATGGAACACTGTGATACATGGGTCATGGAGGATTCTAATGACAAGGGCATGGGGCACTGTGATGAGAAGGGCATCGAGCATTGTGATGACAAGTGTCATGGAGCTTTGTGATGACAATGGCATGGAGAAATGTGATGAGAGGGTTCATGGAGCATTGTGATGACAATGACATCGAGCATTGTGATGCCAAGGGTCATGGCGCTTTGTGATGACAAAGGTCATGGAGCATTTTGATGACAAGTGCATGGTGCATTGTGATGAGAATGGCAGGGAGTATTTTGATGCCAGGGTCATGCAGCAATTTGATGAAAAGTGTATTGGAACATTTTGATAACAGGTGTTATAGAACATTGTGATGTCAGGGGTCATGGAATATTGTGATGATAAGGGGATGTAGCATTGTGATGACAGGGGTCATGGGACATTGTGATTACAGGGGTGAGGGAGTATTGTGACGACTAGTGATGAAACACTGTGATATCTCTGGTGAGAGAGCATTTTGATGAGAAGTGTATGGAGCATTGTGATTACAAGGTTTATGGAGCATTGCAATGACAAGTCTCTGGACCGTTGTGATGAAAAGCGAATGGCACATTGTGATGAGAAGGGTCATGGAACATTTTTCAAACAAAGGCATGGAGCATTTTGATGACAATGGTCACGGAGCATTGTGATGAAAACGGCATGGGGCATTGTGATGAAAATGGCATGGAGCCTTTTCGTGACAGGGTTCAAGGAGCATTCTGATGACAAGTGTCAGGGAGCATTTTGATGACAAGTGTACTGAGCATTGTGATGACAAAGGTCATGGAGCACTGTGATGAAAAGGGCATGGAATTTTGTGATGACAGGCATCATGGAGCATTGTGATGACAAGTGTTATGGAACTTTGGGATCACAATGGTTTGGAGCATTGTGATGGCAGAGGTCATGGATCATTTTGATTTCAAGGAGCATGGAGCATTGTGATGACAAGGGCATGAAGCAATGTGATCCCAAGGTTCATGGAGGATTGTGATGACAATGGAAATGGAGTATTTTGATGACAAGCACATAGAGAATTGTAATGACAAGGTCATGTAGCATTTTGCTGACAAAGTCATGGAGCATTGTGATGACAGGTGTCATGGAGCACTGTGATGACAAGCGTCATGGAGCATTGTGAATACAGGGGTCATGGAGCATTGGGATGACAAGGGCATGGATCATTGTGATGACACGTGTCATGGAGCAGTGGGCTGAAAATGTTCATGGAGTATTGTGATGACAGGGCTCATGGAGCATTGTGATGACAGAGGTCAAGGAGAATTTTGATTTCATTGTGCTGACAATAGCCGGAAGCAATATCATGATGGACATGATGCATTGTGATGACAGTGTTCATGGAGCATGGAGATGAAAAGTGGCATGGAGCATTGTGATTACAGGGGTCTTGGAGCACTGTGATGACAAGGGCATGGAGCATTTAATGAGAAGGCCATGGAACATTCTGATGACATGTGTCATGGTGCTTTGTGATGACAAGGGCATGGAGCATTGTGATTACAGGGGTCTTGGAGCATTGTGATGACAAGTGTCATGGAGCCTTTTGATTACAAGGCCATGGAACATCGTGATGGATGGCGTCATGGAGCACAGTTATGACAGGGGTAATGGAGCATTGTGATGAGAAGGGCATGGAGCATTGTGATTACAAGTTTTATGGAGCATTGCAATGAGAAAATTGTGGAACGTTGTGATGAAAAGTGCGTGGCAAATTGTGATGAAAAGGGTCATGGAGCCTTTTTTTGACAAAGGCTTGGAGCATTGTGATGACAAGGGTCACGGAGTATTGTGATGAAATGTTCATGGAGCATTGTGGTTACAAACAATAGAGAGCCTTGTGATGACGCGGGCATGGAGCATTGTGATGACAAATATTATGAAGCATTGTGATGACTGGAGTCACGGAGCATTGTGATGACTGGGGTCATGGTGCATTGTGATGACAAGGGCATGGAGCATTGTGATGACAGGGGCATGGAGCATTCGTCTGACAACTTTCATAGATTATTGTGACGACAGTGGACATGGTGCATTGTGATGACAAGGGCATGGATCATTGTGATGAGAAGGTCATGGAGTACTGTGAAGACAGTAGTCAGGGAGCATTGTGATGACATATGTCCTGGTCCATTGTGATGACAATAGCAGGGAGCCTTGTGATGCCAAATGTTATGGAGGATTGTGATGACAAATATAATGGAGCCCTGTGAAGACTAGGGCTTGGAGCATTATGATGACAAGGGCCATTGAGAATTTTCAGGACAAGGTCGTGAAGCATTGTGATGACAATGTCCTGGAGCATTGTGATGAGAAAAACATGGAGCCTTGTGATGACAAATCTCATGGAGCATACTGATGAAAATGGACATGGACCATTGTGATTACAGGCGTCTTGGAACATTGTGATGACATGTGCATGGAGCATTGTGAGGAGAAGGCCAAGAGCAATCTGAAGACATGCGTCTTTAGCTTTGTGATGACAAGGGCATGGAGCATAGTGATTACATGGGTCTTGGAGCATTGTGATGAAAAAGCATGGAGCCTTGTCATGACAGGGTTCAAGGAGCATACAGACAACAAGTGTCAGGGAGCATTTTGATGACAAGTGTATTGAGCATCGTGATGACAAAGGTCATGGAGCATTGTGATGAGAAGACCATGGATAACTGTGATGAAGAGCGTCATGGTGCATTGTGATGACAAGTGTTTTGGAATATTGTGATCACAAGCGTTTGGAACATTGTTATGACAGAGATCCTGGAGCATTTTGATTTCATTGTGATGACAATAGCATTAAGCATTATGATGATGGTCATGGTGCATTGTGATGACAGGGTTCATGAAACATTGAGATGAAAATGGGCATGGATCATTGTGGTTACAGGGTTCTTGGAGCATTGTGATGAGAAGGGTCATGGAGCCTTGTGATGACAAGGCCATGGAACATCGTGATGGCAGGGGTCATGGATCATGGGTATGACAGGGATAATGGAGCATTGTGATGGCAGGGCAAGGAGCATTGTGATGAGAAGGCCATGGAGCATTCTGATGATATGTGTCATGGAGGTTTGTGATGACAAGGACATGAAGCAATGTGATGAGAACCTTAATGGAGCATTGTGATGACAATGAGATGGAGCATTGTGATGACAAGGGTTATGGATCTTTGTGATGACAAAGGTCATGGAGCATTTTGATGACAAGGGCGTTGTGCATTGTGATGAGAAGGGTAGGGAGCATTGTGATGACAGGGTCATGGAGCAATTTGATGAAAAGTGTTAAGGAACATTTTGATGACAGTGGTTATGGAACATTGTGATGCCAGGGGTCATCGAACATTGTGATGATAAGTGCATGTAGCATTGTGATGACAGGAATCATGGCAAATTTTGATGACAGGGTTGAGGGAATATTGTGACGAATATTGATGTAACATTGTGACATCAGTGGTGAGAGAGCATTTTGGTGAGAAGTCCATGGAGCATTGTGATGAAAAGGTTCATGGAGCATTGTGATGTCAAGATTGGGGAGCACTGTGATGACAAGCGCATGGTGCAATGGGATGACATGTGTCATGGAGCATTGTGCTGACAAGCGCATGGAGCATTGTGATGACAAGGGTCATGGAGCATTGTGCTGAGAAAGGCATAGAGCATTGTGATGACAAAGGTCAAAGAGCATAGTGATGAAAAGTTCATGGAGCATTGTGGTTAAAAAGGTCACAGAGACTGTTGATGACGAGGTCATGGACCATTGTGATGACAAAGGTCATGAAGCATTGTGATAACTGGAGTCACGGAGCATTGTGATGACAGGGGTCATGGAGCATTGTGATAACAAGGGCATGGAGTATTGTGATGACAAGGGCATGGAATATTGGTCTAATAAGTTTCATGGATTATTGCGATGACAGTTGGAATGGCACATTGTGATGACAACGGCATGGAGCATTGTGATGACCAGGTCATGCAGTATTGGGAAGACAGGTGTCAGGGAGCATTGTGATGACATATGTAATGGCCCATTGTGATGACAATGGCATGGAGCATTGTGATGCCAAGTGTCATGGAGGATTCTGATGACAAAGGTAATGGAGCATTGTGATGACAATGGCTTGGAGCACTGTGATGACAAGGGTCAGGGAGCATTGTGCTAACAAGTGCATGGAGAAATGTGATGACAAGGGTCATGGAGCATTCTGATGACAAGCTTGTGGAGTAATTTGATGGCAATGGCATGGAGCATTGTGATGAAAACGGCATGGGGCATACTGATGAAAAAGGCATGGAGCCTTTTCGTGACAGGGTTCAAGGAGCATTCTGATGACAAGTGTCAGGGAGCATTGTGATGACAAGTGTATTGAGAATTGTGATGACAAAGGTCATGGAGCATTGTGTTGAAAAGGGCATGGAGTATTGTGATGACAGGCATCATGGAGCGTTGTGATGACAAGTGTTATGGAACATTGTGATCACAAGGGTTTGGAGCATTGTGATGACAGAGGTCATGGATCATTTTGATTTCAAGGAGCATGGAGCATTGTGATGACAAGGGCATGAAGCAATGTGATCCCAAGGTTCATGGAGGATTGTGATGACAATGGTAATGGAGTATTGTGATGACAAGCACATAGAGCATTATAATGACAAGGTCATGTAGCATTTTGCTGACAAAGGCATGGAACATTGTGATGACAAGTGTCATGGCGCACTGTGATAACAAGCGTCACGGTGCATTGTGAATACATGGGTCATGTAGCATTGGGATGACAACGGCAAAGATCATTGTGATGACAAGGGTCATGGAGCATTGGGCTGAAAATGTTCATGGAGTATTGTGATGACAGGGGTCATGGAGCATTGTGATGACAGAGGTCATGGAGAATTTTGATTTCATTGTGCTGACAATAGCCGGAAGCATTATGATGATTGGCATGATGCATTGTGATGAGAGGGTTCATGGAGCATTGAGATGAAAATGGGCATGGAGCATTGTGATTACAGAGGTCTTGGAGCATTTTGATGACAAGGGCATGGAGCATTGTGTGGAGAACGACATGGAACATTCTGATGACATGTGTCATGGAGCTTTGTGATGACAAGGACATGGAGCATTGTGCTTACAGGTGTCTTGGAGCATTGTGATGACAAGTGTCATGGAGCCTTGTGAAGACAAGGCCGTGGAACATTGTGATGGCAGTGGTAATGGAGCATTGTTATGACCGGGGTAATGGAGCATTGTGATGAGTAGGGAATGGAGCATTGTGATTTCAAGGTTTATGGAGCATTGCGATGACAAATTTGTGGACCGTTGGGATGAAAAGCGTGTCGCACATTGTGATGACAAGGGTCATGGAGCATTTTTCTGACAAAGGCATGGAGCATTGTGATGACAAGTGTCACGGAGCATTGTGATGAAAAGTTCATGGAGCATTGTGTTTACAAAAGTCACAGAGCCTTGTGATGACATGGGTATCGACCATTGTGATGACAAATGTTATGAAGAATTGTGATGACTGGAGTCACGGAGCATTGTGATGACAGGGGTCATGGAGCATTGTGATGAAAAGGGCATGGAGCATTGTGCTGAGAATGGCATACAGCATTGTGATGACATGTGTCATGGAGCACTGTGATGACAATCGTCACGGAGCATTGTGAATACCGGGGTCATGGAGCATTGTGATGACAAGTGTCATGGAGAATTGGGCTGAAAATGTTCCTGGAGTATTGTGATGACAGGGGTCATGGAAATTTGTGATGACTAGGGAATGGAGCATTGTGATGACAAGAGTCCCGGATCATTGTGTTGTCAGGTGTCATTGAGTGTTGTGATGACAGTGATCATGGAGCATTGTGATGATATTGGTCTTGGAGCATTGTGATGAGAAGGTCATGGGTCATTGGGCTGAAAATGTTCATGGAGTATTGTGATGACAGGGGTCATGGAGCATTGTGATCACTAGGGAATGGAGCATGGTGATAACAATGTCCTGGAACATTGTGATGAGATGACCATGGAGACTTGTGATGACAAGTCTCATGGAGCATTCTGATGAAAAGGGGCATGGAGCATTGTGATTACATGGGTCTTGGAGCGTTGTGATGATAAGGGCATGGAGCATTGAGTGGAGAAGGCCATGGAACTTTCTGATGACATGCGTCATGGAACTTTGTGATGACAAGGGCATGGAGCTTTGTGATAACAGGGTTCTTGGAGCATTGTGATGACAGAGGTAATGGAACATTGTGATGAGAAGGGCATGGAGCATTGTGATGACCAGGTCATGCAGTATTCTGAAAAGTGGTGTCACGGAGCATTGTGATGACATATGTATTGGCCCATTGTGATGACAATGGCATGGAGCATTGTGATGCAAATTGCCATGGATGATTCTGATGACAAAGGTAATGGAGCATTTTGATGACAATGGCTTGGAGCATAGTGATGACAATGTTCAGGGAGCATTGTGCTGACAAGTGCATGGAGAATTGTGATGGCAAGAGTCATGGAGCATTCTGATGACAAGCTTGTGGAGTATTTTGATGACAATGGCATGGAGCATTGTCATGAAAACGGCATGGGGCTTTGTGATGAAAAACGCATGCAGCCTTTTCATGACAGGGTTCAAGGAGCATTCTGACGACAAGTGTCAGGGAGCATTGTGATGACAAGTGTATTGAGAATTGTGATGATAAAGGTCATGGAGCATTGTGATGACAAGGGCATGGAGCATTGTGATTACAGGGGTTTTGGAGCATTGTGATGACAAGGGTCATGTAGCCTTGTGATGACAGGGCCGTGGAACATTTTGATGGCAGGTGTCATGGAGCATTTTTATGACATAGTTAATGGAGCATTGTGATGAGAAGGGCATTGAGCACTGGTCTGAAATATTTCATGGATTATTGTGATGAGAGTTGGCATGGAGCATTGTGATGACAAGGGCACGGTACACTGTGATACACGGGTCATGGAGGATTGTAATGACAAGGGCATGGAGCATTGTGATGAGAACGGCATCGAGCATTGTGATGACAAGTGTCATGGAGCTTTTGATGACAAGGGCATGGAGCAATGTGATGAGATGGTTCATGGATCATTGTGATGACAATGACATGGAGCATTGTGATGCCAAGGGTCATGGAGCTTTGTGATGACAAAAGTCATGGAGCATTTTGATGACAAGTGTGTTGTGCATTGTGATGAGAAGGGCAGGGAGCATTTTGATGACAGGGTCATGCAGCAATTTGATTAAAAGTGTAATGGAACATTTTGATGACATGGGCTATAGAACATTGTGTTGGCAGGGATCATGGAGCTTTGGGATGAAAAGGGTCATGGAGCATTTTGATGGCAGGTGTTATGGAACTTTGTGATGTCAGGGGTCAAGGAACATTGTGCAGATAAGGGGATGTAGCATTGTGATGACAGGGGTCATGGAACATTGTGATAACAGGGTTGAGCGAGGATTGTGATGACTAGTGATGGAACATTGTGATATCTCATGTGAGAGAGCATTTGGATGAGAAGTGCATGGAGCATTGTGATTACAAGGTTTATGGAGCATAGCGATGACAAGGTTGTGGATCATTGTGATGAAAAGTGCATGGCACATTGTGATGACAAAGGTCATGGAGCATTGTTCTGACAAAGGCATGGAACATTGTGATGACAAGGGTCACGGAGCATTGTGATGAAATGTTCATGGAGCATTGTCGTTAAAATGGTCACAGAGCCTTTTGATGACGCGGGCATGGACCGTTGTGATGACAATCGTTATGAAGCATAGTGATGACTGGAGTCACGGAGCATTGTGATGACAGGGGTCATGGAGCATTGTGATGACAAGGGCATGGAGCATTGTGATGACAGGGGCATGGAGCATTGGTCTGACAAGTTTCATAGATTATTGTGATGACAGTGGACATGGTGCATTGTGATGACTAGGGCATGGAGCATTGTGAAGACAAGGGCATGGAGTATTGTGAAGACAGGTGTCAGGGAGCATTGTGATGACCTATGCCATGGTCCATTGCGATGACAATAGAATGGAGCATTGTGATGCCATATGTAATGGAGGATGTGATGACAAATATAATGGAGCATAGTGATGACTAGGGCTTGGAGCATTATATTGACAAGGGCCATTGAGAATTTTCATGAAAATGTCGTGAAGCATTGTGATGACAAGGTCCTGGAGCATTGTGATGAGAAAACCATGGAGGCTTGTGATGACAAATCACAAGGAGCATACTGATGAAAAGGGGCCTGGAGAATTCTGATTACAGGGTACTTGGAACATTGTGATACAAGGGCATGGAGCATTGTGATGACAAGTGCATGCAGTATTCTGAAAAGTGGTGTCACGGAGCATTGTGATGACATATGTATTGGCCCATTGTGATGACAATGGCATGGAGCATTGTGATGCCAATTGTCCTGGATGATTCTGATGACAGAGGTAATGGAGCATTTTGATGACAATGGCTTGGAGCATAGTGATGACAATATTCAGGGAGCACTGTGCTTACAAGTGCATGGAGAATTGTGATGGCAAGAGTCATGGAGCATTCTGATGACAAGCTTGTGGAGTATTTTGATGACAATGGCATGGAGCATTGTCATGAAAACGGCATGGGGCTTTGTGATGCAAAACGCATGCAGCCTTTTCGTGACAGTGTTCAAGGAGCATTCTGACGACAAGTGTCAGGGAGCATTGTGATGACAAGTGTATTGAGAATTGTGATGACAAAGGTCATGGAGCATTGTGATAACAAGGGCATGGAGCATTGTGATTACAGGGGTTTTGGAGCATTGTGATGACAAGGGGCATGGAGCCTTGTGATGACAAGGCCGTGGAACATTTTGATGGAAGGGGTCATGGAGCATTTTTATGACATAGGTAATGGAGCATTGTGATGAGAAGGACATTGAGCATTGGTCTGAAATATTTCATGGATTATTGTGATGAGAGTGGGCATGGAGCATTGTGATGACAAGGGCACGGTACACTGTGATACATGGGTCATGGAGGATTGTAACGACAAGGGCATGGAGCATTGTGATGATAACTGCATCGAGCATTGTGATGACAAGTGTCATGGAGCTTTTGATGACAAGGGCATGGAGCAATGTGATGAGATGGTTCATGGATCATTGTGATGACAATGACATGGAGCATTGTGATGCCAAGTGTCAAGGAGCTTTGTGATGACAAAAGTCATGGAGCATTTTGATGAAAAGTGTGTTGTGCATTGTGATGAGAAGGGCAGGGAGCATTTTGATGACAGGGTCATGCAGCAATTTGATGAAAAGTGTAATGGAACATTTTGATGACAGGGGTTATAGAACATTGTGTTGCCAGGGATCATGGAGCTTTGGGATGAAAAGGGTCATGGAGCATTTTGATGACAGGGGTTATGGAACATTGTGATGTCAGGGGTCAAGGAACATTGTGCTGATAAGGGGATGTAGCATTGTGATGTCAGGGGTCATGGAACATTGTGATAACAGGGTTGAGTGAGGATTGTGATGACTAGTGATGGATCATTGTGATATCTCATGTGAGAGAACATTTGGATGAGAATTGCATGGAGCATTGTGATTACAAGGTTTATGGAACATAGCGATGACAAGGTTGTGGATCATTTTGATGAAAAGTGCATGGCACATTGTGATGGCAAAGGTCATGGAGCATTGTTCTGACAAAGGCATGGAGCATTGTGATGACAAGGGTCACGGAGCATTGTGATGAAATGTTCATGGAGCATTGTGGTTAAAATGGTCACAGAGCCTTGTGATGATGCGGGCATGGACCGTTGTGATGACAAACGTTATGAAGCATAGTGATGATTGGAGTCACGGAGCATTGTGATGACAGGGGTCATGGAGCATTGTGAAGACAAGGGCATGGAGCATTGTGATGACAGGGTCATGGACCATTGGTCTGAAAAGTTTCATAGATTATTGTGATGACAGTGGACATGGTGCATTGTGATGACTAGGGCATGGAGCATTGTGAAGACAAGGGCATGGAGTATTGTGAAGACAGGTGTCAGGGAGCATTGTGATGACCTATGTCATGGTCCATTGCGATGACAATAGCATGGAGCATTGTGATGCCAAATGTAATGGAGGATGTGATGACAAATATAATGGAGCATAGTGATGACTAGGGCTTGGAGCATTATGTTGACAAGGGCCATTGAGAATTTTCATGACAATGTCGTGAAGCATTGTGATGACAAGGTCCTGGAGCATTGTGATGAGAAAACCATGGAGGCTTGTGATGACAAATCTCAAGGAGCATACTGATGAAAAGGGGCCTGGAGCATTCTGATTACAGGGTACTTGGAACATTGTGATACAAGGGCATGGAGCATTGTGATGACAAGTGCATGCAGTATTGTGAAGAGAGGTGTCAGGGAGCATTGTGATGACATATGTAATGGCCCATTGTTATGACAATGGCATGGAGCATTGTGATGCCAAGTGTCATGGAGGATTCTAATGACAAAGGTAATGGAGCATTGTGATGACAAGGGTTTGGAGCATTGTGATGACAAGGGTCAGGGAGCATTGTGCTGACAAGTGCATGGAGAATTGTGATGACAAGAGACATGGAGCATTCTGATGACAAACTTGTGGAGTATTTTGATGACAATTGCATGGAGCATTGTGATGAAAATGGCATTGGGCATTGTGATGAAAAAGGAATGGAGCCTTTTGGTGACAGGGTTCAAGGAGCACTCTGACGACAATGTCAGGGATCATTGTGATGACAAATTTATTGAGAATTGTGATGACAAAGGTCATGGAGCATTTTGATGAAAAGGGCATGGAGTATTGTGATGACGGGTATCATGGAGCTTTGTGATGACAAGTGTTACAGAACATTGTGATCACAAGGGTTTGGAGCATTGTGATGAGAGAGGTCATGGATCATTTTGATTTCAAGGAGCAGGGAGCATTGTGATGAAAAGGGCATGGAGAATTTTGATGACAGGGCCATGGAACATTCTGATGACATGCGTCATGTAGCTTTTTGATGACAAGGGCATGGAGCACTTTGATTAGATGGGTCGTGGAGCATTGTGATGACAAGTGTCGTGGAGCCTTGTGATGACAAGGCTGTGGAACATTGTGATGGCAGGTGTCATGGAGCATAGTTATGACAGAGGTAAAGGAGCATTGTGATGAGAAGGGCATGGAGCATTGGTCTGAAATGTTTCATGGATTATTGTGATGAGAGTGGGCATAGAGCATTGTGATGATTAGGGCATGGAACACTGTGATACATGGGTCATGGAGGATTCTAATGACAAGGGCATGGGGCACTGTGATGAGAAGGGCATCGAGCATTGTGATGACAAGTGTCATGGAGCTTTGTGATGACAATGGCATGGAGAAATGTGATGAGAGGGTTCATGGAGCATTGTGATGACAATGACATCGAGCATTGTGATGCCAAGGGTCATGGCGCTTTGTGATGACAAAGGTCATGGAGCATTTTGATGACAAGTGCATGGTGCATTGTGATGAGAATGGCAGGGAGTATTTTGATGCCAGGGTCATGCAGCAATTTGATGAAAAGTGTATTGGAACATTTTGATAACAGGTGTTATAGAACATTGTGATGTCAGGGGTCATGGAACATTGTGATGATAAGGGGATGTAGCATTGTGATGACAGGGGTCATGGGACATTGTGATTACAGGGGTGAGGGAGTATTGTGACGACTAGTGATGAAACACTGTGATATCTCTGGTGAGAGAGCATTTTGATGAGAAGTGTATGGAGCATTGTGATTACAAGGTTTATGGAGCATTGCAATGACAAGTCTCTGGACCGTTGTGATGAAAAGCGAATGGCACATTGTGATGAGAAGGGTCATGGAACATTTTTCAAACAAAGGCATGGGGCATTTTGATGACAATGGTCACGGAGCATTGTGATGAAAACGGCATGGGGCATTGTGATGAAAATGGCATGGAGCCTTTTCGTGACAGGGTTCAAGGAGCATTCTGATGACAAGTGTCAGGGAGCATTTTGATGACAAGTGTACTGAGCATTGTGATGACAAAGGTCATGGAGCACTGTGATGAAAAGGGCATGGAATTTTGTGATGACAGGCATCATGGAGCATTGTGATGACAAGTGTTATGGAACTTTGGGATCACAATGGTTTGGAGCATTGTGATGACAGAGGTCATGGATCATTTTGATTTCAAGGAGCATGGAGCATTGTGATGACAAGGGCATGAAGCAATGTGATCCCAAGGTTCATGGAGGATTGTGATGACAATGGAAATGGAGTATTTTGATGACAAGCACATAGAGAATTGTAATGACAAGGTCATGTAGCATTTTGCTGACAAAGTCATGGAGCATTGTGATGACAGGTGTCATGGAGCACTGTGATGACAAGCGTCATGGAGCATTGTGAATACAGGGGTCATGGAGCATTGGGATGACAAGGGCATGGATCATTGTGATGACACGTGTCATGGAGCAGTGGGCTGAAAATGTTCATGGAGTATTGTGATGACAGGGCTCATGGAGCATTGTGATGACAGAGGTCAAGGAGAATTTTGATTTCATTGTGCTGACAATAGCCGGAAGCAATATCATGATGGACATGATGCATTGTGATGACAGTGTTCATGGAGCATGGAGATGAAAAGGGGCATGGAGCATTGTGATTACAGGGGTCTTGGAGCACTGTGATGACAAGGGCATGGAGCATTTAATGAGAAGGCCATGGAACATTCTGATGACATGTGTCATGGTGCTTTGTGATGACAAGGGCATGGAGCATTGTGATTACAGGGGTCTTGGAGCATTGTGATGACAAGTGTCATGGAGCCTTTTGATTACAAGGCCATGGAACATCGTGATGGATGGCGTCATGGAGCACAGTTATGACAGGGGTAATGGAGCATTGTGATGAGAAGGGCATGGAGCATTGTGATTACAAGTTTTATGGAGCATTGCAATGAGAAAATTGTGGAACGTTGTGATGAAAAGTGCGTGGCAAATTGTGATGAAAAGGGTCATGGAGCCTTTTTTTGACAAAGGCTTGGAGCATTGTGATGACAAGGGTCACGGAGTATTGTGATGAAATGTTCATGGAGCATTGTGGTTACAAACAATAGAGAGCCTTGTGATGACGCGGGCATGGAGCATTGTGATGACAAATATTATGAAGCATTGTGATGACTGGAGTCACGGAGCATTGTGATGACTGGGGTCATGGTGCATTGTGATGACAAGGGCATGGAGCATTGTGATGACAGGGGCATGGAGCATTCGTCTGACAACTTTCATAGATTATTGTGACGACAGTGGACATGGTGCATTGTGATGACAAGGGCATGGATCATTGTGATGAGAAGGTCATGGAGTACTGTGAAGACAGTAGTCAGGGAGCATTGTGATGACATATGTCCTGGTCCATTGTGATGACAATAGCAGGGAGCCTTGTGATGCCAAATGTTATGGAGGATTGTGATGACAAATATAATGGAGCCCTGTGAAGACTAGGGCTTGGAGCATTATGATGACAAGGGCCATTGAGAATTTTCAGGACAAGGTCGTGAAGCATTGTGATGACAATGTCCTGGAGCATTGTGATGAGAAAAACATGGAGCCTTGTGATGACAAATCTCATGGAGCATACTGATGAAAATGGACATGGACCATTGTGATTACAGGCGTCTTGGAACATTGTGATGACATGTGCATGGAGCATTGTGAGGAGAAGGCCAAGAGCAATCTGAAGACATGCGTCTTTAGCTTTGTGATGACAAGGGCATGGAGCATAGTGATTACATGGGTCTTGGAGCATTGTGATGAAAAAGCATGGAGCCTTGTCATGACAGGGTTCAAGGAGCATACAGACAACAAGTGTCAGGGAGCATTTTGATGACAAGTGTATTGAGCATCGTGATGACAAAGGTCATGGAGCATTGTGATGAGAAGACCATGGATAACTGTGATGAAGAGCGTCATGGTGCATTGTGATGACAAGTGTTTTGGAATATTGTGATCACAAGCGTTTGGAACATTGTTATGACAGAGATCCTGGAGCATTTTGATTTCATTGTGATGACAATAGCATTAAGCATTATGATGATGGTCATGGTGCATTGTGATGACAGGGTTCATGAAACATTGAGATGAAAATGGGCATGGATCATTGTGGTTACAGGGTTCTTGGAGCATTGTGATGAGAAGGGTCATGGAGCCTTGTGATGACAAGGCCATGGAACATCGTGATGGCAGGGGTCATGGATCATGGGTATGACAGGGATAATGGAGCATTGTGATGGCAGGGCAAGGAGCATTGTGATGAGAAGGCCATGGAGCATTCTGATGATATGTGTCATGGAGGTTTGTGATGACAAGGACATGAAGCAATGTGATGAGAACCTTAATGGAGCATTGTGATGACAATGAGATGGAGCATTGTGATGACAAGGGTTATGGATCTTTGTGATGACAAAGGTCATGGAGCATTTTGATGACAAGGGCGTTGTGCATTGTGATGAGAAGGGTAGGGAGCATTGTGATGACAGGGTCATGGAGCAATTTGATGAAAAGTGTTAAGGAACATTTTGATGACAGTGGTTATGGAACATTGTGATGCCAGGGGTCATCGAACATTGTGATGATAAGTGCATGTAGCATTGTGATGACAGGAATCATGGCAAATTTTGATGACAGGGTTGAGGGAATATTGTGACGAATATTGATGTAACATTGTGACATCAGTGGTGAGAGAGCATTTTGGTGAGAAGTCCATGGAGCATTGTGATGAAAAGGTTCATGGAGCATTGTGATGTCAAGATTGGGGAGCACTGTGATGACAAGCGCATGGTGCAATGGGATGACATGTGTCATGGAGCATTGTGCTGACAAGCGCATGGAGCATTGTGATGACAAGGGTCATGGAGCATTGTGCTGAGAAAGGCATAGAGCATTGTGATGACAAAGGTCAAAGAGCATAGTGATGAAAAGTTCATGGAGCATTGTGGTTAAAAAGGTCACAGAGACTGTTGATGACGAGGTCATGGACCATTGTGATGACAAAGGTCATGAAGCATTGTGATAACTGGAGTCACGGAGCATTGTGATGACAGGGGTCATGGAGCATTGTGATAACAAGGGCATGGAGTATTGTGATGACAAGGGCATGGAATATTGGTCTAATAAGTTTCATGGATTATTGCGATGACAGTTGGAATGGCACATTGTGATGACAACGGCATGGAGCATTGTGATGACCAGGTCATGCAGTATTGGGAAGACAGGTGTCAGGGAGCATTGTGATGACATATGTAATGGCCCATTGTGATGACAATGGCATGGAGCATTGTGATGCCAAGTGTCATGGAGGATTCTGATGACAAAGGTAATGGAGCATTGTGATGACAATGGCTTGGAGCACTGTGATGACAAGGGTCAGGGAGCATTGTGCTAACAAGTGCATGGAGAAATGTGATGACAAGGGTCATGGAGCATTCTGATGACAAGCTTGTGGAGTAATTTGATGGCAATGGCATGGAGCATTGTGATGAAAACGGCATGGGGCATACTGATGAAAAAGGCATGGAGCCTTTTCGTGACAGGGTTCAAGGAGCATTCTGATGACAAGTGTCAGGGAGCATTGTGATGACAAGTGTATTGAGAATTGTGATGACAAAGGTCATGGAGCATTGTGTTGAAAAGGGCATGGAGTATTGTGATGACAGGCATCATGGAGCGTTGTGATGACAAGTGTTATGGAACATTGTGATCACAAGGGTTTGGAGCATTGTGATGACAGAGGTCATGGATCATTTTGATTTCAAGGAGCATGGAGCATTGTGATGACAAGGGCATGAAGCAATGTGATCCCAAGGTTCATGGAGGATTGTGATGACAACGGTAATGGAGTATTGTGATGACAAGCACATAGAGCATTATAATGACAAGGTCATGTAGCATTTTGCTGACAAAGGCATGGAACATTGTGATGACAAGTGTCATGGCGCACTGTGATAACAAGCGTCACGGAGCATTGTGAATACATGGGTCATGTAGCATTGGGATGACAACGGCAAAGATCATTGTGATGACAAGGGTCATGGAGCATTGGGCTGAAAATGTTCATGGAGTATTGTGATGACAGGGGTCATGGAGCATTGTGATGACAGAGGTCATGGAGAATTTTGATTTCATTGTGCTGACAATAGCCGGAAGCATTATGATGATTGGCATGATGCATTGTGATGAGAGGGTTCATGGAGCATTGAGATGAAAATGGGCATGGAGCATTGTGATTACAGAGGTCTTGGAGCATTTTGATGACAAGGGCATGGAGCATTGTGTGGAGAACGACATGGAACATTCTGATGACATGTGTCATGGAGCTTTGTGATGACAAGGACATGGAGCATTGTGCTTACAGGTGTCTTGGAGCATTGTGATGACAAGTGTCATGGAGCCTTGTGAAGACAAGGCCGTGGAACATTGTGATGGCAGTGGTAATGGAGCATTGTTATGACCGGGGTAATGGAGCATTGTGATGAGTAGGGAATGGAGCATAGTGATTTCAAGGTTTATGGAGCATTGCGATGACAAATTTGTGGACCGTTGGGATGAAAAGCGTGTCGCACATTGTGATGACAAGGGTCATGGAGCATTTTTCTGACAAAGGCATGGAGCATTGTGATGACAAGTGTCACGGAGCATTGTGATGAAAAGTTCATGGAGCATTGTGTTTACAAAAGTCACAGAGCCTTGTGATGACATGGGTATCGACCATTGTGATGACAAATGTTATGAAGAATTGTGATGACTGAAGTCACGGAGCATTGTGATGACAGGGGTCATGGAGCATTGTGATGAAAAGGGCATGGAGCATTGTGCTGAGAATGGCATACAGCATTGTGATGACATGTGTCATGGAGCACTGTGATGACAATCGTCACGGAGCATTGTGAATACCGGGGTCATGGAGCATTGTGATGACAAGTGTCATGGAGAATTGGGCTGAAAATGTTCCTGGAGTATTGTGATGACAGGGGTCATGGAAATTTGTGATGACTAGGGAATGGAGCATTGTGATGACAAGAGTCCCGGATCATTGTGTTGTCAGGTGTCATTGAGTGTTGTGATGACAGTGATCATGGAGCATTGTGATGATATTGGTCTTGGAGCATTGTGATGAGAAGGTCATGGGTCATTGGGCTGAAAATGTTCATGGAGTATTGTGATGACAGGGGTCATGGAGCATTGTGATCACTAGGGAATGGAGCATGGTGATAACAATGTCCTGGAACATTGTGATGAGATGACCATGGAGACTTGTGATGACAAGTCTCATGGAGCATTCTGATGAAAAGGGGCATGGAGCATTGTGATTACATGGGTCTTGGAGCGTTGTGATGATAAGGGCAAGGAGCATTGAGTGGAGAAGGCCATGGAACTTTCTGATGACATGCGTCATGGAACTTTGTGATGACAAGGGCATGGAGCATTGTGATTACAGGGGTTTTGGAGCATTGTGATGACAAGGGTCATGTAGCCTTGTGATGACAGGGCCGTGGAACATTTTGATGGCAGGGGTCATGGAGCATTTTTATGACATAGTTAATGGAGCATTGTGATGAGAAGGGCATTGAGCACTGGTCTGAAATATTTCATGGATTATTGTGATGAGAGTTGGCATGGAGCATTGTGATGACAAGGGCACGGTACACTGTGATACACGGGTCATGGAGGATTGTAATGACAAGGGCATGGAGCATTGTGATGAGAACGGCATCGAGCATTGTGATGACAAGTGTCATGGAGCTTTTGATGACAAGGGCATGGAGCAATGTGATGAGATGGTTCATGGATCATTGTGATGACAATGACATGGAGCATTGTGATGCCAAGGGTCATGGAGCTTTGTGATGACAAAAGTCATGGAGCATTTTGATGACAAGTGTGTTGTGCATTGTGATGAAAAGGGCAGGGAGCATTTTGATGACAGGGTCATGCAGCAATTTGATTAAAAGTGTAATGGAACATTTTGATGACATGGGCTATAGAACATTGTGTTGGCAGGGATCATGGAGCTTTGGGATGAAAAGGGTCATGGAGCATTTTGATGGCAGGTGTTATGGAACTTTGTGATGTCAGGGGTCAAGGAACATTGTGCAGATAAGGGGATGTAGCATTGTGATGACAGGGGTCATGGAACATTGTGATAACAGGGTTGAGCGAGGATTGTGATGACTAGTGATGGAACATTGTGATATCTCATGTGAGAGAGCATTTGGATGAGAAGTGCATGGAGCATTGTGATTACAAGGTTTATGGAGCATAGCGATGACAAGGTTGTGGATCATTGTGATGAAAAGTGCATGGCACATTGTGATGACAAAGGTCATGGAGCATTGTTCTGACAAAGGCATGGAACATTGTGATGACAAGGGTCACGGAGCATTGTGATGAAAAGTTCATGGAGCATTGTCGTTAAAATGGTCACAGAGCCTTTTGATGACGCGGGCATGGACCGTTGTGATGACAATCGTTATGAAGCATAGTGATGACTGGAGTCACGGAGCATTGTGATGACAGGGGTCATGGAGCATTGTGATGACAAGGGCATGGAGCATTTTGATGACAGGGGCATGGAGCATTGGTCTGACAAGTTTCATAGATTATTGTGATGACAGTGGACATGGTGCATTGTGATGACTAGGGCATGGAGCATTGTGAAGACAAGGGCATGGAATATTGTGAAGACAGGTGTCAGGGAGCATTGTGATGACCTATGCCATGGTCCATTGCGATGACAATAGCATGGAGCATTGTGATGCCATATGTAATGGAGGATGTGATGACAAATATAATGGAGCATAGTGATGACTAGGGCTTGGAACATTATGTTGACAAGGGCCATTGAGAATTTTCATGACAATGTCGTGAAGCATTGTGATGACAAGGTCCTGGAGCATTGTGATGAGAAAACCATGGAGGCTTGTGATGACAAATCTCAAGGAGCATACTGATGAAAAGGGGCCTGGAGCATTCTGATTAAAGGGTACTTGGAACATTGTGATACAAGGGCATGGAGCATTGTGATGACAAGTGCATGCAGTATTGTGAAGAGAGGTGTCAGGGAGCATTGTGATGACATATGTAATGGCCCATTGTTATGACAATGGCATGGAGCATTGTGATGCCAAGTGTCATGGAGGATTCTACTGACAAAGGTAATGGAGCATTGTGATGACAAGGGTTTGGAGCATTGTGATGACAAGGGTCAGGGAGCATTGTGCTGACAAGTGCATGGAGAATTGTGATGACAAGAGACATGGAGCATTCTGATGACAAACTTGTGGAGTATTTTGATGACAATTGCATGGAGCATTGTGATGAAAATGGCATTGGGCATTGTGATGAAAAAGGAATGGAGCCTTTTGGTGACAGGGTTCAAGGAGCACTCTGACGACAATGTCAGGGATCATTGTGATGACAAGTTTATTGAGAATTGTGATGACAAAGGTCATGGAGCATTTTGATGAAAAGGGCATGGAGTATTGTGATGACGGGTATCATGGAGCTTTGTGATGACAAGTGTTACAGAACATTGTGATCACAAGGGTTTGGAGCATTGTGATGAGAGAGGTCATGGATCATTTTGATTTCAAGGAGCAGGGAGCATTGTGATGAAAAGGGCATGGAGAATTTTGATGACAGGGCCATGGAACATTCTGATGACATGCGTCATGTAGCTTTTTGATGACAAGGGCATGGAGCACTTTGATTAGATGGGTCGTGGAGCATTGTGATGACAAGTGTCGTGGAGCCTTGTGATGACAAGGCTGTGGAACATTGTGATGGCAGGTGTCATGGAGCATAGTTATGACAGAGGTAAAGGAGCATTGTGATGAGAAGGGCATGGAGCATTGGTCTGAAATGTTTCATGGATTATTGTGATGAGAGTGGGCATAGAGCATTGTGATGATTAGGGCATGGAACACTGTGATACATGGGTCATGGAGGATTCTAATGACAAGGGCATGGGGCACTGTGATGAGAAGGGCTTCGAGCATTGTGATGACAAGTGTCATGGAGCTTTGTGATGACAATGGCATGGAGAAATGTGATGAGAGGGTTCATGGAGCATTGTGATGACAATGACATCGAGCATTGTGATGCCAAGGGTCATGGCGCTTTGTGATGACAAAGGTCATGGAGCATTTTGATGACAAGTGCATGGTGCATTGTGATGAGAATGGCAGGGAGTATTTTGATGCCAGGGTCATGCAGCAATTTGATGAAAAGTGTATTGGAACATTTTGATAACAGGTGTTATAGAACATTGTGATGTCAGGGGTCATGGAACATTGTGATGATAAGGGGATGTAGCATTGTGATGACAGGGGTCATGGGACATTGTGATTACAGGGGTGAGGGAGTATTGTGACGACTAGTGATGAAACACTGTGATATCTCTGGTGAGAGAGCATTTTGATGAGAAGTGTATGGAGCATTGTGATTACAAGGTTTATGGAGCATTGCAATGACAAGTCTCTGGACCGTTGTGATGAAAAGCGAATGGCACATTGTGATGAGAAGGGTCATGGAACATTTTTCAAACAAAGGCATGGGGCATTTTGATGACAATGGTCACGGAGCATTGTGATGAAAACGGCATGGGGCATTGTGATGAAAATGGCATGGAGCCTTTTCGTGACAGGGTTCAAGGAGCATTCTGATGACAAGTGTCAGGGAGCATTTTGATGACAAGTGTACTGAGCATTGTGATGACAAAGGTCATGGAGCACTGTGATGAAAAGGGCATGGAATTTTGTGATGACAGGCATCATGGAGCATTGTGATGACAAGTGTTATGGAACTTTGGGATCACAATGGTTTGGAGCATTGTGATGACAGAGGTCATGGATCATTTTGATTTCAAGGAGCATGGAGCATTGTGATGACAAGGGCATGAAGCAATGTGATCCCAAGGTTCATGGAGGATTGTGATGACAATGGAAATGGAGTATTTTGATGACAAGCACATAGAGAATTGTAATGACAAGGTCATGTAGCATTTTGCTGACAAAGTCATGGAGCATTGTGATGACAGGTGTCATGGAGCACTGTGATGACAAGCGTCATGGAGCATTGTGAATACAGGGGTCATGGAGCATTGGGATGACAAGGGCATGGATCATTGTGATGACACGTGTCATGGAGCAGTGGGCTGAAAATGTTCATGGAGTATTGTGATGACAGGGCTCATGGAGCATTGTGATGACAGAGGTCAAGGAGAATTTTGATTTCATTGTGCTGACAATAGCCGGAAGCAATATCATGATGGACATGATGCATTGTGATGACAGTGTTCATGGAGCATGGAGATGAAAAGGGGCATGGAGCATTGTGATTACAGGGGTCTTGGAGCACTGTGATGACAAGGGCATGGAGCATTTAATGAGAAGGCCATGGAACATTCTGATGACATGTGTCATGGTGCTTTGTGATGACAAGGGCATGGAGCATTGTGATTACAGGGGTCTTGGAGCATTGTGATGACAAGTGTCATGGAGCCTTTTGATTACAAGGCCATGGAACATCGTGATGGATGGCGTCATGGAGCACAGTTATGACAGGGGTAATGGAGCATTGTGATGAGAAGGGCATGGAGCATTGTGATTACAAGTTTTATGGAGCATTGCAATGAGAAAATTGTGGAACGTTGTGATGAAAAGTGCGTGGCAAATTGTGATGAAAAGGGTCATGGAGCCTTTTTTTGACAAAGGCTTGGAGCATTGTGATGACAAGGGTCACGGAGTATTGTGATGAAATGTTCATGGAGCATTGTGGTTACAAACAATAGAGAGCCTTGTGATGACGCGGGCATGGAGCATTGTGATGACAAATATTATGAAGCATTGTGATGACTGGAGTCACGGAGCATTGTGATGACTGGGGTCATGGTGCATTGTGATGACAAGGGCATGGAGCATTGTGATGACAGGGGCATGGAGCATTCGTCTGACAACTTTCATAGATTATTGTGACGACAGTGGACATGGTGCATTGTGATGACAAGGGCATGGATCATTGTGATGAGAAGGTCATGGAGTACTGTGAAGACAGTAGTCAGGGAGCATTGTGATGACATATGTCCTGGTCCATTGTGATGACAATAGCAGGGAGCCTTGTGATGCCAAATGTTATGGAGGATTGTGATGACAAATATAATGGAGCCCTGTGAAGACTAGGGCTTGGAGCATTATGATGACAAGGGCCATTGAGAATTTTCAGGACAAGGTCGTGAAGCATTGTGATGACAATGTCCTGGAGCATTGTGATGAGAAAAACATGGAGCCTTGTGATGACAAATCTCATGGAGCATACTGATGAAAATGGACATGGACCATTGTGATTACAGGCGTCTTGGAACATTGTGATGACATGTGCATGGAGCATTGTGAGGAGAAGGCCAAGAGCAATCTGAAGACATGCGTCTTTAGCTTTGTGATGACAAGGGCATGGAGCATAGTGATTACATGGGTCTTGGAGCATTGTGATGAAAAAGCATGGAGCCTTGTCATGACAGGGTTCAAGGAGCATACAGACAACAAGTGTCAGGGAGCATTTTGATGACAAGTGTATTGAGCATCGTGATGACAAAGGTCATGGAGCATTGTGATGAGAAGACCATGGATAACTGTGATGAAGAGCGTCATGGTGCATTGTGATGACAAGTGTTTTGGAATATTGTGATCACAAGCGTTTGGAACATTGTTATGACAGAGATCCTGGAGCATTTTGATTTCATTGTGATGACAATAGCATTAAGCATTATGATGATGGTCATGGTGCATTGTGATGACAGGGTTCATGAAACATTGAGATGAAAATGGGCATGGATCATTGTGGTTACAGGGTTCTTGGAGCATTGTGATGAGAAGGGTCATGGAGCCTTGTGATGACAAGGCCATGGAACATCGTGATGGCAGGGGTCATGGATCATGGGTATGACAGGGATAATGGAGCATTGTGATGGCAGGGCAAGGAGCATTGTGATGAGAAGGCCATGGAGCATTCTGATGATATGTGTCATGGAGGTTTGTGATGACAAGGACATGAAGCAATGTGATGAGAACCTTAATGGAGCATTGTGATGACAATGAGATGGAGCATTGTGATGACAAGGGTTATGGATCTTTGTGATGACAAAGGTCATGGAGCATTTTGATGACAAGGGCGTTGTGCATTGTGATGAGAAGGGTAGGGAGCATTGTGATGACAGGGTCATGGAGCAATTTGATGAAAAGTGTTAAGGAACATTTTGATGACAGTGGTTATGGAACATTGTGATGCCAGGGGTCATCGAACATTGTGATGATAAGTGCATGTAGCATTGTGATGACAGGAATCATGGCAAATTTTGATGACAGGGTTGAGGGAATATTGTGACGAATATTGATGTAACATTGTGACATCAGTGGTGAGAGAGCATTTTGGTGAGAAGTCCATGGAGCATTGTGATGAAAAGGTTCATGGAGCATTGTGATGTCAAGATTGGGGAGCACTGTGATGACAAGCGCATGGTGCAATGGGATGACATGTGTCATGGAGCATTGTGCTGACAAGCGAATGGAGCATTGTGATGACAAGGGTCATGGAGCATTGTGCTGAGAAAGGCATAGAGCATTGTGATGACAAAGGTCAAAGAGCATAGTGATGAAAAGTTCATGGAGCATTGTGGTTAAAAAGGTCACAGAGACTGTTGATGACGAGGTCATGGACCATTGTGATGACAAAGGTCATGAAGCATTGTGATAACTGGAGTCACGGAGCATTGTGATGACAGGGGTCATGGAGCATTGTGATAACAAGGGCATGGAGTATTGTGATGACAAGGGCATGGAATATTGGTCTAATAAGTTTCATGGATTATTGCGATGACAGTTGGAATGGCACATTGTGATGACAACGGCATGGAGCATTGTGATGACCAGGTCATGCAGTATTGGGAAGACAGGTGTCAGGGAGCATTGTGATGACATATGTAATGGCCCATTGTGATGACAATGGCATGGAGCATTGTGATGCCAAGTGTCATGGAGGATTCTGATGACAAAGGTAATGGAGCATTGTGATGACAATGGCTTGGAGCACTGTGATGACAAGGGTCAGGGAGCATTGTGCTAACAAGTGCATGGAGAAATGTGATGACAAGGGTCATGGAGCATTCTGATGACAAGCTTGTGGAGTAATTTGATGGCAATGGCATGGAGCATTGTGATGAAAACGGCATGGGGCATACTGATGAAAAAGGCATGGAGCCTTTTCGTGACAGGGTTCAAGGAGCATTCTGATGACAAGTGTCAGGGAGCATTGTGATGACAAGTGTATTGAGAATTGTGATGACAAAGGTCATGGAGCATTGTGTTGAAAAGGGCATGGAGTATTGTGATGACAGGCATCATGGAGCGTTGTGATGACAAGTGTTATGGAACATTGTGATCACAAGGGTTTGGAGCATTGTGATGACAGAGGTCATGGATCATTTTGATTTCAAGGAGCATGGAGCATTGTGATGACAAGGGCATGAAGCAATGTGATCCCAAGGTTCATGGAGGATTGTGATGACAACGGTAATGGAGTATTGTGATGACAAGCACATAGAGCATTATAATGACAAGGTCATGTAGCATTTTGCTGACAAAGGCATGGAACATTGTGATGACAAGTGTCATGGCGCACTGTGATAACAAGCGTCACGGAGCATTGTGAATACATGGGTCATGTAGCATTGGGATGACAACGGCAAAGATCATTGTGATGACAAGGGTCATGGAGCATTGGGCTGAAAATGTTCATGGAGTATTGTGATGACAGGGGTCATGGAGCATTGTGATGACAGAGGTCATGGAGAATTTTGATTTCATTGTGCTGACAATAGCCGGAAGCATTATGATGATTGGCATGATGCATTGTGATGAGAGGGTTCATGGAGCATTGAGATGAAAATGGGCATGGAGCATTGTGATTACAGAGGTCTTGGAGCATTTTGATGACAAGGGCATGGAGCATTGTGTGGAGAACGACATGGAACATTCTGATGACATGTGTCATGGAGCTTTGTGATGACAAGGACATGGAGCATTGTGCTTACAGGTGTCTTGGAGCATTGTGATGACAAGTGTCATGGAGCCTTGTGAAGACAAGGCCGTGGAACATTGTGATGGCAGTGGTAATGGAGCATTGTTATGACCGGGGTAATGGAGCATTGTGATGAGTAGGGAATGGAGCATAGTGATTTCAAGGTTTATGGAGCATTGCGATGACAAATTTGTGGACCGTTGGGATGAAAAGCGTGTCGCACATTGTGATGACAAGGGTCATGGAGCATTTTTCTGACAAAGGCATGGAGCATTGTGATGACAAGTGTCACGGAGCATTGTGATGAAAAGTTCATGGAGCATTGTGTTTACAAAAGTCACAGAGCCTTGTGATGACATGGGTATCGACCATTGTGATGACAAATGTTATGAAGAATTGTGATGACTGAAGTCACGGAGCATTGTGATGACAGGGGTCATGGAGCATTGTGATGAAAAGGGCATGGAGCATTGTGCTGAGAATGGCATACAGCATTGTGATGACATGTGTCATGGAGCACTGTGATGACAATCGTCACGGAGCATTGTGAATACCGGGGTCATGGAGCATTGTGATGACAAGTGTCATGGAGAATTGGGCTGAAAATGTTCCTGGAGTATTGTGATGACAGGGGTCATGGAAATTTGTGATGACTAGGGAATGGAGCATTGTGATGACAAGAGTCCCGGATCATTGTGTTGTCAGGTGTCATTGAGTGTTGTGATGACAGTGATCATGGAGCATTGTGATGATATTGGTCTTGGAGCATTGTGATGAGAAGGTCATGGGTCATTGGGCTGAAAATGTTCATGGAGTATTGTGATGACAGGGGTCATGGAGCATTGTGATCACTAGGGAATGGAGCATGGTGATAACAATGTCCTGGAACATTGTGATGAGATGACCATGGAGACTTGTGATGACAAGTCTCATGGAGCATTCTGATGAAAAGGGGCATGGAGCATTGTGATTACATGGGTCTTGGAGCGTTGTGATGATAAGGGCATGG
The DNA here is from genome assembly GCF_964341445.2 of Mesoplodon mirus. Taxonomy (NCBI): domain Eukaryota; kingdom Metazoa; phylum Chordata; class Mammalia; order Artiodactyla; family Ziphiidae; genus Mesoplodon; species Mesoplodon mirus. Next base: position 565,949 of record NW_028295717.1, read on the forward strand.
AGCATTGAGTGGAGAAGGCCATGGAACTTTCTGATGACATGCGTCATGGAACTTTGTGATGACAAGGGCATGGAGCATTGTGATTACAGGGGTTTTGGAGCATTGTGATGACAAGGGTCATGTAGCCTTGTGATGACAGGGCCGTGGAACATTTTGATGGCAGGGGTCATGGAGCATTTTTATGACATAGTTAATGGAGCATTGTGATGAGAAGGGCATTGAGCACTGGTCTGAAATATTTCATGGATTATTGTGATGAGAGTTGGCATGGAGCATTGTGATGACAAGGGCACGGTACACTGTGATACACGGGTCATGGAGGATTGTAATGACAAGGGCATGGAGCATTGTGATGAGAACGGCATCGAGCATTGTGATGACAAGTGTCATGGAGCTTTTGATGACAAGGGCATGGAGCAATGTGATGAGATGGTTCATGGATCATTGTGATGACAATGACATGGAGCATTGTGATGCCAAGGGTCATGGAGCTTTGTGATGACAAAAGTCATGGAGCATTTTGATGACAAGTGTGTTGTGCATTGTGATGAGAAGGGCAGGGAGCATTTTGATGACAGGGTCATGCAGCAATTTGATTAAAAGTGTAATGGAACATTTTGATGACATGGGCTATAGAACATTGTGTTGGCAGGGATCATGGAGCTTTGGGATGAAAAGGGTCATGGAGCATTTTGATGGCAGGTGTTATGGAACTTTGTGATGTCAGGGGTCAAGGAACATTGTGCAGATAAGGGGATGTAGCATTGTGATGACAGGGGTCATGGAACATTGTGATAACAGGGTTGAGCGAGGATTGTGATGACTAGTGATGGAACATTGTGATATCTCATGTGAGAGAGCATTTGGATGAGAAGTGCATGGAGCATTGTGATTACAAGGTTTATGGAGCATAGCGATGACAAGGTTGTGGATCATTGTGATGAAAAGTGCATGGCACATTGTGATGACAAAGGTCATGGAGCATTGTTCTGACAAAGGCATGGAACATTGTGATGACAAGGGTCACGGAGCATTGTGATGAAAAGTTCATGGAGCATTGTCGTTAAAATGGTCACAGAGCCTTTTGATGACGCGGGCATGGACCGTTGTGATGACAATCGTTATGAAGCATAGTGATGACTGGAGTCACGGAGCATTGTGATGACAGGGGTCATGGAGCATTGTGATGACAAGGGCATGGAGCATTTTGATGACAGGGGCATGGAGCATTGGTCTGACAAGTTTCATAGATTATTGTGATGACAGTGGACATGGTGCATTGTGATGACTAGGGCATGGAGCATTGTGAAGACAAGGGCATGGAGTATTGTGAAGACAGGTGTCAGGGAGCATTGTGATGACCTATGCCATGGTCCATTGCGATGACAATAGCATGGAGCATTGTGATGCCATATGTAATGGAGGATGTGATGACAAATATAATGGAGCATAGTGATGACTAGGGCTTGGAGCATTATGTTGACAAGGGCCATTGAGAATTTTCATGACAATGTCGTGAAGCATTGTGATGACAAGGCCCTGGAGCATTGTGATGAGAAAACCATGGAGGCTTGTGATGACAAATCTCAAGGAGCATACTGATGAAAAGGGGCCTGGAGCATTCTGATTACAGGGGACTTGGAACATTGTGATACAAGGGCATGGAGCATTGTGATGACAAGGGCATGCAGTATTGTGAAGAGAGGTGTCAGGGAGCATTGTGATGACATATGTAATGGCCCATTGTGATGACAATGGCATGGAGCATTGTGATGCCAAGTGTCATGGAGGATTCTAATGACAAAGGTAATGGAGCATTGTGATGACAAGGGTTTGGAGCATTGTGATGACAAGAGTCAGGGAGCATTGTGCTGACAAGTGCATGGATAATTGTGATGACAAGAGACATGGAGCATTCTGATGACAAGCTTGTGGAGTATTTTGATGAAAATTGCATGGAACATTGTGATGAAAATGGCATGGGGCATTGTGATGAAAAAGGAATGGAGCCTTTTGGTGACAGGGTTCAATGAGCACTCTGACAACAATGTCAGGGAGCACTGTGATGACAAGTGTTTTGAGAATTGTGATGACAAAGGTCATGGAGCATTGTGATGAAAAGGGCATGGAGTATTGTGATGACAGGCATCATGGAGCTTTGTGATGACAAGTGTTACGGAACATTGTGATCACAAGGGTTTGGAGCATTGTGATGAGAGAGGTCATGGATCATTTTGATTTCAAGGCACATGGAGCATTGTGATGACAAAGGCATGATGCAATGTGATCCCAAGTTTCTTGGAGGATTGTGATGACAATGGTAAAGGAGTATTGTGATGACAAGCGCAAAGAGCATTGTAATGACAAGGTCATGTAGCATTTTGCTGACAAATGCATGGAGCATTTTGATGACAAGTTGCATGGATCACTGTGATGACAAGCGTCACGGAGCATTGTGAATACAGGGGTCATGGAGCATTGGGATGACAAGCACATGGATCATTGTGATGACAAGGGTCATGGAGCATTGGGCTGAAAATGTTCATGGAGTACTGTGATGACAGGGGTTTATGTAGAATTTTGATTTCATTGTGCTGACAATAGCCGGAAGCATTATGATGATTGGCATGATGCATTGTGATGACAGGGTTCATGGAGCATTGAGATGAAGAGGGGCATGGATCATTGTGATTACAGGGGTCTTGGAGCATTGTGATGACAAGGGCATTGAGCATTTTGATGAGAAGTACATGGAACATTCTGATGACGTGTCACGGAGCTTTGTGATGACAAGGGAATAGAAATTTGTGATGGCAGGGGTCATGGAGTATTGTTATGACAGGGGTAATGCAGCATTGTGATAAGAAGGGCATGGAGCATTGTGATTACAAGGTTCATGGAGCATTGCGATGACAAATTTGTGGACCGTTGGGATAAAAAGTACGTGGCACATTGTGATGACAAGGGTCATGGAGCATTTTTTTGACAAAGGCATGGAGCATTGTGATGACAAGGGTCACGGAGCATTGTGATGAAAAGTTCATGGAGCATTGTGGTTACAAATGTAACAGAGCCTTGTGATGATGTGCGTATCGCCCATCGTGATGACAAATGTTATGAAGAATTGTGATGACTGGAGTCATGGAGCATTGTGATGACAGTGGTCATGGAGCATTGTGATGAAAAGGCCATGGAACATTGTGCTGAGAAAGGAATAGAGCATTGTGATGACATGTGTCATGGAGCACTGTGATGACAACCGTCACGGACCATTGAGAATACAGGGGTCATGGAGCATTAGGATGACAAGGGCATGGATCATTGTGATGACAATGGTCATGGAGAAATGGGCTGAAAATGTTCCTGGAGTATTGTGATGACAGGTGTCATGGGGCATTGTGATTACAGGGGTCTTGGAGCATTATGATGACAGAGGTCCCGGATCATTGGGTTGTCAGCTGTCATGGAGTGCTGTGATGACAGTGGTCATGGAGCATTGTGATGATATTGTTCATGGAGCATTGTGATGAGAAGGTCATGGAGCAGTGGGCTGAAAATGTTCATGGAGTATTGTGATGACGGGGGTCATGGAGCATTGTGATGACAACGGAATGGAGCATGATGATGACAAGTTCCTGGAGCATTGTGATGAGATGACCATGGAGACTTGTGATGACAAGACTCATGGAGCATTCTGATGATAAGGGGCATGGAGCATTGTGATTACAGGGGTCTTGGAGCATTGTCATGACAAGGGCATGGAGCATTGTGAGGAGAAGGCCATGGAACATTCTGATGACATGTGTCATGGAGCTTTGTGATGACAAGGGCATGGAGCATTGTGATTATAGTGGTTTTGGAGCATTGTGATGACAAGGGTCATGGAGCCTTGTGATGACAAGGCCGTGGAACATTGTGATGGCAGGGGTCATGAAGCATTGTTATGACAGAAATAATGGAGCATTGTGATGAGAAGGGCATTGAGCATTGGTCTGAAATGTTTCATGGATTATTGTGATGAGAGTGGGCATGGAACATTGTGATGACAAGGGCCCAGAACACTGTGATACATGGGTCATGGAGGATTGTAATGACAAAGGCATGGAGCATTGTGATGGGATGGGCATCGAGTATTTTGATGACAAGTGTCATGGTGCTTTGTGATGACAAGGGCATGGAGCCATGAGATGAGAGGGTTCATGGAGCATTGTGATGACAATGACATGGAGCATTGTGATGCCAAGGGCCATGGAGCTTTGTGATGACAATTGTCATGGAGCATTTTGATGACAAGTGTGTGGTGCATTGTGATGAGAAGGGCAGGGAGCATTTTGATGACAGAGTCATGCAGCAATTTGATGAAAAGTGTAATGGAACATTTTGATGACAGGGGTTATAGAACATTTTGATGCCAGGGTTCATGGATCTTTGGAATGAAAAGGGTCATGGAGCATTTTGATGACAGGGGTTATGGAACTTTGTGATGTCAGGTGTCATGGAATATTGTGCAGATAAGCGGATGTAGCATTGTGATGACAGGGGTCATGGAACATTGTGATAACAGGGGTGAGGGAGGATTGTGATGACTAGTGGTGGAACATTGTGATATCTCATGTGAGAGAGCATTTGGATGAGAAGTTCATGGAGCATTGTGATTACAAGGTTTATGGAGCATAGCGATGACAATGTTGTGGATCATTGTGATCAAAAGTGCATGGCACATTGTGATGACAAAGGTCATGGAGCATTGTTCTGACAAAGGCATGGAGCATTTTGATGACAAGGGTCACGGAGCATTGTGATGAAATGTTCATGGAGCATTGTGGTTAAAACGGTCACAGAGCCTTTTGATGACACGGGCATGGACCGTTGTGATGACAAAAGTTATGAAGCATTGTGATGACTGGAGTCAGGGGGCATTGTGATGACAGGGGTCATGGAGCATTGTGATGACAAGGGCATGGAGCACTGTGATGACAGGGGCATGGAACATTGGTCTGACAAGTTTCATAGATGATTGTGATGACAGTGGACATGGTGCATTGTGATGACAAGGGCATGGAGCATTGTGATGACAAGGGCATGGTGTATTGTGAAGATAGGTGTCAGGGAGCATTTTGATGACCTATGTCATGGTCCATTGCGATGACAATAGCATGGAGCATTGTGATGCCAAATGTAATGGAGGATTGTAATGACAAATATAATGTAGCATTGTGATGACTACGGCTTGGAGCATTATGATGACAAGGGCCAATGAGAATTTTCATGACAATGTCGTGAAGCATTGTGATGACAAGTTCCTTGGGCATTGTGATGAGAAATCCATGGAGCCTTGTTATGACAAGTCTCATGGAGCATACTGATGAAAAGGGGCATGAAGCATTCTGATTACAGGGGTCTTGGAACATTGTGATAACAAGGGCATGGAGCATTGTGATGACAAGTTCATGGAGCATTGGTCTAATAAGTTTCATGGATTATTGTGATGACAGTTGGAATGGCACATTGTGATGACAAGGGCATCGAGCATTGTGATGACCAGGTCATGCAGTATTGTGAAAAGAGTTGTCACGGAGCATTGTGATGACATATGTATTGGCCCATTGTGATGACAATGGCATGGAGCATTGTGATGACAAGTGTCATGGAGGATTCTAATGACAAAGGTAATGGAGCATTGTGATCACAATGGCTTGGAGCATAGTGATGACAAGGTTCAGGGAGCATTGTGCTGACAAGTGCATGGATAATTGTGATGACAAGGGTCATGGAGCATTCTGATGAAAAGCTTGTGGAGTATTTTGATGACAATAGCATGGAGCGTTGTGATGAAAAAGGCATGGAGCTTTGTGATGAAAAATTCATGCAGCCTTTTCGTGACAGGTTTCAAGGAGCATTCTGACGAAAAGTGTCATGGAGCATTGTGATGACAAGTATATTGAGAATTGTGATGACAAAGGTCATGGAGCATTGTGATGAAAAGGGCATGGAGTATTGTGATGACAGGCATCATGGAGCATTGTGATGACAAGCGTTATCGAACATTGTGATCACAAGTGTTTGGAGCTTTGCGATGACAGAGGTCATGGATCATTTTGATTTCAAGGAGCATGTAGCATTGTGATGACAAGGGCATGAAGCAATGTGATCCCAAGGTTCATGGAGGATAGTGATGACAATGGTAATGGAGTATTGTGATGACAAGTGCATAGAGTATTGTAATGAGAAGGTCATGTAGCATTTTGCTGACAAAGGCATGGAGCATTGTGATGACAGGTGTCATGGAGCACTGTGATGACAAGCGTCACGGAGCATTGTGAATACAGGGGTCATGTACCATTGGGTTGACAAGGGCATGGCTCATTGTGATGACAAGCGTTATGGAGTACTGGGCTGAAAATATTCATGGAGTATTGTGATAACAGTGGTCATGGAGCATTGTGATGACTAGGGAATGGAGCATTGTGATGACAAGAGTCCCAGATCATTGTGTTGTCAGGTGTCATGGAGTGTTGTGATGACAGTGGTCTTGGAGCATTGTGATGATATTGGTCTTGGAGCATTGTGATGAGAAGGTCACGGAGCATTGGGCTGAAAATATTCATGGAGTATTGTGATGACAGGGGTCATGGAGCATTGTGATGACAAGGGCATGGAGCATTGTGATGAAAGGGGCATGGAGCATTGGTCTGACAAGTTTCATAGTTTATTTTGATGACAGTGGACATGGTGCATTGTGATGACTAGGGCATAGAGCATTTTGAAGACAAGCGCATGGAGTATTGTGAAGACAGGTGTCAGGGAGCATTGTGATGACCTATGTCATGGTCCATTGCGATGACAATAGCATGGAGCATTATGATGCCAAATGTAATGGAGGATGTGATGACAAATATAATGGAGCATTGTGATGACTAGGGCTTGGAGCATTATGTTGACAAGGGCCATTGAGAATTTTCATGACAATGTCATGAAGCATTGTGATGACAAGGTCCTGGAGCATTGTGATGAGAAATCCATGGAGGCTTGTGATGACAATTCTCAAGGAGCATACTGATGAAAAGGGGCCTGGAGCATTCTGATTACAGGGAACTTGGAACATTGTGATACAAGGGCATGGAGCATTGTGATGACAAGTGCATGCAGTATTGTGAAGAGAGGTGTCAGGGAGCATTGTGATGACATATGTAATGGCCCATTGTGATGACAATGGCATGGAGCATTGTGATGCCAAGTGTCATGGAGGATTCTAATGACAAAGGTAATGGAGCATTGTGATGACAAGGGTTTGGAGCATTGTGATAACAAGGGTCAGGGAGCATTGTGCTGACAAGTGCATGGAGAATTGTGATGACAAGGGTCATGGAGCATTCTGATGACAAGCTTGTGGAGTATTTTGATGACAATTGCATGGAGCATTGTGATGAAAATGGCATGGGGCATTGTGATGAAAATGGAATGGAGCCTTTTGTTGACAGGTTTCAAGGAGCACTCTGACGACAATGTCAGGGAACATTGTGATGACAAGTGTATTGAGAATTGTGATGACAAAGGTCATGGAGCATTGTGATGAAAAGGGCATGGATTACTGTGATGACAGGCATCATGGAGCTTTGTGATGACAAGTGTTACGGAACATTGTGATCACAAGGTTTTGGAGCATTGTGATGACAGAAGTCATGGATCATTTTGATTTCAAGGAGCAGGGAGCATTGTGATGACAAGGGCATGAAGAAAAGTGATCCCAAGTTTCATGGAGGATTGTGATGACAATGGTAAAGGAGTATTGTGATGACAAGCGCAAAGAGCATTGTAACGACAAGGTCATGTAGCATTTTGCTGACTAATGCATGGAGCATTGTGATGAAAATGGCATGGGGCATTGTGAGGAAAAAGAATGGAGCTTTTTGGTGACAGGGTTCAAGGAGCACTCAGGACAATGTCAGGGAGCATTGTGATGACAATTGTATTGAGAATTGTGATGACAAATGTCATGGAGCACTGTGATGAAAAGGGCATGGAGTATTGTGATGACAGGCATCATGGAGCTTTGTGATGACAAGTGTTACGGAACATTGTGATCACAAGTGTTTGGAGCATTGTGATGAGAGAGGTCATGGATCATTTTTATTTCAAGGAGCAGGGAGCATTGTGATGACAAAGGCATGAAGCAATGTGATCCCAAGTTTCATGGAGGATTGTGATGACAATGGTAAAGGAGTATTGTGATGACAAGGGCAAAGAGCATTGTAATGACAAGGTCATGTAGCATTTTGGTGACAAATGCATGGAGCATTGTGATGACAAGTTGCATGGAGCACTGTGATGAAAAGCATCACGGAGCATTGTGAATACAGGGGTCATGGAGCATTGGGATGACAAGGGCATGGATCATTGTGATGACAAGGGTCATGGAGCATTGGGCTGAAAATGTTCATGGAGTACAGTGATTACAGGGGTCATGTAGAATTTTGATTTCATTGTGCTGACAATAGCTGGAAGCATTATGATGATTGGCATGATGCATTGTGATGACAGGGTTCATGGAGCATTGAGATGAAGAGGGGCATGGATCACTTTGATTACAGGGGTCTTGGAGCATTGTGATGACAAGGGCATTGAGCATTTTTATGAGAAGTACATGGAACATTCTGATGACGTGTCATGGAGCTTTGTGATGACAAGGGCATAGAAATTTGTGATGGCAGGGGTCATGGAGTATTGTTATGACAGGGGTAATGCAGCATTGTGATGAGAAGGGCATGGAGCATTGTGATTACAAGGTACATGGAGCATTGCTATGACAAATTTGTGGACCGTTGGGATGAAAAGTACGTGGCACATTGTGATGAAAAGGGTCATGGAGCATTTTTTTGACAAAGGCATGGAGCATTGTGATGACAAGGGTCACAGAGCATTGTGATGAAAAGTTCATGGAGCATTGTGGTTACAAAGGTAACAGAGCCTTGTGATGACGTGGGTATCGCCCATCGTGATGACAAATGTTATGAAGAATTGTGATGACTGGAGTCATGGAGCATTGTGATGACAGGGGTCATGGAGCATTGTGATGAAAAGGGCATGGAACATTGGGCTGAGAAAGGCATAGAGCATTGTGATGACATGTGTCATGGAGCACTGTGATGACAAGCGTCACGGACCATTGAGAATACAGGGGTCATGGAGCATTAGGATGACAAGGGCATGGATCATTGTGATGACAATGGTCATGTAGAAATGGGCTGAAAATGTTCCTGGAGTATTGTGATGACAGGTGTCATGGGGCATTGTGATTACAGGGGTCTTGGAGCATTATGATGACAGAGGTCCCGGATCATTGGGTTGTCAGCTGTCATGTAGTGTTGTGATGACTGTGGTCATGGAGCATTGTGATGATATTGTTCATGGAGCATTGTGATGAGAAGTTCATGGAGCAGTGGGCTGAAAATATTCATGGAGTATTGTGATGACAGGGGTCATGGAGCATTGTGATGACAACGGAATGGAGCATGGTGATGACAAGTTCCTGGAGCATTGTGATGAGATGACCATGGAGACTTGTGATGACAAGTCTCATGGAGCATTCTGATGATAAGGGGCATGGAGCATGGTGATTACAGGGGTCTTGGAGCATTGTGATGACAAGGGCATGGAGCATTGTGAGGAGAAGGCCATGGAACATTCTGATGACATAAGTCATGGAGCTTTGTGATGACAAGGGCATGGAGCATTGTGATTACAGGGGTTTTGGAGCCTTGTGATGACAAGGGTCATGGAGCCTTGTGATGACAAGGCCGTGGAACATTGTGATGGCAGGGGTCATGAAGCATTGTTATGAGAGAGATAATGGAGCATTGTGATGAGAAGGGCATTGAGCATTGGTCTGAAATGTTTCATGGATTATTGTGATGAGAGTGGGCATGGAGCATTGTGATGACAAGGTCATGTAGCATTTTGCTGACAAAGGCATGCAGCATTGTGATGACATGTGTCATGGAACACTGTGATGACAAGCGTCCCGGAACATTGTGAATAGAGGGGTCATGGAGCATTGGGATGACAAGGGCATGGATCATTGTGATGAGAAGCGTCATAGAGCACTGGGCTGAAAATGTTCATGGAGTGTTGTGATGACAGGTGTCATGGAGCATTGTGATGACAAGGGAATGGAGCATGGTGATGACAAGGTCCTGTAGCATTGTGATGTGAAGACCATGGAGCCTTGTGATGATAAGTCTCATGGAGCATTCTGATGAAAAGGGGCATGGAGCATTGTGATTACAGGGGTCTTCGCGCATTGTGATGACTAGAGCAAGGAGCATTTTCATGAGAAACCCATGGAGCATTCTGATGACATGCATCATGGAGTTTCTTGATGACACGGGCATGGAGCATTGTGATTACAGGGGTCTTGAAACATTGTGATGACAAGGTCTGGAGCATTGTGAGGAGAAGACCAAGGAGAATTCTGATGGCATGCATCATTCAGCTTTTTGATGACAAGGGCATGGAGCATTGAGATTACATGGGTCTTGGAGCATTGTGATGAAAAGGACATGGATCATTGTGATGAAAAAGGCATGGAGCCTTGTCATGACAGGATTCAAGGAACATACAGACAACAAGTGTCAGGGAGCATTTTGATGACAAGTGTATTGAGCATCGTGATGACAGAGGTCATGGAGCATTGTGATGAGAAGACCATAGATAACTGTGATGACGAGCGTCATGGGCCATTGTGATGACAAGTGATATGGAATATTGTGATCAAAAGGGTTTGGAGCATTGTTATGACAGAGGTCATGGAGCATTTTGATTTCATTGTGATGACAATAGCATGAAGCATTATGATGATGGTCATGGTGCATTGTGATGACAGGGTTCATGAAATATTGAGATGAAAATGGGCATGGATCATTGTGGTTACAGGGTTCTTGGAGCATTGTGATGACAAGGGTCATGGAGCCTTGTGATGACAAGGCCATGGAACATCGTGATGGCAGGGGTCATGGATCATGGGTATGACAGTGATAATGGAGCATTGTGATGGCAGGGCAAGGAGCATTGTGATGAGAAGGCCATGGAGCATTCTGATGATATGTGTCATGGAGGTTTGTGATGACAAGGAAATGAAGCAATGTGATGAGAACCTTAATGGAGCATTGTGATGACAATGAGATGGAGCATTGTGATGACAAGGGTTATGGATCTTTGTGATGACAAAGGTCATGGAGCATTTTGATGACAAGGGCGTTGTGCATTGTGATGAGAAGGGTAGGGAGCATTGTGATGACAGGGTCATGGAGCAATTTGATGAAAAGTGTCAAGGAACATTTTGATGACAGTGGTTATGGAACATTGTGATGCCAGGGGTCATCGAACATTGTGATGATAAGTGCATGTAGCATTGTGATGACAGGAATCATGGCAAATTTTGATGACAGGGTTGAGGGAATATTGTGACGAATATTGATGTAACATTGTGACATCAGTGGTGAGAGAGCATTTTGGTGAGAAGTCCATGGAGCATTGTGATGAAAAGGTTCATGGAGCATTGTGATGTCAAGATTGGGGAGCACTGTGATGACAAGCGCATGGTGCAATGGGATGACATGTGTCATGGAGCATTGTGCTGACAAGCGCATGGAGCATTGTGATGACAAGGGTCATGGAGCATTGTGCTGAGAAAGGCATAGAGCATTGTGATGACAAAGGTCAAAGAGCATTGTGATGAAAAGTTCATGGAGCATTGTGGTTAAAAAGGTCACAGAGACTGTTGATGACGAGGTCATGGACCATTGTGATGACAAAGGTCATGAAGCATTGTGATAACTGGAGTCACGGAGCATTGTGATGACAGGGGTCATGGAGCATTGTGATAACAAGGGCATGGAGTATTGTGATGACAAGGGCATGGAATATTGGTCTAATAAGTTTCATGGATTATTGCGATGACAGTTGGAATGGCACATTGTGATGACAACGGCATGGAGCATTGTGATGACCAGGTCACGCAGTATTGGGAAGACAGGTGCCAGGGAGCATTGTGATGACATATGTAATGGCCCATTGTGATGACAATGGCATGGAGCATTGTGATGCCAAGTGTCATGGAGGATTCTGATGACAAAGGTAATGGAGCATTGTGATGACAATGGCTTGGAACATTGTGATGACAAGGGTCAGGGAGCATTGTGCTGACAAGTGCATGGAGAATTGTGATGACAAGGGTCATGGAGCATTCTGATGACAAGCTTGTGGAGTATTTTGATGGCAATGGCATGGAGCATTGTGATGAAAACGGCATGGGGCATACTGATGAAAAAGGCATGGAGCCTTTTCGTGACAGGGTTCAAGGAGCATTCTGATGACAAGTGTCAGGGAGCATTGTGATGACAAGTGTATTGAGAATTGTGATGACAAAGGTCATGGAGCATTGTGATGAAAAGGGCATGGAGTATTGTGAGGACAGGCATCATGGAGCGTTGTGATGACAAGTGTTATGGAACATTGTGATCACAAGGGTTTGGAGCATTGTGATGACAGAGGTCATGGATCATTTTGATTTCAAGGAGCATGGAGCATTGTGATGACAAGGGCATGAAGCAATGTGATCCCAAGGTTCATGGAGGATTGTGATGACAACGGTAATGGAGTATTGTGATGACAAGCACATAGAGCATTATAATGACAAGGTCATGTAGCATTTTGCTGACAAAGGCATGGAGCATTGTGATGACAAGTGTCATGGCACACTGTGATAACAAGCGTCATGGAGCATTGTGAATACAGGGGTCATGTAGCATTGGGATGACAAGGGCAAAGATCATTGTGATGACAATGGTCATGGAGCATTGGGCTGAAAATGTTCATGGAGTATTGTGATGACAGGGGTCATGGAGCATTGTGATGACAGAGGTCATGGAGAATTTTGATTTCATTGTGCTGACAATAGCCGGAAGCATTATGATGATTGGCATGATGCATTGTGATGAGAGGGTTCATGGAGCATTGAGATGAAAAGGGGCATGGAGCATTGTGATTACAGGGGTCTTGGAGCATTTTGATGACAAGGGCATGGAGCATTGTGTGGAGAAGGACATGGAACATTCTGATGACATGTGTCATGGAGCTTTGTGATGACAAGGGCATGGAGCATTTTGCTTACAGGTGTCTTGGAGCATTGTGATGACAAGTGTCATGGAGCCTTGTGAAGACAAGGCCGTGGAACATTGTGATGGCAGTGGTAATGGAGCATTGTTATGACAGGGGTAATGGAGCATTGTGATGAGTAGAGAATGGAGCATTGTGATTTCAAGGTTTATGGAGCATTGCGATGACAAATTTGTGGACCGTTGGTATGAAAAGCGTGTCGCACATTGTGATGACAAGGGTCATGGAGCATTTTTCTGACGAAGGCATGGAGCATTGTGATGACAAGTGTCACGGAGCATTGTGATGAAAAGTTCATGGAGCATTGTGTTTACAAAAGTCACAGAGCCTTGTGATGACATGGGTATCGACCATTGTGATGACAAATGTTATGAAGAATTGTGATGACTGGAGTCACGGAGCATTGTGATGACAGGGTTCATGGAGCATTGTGATGAAAAGGGCATGGAGCATTGTGCTGAGAATGGCATACAGCATTGTGATGACATGTGTCATGGAGCACTGTGATGACAATCGTCACGGAGCATTGTGAATACAGGGGTCATGGAGCATTGGGATGACAAGGGCATGGATCATTGGGATGACAAGTGTCATGGAGAATTGGGCTGAAAATGTTCCTGGAGTATTGTGATGACAGGGGTCATGGAAATTTGTGATGACTAGGGAATGGAGCATTGTGATGACAAGAGTCCCGGATCATTGTGTTGTCAGGTGTCATTGAGTGTTGTGATGACAGTGATCATGGAGCATAGTGATGATATTGGTCTTGGAGCATTGTGATGAGAAGGTCATGGGGCATTGGGCTGAAAATATTCTTGGAGTATTGTGATGACAGGGGTCATGGAGCATTGTGATCACTAGGGAATGGAGCATGGTGATAACAATGTCCTGGAGCATTGTGATGAGATGACCATGGAGACTTGTGATGACAAGTCTCATGGAGCATTCTGATGAAAAGGGGCATGGAGCATTGTGATTACATGGGTCTTGGAGCGTTGTGATGACAAGGGCATGGAGCATTGAGTGGAGAAGGCCATGGAACTTTCTGATGATATGTGTCATGGAACTTTGTGATGACAAGGGCATGGAGCTTTGTGATGAAAACGGCATCGAGCATTATGATGACAAGTGTCATGGAGCTTTTGATGACAAGGGCATGGAGCAATGTGATGAGATGGTTCATGGATCATTGTGATGACAATGACATGGAGCATTGTGATGCCAAGGGTCATGGAGCTTTGTGATGACAAAAGTCATGGAGCATTTTGATGACAAGTGTGTTGTGCATTGTGATGAGAAGGGCAGGGAGCATTTTGATGACAGGGTCATGCAGCAATTTGATGAAAAGTGTAATGGAACATTTTGATGACATGGGTTATAGAACATTGTGTTGCCAGGGATCATGGAGCTTTTGGATGAAAAGGGTCATGGAGCATTTTGATGACAGGGGTTATGGAACATTGTGATGTCAGTGGTCAAGGAACATTGTGCTGATAAGGGGATGTAGCATTGTGATGACAGGGGTCATGGAACATTGTGATAACAGGGTTGAGCTAGGATTGTGATGACTAGTGATGGAACATTGTGATATCTCATGTGAGAGAGCATTTGGATGAGAAGTGCATGGAACATTGTGATTACAAGGTTTATGGAGCATAGCGATGACAAGGTTGTGGATCATTGTGATGAAAAGTGCATGGCACATTGTGATGGCAAATGTCATGGAGCATTGTTCTGACAAAGGCATGGAGCATTGTGATGACAAGGGTCACGGAGCATTGTGATGAAAAGTTCATGGAGCATTGTGGTTAAAATGGTCACAGAGCCTTCTGATGACACGGGCATGGACCGTTGTGATGACAAACGTTATGAAGCATAGTGATGACTGGAGTCACGGAGCATTGTGATGACAGGGGTCATGGAGCATTGTGATGACAAGGGCATGGAGCATTGTGATGACAGGGGCATGGAACATTGGTCTGACAAGTTTCATAGATTATTGTGATGACAGTGGACACGGTGCATTGTGATGACTAGGGCATGGAGCATTGTGAAGACAAGGGCATGGAGTATTGGGAAGACAGGTGTCAGGGAGCATTGTGATGACATATGCCATGGTCCATTGCGATGACAATAGCATGGAGCATTGTGATGCCATATGTAATGGAGGATGTGATGACAAATATAATGGAGCATAGTGATGACTAGGGCTTGGAGCATTATGTTGACAAGGGCCATTGAGAATTTTCATGACAATGTCGTGAAGCATTGTGATGACAAGATCCTGGAGCATTGTGATGAGAAAACCATGGAGGCTTGTGATGACAAATCTCAAGGAGCATACTGATGAAAAGGGGCCTGGAGCATTCTGATTACAGGGGACTTGGAACATTGTGATACAAGGGCATGGAACATTGTGATGACAAGGGCATGCAGTATTGTGAAGAGAGGTGTCAGGGAGCATAGTGATGACATATGTAATGGCCAATTGTGATGACAATGGCATGGAGCATTGTGATGTCAAGTGTCATGGAGGATTCTAATGACAAAGGTAATGGAGCATTGTGATGACAAGGGTTTGGAGCATTGTGATGACAAGGTTCAGGGAGCATTGTGCTGACAAGTGCATGGATAATTGTGATGACAAGAGACATGGAGCATTCTGATGACAAGCTTGTGGAGTATTTTGATGACAATTGCATGGAGCATTGTGATGAAAATGGCATGGGGCATTGTGATGAAAAAAGAATGGAGCCTTTTGGTGACAGGGTTCAAGGAGCACTCTGACGACAATGTCAGGGAGCATTGTGATGACAAGTGTTTTGAGAATTGTGATGACAAAGGTCATGGAGCATTGTGATGAAAAGGGCATGGAGTATTGTGATGACAGGCATCATGGAACTTTGTGATGACAACTGTTACGGAATATTGTGATCACAAGGGTTTGGAGCATTGTGATGAGAGAGGTCATGGATCATTTTGATTTCAAGGCACATGGAGCATTGTGATGACAAAGGCATGATGCAATGTGATCCCAAGTTTCATGGAGGATTGTGATGACAATGGTAAAGGAGTATTGTGATGACAAGGGTAAAGAGCATTGTAATGAAAAAGTCATGTAGCATTTTGCTGACAAATGCATGGAGCATTTTGATGACAAGTTGCATGGAGCACTGTGATGACAAGCTTCACGGAGCATTGTGAATACAGGGGTCATGGAGCATTGGGATGACAAGGGCATGGATCATTGTGATGACAAGGGTCATGGAGCATTGGGCTGAAAATGTTCATGGAGTACTGTGATGACAGTGGTTTATGTAGAATTTTGATTTCATTGTGCTGACAATAGCCGGAAGCATTATGATGATTGGCATGATGCATTGTGATGACAGGGTTCATGGAGCATTGAGATGAAGAGGGGCATGGATCACTGTGATTACAGGGGTCTTGGAGCATTGTGATGACAAGGGCATTGAGCATTTTGATGAGAAGTACATGGAACATTCTGATGACGTGTCTTGGAGCTTTGTGATGACAAGGGCATAGAAATTTGTGATGGCAGGGGTCATGGAGTATTGTTATGACAGGGGTAATGCAGCATTGTGATAAGAAGGGCATGGAGCATTGTGATTACAAGGTTCATGGAGCATTGCGATGACAAATTTGTGGACCGTTGGGATGAAAAGTACGTGGCACATTGTGATGAAAAGGGTCATGGAGCATTTTTTTGACAAAGGCATGGAGCATTGTGATGACAAGGGTCACGGAGCATTGTGATGAAAAGTTCATGGAGCATTGTGGTTACAAAGGTAACAGAGCCTTGTGATGACGTGCGTATCGCCCATCGTGATGACAAATGTTATGAAGAATTGTGATGACTGGAGTCATGGAGCATTGTGATGACAGGGGTCATGGAGCATTGTGATGAAAAGGGCATGCAACATTGTGCTGAGAAAGGAATAGAGCATTGTGATGACATGTGTCATGGAGCACTGTGATGACAACCGTCACGGACCATTGAGAATACAGGGGTCATGGAGCATTAGGATGACAAGAGCATGGATCATTGTGATGACAATGGTCATGGAGAAATGGGCTGAAAATGTTCCTGGAGTATTGTGATGACAGGTGTCATGGGGCATTGTGATTACAGGGGTCTTGGAGCATTATGATGACAGAGGTCCCGGATCATTGGGTTGTCAGCTGTCATGGAGTGCTGTGATGACAGTGGTCATGGAGCATTGTGATGATATTGTTCATGGAGCATTGTGATGAGAAGGTCATGGAGCAGTGGGCTGAAAATGTTCATGGAGTATTGTGATGACGGGGGTCATGGAGCATTGTGATGACAACGGAATGGAGCATGATGATGACAAGTTCCTGGAGCATTGTGATGAGATGACCATGGAGACTTGTGATGACAAGTCTCATGGAGCATTCTGATGATAAGGGACATGGAGCATTGTGATTACAGGCGTCTTGGAGCATTGTGATGACAAGGGCAAGGAGCATTGTGAGGAGAAGGCCATGGAACATTCTGATGACATGTGTCATGGAGCTTTGTGATGACAAGGGCATGGAGCATTGTGATTACAGTGGTTTTGGAGCATTGTGATGACAAGGGTCATGCAGCCTTGTGATGACAAGGCCGTGGAACATTGTGATGGCAGGGGTCATGAAGCATTGTTATGACAGAGATAATGGAGCATTGTGATGAGAAGGGCATTGAGCATTGGTCTGAAAAGTTTCATGGATTATTGTGATGAGAGTGGGCATGGAACATTGTGATGATAAGGGCCCAGAACACTGTGATACATGGGTCATGGAGGATTGTAATGACAAAGGCATGGAGCATTGTGATGGGATGGGCATCGAGCATTGTGATGACAAGTGTCATGGTGCTTTGTGATGACAAGGGCATGGAGCCATGAGATGAGAGGGTTCATGGAGCATTGTGATGACAATGACATGGAGCATTGTGATGCCAAGGGCCATGGAGCTTTGTGATGACAATTGTCATGGAGCATTTTGATGACAAGTGTGTGGTGCATTGTGATGAGAAGGGCAGGGAGCATTTTGATGACAGGGTCATGCAGCAATTTGATGAAAAGTGTAATGGAACATTTTGATGACAGGGGTTATAGAACATTGTGATGCCAGGGGTCATGGATCTTTGGGATGAAAAGGGTCATGGAGCATTTTGATGACAGGGGTTATGGAACTTTGTGATGTCAGGTGTCATGGAACATTGTGCAGATAAGGGGATGTAGCATTGTGATGACAGGGGTCATGGAACATTGTGATAACAGGGGTGAGGGAGGATTGTGATGACTAGTGGTGGAACATTGTGATATCACATGTGAGAGAGCATTTGGATGAGAAGTTCATGGAGCATTGTGATTACAAGGTTTATGGAGCATAGCGATGACAAGGTTGTGGATCATTGTGATGAAAAGTGCATGGCACATTGTGATGACAAAGGTCATGGAGCATTGTTCTGACAAAGGCATGGAGCATTTTGATGACAAGGGTCACGGAGCATTGTGATGAAATGTTCATGGAGCATTGTGGTTAAAATGGTCACAGAGCCTTTTGATGATGCGGGCATGGACCGTTGTGATGACAAAAGTTATGAAGCATTGTGATGACTGGAGTCAGGGGGCATTGTGATGACAGGGGTCATGGAGCATTGTGATGACAAGGGCATGGAGCACTGTGATGACAGGGGCATGGAGCATTGGTCTGACAAGTTTCATAGATGATTGTGATGACAGTGGACATGGTGCATTGTGATGACAAGGGCATGGAGCATTGTGATGACAAGGGCATGGTGTATTGTGAAGATAGGTGTCAGGGAGCATTTTGATGACCTATGTCATGGTCCATTGCGATGACAATAGCATCGAGCATTGTGATGCCAAATGTAATGGAGGATTGTAATGACAAACATAATGTAGCATTGTGATGACTACGGCTTGGAGCATTATGATGACAAGGGCCAATAAGAATTTTCATGACAATGTCATGAAGCATTGTGATGACAAGGTCCTCGAGTATTGTGATGAGAAAACCATGGAGCCTTGTGATGACAAGTCTCATGGAGCATAATGATGAAAAGGGGCATGAAGCATTCTGATTACAGGGTTCTTGGAACATTGTGATAACAAGGGCATGGAGCATTGTGATGACAAGGTCATGGAGCATTGGTCTAATAAGTTTCATGGATTATTGTGATGACAGTTGGAATGGCACATTGTGATGACAAGGGCATCGAGCATTGTGATGACCAGGTCATGCATTATTGTGAAAAGAGTTGTCACGGAGCATTGTGATGACATATGTATTGGCCCATTGTGATGACAATTGCATGGAGCATTGTGATGACAAGTGTCATGGAGGATTCTAATGACAAAGGTAATGGAGCATTGTGATCACAATGGCTTGGAGCATAGTGATGACAAGGTTCAGGGAGCATTGTGCTGACAAGTGCATGGATAATTGTGATGACAAGGGTCATGGAGCATTCTGATGAAAAGCTTGTGGAGTATTTTGATGACAATTGCATGGAGCATTGTGATGAAAAAGGCATGGAGCTTTGTGATGAAAAATGCATGCAGCCTTTTCGTGACAGGTTTCAAGGAGCATTCTGACGACAAGTGTCATGGAGCATTGTGATGACAAGTGTATTGAGAATTGTGATGACAAAGGTCATGGAGCATTGTGATGAAAAGGGCATGGAGTATTGTGATGACAGGCATCATGGAGCATTGTGATGAAAAGCGTTATTGAACATTGTGATCACAAGTGTTTGGAGCATTGCGATGACAGAGGTCATGGATCATTTTGAGTTCAAGGAGCATGTAGCATTGTGATGACAAGGGCATGAAGCAATGTGATCCCAAGGTTCATGGAGGATAGTGATGACAATGGTAATGGAGTATTGTGATGACAAGTGCATAGAGTATTGTAATTAGAAGGTCATGTAGCATTTTGATGACAAAGGCATGGAGCATTGTGATGACAGGTGTCATGGAGCACTGTGATGACAAGTGTCACGGAGCATTGTGAATACAGGGGTCATGTAGCATTGGGATGACAAGGGCATGGCTCATTGTGATGACAAGCGTTATGGAGTATTGGGCTGAAAATATTCATGGAGTATTGTGATGACAGTGGTCATGGAGCATTGTGATGACTAGGGAATGGAACATTGTGATGACAAGAGTCCCAGATCATTGTGTTGTCAGGTGTCATGGAGTGTT
The DNA here is from genome assembly GCF_964341445.2 of Mesoplodon mirus. Taxonomy (NCBI): domain Eukaryota; kingdom Metazoa; phylum Chordata; class Mammalia; order Artiodactyla; family Ziphiidae; genus Mesoplodon; species Mesoplodon mirus. Next base: position 586,387 of record NW_028295717.1, read on the forward strand.
GTGATGACAGTGGTCGTGGAGCATTGTGATGATATTGGTCTTGGAGCATTGTGATGAGAAGATCACGGAGCATTGGGCTGAAAATATTCAGGGAGTATTGTGATGACAGTGGTCATGGAGCATTGTGATGACAAGGGCATGGAGCATTGGTCTGACAAGTTTCATAGATTATTGTGATGACAGTGGTCATGGTGCATTTTGATGACTAGGGCATGGAGCATTGTGAAGACAAGGGCATGGAGTATTGTGAAGACAGGTGTCAGGGAGCATTGTGATGACCTATGTCATTGTCCATTGCGATGACAATAGCATGGAGCATTGTGATGCTAAATGTAATGGAGGATGTGATGACAAATATAATGGAGCATTGTGATGACTAGGGCTTGGAGCATTATGTTGACAAGGGCCACTGAGAATTTTCATGACAGTGTCATGAAGCATTGTGATGACAAGGTCCTGGAGCATTGTGATGAGAAATCCATGGAGGCTTGTGATGACAAATCTCAAGGAGCATACTGATGAAATGGGGCCTGGAGAATTCTGATTACAGGGAACTTGGAACATTGTGATACAAGGGCATGGAGCATTGTGATGACAAGGGCATGCAGTATTGTGAAGAGAGGTGTCAGGGAGCATTGTGATGACATATGTAATGGCCCATTGTGATGACAATGGCATGGAGCATTGTGATGCCAAGTGTCATGGAGGATTCTAATGACAATGGTAATGGAGCATTGTGATGACAAGGGTTTGGATCATTGTGATAACAAGGTTCAGGGAGCATTGTGCTGACAAGTGCATGGATAATTGTGATGACAAGAGACATGGAGCATTCTGATGACAAGCTTGTGGAGTATTTTGATGACAATTGCATGGAGCATTGTGATGAAAATGGCATGGGGCATTGTGATGAAAATGGAATGGAGCCTTTTGGTGACAGGGTTCAAGGAGCACTCTGACGACAATGTCAGGGAGCATTGTGATGACAAGTGTATTGAGAATTGTGATGACAAATGTCATGGAGCATTGTGATGAAAAGGGCATGGAGTACTGTGATGACAGGCATCATGGAGCTTTGTGATGACAAGTGTTACGGAACATTGTGATCACAAGGGTTTGGAGCATTGTGATGACAGAAGTCATGGATCATTTTGATTTCAAGGAGCAGGGAGCATTGTGATGACAAGGGCATGAAGAAATGTGATCCCAAGGTTCATGGAGGATTGTGATGACAATGGTAAAGGAGTATTGTGATGACAAGCGCAAAGAGCATTGTAATGACAAGGTCATGTAGCATTTTGCTGACTAATGCATGGAGCATTGTGATGAAAATGGCATGGGGCATTGTGAGGAAACAGAATGGAGCCTTTTGGTGACAGGGTTCAAGGAGCACACTGATGACAATGTCAGGGAGCATTGTGATGACAAGTGTATTGAGAATTGTGATGACAAATGTCATGGAGCATTGTGATGAAAAGGGCATGGAGTATTGTGATGACAGGCATCATGGAGCTTTGTGATGACAACTGTTACGGAACATTGTGATCACAAGGGTTTGGAGCATTGTGATGAGAGAGGTCACGGATCATTTTGATTTCAAGGAGCAGGGAGCATTGTGATGACAAAGGCATGAAGCAATGTGATCCCAGTTTTCATGGAGGATTGTGTTGACAATGGTAAAGGAGTATTGTGATGACAAGCGCAAAGAGCATTGTAATGACCAGGTCATGTAGCGTTTTGCTGACAAATGCATGGAGTATTGTGATGACAAGTTGCATGGAGCACTGTGATGACAAGCGTCACGGAGCATTGTGAATACAGGGGTCATGGAGCATTGGGATGACAAGGGCATGGATCATTGTGATGACGAGGGTCATGGAGCATTGGGCTGAAAATGTTCATGGAGTACAGTGATTACAGGGGTCATGTAGAATTTTGATTTCATTGTGCTGACAATAGCCGGAAGCATTATGATGATTGGCATGATGCATTGTGATGACAGGGTTCATGGAGCATTGAGATGAAGAGGGGCATGGATCACTGTGATTACAGGGGTCTTGGAGCATTGTGATGACAAGGGCATTGAGCATTTTGATGAGAAGTACATGGAACATTCTGATGACGTGTCATGGAGCTTTGTGATGACAAGGGCATAGAAATTTGTGATGGCAGGGGTCATGGAGTATTGTTATGACAGGGGTAATGCAGCATTGTGATGAGAAGGGCATGGAGCATTGTGATTACAAGGTTCATGGAGCATTGCAATGACAAATTTGTGGACCGTTGGGATGAAAAGTACGTGGCACATTGTGATGAAAAGGGTCATGGAGCATTTTTTTGACAAAGGCATGGAGCATTGTAATGACAAGGGTCACAGAGCATTGTGATGAAAAGTTCATGGAGCATTGTGGTTACAAAGGTAACAGAGCCTTGTGATGACGTGGGTATCGCCCATCATGATGACAAATGTTATGAAGAATTGTGATGACTGGAGTCATGGAGCATTGTGATGACAGGGGTCATGGAGCATTGTGATGAAAAGCGCATGGAACATTGTGCTGAGAAAGGCATAGAGCATTGTGATGACATGTGTCATGGAGCACTGTGATGACAAGCGTCACGGACCATTGAGAATACAGGGGTCATGGAGCATTAGGATGACAAGGGCATGGATCATTGTGATGACAATGGTCATGGAGAAATGGGCTGAAAATGTTCCTGGAGTATTGTGATTACTGGTGTCATGGGGCATTGTAATTACAGGGGTCTTGGAGCATTATGATGACAGAGGTCCCGGATCATTGGGTTGTCAGCTGTCATGGAGTGTTGTGATGACAGTGGTCATGGAGCATTGTGATGATATTGTTCATGGCACATTGTGATGAGAAGGTCATGGAGCAGTGGGCTGAAAATATTCATGCAGTATTGTGATGACAGGGGTCATGGAGCATTGTGATGACAACGGAATGGAGCATGGTGATGACAAGTTCCTGGAGCATTGTGATGAGATGACCATGGAGACTTGTGATGACAAGTCTCATGGAGCATTCTGATGATAAGGGGCATGGAGCATTGTGATTACAGGGGTCTTGGAACATTGTGATGACAAGGGCATGGAGCATTGTGAGGAGAAGGCCATGGAACATTCTGATGACATAAGTCATGGAGCTTTGTGATGACAAGGGCATGGAGCATTGTGATTACAGGGGTTTTGGAGCATTGTGATGACAAGGGTCATGGAGCCTTGTGATGACAAGGCCGTGGAACATTGTGACAGCATTGGTCATGAAGCATTGTTATGACAGAGATAATGGAGCATTGTGATGAGAAGGGCATTGAGCATTGGTCTGAAATGTTTCATGGATTATTGTGATGAGAGTGGGCATGGAGCATTGTGATGACAAGGTCATGTAGCATTTTGCTGACAAAGGCATGCAGCATTGTGATGACATGTGTCATGGAACACTGTGATGACAAGCGTCCCGGAGCCTTGTGAATAGAGGGGTCATGGAGCATTGGGATGACAAGGGCATGGATCATTGTGATGAGAAGCGTCATAGAGCACTGGGCTGAAAATGTTCATGGAGTGTTGTGATAACAGGGGTCATGGAGCATTGTGATGACAAGGGAATGGAGCATGGTGATGACAAGGTCCTGTAGCATTGTGATGTGAAGACCATGGAGCCTTGTGATGATAAGTCTCATGGAGCATTCTGATGAAAAGGGGCATGGAGCATTGTGATTACAGGGGTCTTCGCGCTTTGTGATGACTAGGGCAAGGAGCATTTTCATGAGAAACCCATGGAGCATTCTGATGACATGCATCATGGAGTTTCTTGATGACACGGGCATGGAGCATTGTGATTACAGGGGTCTTGGAACATTGTGAACACAAGGTCATGGAGCATTGTGAGGAGAAGACCAAGGAGAATTCTGATGGCATGCATCATTCAGCTTTTTGATGACAAGGGCATGGAGCATTGAGATTACATGGGTCTTGGAGCATTGTGATGAAAAGGACATGGATCATTGTGATGAAAAAGGAATGGAGCCTTGTCATGACAGGATTCAAGGAACATACAGACAAGTGTCAGGGAGCATTTTGATGACAAGTGTATTGAGCATCGTGATGACAAAGGTCATGGAGCATTGTGATGAGAAGACCATAGATAACTGTGATGACGAGCGTCATGGGGCATTGTGATGACAAGTGATATGGAATATTGTGATCAAAAGGGTTTGGAGCATTGTTATGACAGAGGTCATGGAGCATTTTGATTTCATTGTGATGACAATAGCATGAAGCATTATGATGATGGTCATGGTGCATTGTGATGACAGGGTTCATGAAATATTGAGATGAAAATGGGCATGGATCATTGTGGTTACAGGGTTCTTGGAGCATTGTGATGAGAAGGGTCATGGAGCCTTGTGATGACAAGGCCATGGAACATCGTGATGGCAGGGGTCATGGATCATGGTTATGACAGGTATAATGGAGCATTGTGATGGCACGGCAAGGAGCATTGTGATGAGAAGGCCATGGAGCATTCTGATGATATGTGTCATGGAGGTTTGTGATGACAAGGAAATGAAGCAATGTGATGAGAACCTTAATGGAGCATTGTGATGACAATGACATGGAGCATTGTGATGACAAGGGTTATGGATCTTTGTGATGACAAAGGTCATGGAGCATTTTGATGACAAGGGCGTTGTGCACTGTGATGAGAAGGGTAGGGAACATTGTGATGACAGGGTCATGGAGCAATTTGATGAAAAGTGTCAAGGAACATTTTGATGACAGTGGTTATGGAACATTGTGATGCCAGGGGTCATCGAACATTGTGATGATAAGTGCATGTAGCATTGTGATGACAGGAATCATGGCAAATTTTGATGACAGGGTTGAGGGAATATTGTGACGAATACTGATGTAACATTGTGACATCAGTGGTGAGAGAGCATTTTGGTGAGAAGTCCATGGAGCATTGTGATGAAAAGGTTCATGGAGCATTGTGATGTCAAGATTGGGGAGCACTGTGATGACAAGCGCATGGTGCATTGGGATGACATGTGTCATGGAGCATTGTGCTGAGAAGCGCATGGAGCATTGTGATGACAAGGGTCATGGAGCATTGTGCTGAGAAAGGCATAGAGCATTGTGATGACAAAGGTCAAAGAGCATTGTGATGAAAAGTTCATGGAGCATTGTGGTTAAAAAGGTCACAGAGACTGTTGATGACGAGGTCATGGACCATTGTGATGACAAAGGTCATGAAGCATTGTGTTAACTGGAGTCACGGAGCATTGTGATGACAGGGGTCATGGAGCATTGTGATAACAAGGGCATGGAGTATTGTGATGACAAGGGCATGGAATATTGGTCTAATAAGTTTCATGGATTATTGCGATGACAGTTGGAATGGCACATTGTGATGACAACGGCATGGAGCATTGTGATGACCAGGTCATGCAGTATTGGGAAGACAGGTGTCAGGGAGCATTGTGATGACATATGTAATGGCCCATTGTGATGACAATGGCATGGAGCATTGTGATGCCAAGTGTCATGGAGGATTCTGATGACAAAGGTAATGGAGCATTGTGATGACAATGGCTTGGAACATTGTGATGACAAGGGTCAGGGAGCATTGTGCTGACAAGTGCATGGAGAATTGTGATGACAAGGGTCATGGAGCATTCTGATGACAAGCTTGTGGAGTATTTTGATGGCAATGGCATGGAGCATTGTGATGAAAACGGCATGGGGCATACTGATGAAAAAGGCATGGAGCCTTTTCGTGACAGGGTTCAAGGAGCATTCTGATGACAAGTGTCAGGGAGCATTGTGATGACAAGTGTATTGAGAATTGTGATGACAAAGGTAATGGAGCATTGTGATGAAAAGGGCATGGAGTATTGTGATGACAGGCATAATGGAGCGTTGTGATGACAAGTGTTATGGAGCATTGTGATCACAAGGGTTTGGAGCATTGTGATGACAGAGGTCATGGATCATTTTGATTTCAAGGAGCATGGAGCATTGTGATGACAAGGGCATGAAGCAATGTGATCCCAAGTTTCATGGAGGATTGTGATGACAACGGTATTGGAGTATTGTGATGACAAGCACATAGAGCATTATAATGACAAGGTCATGTAGCATTTTGCTGACAAAGTCATGGAGCATTGTGATGACAAGTGTCATGGCACACTGTGATAACAAGCGTCACGGAGCATTGTGAATACACGGGTCATGTAGCATTGGGATGACAAGGGCAAATATCATTGTGATGACAAGGGTCATGGAGCATTGGGCTGAAAATGTTCATGGAGTATTATGATGACAGGGCTCATGGAGCATTGTGATGACAGAGGTCATGGAGAATTTTGATTTCATTGTGCTGACAATAGCCGGAAGCATTATGATGATTGGCATGATGCATTGTGATGAGAGGGTTCATGGAGCATTGAGATGAAAAGGGGCATGGAGCATTGTGATTACAGGGGTCTTGGAGCATTTTGATGACAAGGGCATGGAGCATTGTGTGGAGAAGGACATGGAACATTCTGATGACATGTGTCATGGAGCTTTGTGATGACAAGGGCATGGAGCATTGTGCTTACAGGTGTCTTGGAGCATTGTGATGACAAGTGTCATGGAGCCTTGTGAAGACAAGGCCGTGGAACATTGTGATGGCAGTGGTAATGGATCATTGCTATGACCGGGGTAATGGAGCATTGTGATGAGAAGGGAATGGAGCATTGTGATTTCAATGTTTATGGAGCATGCGATGACAAATTTGTGTACCGTTGGTATGAAAAGCGTGTCGCACATTGTGATGATAAGTGTCATGGAGCATTTTTCTGACAAATTCATGGAGCATTGTGATGACAAGTGTCACGGAGCATTGTGATGAAAAGTTCATGGAGCATTGTGTTTACAAAAGTCACAGAGCCTTGTGATGACATGGGTATCGACCATTGTGATGACAAATGTTATGAAGAATTGTGATGACTGGAGTCACGGAGCATTGTGATGACAGGGGTCATGGAGCATTGTGATGAAAAGGGCATGGAGCATTGTGCTGAGAATGGCATACAGCATTGTGATGACATCTGTCATGGAGCACTGTGATGACAATCGTCACGGAGAATTGTGAATACAGGGGTCATGGAGCATTAGGATGACAAGGGCATGGATCATTGTGATGACAAGGGTCATGGAGAATTGTGCTGAAAATATTCCTGGAGTATTGTGATGACAGGGGTCATGGAGCATTGTGATGACTAGGGAATGGAGCATTGTGATGACAAGAGTCCCGGATCAATGTGTTGTCAGGTGTCATTGAGTGTTGTGATGACAGTGATCATGGAGCATAGTGATGATATTGGTCTTGGAGCTTTGAGATGAGAAGGTCTTGGGGCATTGGGCTGAAAATATTCATGGAGTATTGTGATGACAGGGGTCATGGAGCATTGTGATCACTAGGGAATGGAGCATGGTGATAACAAGGTCCTGGAGCATTGTGATGAGATGACCATGGAGACTTGTGATGACAAGTCTCATGGAGCATTCTGATGAAAAGGGGCATGGATCATTGTGATTACATGGGTCTTGGAGCGTTGTGACGACAAGGGCGTCGAGCATTGAGTGGAGAAGGCCATGGAACATTCTGATGACATGTGTCATGGAGCTTTGTGATGACAAGGGCATGGAGTTTTGTGATAACAGGGTTCTTGGAGCATTGTGATGACAGAGGTAATGGAGCATTGTGATGAGAAGGGCATGGAGCATTGTGATGACCAGGTCATGCAGTATTGTTAAAAGTGGTGTCAAGGAGCATAGTGATGACATATGTATTGGCCCATTGTGATGACAATGGCATGGAGCATTGTAATGCAAATTGTCATGGATGATTCTGATGACAAAGGTAATGGAGCATTTTGATGACAATGGCTTGGAGCATAGTGATGACAATGTTCAGGGAGCATTGTGCTGACAAGTGCATGGAGAATTGTGATGGCAAGAGTCATGGAGCATTCTGATGACAAGCTTGTGGAGTATTTTGATGACAATGACATTGATCATTGTCATGAAAACGGCATGGGGCTTTGTGATGAAAAACGCATGCAGCCTTTTCGTGACAGGGTTCAAGGAGCATTCTGATGACAAGTGTCATGGAGCATTGTGATGACAAGTGTATTGAGAATTGTGATGACAAAGGTCATGGAGCATTGTGATGAAAAGGGCATGGAGTATTGTGATGACAGGCATCATGGAGCGTTGTGATGACAAGTGTTATGGAACATTGTGATCACAAGGGTTTGGAGCATTGTGATGACAGAGGTCATGGATCATTTTGATTTCAAGGAGCATGGAGCATTGTGATGACAAGGGCATGAAGCAATGTGATCCCAAGTTTCATGGAGGATTGTGATGACAACGGTAATGGAGTATTCTGATGACAAGCACATAGAGCATTATAATGACAAGGTCATGTAGCATTTTGCTGACAAAGGCATGGAGCATTGTGATGACAAGTGTCATGGCGCACTGTGATAACAAGCGTCACGGAGCATTGTGAATACAGGGGTCATGGAGCATTGGGATTACAAGGGCAAAGATCATTGTGATGACAAGGGTCATGGAGCATTGGGATGAAAATGTTCATGGAGTATTGTGATGACAGGGGTCATGGAGCATTGTGATGACAGAGGTCATGGAGAATTTTGATTTCATTGTGCTGACAATAGCCGGAAGCATTATGATGATGGGCATGATGCATTGTGATGAGAGGGTTCATGGAGCATTGAGATGAAAAGGGGAATGGAGCATTGTGATTACAGGGGTCTTGGAGCATTTTGATGACAAGGGCATGGAGCATTGTGTGGCGAATGACATGGAACATTCTGATGACATGTGTCATGGAGCTCTGTGATGACAAGAGCATGGAACATTGTGCTTACAGGTGTCTTGGAGCATTGTGATGACAAGTGTCACGGAGCCTTGTGAAGACAAGGCCGTGGAACATTGTGATGGCAGAGGTAATGGAGCATTGTTATGACCGGGGTAATGGAGCATTGTGATGAGAAGGGAATGGAGCATTGTGATTTCAAGGTTTATGGAGCATTGCGATGACAAATTTGTGGACCGTTGGTATGAAAAGCGTGTCGCACATTGTGATGACAAGGGTCATGGAGCATTTTTCTGACGAAGGCATGGAGCATTGTGATGACAAGTGTCACGGAGCATTGTGATGAAAAGTTCATGGAGCATTGTGTTTACAAAAGTCACAGAGCCTTGTGATGACATGGGTATCGACCATTGTGATGACAAATGTTATGAAGAATTGTGATGACTGGAGTCACGGAGCATTGTGATGACAGGGTTCATGGAGCATTGTGATGAAAAGGGCATGGAGCATTGTGCTGAGAATGGCATACAGCATTGTGATGACATGTGTCATGGAGCACTGTGATGACAATCGTCACGGAGCATTGTGAATACAGGGGTCATGGAGCATTGGGATGACAAGGGCATGGATCATTGGGATGACAAGTGTCATGGAGAATTGGGCTGAAAATGTTCCTGGAGTATTGTGATGACAGGGGTCATGGAAATTTGTGATGACTAGGGAATGGAGCATTGTGATGACAAGAGTCCCGGATCATTGTGTTGTCAGGTGTCATTGAGTGTTGTGATGACAGTGATCATGGAGCATAGTGATGATATTGGTCTTGGAGCATTGTGATGAGAAGGTCATGGGGCATTGGGCTGAAAATATTCTTGGAGTATTGTGATGACAGGGGTCATGGAGCATTGTGATCACTAGGGAATGGAGCATGGTGATAACAATGTCCTGGAGCATTGTGATGAGATGACCATGGAGACTTGTGATGACAAGTCTCATGGAGCATTCTGATGAAAAGGGGCATGGAGCATTGTGATTACATGGGTCTTGGAGCGTTGTGATGACAAGGGCATGGAGCATTGAGTGGAGAAGGCCATGGAACTTTCTGATGATATGTGTCATGGAACTTTGTGATGACAAGGGCATGGAGCTTTGTGATGAAAACGGCATCGAGCATTATGATGACAAGTGTCATGGAGCTTTTGATGACAAGGGCATGGAGCAATGTGATGAGATGGTTCATGGATCATTGTGATGACAATGACATGGAGCATTGTGATGCCAAGGGTCATGGAGCTTTGTGATGACAAAAGTCATGGAGCATTTTGATGACAAGTGTGTTGTGCATTGTGATGAGAAGGGCAGGGAGCATTTTGATGACAGGGTCATGCAGCAATTTGATGAAAAGTGTAATGGAACATTTTGATGACATGGGTTATAGAACATTGTGTTGCCAGGGATCATGGAGCTTTTGGATGAAAAGGGTCATGGAGCATTTTGATGACAGGGGTTATGGAACATTGTGATGTCAGTGGTCAAGGAACATTGTGCTGATAAGGGGATGTAGCATTGTGATGACAGGGGTCATGGAACATTGTGATAACAGGGTTGAGCTAGGATTGTGATGACTAGTGATGGAACATTGTGATATCTCATGTGAGAGAGCATTTGGATGAGAAGTGCATGGAACATTGTGATTACAAGGTTTATGGAGCATAGCGATGACAAGGTTGTGGATCATTGTGATGAAAAGTGCATGGCACATTGTGATGGCAAATGTCATGGAGCATTGTTCTGACAAAGGCATGGAGCATTGTGATGACAAGGGTCACGGAGCATTGTGATGAAAAGTTCATGGAGCATTGTGGTTAAAATGGTCACAGAGCCTTCTGATGACACGGGCATGGACCGTTGTGATGACAAACGTTATGAAGCATAGTGATGACTGGAGTCACGGAGCATTGTGATGACAGGGGTCATGGAGCATTGTGATGACAAGGGCATGGAGCATTGTGATGACAGGGGCATGGAACATTGGTCTGACAAGTTTCATAGATTATTGTGATGACAGTGGACACGGTGCATTGTGATGACTAGGGCATGGAGCATTGTGAAGACAAGGGCATGGAGTATTGGGAAGACAGGTGTCAGGGAGCATTGTGATGACATATGCCATGGTCCATTGCGATGACAATAGCATGGAGCATTGTGATGCCATATGTAATGGAGGATGTGATGACAAATATAATGGAGCATAGTGATGACTAGGGCTTGGAGCATTATGTTGACAAGGGCCATTGAGAATTTTCATGACAATGTCGTGAAGCATTGTGATGACAAGATCCTGGAGCATTGTGATGAGAAAACCATGGAGGCTTGTGATGACAAATCTCAAGGAGCATACTGATGAAAAGGGGCCTGGAGCATTCTGATTACAGGGGACTTGGAACATTGTGATACAAGGGCATGGAACATTGTGATGACAAGGGCATGCAGTATTGTGAAGAGAGGTGTCAGGGAGCATAGTGATGACATATGTAATGGCCAATTGTGATGACAATGGCATGGAGCATTGTGATGTCAAGTGTCATGGAGGATTCTAATGACAAAGGTAATGGAGCATTGTGATGACAAGGGTTTGGAGCATTGTGATGACAAGGTTCAGGGAGCATTGTGCTGACAAGTGCATGGATAATTGTGATGACAAGAGACATGGAGCATTCTGATGACAAGCTTGTGGAGTATTTTGATGACAATTGCATGGAGCATTGTGATGAAAATGGCATGGGGCATTGTGATGAAAAAAGAATGGAGCCTTTTGGTGACAGGGTTCAAGGAGCACTCTGACGACAATGTCAGGGAGCATTGTGATGACAAGTGTTTTGAGAATTGTGATGACAAAGGTCATGGAGCATTGTGATGAAAAGGGCATGGAGTATTGTGATGACAGGCATCATGGAACTTTGTGATGACAACTGTTACGGAATATTGTGATCACAAGGGTTTGGAGCATTGTGATGAGAGAGGTCATGGATCATTTTGATTTCAAGGCACATGGAGCATTGTGATGACAAAGGCATGATGCAATGTGATCCCAAGTTTCATGGAGGATTGTGATGACAATGGTAAAGGAGTATTGTGATGACAAGGGTAAAGAGCATTGTAATGAAAAAGTCATGTAGCATTTTGCTGACAAATGCATGGAGCATTTTGATGACAAGTTGCATGGAGCACTGTGATGACAAGCTTCACGGAGCATTGTGAATACAGGGGTCATGGAGCATTGGGATGACAAGGGCATGGATCATTGTGATGACAAGGGTCATGGAGCATTGGGCTGAAAATGTTCATGGAGTACTGTGATGACAGTGGTTTATGTAGAATTTTGATTTCATTGTGCTGACAATAGCCGGAAGCATTATGATGATTGGCATGATGCATTGTGATGACAGGGTTCATGGAGCATTGAGATGAAGAGGGGCATGGATCACTGTGATTACAGGGGTCTTGGAGCATTGTGATGACAAGGGCATTGAGCATTTTGATGAGAAGTACATGGAACATTCTGATGACGTGTCTTGGAGCTTTGTGATGACAAGGGCATAGAAATTTGTGATGGCAGGGGTCATGGAGTATTGTTATGACAGGGGTAATGCAGCATTGTGATAAGAAGGGCATGGAGCATTGTGATTACAAGGTTCATGGAGCATTGCGATGACAAATTTGTGGACCGTTGGGATGAAAAGTACGTGGCACATTGTGATGAAAAGGGTCATGGAGCATTTTTTTGACAAAGGAATGGAGCATTGTGATGACAAGGGTCACGGAGCATTGTGATGAAAAGTTCATGGAGCATTGTGGTTACAAAGGTAACAGAGCCTTGTGATGACGTGCGTATCGCCCATCGTGATGACAAATGTTATGAAGAATTGTGATGACTGGAGTCATGGAGCATTGTGATGACAGGGGTCATGGAGCATTGTGATGAAAAGGGCATGCAACATTGTGCTGAGAAAGGAATAGAGCATTGTGATGACATGTGTCATGGAGCACTGTGATGACAACCGTCACGGACCATTGAGAATACAGGGGTCATGGAGCATTAGGATGACAAGAGCATGGATCATTGTGATGACAATGGTCATGGAGAAATGGGCTGAAAATGTTCCTGGAGTATTGTGATGACAGGTGTCATGGGGCATTGTGATTACAGGGGTCTTGGAGCATTATGATGACAGAGGTCCCGGATCATTGGGTTGTCAGCTGTCATGGAGTGCTGTGATGACAGTGGTCATGGAGCATTGTGATGATATTGTTCATGGAGCATTGTGATGAGAAGGTCATGGAGCAGTGGGCTGAAAATGTTCATGGAGTATTGTGATGACGGGGGTCATGGAGCATTGTGATGACAACGGAATGGAGCATGATGATGACAAGTTCCTGGAGCATTGTGATGAGATGACCATGGAGACTTGTGATGACAAGTCTCATGGAGCATTCTGATGATAAGGGACATGGAGCATTGTGATTACAGGCGTCTTGGAGCATTGTGATGACAAGGGCAAGGAGCATTGTGAGGAGAAGGCCATGGAACATTCTGATGACATGTGTCATGGAGCTTTGTGATGACAAGGGCATGGAGCATTGTGATTACAGTGGTTTTGGAGCATTGTGATGACAAGGGTCATGCAGCCTTGTGATGACAAGGCCGTGGAACATTGTGATGGCAGGGGTCATGAAGCATTGTTATGACAGAGATAATGGAGCATTGTGATGAGAAGGGCATTGAGCATTGGTCTGAAAAGTTTCATGGATTATTGTGATGAGAGTGGGCATGGAACATTGTGATGATAAGGGCCCAGAACACTGTGATACATGGGTCATGGAGGATTGTAATGACAAAGGCATGGAGCATTGTGATGGGATGGGCATCGAGCATTGTGATGACAAGTGTCATGGTGCTTTGTGATGACAAGGGCATGGAGCCATGAGATGAGAGGGTTCATGGAGCATTGTGATGACAATGACATGGAGCATTGTGATGCCAAGGGCCATGGAGCTTTGTGATGACAATTGTCATGGAGCATTTTGATGACAAGTGTGTGGTGCATTGTGATGAGAAGGGCAGGGAGCATTTTGATGACAGGGTCATGCAGCAATTTGATGAAAAGTGTAATGGAACATTTTGATGACAGGGGTTATAGAACATTGTGATGCCAGGGGTCATGGATCTTTGGGATGAAAAGGGTCATGGAGCATTTTGATGACAGGGGTTATGGAACTTTGTGATGTCAGGTGTCATGGAACATTGTGTTGATAAGGAGATGTAGAACTGTGATGACAGGGGTCTTGGAACACTGTGATTACAGGGGTGAGGGAGGATTGTGATGACTAGTGGTGGAACATTGTGATATCACATGTGAGAGAGCATTTGGATGAGAAGTTCATGGAGCATTGTGATTACAAGGTTTATGGAGCATAGCGATGACAAGGTTGTGGATCATTGTGATGAAAAGTGCATGGCACATTGTGATGACAAAGGTCATGGAGCATTGTTCTGACAAAGGCATGGAGCATTTTGATGACAAGGGTCACGGAGCATTGTGATGAAATGTTCATGGAGCATTGTGGTTAAAATGGTCACAGAGCCTTTTGATGATGCGGGCATGGACCGTTGTGATGACAAAAGTTATGAAGCATTGTGATGACTGGAGTCAGGGGGCATTGTGATGACAGGGGTCATGGAGCATTGTGATGACAAGGGCATGGAGCACTGTGATGACAGGGGCATGGAGCATTGGTCTGACAAGTTTCATAGATGATTGTGATGACAGTGGACATGGTGCATTGTGATGACAAGGGCATGGAGCATTGTGATGACAAGGGCATGGTGTATTGTGAAGATAGGTGTCAGGGAGCATTTTGATGACCTATGTCATGGTCCATTGCGATGACAATAGCATCGAGCATTGTGATGCCAAATGTAATGGAGGATTGTAATGACAAACATAATGTAGCATTGTGATGACTACGGCTTGGAGCATTATGATGACAAGGGCCAATAAGAATTTTCATGACAATGTCATGAAGCATTGTGATGACAAGGTCCTCGAGTATTGTGATGAGAAAACCATGGAGCCTTGTGATGACAAGTCTCATGGAGCATAATGATGAAAAGGGGCATGAAGCATTCTGATTACAGGGTTCTTGGAACATTGTGATAACAAGGGCATGGAGCATTGTGATGACAAGGTCATGGAGCATTGGTCTAATAAGTTTCATGGATTATTGTGATGACAGTTGGAATGGCACATTGTGATGACAAGGGCATCGAGCATTGTGATGACCAGGTCATGCATTATTGTGAAAAGAGTTGTCACGGAGCATTGTGATGACATATGTATTGGCCCATTGTGATGACAATTGCATGGAGCATTGTGATGACAAGTGTCATGGAGGATTCTAATGACAAAGGTAATGGAGCATTGTGATCACAATGGCTTGGAGCATAGTGATGACAAGGTTCAGGGAGCATTGTGCTGACAAGTGCATGGATAATTGTGATGACAAGGGTCATGGAGCATTCTGATGAAAAGCTTGTGGAGTATTTTGATGACAATTGCATGGAGCATTGTGATGAAAAAGGCATGGAGCTTTGTGATGAAAAATGCATGCAGCCTTTTCGTGACAGGTTTCAAGGAGCATTCTGACGACAAGTGTCATGGAGCATTGTGATGACAAGTGTATTGAGAATTGTGATGACAAAGGTCATGGAGCATTGTGATGAAAAGGGCATGGAGTATTGTGATGACAGGCATCATGGAGCATTGTGATGAAAAGCGTTATTGAACATTGTGATCACAAGTGTTTGGAGCATTGCGATGACAGAGGTCATGGATCATTTTGAGTTCAAGGAGCATGTAGCATTGTGATGACAAGGGCATGAAGCAATGTGATCCCAAGGTTCATGGAGGATAGTGATGACAATGGTAATGGAGTATTGTGATGACAAGTGCATAGAGTATTGTAATTAGAAGGTCATGTAGCATTTTGATGACAAAGGCATGGAGCATTGTGATGACAGGTGTCATGGAGCACTGTGATGACAAGCGTCACGGAGCATTGTGAATACAGGGGTCATGTAGCATTGGGATGACAAGGGCATGGCTCATTGTGATGACAAGCGTTATGGAGTATTGGGCTGAAAATATTCATGGAGTATTGTGATGACAGTGGTCATGGAGCATTGTGATGACTAGGGAATGGAACATTGTGATGACAAGAGTCCCAGATCATTGTGTTGTCAGGTGTCATGGAGTGTTGTGATGACAGTGGTCGTGGAGCATTGTGATGATATTGGTCTTGGAGCATTGTGATGAGAAGATCACGGAGCATTGGGCTGAAAATATTCAGGGAGTATTGTGATGACAGTGGTCATGGAGCATTGTGATGACAAGGGCATGGAGCATTGGTCTGACAAGTTTCATAGATTATTGTGATGACAGTGGTCATGGTGCATTTTGATGACTAGGGCATGGAGCATTGTGAAGACAAGGGCATGGAGTATTGTGAAGACAGGTGTCAGGGAGCATTGTGATGACCTATGTCATTGTCCATTGCGATGACAATAGCATGGAGCATTGTGATGCTAAATGTAATGGAGGATGTGATGACAAATATAATGGAGCATTGTGATGACTAGGGCTTGGAGCATTATGTTGACAAGGGCCACTGAGAATTTTCATGACAGTGTCATGAAGCATTGTGATGACAAGGTCCTGGAGCATTGTGATGAGAAATCCATGGAGGCTTGTGATGACAAATCTCAAGGAGCATACTGATGAAATGGGGCCTGGAGAATTCTGATTACAGGGAACTTGGAACATTGTGATACAAGGGCATGGAGCATTGTGATGACAAGGGCATGCAGTATTGTGAAGAGAGGTGTCAGGGAGCATTGTGATGACATATGTAATGGCCCATTGTGATGACAATGGCATGGAGCATTGTGATGCCAAGTGTCATGGAGGATTCTAATGACAATGGTAATGGAGCATTGTGATGACAAGGGTTTGGATCATTGTGATAACAAGGTTCAGGGAGCATTGTGCTGACAAGTGCATGGATAATTGTGATGACAAGAGACATGGAGCATTCTGATGACAAGCTTGTGGAGTATTTTGATGACAATTGCATGGAGCATTGTGATGAAAATGGCATGGGGCATTGTGATGAAAATGGAATGGAGCCTTTTGGTGACAGGGTTCAAGGAGCACTCTGACGACAATGTCAGGGAGCATTGTGATGACAAGTGTATTGAGAATTGTGATGACAAATGTCATGGAGCATTGTGATGAAAAGGGCATGGAGTACTGTGATGACAGGCATCATGGAGCTTTGTGATGACAAGTGTTACGGAACATTGTGATCACAAGGGTTTGGAGCATTGTGATGACAGAAGTCATGGATCATTTTGATTTCAAGGAGCAGGGAGCATTGTGATGACAAGGGCATGAAGAAATGTGATCCCAAGGTTCATGGAGGATTGTGATGACAATGGTAAAGGAGTATTGTGATGACAAGCGCAAAGAGCATTGTAATGACAAGGTCATGTAGCATTTTGCTGACTAATGCATGGAGCATTGTGATGAAAATGGCATGGGGCATTGTGAGGAAACAGAATGGAGCCTTTTGGTGACAGGGTTCAAGGAGCACACTGATGACAATGTCAGGGAGCATTGTGATGACAAGTGTATTGAGAATTGTGATGACAAATGTCATGGAGCATTGTGATGAAAAGGGCATGGAGTATTGTGATGACAGGCATCATGGAGCTTTGTGATGACAACTGTTACGGAACATTGTGATCACAAGGGTTTGGAGCATTGTGATGAGAGAGGTCACGGATCATTTTGATTTCAAGGAGCAGGGAGCATTGTGATGACAAAGGCATGAAGCAATGTGATCCCAGTTTTCATGGAGGATTGTGTTGACAATGGTAAAGGAGTATTGTGATGACAAGCGCAAAGAGCATTGTAATGACCAGGTCATGTAGCGTTTTGCTGACAAATGCATGGAGTATTGTGATGACAAGTTGCATGGAGCACTGTGATGACAAGCGTCACGGAGCATTGTGAATACAGGGGTCATGGAGCATTGGGATGACAAGGGCATGGATCATTGTGATGACGAGGGTCATGGAGCATTGGGCTGAAAATGTTCATGGAGTACAGTGATTACAGGGGTCATGTAGAATTTTGATTTCATTGTGCTGACAATAGCCGGAAGCATTATGATGATTGGCATGATGCATTGTGATGACAGGGTTCATGGAGCATTGAGATGAAGAGGGGCATGGATCACTGTGATTACAGGGGTCTTGGAGCATTGTGATGACAAGGGCATTGAGCATTTTGATGAGAAGTACATGGAACATTCTGATGACGTGTCATGGAGCTTTGTGATGACAAGGGCATAGAAATTTGTGATGGCAGGGGTCATGGAGTATTGTTATGACAGGGGTAATGCAGCATTGTGATGAGAAGGGCATGGAGCATTGTGATTACAAGGTTCATGGAGCATTGCAATGACAAATTTGTGGACCGTTGGGATGAAAAGTACGTGGCACATTGTGATGAAAAGGGTCATGGAGCATTTTTTTGACAAAGGCATGGAGCATTGTGATGACAAGGGTCACAGAGCATTGTGATGAAAAGTTCATGGAGCATTGTGGTTACAAAGGTAACAGAGCCTTGTGATGACGTGGGTATCGCCCATCATGATGACAAATGTTATGAAGAATTGTGATGACTGGAGTCATGGAGCATTGTGATGACAGGGGTCATGGAGCATTGTGATGAAAAGCGCATGGAACATTGTGCTGAGAAAGGCATAGAGCATTGTGATGACATGTGTCATGGAGCACTGTGATGACAAGCGTCACGGACCATTGAGAATACAGGGGTCATGGAGCATTAGGATGACAAGGGCATGGATCATTGTGATGACAATGGTCATGGAGAAATGGGCTGAAAATGTTCCTGGAGTATTGTGATTACTGGTGTCATGGGGCATTGTAATTACAGGGGTCTTGGAGCATTATGATGACAGAGGTCCCGGATCATTGGGTTGTCAGCTGTCATGGAGTGTTGTGATGACAGTGGTCATGGAGCATTGTGATGATATTGTTCATGGCACATTGTGATGAGAAGGTCATGGAGCAGTGGGCTGAAAATATTCATGCAGTATTGTGATGACAGGGGTCATGGAGCATTGTGATGACAACGGAATGGAGCATGGTGATGACAAGTTCCTGGAGCATTGTGATGAGATGACCATGGAGACTTGTGATGACAAGTCTCATGGAGCATTCTGATGATAAGGGGCATGGAGCATTGTGATTACAGGGGTCTTGGAACATTGTGATGACAAGGGCATGGAGCATTGTGAGGAGAAGGCCATGGAACATTCTGATGACATAAGTCATGGAGCTTTGTGATGACAAGGGCATGGAGCATTGTGATTACAGGGGTTTTGGAGCATTGTGATGACAAGGGTCATGGAGCCTTGTGATGACAAGGCCGTGGAACATTGTGACAGCATTGGTCATGAAGCATTGTTATGACAGAGATAATGGAGCATTGTGATGAGAAGGGCATTGAGCATTGGTCTGAAATGTTTCATGGATTATTGTGATGAGAGTGGGCATGGAGCATTGTGATGACAAGGTCATGTAGCATTTTGCTGACAAAGGCATGCAGCATTGTGATGACATGTGTCATGGAACACTGTGATGACAAGCGTCCCGGAGCCTTGTGAATAGAGGGGTCATGGAGCATTGGGATGACAAGGGCATGGATCATTGTGATGAGAAGCGTCATAGAGCACTGGGCTGAAAATGTTCATGGAGTGTTGTGATAACAGGGGTCATGGAGCATTGTGATGACAAGGGAATGGAGCATGGTGATGACAAGGTCCTGTAGCATTGTGATGTGAAGACCATGGAGCCTTGTGATGATAAGTCTCATGGAGCATTCTGATGAAAAGGGGCATGGAGCATTGTGATTACAGGGGTCTTCGCGCTTTGTGATGACTAGGGCAAGGAGCATTTTCATGAGAAACCCATGGAGCATTCTGATGACATCCATCATGGAGTTTCTTGATGACACGGGCATGGAGCATTGTGATTACAGGGGTCTTGGAACATTGTGAACACAAGGTCATGGAGCATTGTGAGGAGAAGACCAAGGAGAATTCTGATGGCATGCATCATTCAGCTTTTTGATGACAAGGGCATGGAGCATTGAGATTACATGGGTCTTGGAGCATTGTGATGAAAAGGACATGGATCATTGTGATGAAAAAGGAATGGAGCCTTGTCATGACAGGATTCAAGGAACATACAGACAAGTGTCAGGGAGCATTTTGATGACAAGTGTATTGAGCATCGTGATGACAAAGGTCATGGAGCATTGTGATGAGAAGACCATAGATAACTGTGATGACGAGCGTCATGGGGCATTGTGATGACAAGTGATATGGAATATTGTGATCAAAAGGGTTTGGAGCATTGTTATGACAGAGGTCATGGAGCATTTTGATTTCATTGTGATGACAATAGCATGAAGCATTATGATGATGGTCATGGTGCATTGTGATGACAGGGTTCATGAAATATTGAGATGAAAATGGGCATGGATCATTGTGGTTACAGGGTTCTTGGAGCATTGTGATGAGAAGGGTCATGGAGCCTTGTGATGACAAGGCCATGGAACATCGTGATGGCAGGGGTCATGGATCATGGTTATGACAGGTATAATGGAGCATTGTGATGGCACGGCAAGGAGCATTGTGATGAGAAGGCCATGGAGCATTCTGATGATATGTGTCATGGAGGTTTGTGATGACAAGGAAATGAAGCAATGTGATGAGAACCTTAATGGAGCATTGTGATGACAATGACATGGAGCATTGTGATGACAAGGGTTATGGATCTTTGTGATGACAAAGGTCATGGAGCATTTTGATGACAAGGGCGTTGTGCACTGTGATGAGAAGGGTAGGGAGCATTGTGATGACAGGGTCATGGAGCAATTTGATGAAAAGTGTCAAGGAACATTTTGATGACAGTGGTTATGGAACATTGTGATGCCAGGGGTCATCGAACATTGTGATGATAAGTGCATGTAGCATTGTGATGACAGGAATCATGGCAAATTTTGATGACAGGGTTGAGGGAATATTGTGACGAATACTGATGTAACATTGTGACATCAGTGGTGAGAGAGCATTTTGGTGAGAAGTCCATGGAGCATTGTGATGAAAAGGTTCATGGAGCATTGTGATGTCAAGATTGGGGAGCACTGTGATGACAAGCGCATGGTGCATTGGGATGACATGTGTCATGGAGCATTGTGCTGAGAAGCGCATGGAGCATTGTGATGACAAGGGTCATGGAGCATTGTGCTGAGAAAGGCATAGAGCATTGTGATGACAAAGGTCAAAGAGCATTGTGATGAAAAGTTCATGGAGCATTGTGGTTAAAAAGGTCACAGAGACTGTTGATGACGAGGTCATGGACCATTGTGATGACAAAGGTCATGAAGCATTGTGTTAACTGGAGTCACGGAGCATTGTGATGACAGGGGTCATGGAGCATTGTGATAACAAGGGCATGGAGTATTGTGATGACAAGGGCATGGAATATTGGTCTAATAAGTTTCATGGATTATTGCGATGACAGTTGGAATGGCACATTGTGATGACAACGGCATGGAGCATTGTGATGACCAGGTCATGCAGTATTGGGAAGACAGGTGTCAGGGAGCATTGTGATGACATATGTAATGGCCCATTGTGATGACAATGGCATGGAGCATTGTGATGCCAAGTGTCATGGAGGATTCTGATGACAAAGGTAATGGAGCATTGTGATGACAATGGCTTGGAACATTGTGATGACAAGGGTCAGGGAGCATTGTGCTGACAAGTGCATGGAGAATTGTGATGACAAGGGTCATGGAGCATTCTGATGACAAGCTTGTGGAGTATTTTGATGGCAATGGCATGGAGCATTGTGATGAAAACGGCATGGGGCATACTGATGAAAAAGGCATGGAGCCTTTTCGTGACAGGGTTCAAGGAGCATTCTGATGACAAGTGTCAGGGAGCATTGTGATGACAAGTGTATTGAGAATTGTGATGACAAAGGTAATGGAGCATTGTGATGAAAAGGGCATGGAGTATTGTGATGACAGGCATAATGGAGCGTTGTGATGACAAGTGTTATGGAGCATTGTGATCACAAGGGTTTGGAGCATTGTGATGACAGAGGTCATGGATCATTTTGATTTCAAGGAGCATGGAGCATTGTGATGACAAGGGCATGAAGCAATGTGATCCCAAGTTTCATGGAGGATTGTGATGACAACGGTATTGGAGTATTGTGATGACAAGCACATAGAGCATTATAATGACAAGGTCATGTAGCATTTTGCTGACAAAGTCATGGAGCATTGTGATGACAAGTGTCATGGCACACTGTGATAACAAGCGTCACGGAGCATTGTGAATACACGGGTCATGTAGCATTGGGATGACAAGGGCAAATATCATTGTGATGACAAGGGTCATGGAGCATTGGGCTGAAAATGTTCATGGAGTATTATGATGACAGGGCTCATGGAGCATTGTGATGACAGAGGTCATGGAGAATTTTGATTTCATTGTGCTGACAATAGCCGGAAGCATTATGATGATTGGCATGATGCATTGTGATGAGAGGGTTCATGGAGCATTGAGATGAAAAGGGGCATGGAGCATTGTGATTACAGGGGTCTTGGAGCATTTTGATGACAAGGGCATGGAGCATTGTGTGGAGAAGGACATGGAACATTCTGATGACATGTGTCATGGAGCTTTGTGATGACAAGGGCATGGAGCATTGTGCTTACAGGTGTCTTGGAGCATTGTGATGACAAGTGTCATGGAGCCTTGTGAAGACAAGGCCGTGGAACATTGTGATGGCAGTGGTAATGGATCATTGCTATGACCGGGGTAATGGAGCATTGTGATGAGAAGGGAATGGAGCATTGTGATTTCAATGTTTATGGAGCATGCGATGACAAATTTGTGTACCGTTGGTATGAAAAGCGTGTCGCACATTGTGATGATAAGTGTCATGGAGCATTTTTCTGACAAATTCATGGAGCATTGTGATGACAAGTGTCACGGAGCATTGTGATGAAAAGTTCATGGAGCATTGTGTTTACAAAAGTCACAGAGCCTTATGATGACATGGGTATCGACCATTGTGATGACAAATGTTATGAAGAATTGTGATGACTGGAGTCACGGAGCATTGTGATGACAGGGGTCATGGAGCATTGTGATGAAAAGGGCATGGAGCATTGTGCTGAGAATGGCATACAGCATTGTGATGACATCTGTCATGGAGCACTGTGATGACAATCGTCACGGAGAATTGTGAATACAGGGGTCATGGAGCATTAGGATGACAAGGGCATGGATCATTGTGATGACAAGGGTCATGGAGAATTGTGCTGAAAATATTCCTGGAGTATTGTGATGACAGGGGTCATGGAGCATTGTGATGACTAGGGAATGGAGCATTGTGATGACAAGAGTCCCGGATCAATGTGTTGTCAGGTGTCATTGAGTGTTGTGATGACAGTGATCATGGAGCATAGTGATGATATTGGTCTTGGAGCTTTGAGATGAGAAGGTCTTGGGGCATTGGGCTGAAAATGTTCATGGAGTATTGTGATGACAGGGGTCATGGAGCATTGTGATCACTAGGGAATGGAGCATGGTGATAACAAGGTCCTGGAGCATTGTGATGAGATGACCATGGAGACTTGTGATGACAAGTCTCATGGAGCATTCTGATGAAAAGGGGCATGGATCATTGTGATTACATGGGTCTTGGAGCGTTGTGACGACAAGGGCGTCGAGCATTGAGTGGAGAAGGCCATGGAACATTCTGATGACATGTGTCATGGAGCTTTGTGATGACAAGGGCATGGAGTTTTGTGATAACAGGGTTCTTGGAGCATTGTGATGACAGAGGTAATGGAGCATTGTGATGAGAAGGGCATGGAGCATTGTGATGACCAGGTCATGCAGTATTGTTAAAAGTGGTGTCAAGGAGCATAGTGATGACATATGTATTGGCCCATTGTGATGACAATGGCATGGAGCATTGTAATGCAAATTGTCATGGATGATTCTGATGACAAAGGTAATGGAGCATTTTGATGACAATGGCTTGGAGCATAGTGATGACAATGTTCAGGGAGCATTGTGCTGACAAGTGCATGGAGAATTGTGATGGCAAGAGTCATGGAGCATTCTGATGACAAGCTTGTGGAGTATTTTGATGACAATGACATTGATCATTGTCATGAAAACGGCATGGGGCTTTGTGATGAAAAACGCATGCAGCCTTTTCGTGACAGGGTTCAAGGAGCATTCTGATGACAAGTGTCATGGAGCATTGTGATGACAAGTGTATTGAGAATTGTGATGACAAAGGTCATGGAGCATTGTGATGAAAAGGGCATGGAGTATTGTGATGACAGGCATCATGGAGCGTTGTGATGACAAGTGTTATGGAACATTGTGATCACAAGGGTTTGGAGCATTGTGATGACAGAGGTCATGGATCATTTTGATTTCAAGGAGCATGGAGCATTGTGATGACAAGGGCATGAAGCAATGTGATCCCAAGTTTCATGGAGGATTGTGATGACAACGGTAATGGAGTATTCTGATGACAAGCACATAGAGCATTATAATGACAAGGTCATGTAGCATTTTGCTGACAAAGGCATGGAGCATTGTGATGACAAGTGTCATGGCGCACTGTGATAACAAGCGTCACGGAGCATTGTGAATACAGGGGTCATGGAGCATTGGGATTACAAGGGCAAAGATCATTGTGATGACAAGGGTCATGGAGCATTGGGATGAAAATGTTCATGGAGTATTGTGATGACAGGGGTCATGGAGCATTGTGATGACAGAGGTCATGGAGAATTTTGATTTCATTGTGCTGACAATAGCCGGAAGCATTATGATGATGGGCATGATGCATTGTGATGAGAGGGTTCATGGAGCATTGAGATGAAAAGGGGAATGGAGCATTGTGATTACAGGGGTCTTGGAGCATTTTGATGACAAGGGCATGGAGCATTGTGTGGCGAATGACATGGAACATTCTGATGACATGTGTCATGGAGCTCTGTGATGACAAGAGCATGGAACATTGTGCTTACAGGTGTCTTGGAGCATTGTGATGACAAGTGTCACGGAGCCTTGTGAAGACAAGGCCGTGGAACATTGTGATGGCAGAGGTAATGGAGCATTGTTATGACCGGGGTAATGGAGCATTGTGATGAGAAGGGAATGGAGCATTGTGATTTCAAGGTTTATGGAGCATTGCGATGACAAATTTGTGGACCGTTGGTATGAAAAGCGTGTCACACATTGTGATGACAAGTGTCATGGAGCATTTTTCTGACAAAGGCATGGAGCATTGTGATGACAAGTGTCACGGAGCATTGTGATGAAAAGTTCATGGAGCATTGTGTTTACAAAAGTCACAGAGCCTTGTGATGACATGGGTATCGACCATTGTGATGACAAATGTTATGAAGAATTGTGATGACTGGAGTCACGTATCATAGTGATGACAGGGTCATGGAGCATTGTGATGAAAAGGGCATGGAGCATTGAGCTGAGAATGGCATACAGCATTGTGATGACATGTGTCATGGAGCACTGTGATGACAATCGTCACGGAGCATTGTGCATACAGGGGTCATGGAGCATTAGGATGACAAGGGCATGGATCATTGTGATGACAAGGGTCATGGAGTATTGTGCTGAAAATGTTCCTGTAGTATTGTGATGACAGGGGTCATGGAGCATTGTGATGACTAGGGAATGGAGCATGGTGATGACAAGAGTCCCAGATCATTGTGTTGTCACGTGTCATTGAGTGTTGTGATGACAGAGATCATGGAGCATAGTGATGATATTGGTCTTGGAGCATTGTGATGAGAAGGTCATGGGGCATTGGGCTGAAAATGTTCAAGGAGTATTGTGATGACAGGGGTCATGGAGCATTGTGATCACTAGGGAATGGAGCATGGTGATAACAAGGTCCAGGAGCATTGTGATGAGATGACCATGGAGACTTGTGATGACAAGTCTCATGGAGCATTCTGATGAAAAGGGGCATGGAGCATTGTGATTACATGGGTCTTGGAGCGTTTTGATGACAAGGGCATGGAGCATTGTGTGGAGAAGGCCATGGAACATTCTGATGACATGCGTCATGGAGCTTTTTATGACAAGGGCATGGAGCAATGTGATGAGATGGTTAATGGATCATTGTGATGACAATGACATGGAGCATTGTGATGCCAATGGCCATGGAGCTTTGTGATGACAAACGTCATGGAGCATTTTGATGACAAGTGTGTTGTGCATTGTGATGAGAAGGGCAGGGAGCATTTTGATGACAGGGTCATGCAGCAATTTGATGAAAATTGTAATGGAACATTTTGATGTCATGGGTTATAGAACATTGTTTTACCAGGGATCATGGAGCTTTGGGATGAAAAGGGTCATGGAACATTTTGATGACAGGGGTTATGGAACATTGTGATGTCAGGGGTCATGGAACATTGTGATGATAAGGGGATGTAGCATTGTGATGACAGGGGTCATGGAACATTGTGATAACAGGGTTGAGCGAGGATTGTGATGACTAGTGATGGAACATTGTGATATCTCATGTGAGAGAGCATTTGGATGAGAAGTGCATGGAGCATTGTGATTACAAGGTTTATGGAGCATAGCGATGACAAGGTTGTGGATCATTGTGATGAAAAGTGCATGGCACATTGTGATGACAAAGGTCATGGAGCATTGTTCTGACAAAGGCATGGAGCATTGTGATGACAAGGGTCACGGAGCATTGTGATGAAAAGTTCATGGAGCATTGTGGTTAAAATGGTCACAGAGCCTTGTGATGACGCGGGCATGGACCGTTGTGATGACAATCGTTATGAAGCATAGTGATGACTGTAGTCACGGAGCATTGTGATGACAGGGGTCATGGAGCATTGTGATGACAAGGGCATGGAGCATTGTGATGACAGGTGCATGGAGCATTGGTCTGACAAGTTTCATAGATTATTGTGATGACAGTGGACATGGTGCATTGTGATGACTAGGGCATGGAGCATTGTGAAGACAAGGGCATGGAGTATTGTGAAGACAGGTGTCAGGGAGCATTGTGATGACCTATGCCATGGTCCATTGCGATGACAATAGCATGGAGCATTGTGATGCCAAATGTAATGGAGGATGTGATGACAAATATAATGGAGCATAGTGATGACTAGGGCTTGGAGCATTATGTTGACAAGGGCCATTGAGAATTTTCATGACACTGTCGTGAAGCATTGTGATGACAAGGTCCTGGAGCATTGTGATGAGAAAACCATGGATGCTTGTGGTGACAAATCTCAAGGAGCATACTGATGAAAAGGGGCCTGGAGCATTCTGATTACAGGGAACTTGGAACATTGTGATACAAGGGCATGGAGCATTGTGATGACAAGGACATGCAGTATTGTGAAGAGATGTGTCAGGGAGCATTGTGATGACATATGTAATGGCCCATTGTGATGACAATGGCATGGAGCATTGTGATGCCAAGTGTCATGGAGGATTCTGATGACAAAGGTAATGGAGCATTGTGATGACAATGGCTTGGAACATTGTGATGACAAGGGTCAGGGAGCATTGTGCTGACAAGTGCATGGGGAATTGTGATGACAAGGGTCATGGAGCATTCTGATGACAAGCTTGTGGAGTATTTTGATGACAATTGCATGGAGCATTGTGATGAAAATTGCATGGGACATTGTGATGAAAAAGAATGGAGCCTTTTGGTGACAGGGTTGAAGGAGCAGTCTGACGACAATGTCAGGGAGCATTGTGATGACAAGTGTATTGAGAATTGTGATGACAAAGGTCATGGAGCATTGTGATGAAAAGGGCATGGAGTATTGTGATGACAGGCATCATGGAGCGTTGTGATGACAAGTGTTACGGAACATTGTGATCACAAGTGTTTGGAGCATTGTGATGACAGAGGTCATGGGTCATTTTAATTTCAAGGAGCAGGGAGCATTGTGATGACAAAGGCATGAAGCAATGTGATCCCAAGTTTCATGGAGGATTGTGATGACAATGGTAAAGGAGTATTATGATGACAAGCTCAAAGAGCATTGTAATGACAAGGTCATATAGCATTTTGCTGACAAATGCTTGGAGCATTGTGATGACAAGTTGCATGGAGCACTGTGTTGATAAGCGTCACGGAGCATTGTGAATACAGGGGTCATGGAGCATTGGGATGACAAGGGCATGGATCATTGTGATGACAAGGGTCATGGAGCATTGGGCTGAAAATGTTCATGGAGTACTGTGATGACAGGGGTCATGTAGAATTTTGATTTCATTGTGCTGACAATAGCCGGAAGCATTATTATGATTCGCATGATGCATTGTGATGAAAGGGTTCATGGAGCATTGAGATGAAGAGGGGCATGGATCATTGTGATTACAGGGGTCTTGGAGCATTGTGATGACAAGGTCATTGAGCATTTTGATGAGAAGTACATGGAACATTCTGATGACGTGTCATGGAGCTTTGTGATGACAAGGGCATAGGAATTTGTGATGGCAGGGGTCATGGAGTATTGTTATGACAGGGGTAATGCAGCATTGTGATGAGAAGGGTATGGAGCATTGTGATTACAAAGTTCATGGAGCATTGCGATAACAAATTTGTGGACCGTTGGGATGAAAATTACGTGGCACATTGTGATGCCAACGGTCATGGAGCATTTTTTTGACAAAGGCATGGAGCATTGTGATGACAAGGGTCACAGAGCGTTGTGATGAAAAGTTCATGGAGCATTGTGGTTACAAAGGTAAGAGAGCCTTGTGATGACGTGGGTATCGCCCATCGTGATGACAAATGTTATGAAGAATTGTGATGACTGGAGTCATGGAGCATTGTGATGACAGGGGTCATGGAGCATTTTGATGAAAAGGGCCAGGAACATTGTGCTGAGAAAGATATAGAGCATTGTGATGACATAAGTCATGGAGCTTTGAGATGACAAGGGCATGGAGCATTGTGATTACAGGGGTTTTGTAGCATTGTGATGACAAGGGTCATGGACCCTTGTGATGACAAGGCCGTGGAACATTGTGATGGCAGGGGTCATGAAGCATTGTTATGACAGAGATAATGGAGCATTGTGATGAGAAGGGCATTGAGCATTGGTCTGAAATGTTTCATGGATTATTGTGATGAGAGTGGGCATGGAGCATTGTGATGACAAGGGCCCGGTACACTGTGATACATGGGTCATGGAGGATTGTAATGACAAAGGCATGGAGCATTGTGATGGGATGGGCATCGAGCATTGTGATGACAAGTGTCATGGTGCTTTGTGATGTCAAGGGCATGGAGCCATGTGATGAGAGGGTTCATGGAGCATTGTAATGACAATGACATGGAGCAATGTGATGCCAAGGGCCATGGAGCTTTGTGATGACAATGGTCATGGAGCATTTTGATGACAAGTGTGTGGTGCATTGTGATGAGAAGGGCAGGGAGCATTTTGATGACAGGGTCATGCAGCAACTTGATGAAAAGTGTAATGGAACATTTTGATGACAGGGGTTATAGAACATTGTGATGCCAGGGTTCATGGATCTTTGGGATGAAAAGGGTCATGGAGCATTTTGATGACAGGGGTTATGGAACATTGTGATGTCAGGGGTCATGGAACATTGTGCAGATAAGGGGATGTAGCATTGTGATGACAGGGGTCATGGAACATTGTGATAACAGGGGTGAGGGTGGATTGTGATGACTAGTGGTGGAACATTGTGATATCTCATGTGAGAGAGCATTTGGATGAGAAGTTCATGGAGCATTGTGATTACAAGGTTTATGGAGCATAGCGATGACAAGGTTGTGGATCATTGTGATGCAAAGTGCATGGCACATTGTGATGACAAAGGTCATGGAGCATTGTTCTGACAAAGGCATGGAGCATTTTGATGACAAGGGTCATGGAGCTTTGTGATGAAATGTTCATGGAGCATTGTGGTTAAAATGGTCACAGAGCCTTTTGATGACGCGGGCATGGACCGTCGTGATGACAAAAGTTATGAAGCATTGTGATGCCTGGAGTCACGGGGCATTGTGATGACAGGGGTCATGGAGCATTGTGATTACAAGGGCATGGATCACTGTGATGACAGGGGCATGGAGCATTGGTCTGACAATTTTCATAGATGATTGTGATGACAGTGGACATGGTGCATTGTGATGACAAGGGCATGGAGCTTTGTGATGACAAGGGCATGGTGTATTGTGAAGATAGGTGTCAGGGAGCATTGTGATGACATATGCCATGGTCCATTGCGATGACAATAGCATGGAGCATTGTGATGCCAAATGTAATGGAGGATTGTAATGACAAATATAATGGAGCATTGTGATGACTACGGCTTGGAGCATTATGATGACAAGGGCCAATGAGAATTTTCATGACAATGTCGTGAAGCATTGTGATGACAAGGTCCTGGAGCATTGTGATGAGAAATCCATGGAGCCTTGTGATGACAAGTCTCATGGAGCATACTGATGAAAAGGGGCATGAAGCATTCTGATTACAGGGTTCTTGGAACATTGTGATAACAAGGGCATGGAGCATTGTGATGACAAGGTCATGGAGCATTGGTCTAATAAGTTTCATGCATTATTGTGATGACAGTTGGAATGGCGCATTGTGAAGACAAGGGCATGGAGCATTGTGATGACCAGGTCATGCATTATTGTGAAAATAGTTGTCACGGAGGATTGTGATGACATATGTATTGGCCCTTTGTGATGACAATGGCATCGAGCATTGTGATGACAAATGTCATGGAGGATTCTGATGACAAAGGTAATGGAGCATAGTGATCACAATGGCTTGGAGCATAGTGATGACAAGGTTCAGGGAGCATTGTGCTGAAAAGTGCATGGAGAATTGTGATGACAAGGGTCATGGAGCATTCTGATGACAAGCTTGTGTAGTATTTTGATGACAATGGCATGGAGCATTGTGATGAAAACGGCATGGGGCTTTGTGATGAAAAATGCATGGAGCCTTTCCGTGACAGGGTTCAAGGAGCATTCTGACGACAAGTGTCATGGAGCATTTTGATGACAAGTGTATTGAGAATTGTGATGACAAAGGTCATGGAGCATTGTGATGAAAAGGGCATGGAGTATTGTGATGACAGGCATCATGGAGCATTGTGATGACAAGCGTTATGGAACATTGTGATCACAAGTTTTTGGAGCATTGCGATGACAGAGGTCATGGATCATTTTGATTTCAAGGAGCAAGGAGCATTGTGATGACAAGGGCATGAAGCAATGTGATCCCAAGGTTCATGGAGGATAGTGATGACAATGGTAATGGAGTATTGTGATGACAAGTGCATAGTGTATTGTAATGAGAAGGTCATGTAGCATTTTGATGACAAAGGCATGGAGCATTGTGATGACAGGTGTCATGGAGCACTGTGATGACAAGCGTCACGGAGCCTTGTGAATACAGGGGTCATGTACCATTGGGATGACAAGGGCATGGATCATTGTGATGACAAGCTTTATGGAGTATTGGGCTGAAAATATTCATGGAGTATTGTGATGACAGTGGTCATGGAGCATTGTGATGACTAGGGAATGGAGCATTGTGATGACAAGGGTCCCAGATCATTGTGTTGTCAGGTGTCATGGAGTGTTGTGATGACAGTGGTCATGTAGCATTGTGATGATATTGGTCTTGGAGCATTGTGATGAGAAGGTCACGGAGCATTGGGCTGAAAATATTCATGGAGTATTGTGATGACAGGGGTCATGGAGCATTGTGATGACAAGGGCATGGAGCATTGTGATGACAGGGGCATGGAGCATTGGTCTGACAAGTTTCATAGATTATTGTGATGACAGTGGACATGGTGCATTGTGATGACTAGGTCATGGAGCATTGTGAAGACAAGGGCATGGAGTATTGTGAAGACAGGTGTCAGGGAGCATTGTGATGACCTATGTCATGGTCCATTGCGATGACAATAGCATGGAGCATTGTGATGCCAAATATAATGGAGGATGTGTTGACAAATATAATGGAGCATTGTGATGACTAGGGCTTGGAGCATTATGTTGACAAGGGCCATTGAGAATTTTCATGACAATGTCGTGAAGCATTGTGATGACAAGGTCCTGGAGCATTGTGATGAGAAATCCATGGAGGCTTGTTATGACAAATCTCAAGGAGCATACTGATAAAAAGGGGCCTGGAGCATTCTGATTACAGGGGACTTGGAACATTGTGATACAAGGGCATGGAGCATTGTGATGACAAGTGCATGCAGTATTGTGAAGAGAGGTGTCAGGGAGCATTGTGATGACATATGTAATGGCCCATTGTGATGACAATGGCATGGAGCATAGTGATGCCAAGTGTCATGGAGGATTCTAATGACAAAGGTAATGGAGCATTGTGATGACAAGGGTTTGGAGCATTGTGATGACAAGGGTCAGGGAGCATTGTGCTGACAAGTGCATGGATAATTGTGATGACAAGAGACATGGAGCATTCTGATGACAAGCTTGTGGAGTATTTTGATGACAATTGCATGGAGCATTGTGATGAAAATGGCATGGGGCATTGTGATGAAAATGGCATGGGGCATTGTGATGAAAAAGGAATGGAGCCTTTTGGTGACAGGGTTCAAGGAGCACTCTGATGACAATGTCAGGGAGCATTGTGATGAGAAGTGTATTGAGAATTGTGATGACAAAGGTCATGGAGCATTGTGATGAAAAGGGCATGGAGTATTGTGATGACAAGCATCATGGAGCTTTGTGATGACGAGTGTTACGGAACATTGTGGTCACAAGGGTTTGGAGCATTGTGATGACAGAAGTCATGGATCATTTTGATTTCAAGGAGCATGGAGCATTGTGATGACAAGGGCATGAAGAAAAGTGATCCCAAGGTTCATGTAGGATTGTGATGAGAATGGTAAAGGAGTATTTTGATGACAAGCGCAAAGAGCATTGTAATGACAAGGTCATGTAGCATTTTGCTGACAAAGGCATGGAGCATTGTGATGACTAGTTTCATGGAGCACTGTGATGACAAGCGTCACGGAGCATTGTGAATACAGGGGTCATGGAGCATTGGGATGACAAGGGCATGGATCATTGTGATGACAAGTGTCATGGAGCATTGGGCTGAAAATGTTCATGGAGTACTGTGATGACAGGGGTCATGTAGAATTTTGATTTCATTGTGCTGACAATAGCCGGAAACATTATGATGATTGGCATGATGCATTGTGATGACAGGGTTCATGGAGCATTGAGATGAAGAGCGGCATGGAGCATTGTGATTACAGGGGTCTTGGAGCATTGTGATGACAAGGGCATTGAGCATTTTGATGAGAAGTACATGGAACATTCTGATGACGTGTCATGGAGCTTTGTGATGACAAGGGCATAGAAATTTGTGATGGCAGGGGTCATGGAGTATTGTTATGACAGGGTTAATGGAGCATTGGGATGACAAGGGCATGGAGCACTGTGATTACAAGGTTCATGGAGCATTGCGGTGACAAATTTGTGGACCGTTGGGATGAAAAGTACATGGCACATTGTGATGACAAGGGTCATGGAGCATTTTTTTGACAAAGGCATGGAGCATTGTGATGACAAGGGTCACGGAGCATTGTGATGAAAAGTTCGTGGAGCATTGTGGTTAAAATGGTCACAGAGCCTTTTGATGACGCGGGCATTGACCGTTGTGATGACAAACGTTATGAAGCATTGTGATGACTGGAGTCTCGGGGCATTGTGATGACAGGGGTCATGGAGCATTGTGATGACAAGGGCATGGAGCACTGTGATGACAGGGGCATGGAGCATTGGTCTGACAAGTTTCACAGATTATTGTGATGACAGTGGACATGGAGCATTGTAATGACTAGGCAATGGAGCATGGTGATGACAAGGTCCTGGAGCATTGTGATGAGAAGACCATGGAGACTTGTAATGACAAGTCTCATGGAGCATTCTGATGATAAGGGGCATGGAGCATTGTGATTACAGGGGTCTTGGAGCATTGTGATGACAAGGGCATGGAGCATTGTGAGGAGAAGGCCATGGAACATTCTGATGACATGCGTCATGGAGCTTTGTGATATCAAGGGCATGGAGCATTGTGATTACAGGGGTTTTGGAGCATTGTGAAGACAAGGGTCATGGAGCCTTGTGATGACAAGGCCGTGGAACATTGTGATGGCAGGGGTCATGGAGCATTGTTATGACAGAGATAATGGAGCATTGTGATGAGAAGGGCATTGAGCATTCGTCTGAAATGTTTCATGGATTATTGTGATAAGAGTGGGCATGGAGCATTGTGATGACAAGAGCAAGGAACACTGTGATACATGGGTCATGGAGGATTGTAATGACAAGGGCATGGAGCATTGTGATGTAAAATGCATGGAGCCTTGTCATCACAGTGTTCAAGAGCATACTGACGACAGGTGTCAGGGAGTATTGTAATGCAAGTGTATTGAGCATTTTGATGACAATGATCATGGAGCATTGTGATGAGAACACCATGGACAACTGTGATTATGATCGTCATGGGGTGTTGTGATGATAAGTGTTATGGAACATTGTGATCACAAGGGTTTGGAGCATTATGATGACAGAAGTCATGGAGAATTTTGATTTCATTGTAGTGACAATAGCCTGAAGCATTATGATGATGGGCATGGTGCATTGTGATGGCAAGGTTCTTGGAGCATTGAGATGAAAAGGGGCATGGAGCATTGTGATTACAGGGGTCTTGGAGCATTGTGATGACAAGGGCATGGAGCATTGTGATGAGAAGGCCATGGAACCTTCTGATGACATGCGTCATGGAGCTTTGTTATAACATGGGCATGGAGAATTTTCATTACATGTTTCTTGGAGCATTGTGATGACAAGGGTCATGGAGCCTTGTGATGACAAGGCCGTGGAACATTGTGATGGCAGTGTTCGTGGTGCATTGTTATGACAGAGGTAATGGAGAATTGTGATGAGAAGGGCATTGAGCATTGGTTTGAAATATTTCATATTTTATTGTGATGAGTGTGGACTGGAGCATTGTGATGACAAGGGCCCGGAACACTGTGATACATGGGTCATGGAGGATTTTAATGACAATTTCATGGAGCAATGTGATGAGAGGGTACATGGAGCATTGTGATGACAATGCCATGGAGCATAGTGAGGAAAAGGCCATGGAGCATTCTGATGACATGCGTCATGGAGCTTTAGATGACAAGTGCATGGAGCATTGTGATTACAGGTGTCTTGGAGCATTGTGATGAAAAGGGCATGGATCATTGTGATGAAAAAGGCATGGAGCCTTGTCATGACAGTGTTCAAGGAGCATACTGACGACAAGTGTCAGGCAGCATTGTGAAGACAAGTGTATTGAGCATTGTGATGAAAAATATCAGGGAGCATTGGGATCAGAAGACCAAGGATAATTGTGATGATGATCGTCATGGGGTGTGGTGATGATAAATGTTATGGAACATTGTGATCACAAGGGTTTGGAGCATTATGATGACAGAGGTCACGGAGACTTTTGATTTCATTGTAATGACAATAGCCTGAAGCATTATGATGATGGGCGTGGTGCATTGTGATGACAGGGTTCATGGTGCATTGAGATGAAAATGGGCATGAAGCATTGTGAATACAGGGGTCTTGTAGCATTGTGATGACAAGCGCATAGAGCATTGTAATGACAAGATCATGTAGAATTTTGCAGACAAATGCATGGAGCACTGTGATGACAGGTGTCATGGAGCACTGTGATGACATGTGTCACGGAGCATTGTGAATACAGGGGTCATGGATCATTGTGATGACAAGGGTCATGGAGCATTGGGCGGAAAATGTTCATGGAGTATTGTGATGACAGGGGTCATGGAGCATTGTGATGACAGAGGTCATGGAGAATTTTGATTTCATTGTGCTGACAATAACCGGAAGCATTATGATGATGGGCATGATGCATTGTGATGACAGGGTTCATAGAGCATTGAGATGAAAAGGGGCATGGAGCATTTTGATTACAGGGGTCTTGGAGCATTGTGATGACAAGGGCATGGAGCATTTTGATGAGATGTGCATGGAACATTCTGATGACATGTGTCATGGAGCTTTGTGATGACAATGGCATGGAGCATTGTGATTACAGGTATCTTGGAGCATTGTGATGACAAGTGTCATTGAGCCTTGCGATGACAAGGCCGTGGAACATTGTGATGGCAGGGGTCAAGGAGCATTGTTATGACAGTTGTAATGGAGCACTGTGATGAGAAGGGCATAGAGCATTGTGATTACAAGTTTTATGTAGCATTGCGATGACCAATTTGTTGACCCTTGGGATAAAAATCGCGTGGCACATTGTGATGACAAGGGTCATGGAGCATTTTTCTGACAAAGGCATGGAGCACTGTGATGACAAGTGTCACAGAGCATTGTGATGAAACGTTCATGAATCATTGTGGTTAAAATGGTCACAAAGTCTTGTGATGACTCGGGAATGGACCATTGTTATGAGAAATGTTATGAAGCATTGTGATGACTGGAGTCAAGGAGCATTGTGATGACAGGGTCATGGAGCATTGTGATGACAAGGGCATGGAGCATTGTGCTGAGAAAGGCGTAGATCACTGTGATGACAAGGGTCAAAGAGCATTGTGATGAAAAGTTCATGTAGCATTGTGGTTAAAAAGGTCACAGAGGCTGTTGATGATGAGGGATTGGACCATTGTGATGACAAAGGTCATGAATCATTGTGATGAGTGGAGTCACGGAGCATGGTGATGACAGGGGTCATGGAGCATTGTGATAACAAGGGCATGGAGCATTGTGATGACAAGGGCATGGAGCATTGGTCTAATATGTTTCATGGATTATTGCGATGACATTTCGTATGGCACATTGTGATGACAAGTGCATGGAGCATTGTGATGACCAGGTCATGCATTATTGTGAAGAGAAGTGTCAGGGCGCATTGTGATGACATATGTAATGGCCCATTGTGATGTAAATGGCATGGAGCATTGTGATGCCAAGTTTCATGGAAGATTCTGATGACAAAGGTAATGGAGCATTGTGATGACAATGGCTTGGAGCATTGTGATGACAAGGGTCAGGGAGCATTGTGCTGACAAGTGCATGGAGAATTGTGATGACAAGGGTCATGGAGCATTCTGATGACAAGCTTGTGGAGTATTTTGATGACAATGGCATGGAGCACTGTGATGAAAATGGCATGGGGCAATGTGATGAAAAAGGCATGTAGCCTTTTCGTGGCAGGGTTCAAAGAGCATTCTGACGACAAGTGTCAGGGAGCCTTGTGATGACAAGTGTATTGAGAATTGTGATGACAAAGGTCATGGAGCATGGTGATGAGAAGGCCATGGATAATAGTGATGATGATCGTCATGGGGTGTTGTGATTATAAGTGTTATGGAACATTGTGATCACAAGGTTTTGGAGCATTATGATGACAGAGGTCATGGATAATTTTGATTTCATTGTGATGACAATAGCCTGAAGCATTATGATGATGGGCATGGTGCATTGTGATGACAGAGTTCATGGAGCATTGAGATGAAAAGAGGCATGGAGCACTGTGATTACAGGGGTCTTGGAGCATTGTGATGAGAAGGGCATTGAGCATTGTAATGACAAGGTCATGTAGAATTTTCCTGACAAAGGCATGGAGCATTGTGATGACAGGTGTCATGGAGAACTGTGATGACAAGTGTCACGGAGCACTGTGAATACAGGGATCATGAAGCATTGGGATGACAAGTGCATGGATCATTGTGATGACAAGTGTCATGGAGTATTGGGCTGAAAATGTTCATGGAGTGTTGTGATAACAGGGGTCATGGAGCATTGTGATGACAGAGGACATGGAGAATTTTTATTTCATTGTGATGACAATAGCCTGAATCATTATGATAATCAGCATGATGCATTGTGATGACAGGGTTCATGGAGCATTGAGATGAAAAGGGGCATGGAGCACTGTGTTTACAGGGGTTTTGGAGCATTGGGATGACAAGGGCATGGAGCATTTTGATGAGAAGGCCAAGGAACAATCTGATGACATGTGTCATGGAGCTTTGTGATGACAACGGCATGGAGCGTTGTGATTAAAGGTGTCTTGGAGCATTGTGATGACAAGTGTCATGGAGCCTTGTGATGACAAGGCCGTGGAACATTGTGATGGCAGGGGTCATGGAGCATTGTTATGACAGGGGTAATGGAGCATTGTGATGAGAAGGGCATGCAGCATTGCGATTACAATGTTTATGGAGCATTGTGATGACAAATTTTTGGACCGTTGGGATGAAAAGCACGTGGCACATTGTGATGACAATGGTCATGGAGCATTTTACTGACAAAGGCATGGAGCACTGTGATGACAAGGGTCATGGAGCACTGGGCTGAAAATGTTCATGGAGTGTTGTGATGACAGGGGTCATGGAGCATTTTGATGACTAGGGAATGGAACATTGTGATGACAAGTGTCCCGGATCATTGTGTTGTCAGGTGTCATGGAGTGTTGTGATGACAGTGGTCATGGAGCATTGTGATGATATTGGCCATGGAGCATTGTGATGAGTAGGTCGTGGAGCATTGGGCTGAAAATGTTCATGGATTATTGTGAAGACAGGTGTCATGGAGCATTGTGATGACAAGGGAATGGAGCATGGTGATGACAAGGTCCTAGAGCTTTGTGATGAGAAGACCATGGAGACTTGTGATGATAAATCTCATGGAGCCTTCTGATGAAAAGGGGCATGGAGCATTGTGATTACAGGGGTCTTTGAGCATTTTGATGACAAGAGCATGGAGCATTGTGATGAGAAGGCCATGAAGAATTGTGATGACATTTGTCATGGAGCTTTTTGATGACAAGGGCATGGAGCATTGTGATGACATGTGTCTTGGAGCATTGTTATGACAACGGAATGGAGCATGGTGATGACAAGTTCCTGGGGCATTGTGATGAGAAGACAATGGAGACTTCTGATGAGAAATCTCATGGAGAATTCTGATGAAAAGGAGCATGGAGCATTGTGATTACAGGTGTCTTGGAGCATTGTGATGACTAGGGCATGGAGCATTGTGATGAGAAGGCCATGGAGCATTCTGATGACATGCGTCATGGAGTTTTGTGATGACAAGGGCATGGAGCATTTGTAATTACAGGGATCTTGGAGCATTGTGATGAAAAGTGCATGGATCATTGTTATGAAAAAGGCATGGAGCCTTGTCATGACAGGTTTCATGGAGCATTCTGATGACAAGTGTCAGGAAGCATTGTGATGACAAGTGTATTGAGCATTGTGATGACAAAGATCATGGAGCATTGTGATGAGAAGACCATGGATAATTGTGATGATGAGCGTCATGGGGTGTTGTGATTATAAGTGTTATGGAACCTTGTGATCACAAGGGTTTGGAACATTATGATGACAGAGGTCATGGAGAATATTGATTTCATTGTGATGACAATAGCCTGTAGCATTATGATGATGGGAATGGTGCATTGTGATGACAGGGTTCATGGAGCATTGAGATGAAAAAGGGCATGGAGCATTGTGATTACAAGGGTCTTGGAGCATTGTGATGACAAGGGCATGGAGCACTGTGATGAGAAGTCCTTGGAACTTTCTAATGACATGCGTCATGGAGCTTTGTGATGACAAGGACATGGAACATTGTGCTTTCAGGGGTCTGGAGCATTGTGATGACAAGTGTCATGGAACCTTGTGATGACTAGGCCGTGGAACATTTTGATGGCAAGGGTCATGGTGCATTTTTATGACAGGTGTAATGGAGCATTTTCATGAGAAGGGCATGGAACTTTGGTCTGAAATGTTTCATGGATTATTGTGATGAGAGTGCGCATGGAGCATTGTGATGACAAGGGCACGGAACACTGTGATACATGGGTCATGCAGGATTGTAATGACAAGGGCATGGAGCATTGTGATGAGAAGGGCATCGAGCATTGTGATGACACGTGTCATGGAGCTTTGTGATGACAAGGGCATGGAGCAATGTGATGAGAGGGTTCATGGAGCATTGTGATGACAATGACATGGAGCATTGGGATGTCAAGGGTCATGGAGCATTGTGATGACAAGTCATGGAGCATTTTGATGACAAGGGCATGGTGCATTGTGCTGAGAAATGCAGGGATCATTTTGATGACCAGGTCATGCAGCAATTTGATAAAAAGTGTAAAGGAACATTTTGATGGCATGGGTTATAGAACATTGTGATGTCAGGGGTCTTGGAGCTTTGGGATGAAATGGGTCATGGAGCATTTTGATGACAGGGGTCATGGTACATTGTGATGTCAGTGGTCATGGAACATTGTGATGATAAGGGGATGTAGCATTGTGATGACAGGTT
This sequence comes from Mesoplodon mirus, assembly GCF_964341445.2. Taxonomy (NCBI): domain Eukaryota; kingdom Metazoa; phylum Chordata; class Mammalia; order Artiodactyla; family Ziphiidae; genus Mesoplodon; species Mesoplodon mirus. Next base: position 627,001 of record NW_028295717.1, read on the forward strand.
CCTGGAACATTGTGATTACATGGATGAGGGAGTATTGTGATGACTAGAGATGGAACATTGTGATATCTCTGGTGAGAGAGCATTTTGATGAGAAGTGCATGGACCATTGTGATTACAAAGTTTATGAAGCATAGCAATGACAAGGTTGTGGACCGTTGTGATGAAATGCGCGTGGCACATTGTGATGACTATGTTCATTGAGCATTGTTCTGACAAAGAAATGGAGCTTTTTGATGACAAGGGCATGGAGCATTGTGATTACATGGGTCATGGAGCATTTTGATGACAATGGCGTCGAGCATTGTGATGAGAAGGCCATGGATAATTGTGATGACACGTGTCATGGAGCACAGTAATGACAAGGGGTATGGATCATTGTGATGACAGTGGCCATGGAGAAATGTGATGACAAGTGTCATGGAGCATTCTGATGACAAGCTTGTGGGGTATTGTTACGACAATGGCTTGGAGCATTGTGATGAATAAGGCTTGAAGCCATTTCATGACAGGTTTCAAGGAGCATTCTGATGACAAGTGTCAGGGAACATTGTGATGACATGTGTATTGAGAATTGTGATGAAAAAGATCATGGAGCATTTTGACGAAAATCACATAGAGTATTGTGATGACAGGCATCATGGAGCGTTGTGATGGCAAGTGTTATGGAACATTGTGATCACAAGGGTTTGGAGCATTGTCATGATAGAAGTCATGGATCATTTTGTTTTCAAGGAGCATGGAGCATTGTGATGACAAGGGCATGAAGCAATGTGATCCCAAGGTTCATGGATGATTGTGATGACAATGCTAATGGAGTATTGTGATGACAAGCAAATGGAGAATTTTGATGGCAAGGTCATGTAGCATTTTGCTGACACAGCCGTGGAGCATTGTGATGATAAGGGTCATAGAGCACTTTGATGAGAAGCATCACGGATCATTGTGATTACAGGGGTCATGGAGCATTGTGATGGCAAGGTCATGGATCATTGTGATGACAAGTGTCATGGAGCATTGGGCTGAAAATATTAATGGAGCATTGTGATGACTAGGGAATGGAGCATTGTGATGACTAGAGTCCCGGATCACTGTGTTGACAGGGGTCATGGAGCGTTGTGATGACAGTGGTCATGGAGCATTGTGATGATAGGGATCATGAAGCATTGTGATGAGAAGTTCCTGGAGAATTGTCGTGAAAATGTTCAGGAAGTATTGTGAGGACAGGGGTCATGGAGCATTGTGATGACAAGGGAATGGAGCACTGTGATGAAAGGTTCCTGGAGCACTGTGATGAGGAGACCATGTAGCCTCGTAATAAGAAGTCTCATGGAGCATTCTGATGAAAAGGGGCAAGGAGTATTGTGATTACAGGGGTCTTGGAGCATTGTGATGACAAGGGCATGGAGCATTGTGATTACTGGTGTCTTGGAGCATTGTGATGAAATTGGCATGGATCATTGTTATGAAAATGGTATGGAGCCTTGTCATGACAGGGTTCCAGGAGCATACTGATGACAAGTGTCAGGGAGCCTTGTGATGACATGTGTATAGAGCATTGTGATGACAAATGTCATGGAGCACTGTGATGAGAAGACCATGGATAACTGTGGTGATGAGCTTCATGGGGCGTTGTGATGATAAGTGTTATGGAACATTGTGATCACAAGGATTTGGAGCATTGTGATGAGATAGATCATCGAATATTTTGATTTCATTGTTATGACAATAGCCTGAAGCATTATGATGATGGTCATGGTGCATTTTGATGACAGGGTTCATGGAGCATTGAGATGCAAAGGGGCATGGAGCATTGTGATTAGAGGGTTCATGGAGCATTGTGTTGACAAAGGCATGGAGCATTGAGATGCCAATTGTCATGGAGGTTTGTGATGACAAAAGTTATGGAGCATTTTGATGACAAGGGCGTGGTAAATTGTGATGAGAAGGGCAGGGAGCATTGTGATGACAGGGTCATAGAGCAATTTGATGAAAAGTGTCATGGAATATTTTAATGACAGGGGTTATGGAACATTGTGATGTCACGGTTCATGGAGAAATTTTGAGGAAAAGGATCATGGAGAATTATGATGACAGGGGTTATGGAACATTGTGATGTCAGGGGCCATTGAGCATTTTGAGGAAAAATGTTATGGAGCATTATGATGACAGGGGTTATGGAACATTGTGATGTCAGGGGTCACCGAACTTTGTGATGATATGTGCATGTAGCATTGCAAAGAGAAAAGTCATGGAACATTGTGATGACAGGGGTGAGGGAGTATTGTGATGAATACTGCTGTAACATTGTGATATCATTGGTGAGAAAGCATTTTGATGAGAAGTGCATGGAGAATTGTGATGACAAGTTTTATGGAGCATCGTGGTGACAAGATTGTGGAGCACTGTGATGAGAAGCGCAGGGTGCATTGTGATGACATGGGTCATGGAGCATTGATCTGACAAGCGCATGGAGCATTGTGATGACAAGGGTCATGGAGCATTGTGCTGAGAAAGGCATAGAACATTGTGATGACAAGGGTCAAAGAGCATTGTGATGAAAAGTTCATGGAGCATTGTGGTTAAATATGTCACAGAGACTGTTGATGACGAGGGCATGAACCATTGTGATGAAAAAGGTCATGAATCATTGTGATGAATGGAGGCATTGAGCATTGTGATGACAGGCGTCATGGAGCATTGTGACAACAAGGACATGGAGCATTGTGATGACAAGGGAATGGAGCATTGGTCTAATAAGTTTCATGGATTATTGTGATGACTGTTGTAATGGCGCATTGTGATGACCAGGTCATGCAGCATTGTGAAGACAGGTGTCAGGGAGCATTGTGATGACATATGTAATGGCCCATAGTGATGACAATGGCATGGAGCATTGTGATGCCAAGTGTCATGGAGGATTCTGATGACAAAGGTAATGGAGCATTGTGATGACAATGGCTTGGAGCATTGTGATGACAACGGTCAGGGAGCATTGGGCTGAAAATGTTCATGGAGTATTGTGATGACAGGCATCATGGAGCATTGTGATGACAAGTGTTATGGATCATTGTGATCACAAGAGTTTGGAGCATTGTGATGACAGAGGTCATGGATCATTTTGATTTCAAGGAGCAGGGAGCATTGTGATGACAAGGGCATGAAGCAATGTGATCCCAAGGTTCATGGAGGACAGTGATGACAATGGTAATGGAGTATTGTGATGAAAAGCGAATAGAGCATTGCAATGACAAGTCAGGTAGCATTTTGCCGACAAAGGCATGGAGCATTGTGATGACAGGTGTCATGGAGCAAAGTGATGACAAGCGTCACGGAGCATTGTGAATACAGGGGTCATGTAGCATTGGGATGACAAGGGCATGGATCTTTGTGATGACCAGTGTCATGGAGCATTGGGCTGAAAATGTTCATGGAGTATTGTGATGACAGGGATCATGGAGCATTTTGATGACAAGTTCCTGGAGCACTTTGATGTGAAGACATTGGAGACTTGTGATGACAAGTCTTATGGAGCATTCTGATGAAAAGGGACATGTAGCATTGTGATTACAGGGGTCTTGGAGCATTGTGATGACAAGGGCATGGTGCATTGTGAGGAGAAGGCCATCGAGCATTCTGATGACATGCATCATTGAGCTTTGTGATGACAAGGGCATGGAGCATTGTGATTACAGGGGTCTTGGAGCATTGTGATTAAAAGGGCATGGATCATTGTGATGAAAAAGGTATGGAGACGTGTCATGACAGGGATAATGGAGCATACTGATGACAAGTGTCAGGGAGCATTGTGATGACAAGTGTATTGAGCATTGTGATAACAATGGTCATGGAGCATTGTGATGAGGAGACCATGGATAATTGTGATGATGAGCGTCATTGGGTGTTGTGATGATAAGTGTTATGGAACATTGTGATCACAAGGGATTGGAGCATTGTGATGACAGAGGTCATGGAGCATATAGATTTCACTGTGATGACAATCGCCTGAAGCATTATCATGATGGGCCTGATGCATTGTGATGACAGTGTTCATGGAGCATTGAGATGAAAAGGGGCATGGAGCATTTTGATTACAGGGTTCTTGGAGCATTGTGATGTCAAGGGCATGGAGCATTTTGATGAGAAGGACATGGAACATTCTGATGGCATGAGTCATGGAGCTTTGTGATGAAATGGGCATGGAGCATTGTGATTACAGGTGTCTTGGAGCATTGTGATGACAAGTGTCATGGAGCCTTGTGATGACAAGGCCGAGGAATATTGTAATGGCAGGGGTCACGGAACATTGTTATGATAGGGATAATGGAGCATTGTGATGAGAAGGACATGGAGCATTGTGAATACAAGTCTTATGGAGCATTACCATGACAAATTTGTGGACCGTTGTGATGAAAAGCGCGTAGCATATTGTGATGACAAGGGTCATGGAGCATTTTTCTGACAAAGGCATGGAGCATTTTGATGACAATGGTCACGAAGCATTGTGATGAAAAGTTCATGGATCATTGTGGTTATAAAGGTCACAGAGCCTTGTGATGACGCGGTCATGGACCATTGTGATGACAAACATTATGAAGCATTGTGATGACTGGAGTCATGGAGCATTGTGATGACAGTGGACATGGAGCACTGTGATGACAAGGGCATAGAGCATTTTGGTGACAGGGGCATGGAGCATTGGTCTGACAAGTTTCATAGATTATTGTGTTGACAGTGGACATGGTGCATTGTGATGACAAGGGCATGGATCATTGTGATGAGAAGGTCATGCAGTATTGTGAAGACAGCTCTCAGGGAGCATTGTGATGACATATGTAATGGCCCATTGTGGTGACAATGGCATGGAGCACTGTGATGCCAAGTGTCATGGATGATTCTGATGACAAATGTAATGGAGCATTGTGATGACAATGGCTTGGAGCATTGTGATGACAAGGGTTAAGGAGCATTGTGCTGACCAGTGCATGGATAATTGTGATGACAAGGGTCATGGAGCAATCTGATGACAAACTTGTGGAGTATTATGATGACAATGGCATGGAGCATTGTGATGAAAACTGCATGGGGCATTGTGATGAAAAAGGCATGGAGCCTTTTCATGACAGAGTTCAAGGCGCGTTATGATGACAAGTGTCAGGGAGCATTGTGATAACAAGTGCATTGAGAATTGTGATGACCAAGGTCATGGAGCATTGTGATGAAAAGTGCATGGAGTATTGTGATGACAGGCATCATGGAGCATTGTGATGACAAGTGATATGGAGCATTGTGATCACAAGGCTTTGGAGCATTTTGATGACAGATTTCATGGATCATTTTGATATCAAGGAGCATGGAGCATTGTGATGACAAGGGCATAGAGCATTGTAATTACAAGGTCATTTAGCCTTTTGCTGACAAAGTCATCTAGCATTGTGATGACAAGGGCATAGAGCATTGTAATTACAATGTCATTTAGCCTTTTGCTGACAAAGTCATCTAGCATTGTGATGACAGGTGTCATGGAGTACTGTGATGACAAGCATCACAGAGGATTGTGAACACAGGGGTCATGGAGCCCTGGGTTGAAAAGGGCATGCATCATTGTGATAACAAGTATCATGGAGCATTGGGCTGAAAATATTCATGAAGTATTGTGATGACAGGGGACATGGAGAATTGTGATGACATAGGTCATGGAGAATTTTGATTTCATTGTGCTGACAATAGCTGGAAGCATTATAATGATGGTCATGATGCATTGTGATGACAGGGTTCATGGAGCATTGAGACGAAAAGGGGCATGGAGCATTGTGATTACAGGGGTCTTGAGCATTGTGATGACAAAGGCATGGAGCATTGTGATGAGAAATCCATGGAACATTCTGATGACGTGTCATGGAGCTTTGTGATGACAAGAGCATGGAGCATTGTGATTACAGGGTTCTTGGATCATTGTGATGACAAGTGTCATGGAGCCTTGTGATTACAAGTCCGTGGAACATTGTGATGGCAGGCGTCATGGAGCATTGTGATGAGAAGGGCATGGAGCATTGTGATTACATGGGCACGGAACACTGTGATACATAGGTCATGCAGGATTTTAATGACTATGGCATGGAGCATTGTGATGAGAAATGCATCGAGCATTGTGATGACAAGTGTCACGGAGCTTTCTGATGACAAGGGCATGGAGCAATGTGATGAGAGGGTTCATGGAGCACTGTGATGACAATGACATGGAGCATTGTGATGCCATGTGTCATGGAGCTTTGTGATGACAAATCATGGAGCATTTTGATGACAAGGGAATGGTGCATTGTGATGACAATGTTTATGGAGCATTGTGATGACAAGATTGTGGAGCCCTGTGATGACAAGCGCATGGTGCATTGTGATGACATGTGTCATGGAGCATTGTGCTGACAAGCGCATGGAACATTGTGAGGACAAGGGTCATGGAGCATTGTGCTGAGAAAGGCATAGAGCATTGTGGTGACAAGGGTCAAAGAGAATTGTGATGAAAAGTTCATGGAGCATTGTGGTTAAAAAGGTCACAGAGACTGTTGATGACGAGGTCATGGACCATTGTGATGACAAAGGTCATGAAGCATTATGATGACTGGAGTCACGGAGCACTGTGATGACAGGGGTCATGGAGCATTGTGATGAAAAGGGGCATGGAGCATTGTGATGACAAGGGCATGTATCATTGGTCTCATAATTTTCATGGATTATTGCGATGACTGTTGGAATGGTGCATTGTGGTGACAAGGGCATGGAGCATTGTGATAAAGAGGTCATGCTGTATTGTGAAGACTGGTGTCATGGAGCATTGTGATGACAGTGTTCATGCAGCATAGTGATGACTAGGGAATGGAGCATAGTGATGACAAGAGTCCCGGATCATTGTGTTGTCAGGTGTCATGAAGTGTTGTGATGACAGTTCTCATGGTGCATTGTGATGATATTGGTCATGGAGCATTGTGATGAGAAGGTTATGGAGCATTGTGATGATAATATTCATGGAGTATTGTGATGACAATGGTCATAGAGCATTGTGATGACAAGGGAATGGAGCATGGTGATGACAAGGTCATGTAGCATTGTGATGAGAAGTCCTTGGAGGCTTGTGATGAAAATTTCATGGAGCATTCTGATGAAAAGTGGCATGGATCATTGTGATTACAGTGGTTTTGGAGCATTGTGATGACAAGGGCATGGAGCATTGTCAGAGACGGCCATGCAGCATTCTGATGACATGGGTCATGGAGCTTTGTGATGACAAGGGATTGGAGCATTGTGATTACAGGTGTCTTGGAGCATTGTGATGAAAAGGGCACGGATCATTGTGATGAAAAAGTCATGGAGACTTGTCATGACAGGGTTAATGGAGCATACTGAAGACAAGGGTCAGGGAGCATTGTGATGACAAGTGTATTGAGCATTGTGATGACAAAGGTCATGGAGCATTGTGATGAGAAGACCATGGATAATTGTCATGATGAGCGTCATGGTGTGTTGTGATGATAAGTGTTATGGAACATTGTGATCACAAGGGTTTTGAGCATTATGATGACAGAGGTCATGGAGAATATTGATTTCATTGTGATGACAATAGCCTGAAGCATTATGATGATGGGCATGGTGCACTGTGATGACAGGGATCATGCAGCATTGAGATGAAAAGGGGCATGGAACATTGTGTTTACAGTGGTCGTGGAGCATTGTGATGACAAGGGCTTGGAGTATTGGTCTAATAAGTTTCATGGATTATTGCGATGACAGTTGGAATGGCGCATTGTGCTGACAAGGGCATGGAGAATTGTGATGACCAGGTCATGCAGTATTGTGAAGACAGGTGTCAGGGAGCATTGTGATGACATATGTAATGGCCCAATGTGATGACGATGGCATGGATCATTGTGATGCCAAGTGTCATGGAGGATTCTGATGACAAATTTAATAGAGCATTGTGATGACAATGGCTTGGAGCATTGCGATGACAAGGGTCAGGGAGCATTGTGCTGACAAGTGCATGGAGAATTGTGATGACAAGGGTCATGGAGCATTCTGGTGACAAGCTTGTGGAGTATTTTGATGACAATGGCATGGAGCATTGTGATGAAAACGGCATGGGGCATTGTGATGAAAAATGCATGGAGACTTGTGATGACAGGTCTCATGGAGCATACTGATGAAAAGGGGCATGGAGCATTCTGATTACAGGGGTCTTGGAACTTTGTGATAACAAGGGCATGGAGCACTGTGATGACAAGGGCATGGAGCTTTGGTCTAATAAGTTTCATGGATTACAGTGATGACAGTTGGAATGGCGCATTGTGATGACAGTGGTCATGGAGCACTGTGATGATACTGCTCATGGAGCATTGTGATAAGACCGTCATGGAGCATTGGGTTGAAAATGTTCATAGAGTATTGTGATGACAGGTGTCAAGGAGCATTGTGATGACTAGGGAATGGAGCATGGTGATGACAAGGTCCTGGAGCATTGTGATGAGATGACGATGGAGACTTGTGATGACAAGTCTCATGGAGCATTCTGACGAAAAGGGGCAAGGAGCTTTGTGATTACAGGGGTCTTGGAGCACTGTGATGACAAGGGCATGGAGCATTGTGAGGAGAAGGCCATGGAACATTCTGATGGCATGCGTCATGGAGCTTTGTGATGACAAGTGCATGGAGCATTGTGATTACAGGGTTCTTGGAGCATTGTGATGACAAGGGTCATGTAGCCTTTTGATGACAAGGCTGTGGAACATTGTGATGGCAGCGGTCATGGAGCATAGTTATGACAGAAGTAATGGATGATTGTAATCAGAATGGCATTGAGCATTGGTCTGAAATGTTTCATGGATTATTGTGATGAGAGTGGGCATGGAGCATTGTGATGACAAGGGCACGGTACACTGTGATACATGGGTCATGGTGGATTGTAATGACAAGGGCGTGGAGCATTGTGATGAGAAGGGCATCGAGCATTGTGATGACAAGTGTCATGGAGCTTTGTTATGACAAGGGCATGGAGCAATGTGATGAGAGGGTTCATGGAGCATTGTGATGACAATGACATGGAGCATTATGATGCCAATGGTCATGGAGCTTTGTGATGTCAAATGTCATGGAGCATTTTGATGACAAGGGTGTGGTGCATTGTGATGAGAAGGGCAGGGAGCATTTTGATGAGAGGGTCATGCAGCAATTTGATGAAAAGTGTAATGGAACGTTTTGATGACAGGGGTTATAGAACATTGTGATGCCAGGGATCATGGAGCTTTGGGATGAAAAGGGTCATGGAGCATTTTGATGATAGGGGTTATGGAAAATTTTGATGACTGGAGTCACGGAGCATTGTGATGACAGGGGTCATGGAGCATTGTGATAACAAGGGCTTGGAGCATTGTGATGACAGGGGAATGGAGCATTGGTCTGACAAGTTTCATAGATTATTGTGATGACAGTGGACATGGTGCATTGTGATGACAAGGGCATGGAGCATTTTGATGACAAGACTCCCTGATCTTTGTGTTGTCAGGTGTTATGGGTGGTTGTGATGACAGTGGTCATGGAGCATTGTGATGATATTGGTCATGGAGCATTGTGATGAGAACGTCATGGTGCATTGGGCTGAAAATATTAAAGGATTATTGTAATGACAGGGGTCATGGTGCATTGTGATGACAAGGGTCATGGATCCTTGTGATGACAAGGCCGTGGAACATTGTGATGGCAGTGGTCATGGTGAATTGTTATGACAGAGGTAATGGAGCATAGTGATGAGCAGGGCATTGAGCATTGGTTTGAAATATTTCATAGATTATTGTGATAAGAGTGGGCTGGAGCATTGTGATGACAAGGGCACGGAATAATGTGATACATGGGTCATGGAGGATTGTAATGACAAGGGCATGGAGCAATGTGATGAGAGGGTACATGGAGCATTGTGATGACAATGCCATGGAGCATTGTGAGGAAAAGGCCATGGAGCATTCTGATGACATGCCTCATGGAGCTTTTTGATGACAAGTGCATGGAGCATTGTGATTACAGGGGTTTTGGAGCATTGTGATGAAAATGGCATGGATCATTGTGATGAAAAAGGCATGGATCCTTGTCATGAGAGGGTTCAAGGAGCATACTGACGACGTGTCAGGGAGCATTGTGAAGACAAGTGTGTTGAGCACTGTGATGACAAAGATCAGGGAGCATTGTGATCAGAAGACCAAGGATAATTGTGATGATGATCGTCATGGGGTGTTGTGATGATAAATGTTATGGAACATTGTGATCACAAGGGTTTGGAGCATTATGATGACAGAGGTCATGGAGACTTTTGATTTCATTGTAATAACAATAGCCTGAAGCATTATGATGATGGGCATGGTGCATTGTGATGACAGGGTTCATGGAGCATTGAGATGAAAAGTGGCATGGAGCATTGTGATTACAGAGGTCTTGTAGCATTGTGATGACAAGCGCATAGAGCATTGTATTGACAAGATCATGGAGAATTCTGCAGACAATGGCATGGAGCACTGTGATGACAGGTGTCATGGAGCACTGTAATGACATGTGTCACGGAGCATTGTGAATACAGGGGTCATGGATCATTGTGATGACAAGGGTCATGGAGCATTGGGCTGAAAATATTCATGGAGTAATTTGATGACAGGGGTCATGGAGCATTGTGATGACAGAGGTCATGGAGAATTTTGATTTCATTGTGCTGACAATAGCCGGAAGCATTATGATGATGGGCATGATGCATTGTGATGACAGGGATCATGGAGCATTGAGATGAAAAGGGGCTTGGGGCATTTTGATTACAGGGGTCTTGGAGCATTGTGATGACAAGGGCATGGAGCATTTGAATGAGAAGGACATGGAACATTCTGATGACATGTGTCATGGTGCTTTGTGATGACAAGGGCATGGAGCATTGTGATTACAGGGGTCTTGGAGCATTGTGATGACAAGGTTCATGGAGCTTTTTGATGACAAGGCCGTGGAATATTGTGATGGCAGGGGTCAAGGAGCATTGTTATGACAGGGGTAATGGAGCATTGTGATTTGAAGTGCATGGAGAATTGTGATTACAAGTTTTATGGAGCATTGTGATGACAAATCTGTGGACCATTGGGATAAAAAGCGCGTGGCACATTGTGATGACAATGGTCATGGAGCATTTTTCTGACAAATGCATGGAGCACTGTGATGACAAGGGTCACGGAGCATTGTGATGAAAAGTTCATGAAGCATTGAGGTTAAAAATGTCACAAAGCCTTGTGATGACACGGACATGGACCATTGTGATGACAAATGTTATGAAGCATTGTGATGACTGGAGTCAAGGAGCATTGTGATGACAGGGTCATGGAGCATTGTGATGACAAGGGCATGGAGCATTGTGCTGAGAAAGGCGTAGATCATTGTGATGACAAGGGTCAAAGAGCATTGTGATGAAAAGTTCATGGAGCATTGTGGTTAAAAAGGTCACAGAGACTGTTGATGATGAGGGAATGGACCATTGTGATGACAAAGGTCATGAAGCATTGTGAAGACTGGAGTCACGCAGCATGGTGATGACAGGGGTCATGGAGCATTGTGATAACAAGGGCATGGAGCATTGTGATGACAAGGGCATGGTGCATTGGTCTAATATGTTTCATGGATTATTGCGATGACATTTGGAATGGCGCATTGTGATGACAAGGGCATGGAGCATTGTGATGACCAGCTCTTGCAGTATTGTGAAGAGAAGTGTCAGGGAGCATTGTGATGACATATGTAATGGCCCATTGTGATGAAAATGGCATGGAGCATTGTGATGCCAAGTTTCATGAAAGATTCTGATGACAAAGGTAATGGAGCATTGTGATGACAATGGCTTGGAGCATTGTGATGACAAGGGTCAGGGAGCATTGTGCTGACAAGTGCATGGAGAATTGTGATGACAAGGGTCATGGAGCATTCTGATGACAAGCTTGTGGAGTATTTTGATGACAATGGCATGGAGCATTGTGATGAAAACGGCATGCGGCAATGTGATGAAAAATCCATGCAGACTTTTCTTGACAGGGTTCAAGGAGCATTCTAACGACAAGTGTCAGGGAGCATTGTGATGACAAGTGTATTGAGAATTGTGATGACAAACGTCATGGAGCATGGTGATGAGAAGGCCATGGATAATTGTGATGATAATCGTCATGGGGTGTTGTGATTATAAGTGTTATGGAACATTGTGATCACAAGGCTTTGGAGCATTACGATGACAGAGGTCATGGAGAATTTTGATTTCATTGTGATGACAATAGCCTGAAGCATTATGATGATGGGCATGGTGCATTGTGATGACAGAGTTCATGGAGCATTGAGATGAAAAGGGGCATGTAGCATTGTGATTACAGGGGTCTTGGAGCATTGTGGTGACAAACGCATAGAGCATTGTAATGACAAGGTCATGTAGAATTTTCCTGACAAAGGCATGGAGCATTGTGATGACAAGGGCATGGAGCATTGTGATGACAAAGTCATGGAGTATTGTGAAGACTGGTGTCAGGGAGCATGTTGATGACATATGTCATGGTTCATTTCAATGACAATGGCATGGTGCATTGTGATGCCAAATGTAATGGAGGATTGTGATGACAAATATGATGGAGCATTGTGATGACTAGGGCTTGGAGCATTATGATGACAAGGGCCTTTGAGGATTTTCATGACAATGTCGTGAAGCATTGTGATGACAAGGTCCTTGAGCATTGTGATGAGAAATCCATGGAGCCTTGTGATGACAGGTCTCATGGAGCATACTGATGAAAAGGGGCATGGAGCACTCTGATTACAGGGGTCTTGGAACATTGTGATAGCAAGGGCATGGAGCATTGTGATGACAAGTGCATGGAGCATTGGTATAATAAGTTTCATGGATTATTGTGATGACAGTTGGAATGGCGCATTGTGATGACAGTGGTCATGGAGCATTGTGATGATAGTGGTCATGGAGCATTGTGATGAGAAGGTAATGGAGAATTGGGTTGAAAATATTCATGGAGTATTGTGATGACAGGTGTCATGGAGCATTGTGATGACAAGGTCCTTGAGTATTGTGATGAGATGACGATGGAGACTTGTGATGACAAGTCTCATGGAGCATTCTGATGAAAAGGGGCATGGAGCATTGTGATTACAGGGGTCTTGGAGCATTGTGATGACAAGGGCATGGAGCATTGTGAGGAGAAAGCCATAGAACTTTCTGATGGCATGCGTCATGGAGCTTTGTGATGAAAAGTTCATGGAGCATTGTGATTACAGGGGTCTTGGAGCATTGTGATGACAAGCGTCATGGAGCCTTTTGATGACAAGGCCCTGGAACATTGTGATGGCAGGGGTCATAGAGAATTGTTATGACAGAGGTAATGGAGCATTGTGATGAGAAGGGCATTGAGCATTGGTCTGAAACGTTTCATGGATTATTGTGATGAGAGTGGGCATGGAGCATTGTGATGACAAGGGCACAGTACACTGTGATACATGGGTCATGGAGGATTGTAATGACAAGGGCATGGAGCATTGTGATGAGAAGGGCATCGAGCACTGTGATGACAAGTGTCATGGACCTTTGTGATGACAAAGGCATGGAGCAATGTGATGAGAGGGTTCATGGAGCATTGTGATGACAATGACATGGAGCATTGTGATGCCAAGGGTCATGGAGCTTTGTGATGACAAAGGTCATGGAGCATTTTGATGACAACTGTGTGGTTCATTGTGATGAGAAGGGCAGGGAGCATTTTTATGACAGGGTCATGCAGCAATTTGAAGAAAAGTGTAATGGAACATTTTGATGACAGGGGTTATAGAACATTGTGATGCCAGGGATCATGAAGCTTTGGGATGAAAAGGGTCATGGAGCATTTTGATGACAGGGGTTATGGAACATTGTGATGTCAGGGATCAAGGAACATTGTGCTGATAAGGGGATGTAGCATTGTGATGACAGGGGTCATGGAATATTGTGATAACAGGGGTGAGGGAGGATTGTGATGACTAGTGATGGAACATTGTGATATCTCATGTGAGAGAGCATTTGGATGAGAAGTGCATGGAGCATTGTGATTACAAGTTTTATGGAGCATAGCGATGACAAGGTTGTAGATCATTGTGATGAAAAGCGCATGGCACATTGTGATGACAAGAGTCATGGAGCATTGTTCTTACAAAGGCATGGAGTATTGTGATGACAAGGGTCACGGGGCATTGTGATGAAATGTTCATGGAGCATTGTGGTTACAAAGGTCACAGAGCCTTGTGTTGATGCGGGCATGGACCGTTGTGATGACAAACGTTATGAAGCATAGTGATGACTGGAATCACGGAGCATTGTGATGACAGGGATCATGGAGCATTGTGATGACAAGGGCATGGAGCATTGTGATGACAGGGGCATGGAGCATAGGTCTGACATGTTTCAAAGATTATTGTGATGACAGTGGACATGGTGCATTGTGATGACAAGTGCATGGAGCATTGTGAAGACAAGGGCATGGAGTAATGTGATGACAGTTGGCAGGGAGCATTGTGATGACCTATGTCATGGTCCATTGCGATGACAATAGCATGGAGCATTGTGATGCCAATTGTAATGGAGGATGTGATGACAAATATAATGGAGCATTGTGATGACTACGGCATGGAGCATTATGTTGACAAGGGCCATTGAGAATTTTCATGACAATGTCGTGAAGCATTGTGATGACAAGTCCTGGAGCATTGTGATGAGAAAACCATGGAGGCTTGTGATGACAAGTCTCAAGGAGCATACTGATGAAAAGTGGTCTGGAGCATTCTGATTACAGGGGACTTGGAACATTGTGATAACAAGGGCATGGATCATTGTGATGACCAGGTCATGCAGTATTGTGAAGAGAGGTGTCAGGGAGCATTGTGATGACATAAGTAATGGCCCATTGTAATGACAATGGCATGGAGAATTGTGATGCCAAGTGTCATGGAGGATTCTGATGACAAAGGTAATGGGGCATTGTGATGACAAGGGCTTGGAGCATTGTGATGACAGGTTTCAGGGAGCATTGTGCTGACAAGTGCATGGAGAATTGTGATGACAAGGGTCATGGAGCATTCTGATCACAAGCTTGTGGAGTATTTTGATGACAATTGCATGGAGCATTTTGATGAAAAAGGCATGGAGCCTTTTTGTGACAGGGTTCAAGGAGCCTTCTGATGACAATGTCACGGAGCATTGTGATGAGAAGTGTACTAAGAATTGTGATGACAAATACAAGGAGCATTTTTATAAAAAGGGCATGGAGTATGTGTGATGACAGGCATCATGGAGCTTTGTGATGACAAGTGTTATAGAACATAGTGATCACAAGAGTTTGGAGCATTGTGATGAGAGAGGTCATGGATCATTTTGATTTCAAGGAGCAGGGAGCATTGTGATGACAAGGGCATGAAGCAATGTGATCCCAAGTTTCATGGAGGATTGTGATGACAATGGTAAAGGAGTATTGTGATGACAAGCGCATAGAGCATTGTAATGACAAGGTCATGTAGCATTTTGCTGACAAAGGCATGGAGCATTGTGATAACATGTGTCATGGAGCACAGTGATGACAAGCGTCACGGAGCATTGTGAATAGAGGGGTCATGGAGCATTGGGATGACAAAGGCATGTATCATTGTGATGACAGGGGTCATGGAGCATTGGGTTGAAAAATTTCATGGAGTATTGTGATGACAGGGGTGATGGAGCATTGTGATTACAGGGGTCTTGGAGCATTGTGATGACAAGAGTTCCGGGTCATTGTGTTGTCACGTGTCATGGAGTGTTGTGACGACAGTGGTCATGGAGCATTGTGATGATATTGGTCATGGAGCATTGTGGTGAGAAGGTCATGGAGCATTGGGCTGAAAATGTTCATGGAGTATTGGTATGACATGTGTCATGGAGCATTGTGATGACTAGGGAATGGAGCATGGTGATGACAAGGTCCTGGAGCATTGTGATGAGATGACCATGGAGACTTGTGATGAGAAATCTCATGGAGCATTCTGATGAAAAGGGGCATGGAGCATTGTGATTACAGGCGTCTTGGAGCATTATGATGACAAGGGTCATGGAGCCTTGTGATGACAAGGCCATGTAACATCGTGATGGCAGGGGTCATGAGGCATTGTTATCACAGGTGTAATGGAGCATTGTGATGGCAAGGGCATGGAGCATTGTGATGAGAAGGCCATGGAGCATTATGATGACATGTGTCATGGAGCTTTGTGAAGACAAGGGCATGGAGCAATGTGATGAGAGCGTTCATGGAGCATTGTGATGACAATGACATGGAGCATTGTGATGCCAAGGGTCATGGATATTTGTGATGACAAAGGTCATGGAGCATTTTGATGGCAAGGGCGTTGTGCACTGTGATGAGAAAGGCAGGGTGCATTCTGATGACAGGGTCATGGAGCTATTTGCTGAAAAGTGTCATGGAACATTTTGATGACAGGTGTTATGGAACATTGTGATGTCAGGGGTCATCGAACTTTGTGATGATAAGGGCATGTAGCATTGTGATGACAGGAGTCATGGAACATTGTGATGACAGGGGTGAGGGAGTATTGTGAAAAATATTGCTGTAGCATTGTGATATCAGTGGTGAGAGAGCATTTTGATGAGAAGTGCAAGGAGCATTGTGATGACAAATTTTAAGGAGCATTGTGATGACAAGATTGTGGAGCACTGTGATGACAAGCACATGGTGCATTGTGATGACATGTGTCATGGAGCATTGTGCTGACAAGCGCATGGAGCATTGTGATGACAAGTGTATTGAGAATTGTGATGACAAAGGTCATGGAGCATTGTGATGAAAAGGGCATGGAGTATTGTGATGACAGGAATCATGGAGCGTTGTGATTACAAGTGTTATGGGACATTGTGATCACAAGCCTTTGGAGCATTGTGATGACAGAAGTCATGGATCATTTTGATTTCAAGGAGCATGGAGCATTGTGATGACAAGGGCATGAAGCAATGTGATCCCAAGGTTCATGGAGGATTGTGATGACAATGAAAATGGAGTACTGTGATGACAAACGCATACAGCATTGTAATGACAAGGTCATATAGCATTTTGCTGACAAAGGGATGGAGCATTGTGAATACATGGGTCATGGAGCATTGGGATGACAAGGGCATGGATCATTGTGATGACAAGGGTCATGGAACACTGGGCTGAAAATGTTCATGGAGTGTTGTGATGACAGGTGTCATGGAGCATTGTGATGACAAGGGAATGGAGCATTGTGATGACAAGAGTCCCGGATCATTGTGTTGTCGGGTGTCATGGAGTGTTGTGATGACAGTGGTCATGGAGCATTATGAGGATATTGGCCATGGAGCATTGTGATGAGTAGGTCGTGGAGCATTGGGTTGAAAATGTTCATGGATTATTTTGATGACAGGGGTCATGGAGCATTGTGATGACAAGGGAATGGAGCATGGTGATGACAAGGTCCTGGAGCATTGTGATGAGAAGACCATGGAGACTTGTGATGATAAGTCTCATGGAGCATTCTGATGAAAAGGGGCATGGAGCCTTGTGATTACAGGGGTCTTGGAGCATTGTGATCACTAGGGCATGGAGCATTGTGATGAGAAGTCCATGGAGCATTCTGATGACATGCGTCATGGAGGTTTTTGATGACACGGGCATGGAGTATTGTGATTACAGGGGTCTTGGAACATTGTGAGGACAAGGGCATGGAGCATTGTGAGGAGAAGACCAAGGAGAATTGTAATGTCATGCGTCATTCAGCTTTGTGATGACAAGGGCTTGGAGCATTGAGATTACATGGGTCTTGGAGCATTGTGATGAAAAGGACATGGATCATTGTGATGAAAAAGGCATGGAGCCTTGTCATGACAGGATTCAAGGAGCATACAGACAACAAGTGTCAGGGAGCATTTTGATGACAAGTGTATTGAGCACTGTGATGACAAAGGTCATGTAGCATTGTGATGAGAAGACCATTGATAATTGTGATGATGAGCATCATGGGGTATTGTGATGACAAGAGATATGGAATATTGTGATCACAAGTGTTTGGAGCATTGTCATGACAGAGGTCATGGAGCATTTTGATTTCATTGTGATGACAATAGCATGAAGCATTATGATGATGGGCATGGTGCCTTGTGATGACAGGTTTCATGGATCATTGAGATGAAAAGGGGCATAGAGCATTGTGATTACAGTGTTCTTGGAGCAATGTGATGAGAAGGATCATGGAGCTTTGTGATGACAAGGCCATGGAACATCGTATTAGCAGGAGTCATGGAGCATTGTTATGAATGGTGTAATGGAGCATTGTGATGGCAAGGGCATGTAGCATTGTGATGAGAAGGCCATGTAGCATTCTAATGACATGTGTCATGGAGTTTTGTGAAGACAATGGCATGGAGCAATGTGATGAGAGTGTTCATGGAGCATTGTGATGACAGTGACATTGAGCATTGAGATGCCACGGGTCATGGATCTTTGTGATGACAAAGGACATGGAGCATTTTGATGGCAAGGGCATTGTGCATTCTGAAAAGGAGGGCAGGGAGCATTCTGATGACAGGGTCATGGAGCAATTTGATGAAAAGTGTCATGTAACATTTTGATGACAGGTGTTATGGAACATTGTGATGTCAGGGGTCATCGAACTTTGTGATGATAAGTGCATGTAGCATTGTAATGACAGGAGTCATGGAACATTGTGATCACAGGGGTGTGGGAGTATTGTGACAAATAGTGATGTAGCATTGTGATATCAGTGTTGAGAGAGCATTTTGATGAGAAGTGCATGGAGCATTGTGATGACAAATTTTAAGGAGCACTGTGATGACAAGATTGTGGAACACTGTGATGACAAGTGCATGGTGCATTGTGATGACATGTGTCATGGAGCATTGTGCTGACAAGCGCATGGAGCATAGTGATGACAAGGGTCAAAGAACATTGTGATGAAAAGTTCATGGAGCACTGTGGTTAAAAAGGTCACAGAGACCTGTTGATGAGGAGGGCATGGAACTTTGTGATGACAAAAGTCATGAAGCATTGTGATGACTGGAATAACGGAGCATTGTGATGACAGGTGTCATGGAGCATTGTGATAAAAAGGGCATGGAGCATTGTGATGACAAGGGCATGGAACATTGGTCTAATATGTTTCATGGATTATTGCGATGACATTTGGAATGGCGCATTGTGATGACAAGGGCATGGAGCATTGTGATGACCAGGACATGCAGTATTGTGAAGACAGGTGTCAGGGAGCATTGTGATGACATATAAATGGCCCATTGTGATGACAATGGCAGGGAGCATTGTGATATCAAGTGTCATTGAGGATTCTGATGACAAAGGTCATGGAGCATTGTGATGACAATGGCTTGGAGTATTATGATGACAAGAGTCAGGGAGCATTGTGCCGACAAGTGCATGGAAAATTGTGATGACAAGTGTAATGGAGCACTCTGATGACAAGCTTGTGGAGTATTTTAATGACAATGGCATGGAGCATTGTGATGAAAACGGCATGGGGCATTGTGATGAAAAAGGCATGGAGCCTTTTCGTGACAGGGTTCAAGGAGCATTCTGATGACAAGTGTCAGTGAGCATTGTGATGACAAGTGTATTGAGAATTGTGATGACAAAGGTCATGGACCATTGTGATGAAAGGCATCATGGAGCATTGTGATGACAAGTGTTATGGAACATTGTGATCACAAGGGTTTGGAGCATTGTGATGACAAACGTCATGGATCATTTTGATTTCAAGGAGCTTGGAGCATTGTGATGACAAGGGCATGAAGCAATGTGATCCCAAGTTTCATGGAGAATTGTGATGACCATGGAAATGGAGTATTGTGATGACAAGCGCATAGAGCATTGTAATGACAAGGTCATGTAGCATTTTGCTGACAAAGGCATGGAGCACTGTGATGACATGTGTCATGGAGCACTGTGATGACAAGCGTCACGGAGCATTGTGATTACAGGGGTCATGTAGCATTGGAAAGACAAGGGAACAGATCATTGTGATGACAACGGTCATGGAGCACTGGGCTGAAAATGTTCATGGAGTGTGGTAATGACAGGGGTCATGGAGCATTGTGATGACTGGGGAATGGCGAATTATGATGACAAGAGTCCCGGATCATTGTGTTGTCAGGTGTCATGGAGTGTTGTGATGACAGTGGTCATGGAGCATTGTGACGATATTGGCCATGGAGCATTGTGATGAGTAGGTCGTGGAGCATTGGGCTGAAAATGTTCATGGATTATTGTGATGACAGGGGTCATGGAGCATTGTGATGACAAGGGAATGGAGCATGGTGATGACAAGGTCCTGGAGCATTGTGATGAGAAGATCATGGAGACTTGTGATGACAAGTCTCATGGAGCATTCTGATGAAAATGGGGATGGAGCCTTGTGATTACAGGGGGCTTGGAGCATTGTGATGAAAAGTGCATGGATCATTGTGATGAAAAAGGCATGGAGCCTTGTCATGACAGGGTTCCAGCAGCATACTGACGACAAGTGTCAGGGAGCATTGTGATGACAAGTGTATTGAGCATTGTGATGACAAAGATCATGGAGCATTGTGATGAGAAGACCATGGATAATTGTGATGATGAGCGTCATGGGGTGTTGTGATGATAAGTCTTATGGAACATTGTGATCACAAGGGTTTGGAGAATTACGATGACAGAGGTCATGGAGAATTTAGATTTCATTGTGATGACAATAGCCTGAAGCATTATGATGATGGGCATGGTGCATTGTGATGACAGGGTTCATGGAGCATTGAGATGAAAATGGGCATGGAGCATTGTGATTACAAGGGTCTTGGAGCATTGTGATGACAAGGGCATGGAACATTGTGATGAGAAGGCCATGGAACATTCTGATGACATGCGTCATGGAGCTTTGTTATGACAAGGGCATGGAGCATTACGATTTCAGGGGTCTTGAGCAATGTGATGACAAGTGTCATGGAATCTTGTGATGACTAGGCCGAGAAACATGGTGATGGCAAGGGTCATGGTGCATTCTTATGACAGGTGTAATGGAGCATTTTGATGAGAAGGGCATGGAACATTGGTCTGAAATATTTCATGGATTATTGTGATGAGAGTGGGCATGGAGGTTTGTGATGACAAGAGCATGGAACACTGTGATACATGGGTCATGCAGGATTGTAATGACAAGGGCATGGAGCATTGTGATGAGAATGGCATCGAGCTTTGTGATGACAAGTGTCATGGAGGTTTGTGATGACAAGGGAATAGAGCAATATGATGAGAGTGTTCATGGAGCATTGTGATGACAATGACATGGATTACTGTGATGCTAAGGGTCATGGAGCTTTGTGATGACAAGTCATGGAGCCTTTTGATGACAAGGGTGTAGCGCATTGTGATGACAAGGGCATGGAGCATTGTGATGACCACATCATGCAGTATTGTGAAGACAGTTGTCAGGGAGCATTGTGATGAGATATGTAATGGCCCATTGTGATGACAATTGCATAGAGCATTGTGATGCCAAGTGTCATGGAGGATTCTGATGACAAAGGTAATGGAGCATTGTGATGACAATGTCTTTGAGCCTTGTGATGACAAGGGTCAGGGTGCATTGTGCTGACAAGTGCATGGAAAATTGTGATGACAAGGGTCATGGAACATTCTGATGACAAGCTTGTGGAGTATTTTGATGACAATGGCATGGAGCATTGTGATGAAAACGGCATGGGGCATTGTGATGAAAAAGGCATGGAGCCTTTTCGTGACAAGTTTCAAGGAGCATTCTGACGACAAGTTTCTGGAAGCATTGTAATGACAAGTGTATTTAGAATTGTGATGACAATGGTCATGGAGCATTGTGATGAAAAGGCCATGGAGTATTGTGATGACAGGCATCATGGAGCGTTGTGATGACAAGTTTTATGGAACATAGTAATTACAAGGGTTTGGAGCATTGTGATGAGAGAGGTCATGGATCATTTTGATTTCAAGGAGCATGGAGCATTTTGATGACAAGGGCATGAAGCAATGTGATCCCAAGGTTCATGGAGGATTGTGATGACAATGGTAATGGAGTACTGTGATGACAAGTGCATAGAGCATTGTAATGACAAGGTTATGTAGCATTTGCTGACAAAGGCATGGAGCATTGTGATGACAGGTGTCATGGAGTACTGTGATGACAAGCGTCACGGAGCTTTGTGAATACACCTGTCATGGAGCATTGGGATGACAAGGGCATGGTTCAATGTGATGACAAGGGTCATGGAGCATTGGGCTGAAAATGTTCATGGAGTATTGTGATGACAGGGCTCATGAAGCATTGTGATGACTAGGGAATGGAGCATTTTGATGACAAGAGTTCCGTATCATTGTGTTGTCTGGTGTCATGGAGTGTTGTGATGACAGTGGTCATGGAGCATTGTGATGATATTGGCCATGGAGCATTGTGATGAAAAGGGGCATGGAGCATTGTGATGACAAGGGCATGTATCATTGGTCTCATAATTTTCATGGATTATTGCGATGACTGTTGGAATGGTGCATTGTGGTGACAAGGGCATGGAGCATTGTGATAAAGAGGTCATGCTGTATTGTGAAGACTGGTGTCATGGAGCATTGTGATGACAGTGTTCATGCAGCATAGTGATGACTAGGGAATGGAGCATAGTGATGACAAGAGTCCCGGATCATTGTGTTGTCAGGTGTCATGAAGTGTTGTGATGACAGTTCTCATGGTGCATTGTGATGATATTGGTCATGGAGCATTGTGATGAGAAGGTTATGGAGCATTGTGATGATAATATTCATGGAGTATTGTGATGACAATGGTCATAGAGCATTGTGATGACAAGGGAATGGAGCATGGTGATGACAAGGTCATGTAGCATTGTGATGAGAAGTCCTTGGAGGCTTGTGATGAAAATTTCATGGAGCATTCTGATGAAAAGTGGCATGGATCATTGTGATTACAGTGGTTTTGGAGCATTGTGATGACAAGGGCATGGAGCATTGTCAGAGACGGCCATGCAGCATTCTGATGACATGGGTCATGGAGCTTTGTGATGACAAGGGATTGGAGCATTGTGATTACAGGTGTCTTGGAGCATTGTGATGAAAAGGGCACGGATCATTGTGATGAAAAAGTCATGGAGACTTGTCATGACAGGGTTAATGGAGCATACTGAAGACAAGGGTCAGGGAGCATTGTGATGACAAGTGTATTGAGCATTGTGATGACAAAGGTCATGGAGCATTGTGATGAGAAGACCATGGATAATTGTCATGATGAGCGTCATGGTGTGTTGTGATGATAAGTGTTATGGAACATTGTGATCACAAGGGTTTTGAGCATTATGATGACAGAGGTCATGGAGAATATTGATTTCATTGTGATGACAATAGCCTGAAGCATTATGATGATGGGCATGGTGCACTGTGATGACAGGGATCATGCAGCATTGAGATGAAAAGGGGCATGGAACATTGTGTTTACAGTGGTCGTGGAGCATTGTGATGACAAGGGCTTGGAGTATTGGTCTAATAAGTTTCATGGATTATTGCGATGACAGTTGGAATGGCGCATTGTGCTGACAAGGGCATGGAGAATTGTGATGACCAGGTCATGCAGTATTGTGAAGACAGGTGTCAGGGAGCATTGTGATGACATATGTAATGGCCCAATGTGATGACGATGGCATGGATCATTGTGATGCCAAGTGTCATGGAGGATTCTGATGACAAATTTAATAGAGCATTGTGATGACAATGGCTTGGAGCATTGCGATGACAAGGGTCAGGGAGCATTGTGCTGACAAGTGCATGGAGAATTGTGATGACAAGGGTCATGGAGCATTCTGGTGACAAGCTTGTGGAGTATTTTGATGACAATGGCATGGAGCATTGTGATGAAAACGGCATGGGGCATTGTGATGAAAAATGCATGGAGACTTGTGATGACAGGTCTCATGGAGCATACTGATGAAAAGGGGCATGGAGCATTCTGATTACAGGGGTCTTGGAACTTTGTGATAACAAGGACATGGAGCACTGTGATGACAAGGGCATGGAGCTTTGGTCTAATAAGTTTCATGGATTACTGTGATGACAGTTGGAATGGCGCATTGTGATGACAGTGGTCATGGAGCACTGTGATGATACTGCTCATGGAGCATTGTGATAAGACCGTCATGGAGCATTGGGTTGAAAATGTTCATAGAGTATTGTGATGACAGGTGTCAAGGAGCATTGTGATGACTAGGGAATGGAGCATGGTGATGACAAGGTCCTGGAGCATTGTGATGAGATGACGATGGAGACTTGTGATGACAAGTCTCATGGAGCATTCTGACGAAAAGGGGCAAGGAGCTTTGTGATTACAGGGGTCTTGGAGCACTGTGATGACAAGGGCATGGAGCATTGTGAGGAGAAGGCCATGGAACATTCTGATGGCATGCGTCATGGAGCTTTGTGATGACAAGTGCATGGAGCATTGTGATTACAGGGTTCTTGGAGCATTGTGATGACAAGGGTCATGTAGCCTTTTGATGACAAGGCTGTGGAACATTGTGATGGCAGCGGTCATGGAGCATAGTTATGACAGAAGTAATGGATGATTGTAATCAGAATGGCATTGAGCATTGGTCTGAAATGTTTCATGGATTATTGTGATGAGAGTGGGCATGGAGCATTGTGATGACAAGGGCACGGTACACTGTGATACATGGGTCATGGTGGATTGTAATGACAAGGGCGTGGAGCATTGTGATGAGAAGGGCATCGAGCATTGTGATGACAAGTGTCATGGAGCTTTGTTATGACAAGGGCATGGAGCAATGTGATGAGAGGGTTCATGGAGCATTGTGATGACAATGACATGGAGCATTATGATGCCAATGGTCATGGAGCTTTGTGATGTCAAATGTCATGGAGCATTTTGATGACAAGGGTGTGGTGCATTGTGATGAGAAGGGCAGGGAGCATTTTGATGAGAGGGTCATGCAGCAATTTGATGAAAAGTGTAATGGAACGTTTTGATGACAGGGGTTATAGAACATTGTGATGCCAGGGATCATGGAGCTTTGGGATGAAAAGGGTCATGGAGCATTTTGATGATAGGGGTTATGGAAAATTTTGATGACTGGAGTCACGGAGCATTGTGATGACAGGGGTCATGGAGCATTGTGATAACAAGGGCTTGGAGCATTGTGATGACAGGGGAATGGAGCATTGGTCTGACAAGTTTCATAGATTATTGTGATGACAGTGGACATGGTGCATTGTGATGACAAGGGCATGGAGCATTTTGATGACAAGACTCCCTGATCTTTGTGTTGTCAGGTGTTATGGGTGGTTGTGATGACAGTGGTCATGGAGCATTGTGATGATATTGGTCATGGAGCATTGTGATGAGAACGTCATGGTGCATTGGGCTGAAAATATTAAAGGATTATTGTAATGACAGGGGTCATGGTGCATTGTGATGACAAGGGTCATGGATCCTTGTGATGACAAGGCCGTGGAACATTGTGATGGCAGTGGTCATGGTGAATTGTTATGACAGAGGTAATGGAGCATAGTGATGAGCAGGGCATTGAGCATTGGTTTGAAATATTTCATAGATTATTGTGATAAGAGTGGGCTGGAGCATTGTGATGACAAGGGCACGGAATAATGTGATACATGGGTCATGGAGGATTGTAATGACAAGGGCATGGAGCAATGTGATGAGAGGGTACATGGAGCATTGTGATGACAATGCCATGGAGCATTGTGAGGAAAAGGCCATGGAGCATTCTGATGACATGCCTCATGGAGCTTTTTGATGACAAGTGCATGGAGCATTGTGATTACAGGGGTTTTGGAGCATTGTGATGAAAATGGCATGGATCATTGTGATGAAAAAGGCATGGATCCTTGTCATGAGAGGGTTCAAGGAGCATACTGACGACGTGTCAGGGAGCATTGTGAAGACAAGTGTGTTGAGCACTGTGATGACAAAGATCAGGGAGCATTGTGATCAGAAGACCAAGGATAATTGTGATGATGATCGTCATGGGGTGTTGTGATGATAAATGTTATGGAACATTGTGATCACAAGGGTTTGGAGCATTATGATGACAGAGGTCATGGAGACTTTTGATTTCATTGTAATAACAATAGCCTGAAGCATTATGATGATGGGCATGGTGCATTGTGATGACAGGGTTCATGGAGCATTGAGATGAAAAGTGGCATGGAGCATTGTGATTACAGAGGTCTTGTAGCATTGTGATGACAAGCGCATAGAGCATTGTATTGACAAGATCATGGAGAATTCTGCAGACAATGGCATGGAGCACTGTGATGACAGGTGTCATGGAGCACTGTGATGACATGTGTCACGGAGCATTGTGAATACAGGGGTCATGGATCATTGTGATGACAAGGGTCATGGAGCATTGGGCTGAAAATATTCATGGAGTAATTTGATGACAGGGGTCATGGAGCATTGTGATGACAGAGGTCATGGAGAATTTTGATTTCATTGTGCTGACAATAGCCGGAAGCATTATGATGATGGGCATGATGCATTGTGATGACAGGGATCATGGAGCATTGAGATGAAAAGGGGCTTGGGGCATTTTGATTACAGGGGTCTTGGAGCATTGTGATGACAAGGGCATGGAGCATTTGAATGAGAAGGACATGGAACATTCTGATGACATGTGTCATGGTGCTTTGTGATGACAAGGGCATGGAGCATTGTGATTACAGGGGTCTTGGAGCATTGTGATGACAAGGTTCATGGAGCTTTTTGATGACAAGGCCGTGGAATATTGTGATGGCAGGGGTCAAGGAGCATTGTTATGACAGGGGTAATGGAGCATTGTGATTTGAAGTGCATGGAGAATTGTGATTACAAGTTTTATGGAGCATTGTGATGACAAATCTGTGGACCATTGGGATAAAAAGCGCGTGGCACATTGTGATGACAATGGTCATGGAGCATTTTTCTGACAAATGCATGGAGCACTGTGATGACAAGGGTCACGGAGCATTGTGATGAAAAGTTCATGAAGCATTGAGGTTAAAAATGTCACAAAGCCTTGTGATGACACGGACATGGACCATTGTGATGACAAATGTTATGAAGCATTGTGATGACTGGAGTCAAGGAGCATTGTGATGACAGGGTCATGGAGCATTGTGATGACAAGGGCATGGAGCATTGTGCTGAGAAAGGCGTAGATCATTGTGATGACAAGGGTCAAAGAGCATTGTGATGAAAAGTTCATGGAGCATTGTGGTTAAAAAGGTCACAGAGACTGTTGATGATGAGGGAATGGACCATTGTGATGACAAAGGTCATGAAGCATTGTGAAGACTGGAGTCACGCAGCATGGTGATGACAGGGGTCATGGAGCATTGTGATAACAAGGGCATGGAGCATTGTGATGACAAGGGCATGGTGCATTGGTCTAATATGTTTCATGGATTATTGCGATGACATTTGGAATGGCGCATTGTGATGACAAGGGCATGGAGCATTGTGATGACCAGCTCTTGCAGTATTGTGAAGAGAAGTGTCAGGGAGCATTGTGATGACATATGTAATGGCCCATTGTGATGAAAATGGCATGGAGCATTGTGATGCCAAGTTTCATGAAAGATTCTGATGACAAAGGTAGTGGAGCATTGTGATGACAATGGCTTGGAGCATTGTGATGACAAGGGTCAGGGAGCATTGTGCTGACAAGTGCATGGAGAATTGTGATGACAAGGGTCATGGAGCATTCTGATGACAAGCTTGTGGAGTATTTTGATGACAATGGCATGGAGCATTGTGATGAAAACGGCATGCGGCAATGTGATGAAAAATCCATGCAGCCTTTTCTTGACAGGGTTCAAGGAGCATTCTAACGACAAGTGTCAGGGAGCATTGTGATGACAAGTGTATTGAGAATTGTGATGACAAACGTCATGGAGCATGGTGATGAGAAGGCCATGGATAATTGTGATGATAATCGTCATGGGGTGTTGTGATTATAAGTGTTATGGAACATTGTGATCACAAGGCTTTGGAGCATTACGATGACAGAGGTCATGGAGAATTTTGATTTCATTGTGATGACAATAGCCTGAAGCATTATGATGATGGGCATGGTGCATTGTGATGACAGAGTTCATGGAGCATTGAGATGAAAAGGGGCATGTAGCATTGTGATTACAGGGGTCTTGGAGCATTGTGGTGACAAACGCATAGAGCATTGTAATGACAAGGTCATGTAGAATTTTCCTGACAAAGGCATGGAGCATTGTGATGACAAGGGCATGGAGCATTGTGATGACAAAGTCATGGAGTATTGTGAAGACTGGTGTCAGGGAGCATGTTGATGACATATGTCATGGTTCATTTCAATGACAATGGCATGGTGCATTGTGATGCCAAATGTAATGGAGGATTGTGATGACAAATATGATGGAGCATTGTGATGACTAGGGCTTGGAGCATTATGATGACAAGGGCCTTTGAGGATTTTCATGACAATGTCGTGAAGCATTGTGATGACAAGGTCCTTGAGCATTGTGATGAGAAATCCATGGAGCCTTGTGATGACAGGTCTCATGGAGCATACTGATGAAAAGGGGCATGGAGCACTCTGATTACAGGGGTCTTGGAACATTGTGATAGCAAGGGCATGGAGCATTGTGATGACAAGTGCATGGAGCATTGGTATAATAAGTTTCATGGATTATTGTGATGACAGTTGGAATGGCGCATTGTGATGACAGTGGTCATGGAGCATTGTGATGATAGTGGTCATGGAGCATTGTGATGAGAAGGTAATGGAGAATTGGGTTGAAAATATTCATGGAGTATTGTGATGACAGGTGTCATGGAGCATTGTGATGACAAGGTCCTTGAGTATTGTGATGAGATGACGATGGAGACTTGTGATGACAAGTCTCATGGAGCATTCTGATGAAAAGGGGCATGGAGCATTGTGATTACAGGGGTCTTGGAGCATTGTGATGACAAGGGCATGGAGCATTGTGAGGAGAAAGCCATAGAACTTTCTGATGGCATGCGTCATGGAGCTTTGTGATGAAAAGTTCATGGAGCATTGTGATTACAGGGGTCTTGGAGCATTGTGATGACAAGCGTCATGGAGCCTTTTGATGACAAGGCCCTGGAACATTGTGATGGCAGGGGTCATAGAGAATTGTTATGACAGAGGTAATGGAGCATTGTGATGAGAAGGGCATTGAGCATTGGTCTGAAACGTTTCATGGATTATTGTGATGAGAGTGGGCATGGAGCATTGTGATGACAAGGGCACAGTACACTGTGATACATGGGTCATGGAGGATTGTAATGACAAGGGCATGGAGCATTGTGATGAGAAGGGCATCGAGCACTGTGATGACAAGTGTCATGGACCTTTGTGATGACAAAGGCATGGAGCAATGTGATGAGAGGGTTCATGGAGCATTGTGATGACAATGACATGGAGCATTGTGATGCCAAGGGTCATGGAGCTTTGTGATGACAAAGGTCATGGAGCATTTTGATGACAACTGTGTGGTTCATTGTGATGAGAAGGGCAGGGAGCATTTTTATGACAGGGTCATGCAGCAATTTGAAGAAAAGTGTAATGGAACATTTTGATGACAGGGGTTATAGAACATTGTGATGCCAGGGATCATGAAGCTTTGGGATGAAAAGGGTCATGGAGCATTTTGATGACAGGGGTTATGGAACATTGTGATGTCAGGGATCAAGGAACATTGTGCTGATAAGGGGATGTAGCATTGTGATGACAGGGGTCATGGAATATTGTGATAACAGGGGTGAGGGAGGATTGTGATGACTAGTGATGGAACATTGTGATATCTCATGTGAG
Organism: Mesoplodon mirus; assembly: GCF_964341445.2. NCBI lineage: Eukaryota > Metazoa > Chordata > Mammalia > Artiodactyla > Ziphiidae > Mesoplodon > Mesoplodon mirus. The sequence continues at coordinate 657,005 of NW_028295717.1, forward strand.
AGAGCATTTGGATGAGAAGTGCATGGAGCATTGTGATTACAAGTTTTATGGAGCATAGCGATGACAAGGTTGTAGATCATTGTGATGAAAAGCGCATGGCACATTGTGATGACAAGAGTCATGGAGCATTGTTCTTACAAAGGCATGGAGTATTGTGATGACAAGGGTCACGGGGCATTGTGATGAAATGTTCATGGAGCATTGTGGTTACAAAGGTCACAGAGCCTTGTGTTGATGCGGGCATGGACCGTTGTGATGACAAACGTTATGAAGCATAGTGATGACTGGAATCACGGAGCATTGTGATGACAGGGATCATGGAGCATTGTGATGACAAGGGCATGGAGCATTGTGATGACAGGGGCATGGAGCATAGGTCTGACATGTTTCAAAGATTATTGTGATGACAGTGGACATGGTGCATTGTGATGACAAGTGCATGGAGCATTGTGAAGACAAGGGCATGGAGTAATGTGATGACAGTTGGCAGGGAGCATTGTGATGACCTATGTCATGGTCCATTGCGATGACAATAGCATGGAGCATTGTGATGCCAATTGTAATGGAGGATGTGATGACAAATATAATGGAGCATTGTGATGACTACGGCATGGAGCATTATGTTGACAAGGGCCATTGAGAATTTTCATGACAATGTCGTGAAGCATTGTGATGACAAGTCCTGGAGCATTGTGATGAGAAAACCATGGAGGCTTGTGATGACAAGTCTCAAGGAGCATACTGATGAAAAGTGGTCTGGAGCATTCTGATTACAGGGGACTTGGAACATTGTGATAACAAGGGCATGGATCATTGTGATGACCAGGTCATGCAGTATTGTGAAGAGAGGTGTCAGGGAGCATTGTGATGACATAAGTAATGGCCCATTGTAATGACAATGGCATGGAACATTGTGATGCCAAGTGTCATGGAGGATTCTGATGACAAAGGTAATGGGGCATTGTGATGACAAGGGCTTGGAGCATTGTGATGACAGGTTTCAGGGAGCATTGTGCTGACAAGTGCATGGAGAATTGTGATGACAAGGGTCATGGAGCATTCTGATCACAAGCTTGTGGAGTATTTTGATGACAATTGCATGGAGCATTTTGATGAAAAAGGCATGGAGCCTTTTTGTGACAGGGTTCAAGGAGCCTTCTGATGACAATGTCACGGAGCATTGTGATGAGAAGTGTACTAAGAATTGTGATGACAAATACAAGGAGCATTTTTATAAAAAGGGCATGGAGTATGTGTGATGACAGGCATCATGGAGCTTTGTGATGACAAGTGTTATAGAACATAGTGATCACAAGAGTTTGGAGCATTGTGATGAGAGAGGTCATGGATCATTTTGATTTCAAGGAGCAGGGAGCATTGTGATGACAAGGGCATGAAGCAATGTGATCCCAAGTTTCATGGAGGATTGTGATGACAATGGTAAAGGAGTATTGTGATGACAAGCGCATAGAGCATTGTAATGACAAGGTCATGTAGCATTTTGCTGACAAAGGCATGGAGCATTGTGATAACATGTGTCATGGAGCACAGTGATGACAAGCGTCACGGAGCATTGTGAATAGAGGGGTCATGGAGCATTGGGATGACAAAGGCATGTATCATTGTGATGACAGGGGTCATGGAGCATTGGGTTGAAAAATTTCATGGAGTATTGTGATGACAGGGGTGATGGAGCATTGTGATTACAGGGGTCTTGGAGCATTGTGATGACAAGAGTTCCGGGTCATTGTGTTGTCACGTGTCATGGAGTGTTGTGACGACAGTGGTCATGGAGCATTGTGATGATATTGGTCATGGAGCATTGTGGTGAGAAGGTCATGGAGCATTGGGCTGAAAATGTTCATGGAGTATTGGTATGACATGTGTCATGGAGCATTGTGATGACTAGGGAATGGAGCATGGTGATGACAAGGTCCTGGAGCATTGTGATGAGATGACCATGGAGACTTGTGATGAGAAATCTCATGGAGCATTCTGATGAAAAGGGGCATGGAGCATTGTGATTACAGGCGTCTTGGAGCATTATGATGACAAGGGTCATGGAGCCTTGTGATGACAAGTTTTATGGAACATAGTAATTACAAGGGTTTGGAGCATTGTGATGAGAGAGGTCATGGATCATTTTGATTTCAAGGAGCATGGAGCATTTTGATGACAAGGGCATGAAGCAATGTGATCCCAAGGTTCATGGAGGATTGTGATGACAATGGTAATGGAGTACTGTGATGACAAGTGCATAGAGCATTGTAATGACAAGGTTATGTAGCATTTGCTGACAAAGGCATGGAGCATTGTGATGACAGGTGTCATGGAGTACTGTGATGACAAGCGTCACGGAGCTTTGTGAATACACCTGTCATGGAGCATTGGGATGACAAGGGCATGGTTCAATGTGATGACAAGGGTCATGGAGCATTGGGCTGAAAATGTTCATGGAGTATTGTGATGACAGGGCTCATGAAGCATTGTGATGACTAGGGAATGGAGCATTTTGATGACAAGAGTTCCGTATCATTGTGTTGTCTGGTGTCATGGAGTGTTGTGATGACAGTGGTCATGGAGCATTGTGATGATATTGGCCATGGAGCATTGTGATGAAAAGGGGCATGGAGCATTGTGATGACAAGGGCATGTATCATTGGTCTCATAATTTTCATGGATTATTGCGATGACTGTTGGAATGGTGCATTGTGGTGACAAGGGCATGGAGCATTGTGATAAAGAGGTCATGCTGTATTGTGAAGACTGGTGTCATGGAGCATTGTGATGACAGTGTTCATGCAGCATAGTGATGACTAGGGAATGGAGCATAGTGATGACAAGAGTCCCGGATCATTGTGTTGTCAGGTGTCATGAAGTGTTGTGATGACAGTTCTCATGGTGCATTGTGATGATATTGGTCATGGAGCATTGTGATGAGAAGGTTATGGAGCATTGTGATGATAATATTCATGGAGTATTGTGATGACAATGGTCATAGAGCATTGTGATGACAAGGGAATGGAGCATGGTGATGACAAGGTCATGTAGCATTGTGATGAGAAGTCCTTGGAGGCTTGTGATGAAAATTTCATGGAGCATTCTGATGAAAAGTGGCATGGATCATTGTGATTACAGTGGTTTTGGAGCATTGTGATGACAAGGGCATGGAGCATTGTCAGAGACGGCCATGCAGCATTCTGATGACATGGGTCATGGAGCTTTGTGATGACAAGGGATTGGAGCATTGTGATTACAGGTGTCTTGGAGCATTGTGATGAAAAGGGCACGGATCATTGTGATGAAAAAGTCATGGAGACTTGTCATGACAGGGTTAATGGAGCATACTGAAGACAAGGGTCAGGGAGCATTGTGATGACAAGTGTATTGAGCATTGTGATGACAAAGGTCATGGAGCATTGTGATGAGAAGACCATGGATAATTGTCATGATGAGCGTCATGGTGTGTTGTGATGATAAGTGTTATGGAACATTGTGATCACAAGGGTTTTGAGCATTATGATGACAGAGGTCATGGAGAATATTGATTTCATTGTGATGACAATAGCCTGAAGCATTATGATGATGGGCATGGTGCACTGTGATGACAGGGATCATGCAGCATTGAGATGAAAAGGGGCATGGAACATTGTGTTTACAGTGGTCGTGGAGCATTGTGATGACAAGGGCTTGGAGTATTGGTCTAATAAGTTTCATGGATTATTGCGATGACAGTTGGAATGGCGCATTGTGCTGACAAGGGCATGGAGAATTGTGATGACCAGGTCATGCAGTATTGTGAAGACAGGTGTCAGGGAGCATTGTGATGACATATGTAATGGCCCAATGTGATGACGATGGCATGGATCATTGTGATGCCAAGTGTCATGGAGGATTCTGATGACAAATTTAATAGAGCATTGTGATGACAATGGCTTGGAGCATTGCGATGACAAGGGTCAGGGAGCATTGTGCTGACAAGTGCATGGAGAATTGTGATGACAAGGGTCATGGAGCATTCTGGTGACAAGCTTGTGGAGTATTTTGATGACAATGGCATGGAGCATTGTGATGAAAACGGCATGGGGCATTGTGATGAAAAATGCATGGAGACTTGTGATGACAGGTCTCATGGAGCATACTGATGAAAAGGGGCATGGAGCATTCTGATTACAGGGGTCTTGGAACTTTGTGATAACAAGGGCATGGAGCACTGTGATGACAAGGGCATGGAGCTTTGGTCTAATAAGTTTCATGGATTACTGTGATGACAGTTGGAATGGCGCATTGTGATGACAGTGGTCATGGAGCACTGTGATGATACTGCTCATGGAGCATTGTGATAAGACCGTCATGGAGCATTGGGTTGAAAATGTTCATAGAGTATTGTGATGACAGGTGTCAAGGAGCATTGTGATGACTAGGGAATGGAGCATGGTGATGACAAGGTCCTGGAGCATTGTGATGAGATGACGATGGAGACTTGTGATGACAAGTCTCATGGAGCATTCTGACGAAAAGGGGCAAGGAGCTTTGTGATTACAGGGGTCTTGGAGCACTGTGATGAAAAGGGCATGGAGCATTGTGAGGAGAAGGCCATGGAACATTCTGATGGCATGCGTCATGGAGCTTTGTGATGACAAGTGCATGGAGCATTGTGATTACAGGGTTCTTGGAGCATTGTGATGACAAGGGTCATGTAGCCTTTTGATGACAAGGCTGTGGAACATTGTGATGGCAGCGGTCATGGAGCATAGTTATGACAGAAGTAATGGATGATTGTAATCAGAATGGCATTGAGCATTGGTCTGAAATGTTTCATGGATTATTGTGATGAGAGTGGGCATGGAGCATTGTGATGACAAGGGCACGGTACACTGTGATACATGGGTCATGGTGGATTGTAATGACAAGGGCGTGGAGCATTGTGATGAGAAGGGCATCGAGCATTGTGATGACAAGTGTCATGGAGCTTTGTTATGACAAGGGCATGGAGCAATGTGATGAGAGGGTTCATGGAGCATTGTGATGACAATGACATGGAGCATTATGATGCCAATGGTCATGGAGCTTTGTGATGTCAAATGTCATGGAGCATTTTGATGACAAGGGTGTGGTGCATTGTGATGAGAAGGGCAGGGAGCATTTTGATGAGAGGGTCATGCAGCAATTTGATGAAAAGTGTAATGGAACGTTTTGATGACAGGGGTTATAGAACATTGTGATGCCAGGGATCATGGAGCTTTGGGATGAAAAGGGTCATGGAGCATTTTGATGATAGGGGTTATGGAAAATTTTGATGACTGGAGTCACGGAGCATTGTGATGACAGGGGTCATGGAGCATTGTGATAACAAGGGCTTGGAGCATTGTGATGACAGGGGAATGGAGCATTGGTCTGACAAGTTTCATAGATTATTGTGATGACAGTGGACATGGTGCATTGTGATGACAAGGGCATGGAGCATTTTGATGACAAGACTCCCTGATCTTTGTGTTGTCAGGTGTTATGGGTGGTTGTGATGACAGTGGTCATGGAGCATTGTGATGATATTGGTCATGGAGCATTGTGATGAGAACGTCATGGTGCATTGGGCTGAAAATATTAAAGGATTATTGTAATGACAGGGGTCATGGTGCATTGTGATGACAAGGGTCATGGATCCTTGTGATGACAAGGCCGTGGAACATTGTGATGGCAGTGGTCATGGTGAATTGTTATGACAGAGGTAATGGAGCATAGTGATGAGCAGGGCATTGAGCATTGGTTTGAAATATTTCATAGATTATTGTGATAAGAGTGGGCTGGAGCATTGTGATGACAAGGGCACGGAATAATGTGATACATGGGTCATGGAGGATTGTAATGACAAGGGCATGGAGCAATGTGATGAGAGGGTACATGGAGCATTGTGATGACAATGCCATGGAGCATTGTGAGGAAAAGGCCATGGAGCATTCTGATGACATGCCTCATGGAGCTTTTTGATGACAAGTGCATGGAGCATTGTGATTACAGGGGTTTTGGAGCATTGTGATGAAAATGGCATGGATCATTGTGATGAAAAAGGCATGGATCCTTGTCATGAGAGGGTTCAAGGAGCATACTGACGACGTGTCAGGGAGCATTGTGAAGACAAGTGTGTTGAGCACTGTGATGACAAAGATCAGGGAGCATTGTGATCAGAAGACCAAGGATAATTGTGATGATGATCGTCATGGGGTGTTGTGATGATAAATGTTATGGAACATTGTGATCACAAGGGTTTGGAGCATTATGATGACAGAGGTCATGGAGACTTTTGATTTCATTGTAATAACAATAGCCTGAAGCATTATGATGATGGGCATGGTGCATTGTGATGACAGGGTTCATGGAGCATTGAGATGAAAAGTGGCATGGAGCATTGTGATTACAGAGGTCTTGTAGCATTGTGATGACAAGCGCATAGAGCATTGTATTGACAAGATCATGGAGAATTCTGCAGACAATGGCATGGAGCACTGTGATGACAGGTGTCATGGAGCACTGTGATGACATGTGTCACGGAGCATTGTGAATACAGGGGTCATGGATCATTGTGATGACAAGGGTCATGGAGCATTGGGCTGAAAATATTCATGGAGTAATTTGATGACAGGGGTCATGGAGCATTGTGATGACAGAGGTCATGGAGAATTTTGATTTCATTGTGCTGACAATAGCCGGAAGCATTATGATGATGGGCATGATGCATTGTGATGACAGGGATCATGGAGCATTGAGATGAAAAGGGGCTTGGGGCATTTTGATTACAGGGGTCTTGGAGCATTGTGATGACAAGGGCATGGAGCATTTGAATGAGAAGGACATGGAACATTCTGATGACATGTGTCATGGTGCTTTGTGATGACAAGGGCATGGAGCATTGTGATTACAGGGGTCTTGGAGCATTGTGATGACAAGGTTCATGGAGCTTTTTGATGACAAGGCCGTGGAATATTGTGATGGCAGGGGTCAAGGAGCATTGTTATGACAGGGGTAATGGAGCATTGTGATTTGAAGTGCATGGAGAATTGTGATTACAAGTTTTATGGAGCATTGTGATGACAAATCTGTGGACCATTGGGATAAAAAGCGCGTGGCACATTGTGATGACAATGGTCATGGAGCATTTTTCTGACAAATGCATGGAGCACTGTGATGACAAGGGTCACGGAGCATTGTGATGAAAAGTTCATGAAGCATTGAGGTTAAAAATGTCACAAAGCCTTGTGATGACACGGACATGGACCATTGTGATGACAAATGTTATGAAGCATTGTGATGACTGGAGTCAAGGAGCATTGTGATGACAGGGTCATGGAGCATTGTGATGACAAGGGCATGGAGCATTGTGCTGAGAAAGGCGTAGATCATTGTGATGACAAGGGTCAAAGAGCATTGTGATGAAAAGTTCATGGAGCATTGTGGTTAAAAAGGTCACAGAGACTGTTGATGATGAGGGAATGGACCATTGTGATGACAAAGGTCATGAAGCATTGTGAAGACTGGAGTCACGCAGCATGGTGATGACAGGGGTCATGGAGCATTGTGATAACAAGGGCATGGAGCATTGTGATGACAAGGGCATGGTGCATTGGTCTAATATGTTTCATGGATTATTGCGATGACATTTGGAATGGCGCATTGTGATGACAAGGGCATGGAGCATTGTGATGACCAGCTCTTGCAGTATTGTGAAGAGAAGTGTCAGGGAGCATTGTGATGACATATGTAATGGCCCATTGTGATGAAAATGGCATGGAGCATTGTGATGCCAAGTTTCATGAAAGATTCTGATGACAAAGGTAGTGGAGCATTGTGATGACAATGGCTTGGAGCATTGTGATGACAAGGGTCAGGGAGCATTGTGCTGACAAGTGCATGGAGAATTGTGATGACAAGGGTCATGGAGCATTCTGATGACAAGCTTGTGGAGTATTTTGATGACAATGGCATGGAGCATTGTGATGAAAACGGCATGCGGCAATGTGATGAAAAATCCATGCAGCCTTTTCTTGACAGGGTTCAAGGAGCATTCTAACGACAAGTGTCAGGGAGCATTGTGATGACAAGTGTATTGAGAATTGTGATGACAAACGTCATGGAGCATGGTGATGAGAAGGCCATGGATAATTGTGATGATAATCGTCATGGGGTGTTGTGATTATAAGTGTTATGGAACATTGTGATCACAAGGCTTTGGAGCATTACGATGACAGAGGTCATGGAGAATTTTGATTTCATTGTGATGACAATAGCCTGAAGCATTATGATGATGGGCATGGTGCATTGTGATGACAGAGTTCATGGAGCATTGAGATGAAAAGGGGCATGTAGCATTGTGATTACAGGGGTCTTGGAGCATTGTGGTGACAAACGCATAGAGCATTGTAATGACAAGGTCATGTAGAATTTTCCTGACAAAGGCATGGAGCATTGTGATGACAAGGGCATGGAGCATTGTGATGACAAAGTCATGGAGTATTGTGAAGACTGGTGTCAGGGAGCATGTTGATGACATATGTCATGGTTCATTTCAATGACAATGGCATGGTGCATTGTGATGCCAAATGTAATGGAGGATTGTGATGACAAATATGATGGAGCATTGTGATGACTAGGGCTTGGAGCATTATGATGACAAGGGCCTTTGAGGATTTTCATGACAATGTCGTGAAGCATTGTGATGACAAGGTCCTTGAGCATTGTGATGAGAAATCCATGGAGCCTTGTGATGACAGGTCTCATGGAGCATACTGATGAAAAGGGGCATGGAGCACTCTGATTACAGGGGTCTTGGAACATTGTGATAGCAAGGGCATGGAGCATTGTGATGACAAGTGCATGGAGCATTGGTATAATAAGTTTCATGGATTATTGTGATGACAGTTGGAATGGCGCATTGTGATGACAGTGGTCATGGAGCATTGTGATGATAGTGGTCATGGAGCATTGTGATGAGAAGGTAATGGAGAATTGGGTTGAAAATATTCATGGAGTATTGTGATGACAGGTGTCATGGAGCATTGTGATGACAAGGTCCTTGAGTATTGTGATGAGATGACGATGGAGACTTGTGATGACAAGTCTCATGGAGCATTCTGATGAAAAGGGGCATGGAGCATTGTGATTACAGGGGTCTTGGAGCATTGTGATGACAAGGGCATGGAGCATTGTGAGGAGAAAGCCATAGAACTTTCTGATGGCATGCGTCATGGAGCTTTGTGATGAAAAGTTCATGGAGCATTGTGATTACAGGGGTCTTGGAGCATTGTGATGACAAGCGTCATGGAGCCTTTTGATGACAAGGCCCTGGAACATTGTGATGGCAGGGGTCATAGAGAATTGTTATGACAGAGGTAATGGAGCATTGTGATGAGAAGGGCATTGAGCATTGGTCTGAAACGTTTCATGGATTATTGTGATGAGAGTGGGCATGGAGCATTGTGATGACAAGGGCACAGTACACTGTGATACATGGGTCATGGAGGATTGTAATGACAAGGGCATGGAGCATTGTGATGAGAAGGGCATCGAGCACTGTGATGACAAGTGTCATGGACCTTTGTGATGACAAAGGCATGGAGCAATGTGATGAGAGGGTTCATGGAGCATTGTGATGACAATGACATGGAGCATTGTGATGCCAAGGGTCATGGAGCTTTGTGATGACAAAGGTCATGGAGCATTTTGATGACAACTGTGTGGTTCATTGTGATGAGAAGGGCAGGGAGCATTTTTATGACAGGGTCATGCAGCAATTTGAAGAAAAGTGTAATGGAACATTTTGATGACAGGGGTTATAGAACATTGTGATGCCAGGGATCATGAAGCTTTGGGATGAAAAGGGTCATGGAGCATTTTGATGACAGGGGTTATGGAACATTGTGATGTCAGGGATCAAGGAACATTGTGCTGATAAGGGGATGTAGCATTGTGATGACAGGGGTCATGGAATATTGTGATAACAGGGGTGAGGGAGGATTGTGATGACTAGTGATGGAACATTGTGATATCTCATGTGAGAGAGCATTTGGATGAGAAGTGCATGGAGCATTGTGATTACAAGTTTTATGGAGCATAGCGATGACAAGGTTGTAGATTATTGTGATGAAAAGCGCATGGCACATTGTGATGACAAGAGTCATGGAGCAATGTTCTTACAAAGGCATGGAGTATTGTGATGACAAGGGTCACGGGGCATTGTGATGAAATGTTCATGGAGCATTGTGGTTACAAAGGTCACAGAGCCTTGTGTTGATGCGGGCATGGACCGTTGTGATGACAAACGTTATGAAGCATAGTGATGACTGGAATCACGGAGCATTGTGATGACAGGGATCATGGAGCATTGTGATGACAAGGGCATGGAGCATTGTGATGACAGGGGCATGGAGCATAGGTCTGACATGTTTCAAAGATTATTGTGATGACAGTGGACATGGTGCATTGTGATGACAAGTGCATGGAGCATTGTGAAGACAAGGGCATGGAGTAATGTGATGACAGTTGGCAGGGAGCATTGTGATGACCTATGTCATGGTCCATTGCGATGACAATAGCATGGAGCATTGTGATGCCAATTGTAATGGAGGATGTGATGACAAATATAATGGAGCATTGTGATGACTACGGCATGGAGCATTATGTTGACAAGGGCCATTGAGAATTTTCATGACAATGTCGTGAAGCATTGTGATGACAAGTCCTGGAGCATTGTGATGAGAAAACCATGGAGGCTTGTGATGACAAGTCTCAAGGAGCATACTGATGAAAAGTGGTCTGGAGCATTCTGATTACAGGGGACTTGGAACATTGTGATAACAAGGGCATGGATCATTGTGATGACCAGGTCATGCAGTATTGTGAAGAGAGGTGTCAGGGAGCATTGTGATGACATAAGTAATGGCCCATTGTAATGACAATGGCATGGAGAATTGTGATGCCAAGTGTCATGGAGGATTCTGATGACAAAGGTAATGGGGCATTGTGATGACAAGGGCTTGGAGCATTGTGATGACAGGTTTCAGGGAGCATTGTGCTGACAAGTGCATGGAGAATTGTGATGACAAGGGTCATGGAGCATTCTGATCACAAGCTTGTGGAGTATTTTGATGACAATTGCATGGAGCATTTTGATGAAAAAGGCATGGAGCCTTTTTGTGACAGGGTTCAAGGAGCCTTCTGATGACAATGTCACGGAGCATTGTGATGAGAAGTGTACTAAGAATTGTGATGACAAATACAAGGAGCATTTTTATAAAAAGGGCATGGAGTATGTGTGATGACAGGCATCATGGAGCTTTGTGATGACAAGTGTTATAGAACATAGTGATCACAAGAGTTTGGAGCATTGTGATGAGAGAGGTCATGGATCATTTTGATTTCAAGGAGCAGGGAGCATTGTGATGACAAGGGCATGAAGCAATGTGATCCCAAGTTTCATGGAGGATTGTGATGACAATGGTAAAGGAGTATTGTGATGACAAGCGCATAGAGCATTGTAATGACAAGGTCATGTAGCATTTTGCTGACAAAGGCATGGAGCATTGTGATAACATGTGTCATGGAGCACAGTGATGACAAGCGTCACGGAGCATTGTGAATAGAGGGGTCATGGAGCATTGGGATGACAAAGGCATGTATCATTGTGATGACAGGGGTCATGGAGCATTGGGTTGAAAAATTTCATGGAGTATTGTGATGACAGGGGTGATGGAGCATTGTGATTACAGGGGTCTTGGAGCATTGTGATGACAAGAGTTCCGGGTCATTGTGTTGTCACGTGTCATGGAGTGTTGTGACGACAGTGGTCATGGAGCATTGTGATGATATTGGTCATGGAGCATTGTGGTGAGAAGGTCATGGAGCATTGGGCTGAAAATGTTCATGGAGTATTGGTATGACATGTGTCATGGAGCATTGTGATGACTAGGGAATGGAGCATGGTGATGACAAGGTCCTGGAGCATTGTGATGAGATGACCATGGAGACTTGTGATGAGAAATCTCATGGAGCATTCTGATGAAAAGGGGCATGGAGCATTGTGATTACAGGCGTCTTGGAGCATTATGATGACAAGGGTCATGGAGCCTTGTGATGACAAGGCCATGTAACATCGTGATGGCATGGGTCATGAGGCATTGTTATCACAGGTGTAATGGAGCATTGTGATGGCAAGGGCATGGAGCATTGTGATGAGAAGGCCATGGAGCATTATGATGACATGTGTCATGGAGCTTTGTGAAGACAAGGGCATGGAGCAATGTGATGAGAGCGTTCATGGAGCATTGTGATGACAATGACATGGAGCATTGTGATGCCAAGGGTCATGGATATTTGTGATGACAAAGGTCATGGAGCATTTTGATGGCAAGGGCGTTGTGCACTGTGATGAGAAAGGCAGGGTGCATTCTGATGACAGGGTCATGGAGCTATTTGCTGAAAAGTGTCATGGAACATTTTGATGACAGGTGTTATGGAACATTGTGATGTCAGGGGTTATCGAACATTGTGATGATAAGGGCATGTAGCATTGTGATGACAGGAGTCATGGAACATTGTGATGACAGGGGTGAGGGAGTATTGTGAAAAATATTGCTGTAGCATTGTGATATCAGTGGTGAGAGAGCATTTTGATGAGAAGTGCAAGGAGCATTGTGATGACAAATTTTAAGGAGCATTGTGATGACAAGATTGTGGAGCACTGTGATGATAAGCACATGGTGCATTGTGATGACATGTGTCATGGAGCATTGTGCTGACAAGCGCATGGAGCATTGTGATGACAAGTGTATTGAGAATTGTGATGACAAAGGTCATGGAGCATTGTGATGAAAAGGGCATGGAGTATTGTGATGACAGGAATCATGGAGCGTTGTGATGACAAGTGTTATGGGACATTGTGATCACAAGCCTTTGGAGCATTGTGATGACAGAAGTCATGGATCATTTTGATTTCAAGGAGCATGGAGCATTGTGATGACAAGGGCATGAAGCAATGTGATCCCAAGGTTCATGGAGGATTGTGATGACAATGAAAATGGAGTACTGTGATGACAAACGCATACAGCATTGTAATGACAAGGTCATATAGCATTTTGCTGACAAAGGGATGGAGCATTGTGAATACATGGGTCATGGAGCATTGGGATGACAAGGGCATGGATCATTGTGATGACAAGGGTCATGGAACACTGGGCTGAAAATGTTCATGGAGTGTTGTGATGACAGGTGTCATGGAGCATTGTGATGACAAGGGAATGGAGCATTGTGATGACAAGAGTCCCGGATCATTGTGTTGTCGGGTGTCATGGAGTGTTGTGATGACAGTGGTCATGGAGCATTATGAGGATATTGGCCATGGAGCATTGTGATGAGTAGGTCGTGGAGCATTGGGTTGAAAATGTTCATGGATTATTTTGATGACAGGGGTCATGGAGCATTGTGATGACAAGGGAATGGAGCATGGTGATGACAAGGTCCTGGAGCATTGTGATGAGAAGACCATGGAGACTTGTGATGATAAGTCTCATGGAGCATTCTGATGAAAAGGGGCATGGAGCCTTGTGATTACAGGGGTCTTGGAGCATTGTGATCACTAGGGCATGGAGCATTGTGATGAGAAGTCCATGGAGCATTCTGATGACATGCGTCATGGAGGTTTTTGATGACACGGGCATGGAGTATTGTGATTACAGGGGTCTTGGAACATTGTGAGGACAAGGGCATGGAGCATTGTGAGGAGAAGACCAAGGAGAATTGTAATGTCATGCGTCATTCAGCTTTGTGATGACAAGGGCTTGGAGCATTGAGATTACATGGGTCTTGGAGCATTGTGATGAAAAGGACATGGATCATTGTGATGAAAAAGGCATGGAGCCTTGTCATGACAGGATTCAAGGAGCATACAGACAACAAGTGTCAGGGAGCATTTTGATGACAAGTGTATTGAGCACTGTGATGACAAAGGTCATGGAGCATTGTGATGAGAAGACCATTGATAATTGTGATGATGAGCGTCATGGGGTATTGTGATGACAAGAGATATGGAATATTGTGATCACAAGTGTTTGGAGCATTGTCATGACAGAGGTCATGGAGCATTTTGATTTCATTGTGATGACAATAGCATGAAGCATTATGATGATGGGCATGGTGCCTTGTGATGACAGGTTTCATGGATCATTGAGATGAAAAGGGGCATAGAGCATTGTGATTACAGTGTTCTTGGAGCAATGTGATGAGAAGGATCATGGAGCTTTGTGATGACAAGGCCATGGAACATCGTATTAGCAGGAGTCATGGAGCATTGTTATGAATGGTGTAATGGAGCATTGTGATGGCAAGGGCATGTAGCATTGTGATGAGAAGGCCATGTAGCATTCTAATGACATGTGTCATGGAGTTTTGTGAAGACAATGGCATGGAGCAATGTGATGAGAGTGTTCATGGAGCATTGTGATGACAGTGACATTGAGCATTGAGATGCCACGGGTCATGGATCTTTGTGATGACAAAGGACATGGAGCATTTTGATGGCAAGGGCATTGTGCATTCTGAAAAGGAGGGCAGGGAGCATTCTGATGACAGGGTCATGGAGCAATTTGATGAAAAGTGTCATGTAACATTTTGATGACAGGTGTTATGGAACATTGTGATGTCAGGGGTCATCGAACTTTGTGATGATAAGTGCATGTAGCATTGTAATGACAGGAGTCATGGAACATTGTGATCACAGGGGTGTGGGAGTATTGTGACAAATAGTGATGTAGCATTGTGATATCAGTGTTGAGAGAGCATTTTGATGAGAAGTGCATGGAGCATTGTGATGACAAATTTTAAGGAGCACTGTGATGACAAGATTGTGGAACACTGTGATGACAAGTGCATGGTGCATTGTGATGACATGTGTCATGGAGCATTGTGCTGACAAGCGCATGGAGCATAGTGATGACAAGGGTCAAAGAACATTGTGATGAAAAGTTCATGGAGCACTGTGGTTAAAAAGGTCACAGAGACCTGTTGATGAGGAGGGCATGGAACTTTGTGATGACAAAAGTCATGAAGCATTGTGATGACTGGAGTAACGGAGCATTGTGATGACAGGTGTCATGGAGCATTGTGATAAAAAGGGCATGGAGCATTGTGATGACAAGGGCATGGAACATTGGTCTAATATGTTTCATGGATTATTGCGATGACATTTGGAATGGCGCATTGTGATGACAAGGGCATGGAGCATTGTGATGACCAGGACATGCAGTATTGTGAAGACAGGTGTCAGGGAGCATTGTGATGACATATAAATGGCCCATTGTGATGACAATGGCAGGGAGCATTGTGATATCAAGTGTCATTGAGGATTCTGATGACAAAGGTCATGGAGCATTGTGATGACAATGGCTTGGAGTATTATGATGACAAGAGTCAGGGAGCATTGTGCCGACAAGTGCATGGAAAATTGTGATGACAAGTGTAATGGAGCACTCTGATGACAAGCTTGTGGAGTATTTTAATGACAATGGCATGGAGCATTGTGATGAAAACGGCATGGGGCATTGTGATGAAAAAGGCATGGAGCCTTTTCGTGACAGGGTTCAAGGAGCATTCTGATGACAAGTGTCAGTGAGCATTGTGATGACAAGTGTATTGAGAATTGTGATGACAAAGGTCATGGACCATTGTGATGAAAGGCATCATGGAGCATTGTGATGACAAGTGTTATGGAACATTGTGATCACAAGGGTTTGGAGCATTGTGATGACAAACGTCATGGATCATTTTGATTTCAAGGAGCTTGGAGCATTGTGATGACAAGGGCATGAAGCAATGTGATCCCAAGTTTCATGGAGAATTGTGATGACCATGGAAATGGAGTATTGTGATGACAAGCGCATAGAGCATTGTAATGACAAGGTCATGTAGCATTTTGCTGACAAAGGCATGGAGCACTGTGATGACATGTGTCATGGAGCACTGTGATGACAAGCGTCACGGAGCATTGTGATTACAGGGGTCATGTAGCATTGGAAAGACAAGGGAACAGATCATTGTGATGACAACGGTCATGGAGCACTGGGCTGAAAATGTTCATGGAGTGTGGTAATGACAGGGGTCATGGAGCATTGTGATGACTGGGGAATGGCGAATTATGATGACAAGAGTCCCGGATCATTGTGTTGTCAGGTGTCATGGAGTGTTGTGATGACAGTGGTCATGGAGCATTGTGACGATATTGGCCATGGAGCATTGTGATGAGTAGGTCGTGGAGCATTGGGCTGAAAATGTTCATGGATTATTGTGATGACAGGGGTCATGGAGCATTGTGATGACAAGGGAATGGAGCATGGTGATGACAAGGTCCTGGAGCATTGTGATGAGAAGATCATGGAGACTTGTGATGACAAGTCTCATGGAGCATTCTGATGAAAATGGGGATGGAGCCTTGTGATTACAGGGGGCTTGGAGCATTGTGATGAAAAGTGCATGGATCATTGTGATGAAAAAGGCATGGAGCCTTGTCATGACAGGGTTCCAGCAGCATACTGACGACAAGTGTCAGGGAGCATTGTGATGACAAGTGTATTGAGCATTGTGATGACAAAGATCATGGAGCATTGTGATGAGAAGACCATGGATAATTGTGATGATGAGCGTCATGGGGTGTTGTGATGATAAGTCTTATGGAACATTGTGATCACAAGGGTTTGGAGAATTACGATGACAGAGGTCATGGAGAATTTAGATTTCATTGTGATGACAATAGCCTGAAGCATTATGATGATGGGCATGGTGCATTGTGATGACAGGGTTCATGGAGCATTGAGATGAAAATGGGCATGGAGCATTGTGATTACAAGGGTCTTGGAGCATTGTGATGACAAGGGCATGGAACATTGTGATGAGAAGGCCATGGAACATTCTGATGACATGCGTCATGGAGCTTTGTTATGACAAGGGCATGGAGCATTACGATTTCAGGGGTCTTGAGCAATGTGATGACAAGTGTCATGGAATCTTGTGATGACTAGGCCGAGAAACATGGTGATGGCAAGGGTCATGGTGCATTCTTATGACAGGTGTAATGGAGCATTTTGATGAGAAGGGCATGGAACATTGGTCTGAAATATTTCATGGATTATTGTGATGAGAGTGGGCATGGAGGTTTGTGATGACAAGAGCATGGAACACTGTGATACATGGGTCATGCAGGATTGTAATGACAAGGGCATGGAGCATTGTGATGAGAATGGCATCGAGCTTTGTGATGACAAGTGTCATGGAGGTTTGTGATGACAAGGGAATAGAGCAATATGATGAGAGTGTTCATGGAGCATTGTGATGACAATGACATGGATTACTGTGATGCTAAGGGTCATGGAGCTTTGTGATGACAAGTCATGGAGCCTTTTGATGACAAGGGTGTAGCGCATTGTGATGACAAGGGCATGGAGCATTGTGATGACCACATCATGCAGTATTGTGAAGACAGTTGTCAGGGAGCATTGTGATGAGATATGTAATGGCCCATTGTGATGACAATTGCATAGAGCATTGTGATGCCAAGTGTCATGGAGGATTCTGATGACAAAGGTAATGGAGCATTGTGATGACAATGTCTTTGAGCCTTGTGATGACAAGGGTCAGGGTGCATTGTGCTGACAAGTGCATGGAAAATTGTGATGACAAGGGTCATGGAACATTCTGATGACAAGCTTGTGGAGTATTTTGATGACAATGGCATGGAGCATTGTGATGAAAACGGCATGGGGCATTGTGATGAAAAAGGCATGGAGCCTTTTCGTGACAAGTTTCAAGGAGCATTCTGACGACAAGTTTCTGGAAGCATTGTAATGACAAGTGTATTTAGAATTGTGATGACAATGGTCATGGAGCATTGTGATGAAAAGGCCATGGAGTATTGTGATGACAGGCATCATGGAGCGTTGTGATGACAAGTTTTATGGAACATAGTAATTACAAGGGTTTGGAGCATTGTGATGAGAGAGGTCATGGATCATTTTGATTTCAAGGAGCATGGAGCATTTTGATGACAAGGGCATGAAGCAATGTGATCCCAAGGTTCATGGAGGATTGTGATGACAATGGTAATGGAGTACTGTGATGACAAGTGCATAGAGCATTGTAATGACAAGGTTATGTAGCATTTGCTGACAAAGGCATGGAGCATTGTGATGACAGGTGTCATGGAGTACTGTGATGACAAGCGTCACGGAGCTTTGTGAATACACCTGTCATGGAGCATTGGGATGACAAGGGCATGGTTCAATGTGATGACAAGGGTCATGGAGCATTGGGCTGAAAATGTTCATGGAGTATTGTGATGACAGGGCTCATGAAGCATTGTGATGACTAGGGAATGGAGCATTTTGATGACAAGAGTTCCGTATCATTGTGTTGTCTGGTGTCATGGAGTGTTGTGATGACAGTGGTCATGGAGCATTGTGATGATATTGGCCATGGAGCATTGTGATGAAAAGGGGCATGGAGCATTGTGATGACAAGGGCATGTATCATTGGTCTCATAATTTTCATGGATTATTGCGATGACTGTTGGAATGGTGCATTGTGGTGACAAGGGCATGGAGCATTGTGATAAAGAGGTCATGCTGTATTGTGAAGACTGGTGTCATGGAGCATTGTGATGACAGTGTTCATGCAGCATAGTGATGACTAGGGAATGGAGCATAGTGATGACAAGAGTCCCGGATCATTGTGTTGTCAGGTGTCATGAAGTGTTGTGATGACAGTTCTCATGGTGCATTGTGATGATATTGGTCATGGAGCATTGTGATGAGAAGGTTATGGAGCATTGTGATGATAATATTCATGGAGTATTGTGATGACAATGGTCATAGAGCATTGTGATGACAAGGGAATGGAGCATGGTGATGACAAGGTCATGTAGCATTGTGATGAGAAGTCCTTGGAGGCTTGTGATGAAAATTTCATGGAGCATTCTGATGAAAAGTGGCATGGATCATTGTGATTACAGTGGTTTTGGAGCATTGTGATGACAAGGGCATGGAGCATTGTCAGAGACGGCCATGCAGCATTCTGATGACATGGGTCATGGAGCTTTGTGATGACAAGGGATTGGAGCATTGTGATTACAGGTGTCTTGGAGCATTGTGATGAAAAGGGCACGGATCATTGTGATGAAAAAGTCATGGAGACTTGTCATGACAGGGTTAATGGAGCATACTGAAGACAAGGGTCAGGGAGCATTGTGATGACAAGTGTATTGAGCATTGTGATGACAAAGGTCATGGAGCATTGTGATGAGAAGACCATGGATAATTGTCATGATGAGCGTCATGGTGTGTTGTGATGATAAGTGTTATGGAACATTGTGATCACAAGGGTTTTGAGCATTATGATGACAGAGGTCATGGAGAATATTGATTTCATTGTGATGACAATAGCCTGAAGCATTATGATGATGGGCATGGTGCACTGTGATGACAGGGATCATGCAGCATTGAGATGAAAAGGGGCATGGAACATTGTGTTTACAGTGGTCGTGGAGCATTGTGATGACAAGGGCTTGGAGTATTGGTCTAATAAGTTTCATGGATTATTGCGATGACAGTTGGAATGGCGCATTGTGCTGACAAGGGCATGGAGAATTGTGATGACCAGGTCATGCAGTATTGTGAAGACAGGTGTCAGGGAGCATTGTGATGACATATGTAATGGCCCAATGTGATGACGATGGCATGGATCATTGTGATGCCAAGTGTCATGGAGGATTCTGATGACAAATTTAATAGAGCATTGTGATGACAATGGCTTGGAGCATTGCGATGACAAGGGTCAGGGAGCATTGTGCTGACAAGTGCATGGAGAATTGTGATGACAAGGGTCATGGAGCATTCTGGTGACAAGCTTGTGGAGTATTTTGATGACAATGGCATGGAGCATTGTGATGAAAACGGCATGGGGCATTGTGATGAAAAATGCATGGAGACTTGTGATGACAGGTCTCATGGAGCATACTGATGAAAAGGGGCATGGAGCATTCTGATTACAGGGGTCTTGGAACTTTGTGATAACAAGGGCATGGAGCACTGTGATGACAAGGGCATGGAGCTTTGGTCTAATAAGTTTCATGGATTACTGTGATGACAGTTGGAATGGCGCATTGTGATGACAGTGGTCATGGAGCACTGTGATGATACTGCTCATGGAGCATTGTGATAAGACCGTCATGGAGCATTGGGTTGAAAATGTTCATAGAGTATTGTGATGACAGGTGTCAAGGAGCATTGTGATGACTAGGGAATGGAGCATGGTGATGACAAGGTCCTGGAGCATTGTGATGAGATGACGATGGAGACTTGTGATGACAAGTCTCATGGAGCATTCTGACGAAAAGGGGCAAGGAGCTTTGTGATTACAGGGGTCTTGGAGCACTGTGATGACAAGGGCATGGAGCATTGTGAGGAGAAGGCCATGGAACATTCTGATGGCATGCGTCATGGAGCTTTGTGATGACAAGTGCATGGAGCATTGTGATTACAGGGTTCTTGGAGCATTGTGATGACAAGGGTCATGTAGCCTTTTGATGACAAGGCTGTGGAACATTGTGATGGCAGCGGTCATGGAGCATAGTTATGACAGAAGTAATGGATGATTGTAATCAGAATGGCATTGAGCATTGGTCTGAAATGTTTCATGGATTATTGTGATGAGAGTGGGCATGGAGCATTGTGATGACAAGGGCACGGTACACTGTGATACATGGGTCATGGTGGATTGTAATGACAAGGGCGTGGAGCATTGTGATGAGAAGGGCATCGAGCATTGTGATGACAAGTGTCATGGAGCTTTGTTATGACAAGGGCATGGAGCAATGTGATGAGAGGGTTCATGGAGCATTGTGATGACAATGACATGGAGCATTATGATGCCAATGGTCATGGAGCTTTGTGATGTCAAATGTCATGGAGCATTTTGATGACAAGGGTGTGGTGCATTGTGATGAGAAGGGCAGGGAGCATTTTGATGAGAGGGTCATGCAGCAATTTGATGAAAAGTGTAATGGAACATTTTGATGACAGGGGTTATAGAACATTGTGATGCCAGGGATCATGGAGCTTTGGGATGAAAAGGGTCATGGAGCATTTTGATGATAGGGGTTATGGAAAATTTTGATGACTGGAGTCACGGAGCATTGTGATGACAGGGGTCATGGAGCATTGTGATAACAAGGGCTTGGAGCATTGTGATGACAGGGGAATGGAGCATTGGTCTGACAAGTTTCATAGATTATTGTGATGACAGTGGACATGGTGCATTGTGATGACAAGGGCATGGAGCATTTTGATGACAAGACTCCCTGATCTTTGTGTTGTCAGGTGTTATGGGTGGTTGTGATGACAGTGGTCATGGAGCATTGTGATGATATTGGTCATGGAGCATTGTGATGAGAACGTCATGGTGCATTGGGCTGAAAATATTAAAGGATTATTGTAATGACAGGGGTCATGGTGCATTGTGATGACAAGGGTCATGGATCCTTGTGATGACAAGGCCGTGGAACATTGTGATGGCAGTGGTCATGGTGAATTGTTATGACAGAGGTAATGGAGCATAGTGATGAGCAGGGCATTGAGCATTGGTTTGAAATATTTCATAGATTATTGTGATAAGAGTGGGCTGGAGCATTGTGATGACAAGGGCACGGAATAATGTGATACATGGGTCATGGAGGATTGTAATGACAAGGGCATGGAGCAATGTGATGAGAGGGTACATGGAGCATTGTGATGACAATGCCATGGAGCATTGTGAGGAAAAGGCCATGGAGCATTCTGATGACATGCCTCATGGAGCTTTTTGATGACAAGTGCATGGAGCATTGTGATTACAGGGGTTTTGGAGCATTGTGATGAAAATGGCATGGATCATTGTGATGAAAAAGGCATGGATCCTTGTCATGAGAGGGTTCAAGGAGCATACTGACGACGTGTCAGGGAGCATTGTGAAGACAAGTGTGTTGAGCACTGTGATGACAAAGATCAGGGAGCATTGTGATCAGAAGACCAAGGATAATTGTGATGATGATCGTCATGGGGTGTTGTGATGATAAATGTTATGGAACATTGTGATCACAAGGGTTTGGAGCATTATGATGACAGAGGTCATGGAGACTTTTGATTTCATTGTAATAACAATAGCCTGAAGCATTATGATGATGGGCATGGTGCATTGTGATGACAGGGTTCATGGAGCATTGAGATGAAAAGTGGCATGGAGCATTGTGATTACAGAGGTCTTGTAGCATTGTGATGACAAGCGCATAGAGCATTGTATTGACAAGATCATGGAGAATTCTGCAGACAATGGCATGGAGCACTGTGATGACAGGTGTCATGGAGCACTGTGATGACATGTGTCACGGAGCATTGTGAATACAGGGGTCATGGATCATTGTGATGACAAGGGTCATGGAGCATTGGGCTGAAAATATTCATGGAGTAATTTGATGACAGGGGTCATGGAGCATTGTGATGACAGAGGTCATGGAGAATTTTGATTTCATTGTGCTGACAATAGCCGGAAGCATTATGATGATGGGCATGATGCATTGTGATGACAGGGATCATGGAGCATTGAGATGAAAAGGGGCTTGGGGCATTTTGATTACAGGGGTCTTGGAGCATTGTGATGACAAGGGCATGGAGCATTTGAATGAGAAGGACATGGAACATTCTGATGACATGTGTCATGGTGCTTTGTGATGACAAGGGCATGGAGCATTGTGATTACAGGGGTCTTGGAGCATTGTGATGACAAGGTTCATGGAGCTTTTTGATGACAAGGCCGTGGAATATTGTGATGGCAGGGGTCAAGGAGCATTGTTATGACAGGGGTAATGGAGCATTGTGATTTGAAGTGCATGGAGAATTGTGATTACAAGTTTTATGGAGCATTGTGATGACAAATCTGTGGACCATTGGGATAAAAAGCGCGTGGCACATTGTGATGACAATGGTCATGGAGCATTTTTCTGACAAATGCATGGAGCACTGTGATGACAAGGGTCACGGAGCATTGTGATGACAAGTGTATTGAGCATTGTGATGACAAAGGTCATGGAGCATTGTGATGAGAAGTCCATGGATAATTGTGACGATGAGCGTCATGGGGTGTTGTGATGATAAGTCTTATGGAACATTGTGATCACAAGGGTTTGGAGCATTATGATGACAGAGGTCATGGAGAATTTAGATTTCATTGTGATGACAATAGCCTGAAACATTATGATGATGGGCATGGTGCATTGTGATGACAGGGTTCATGGAGCATTGAGATGAAAAGGGGCATGGAGCATTGTGATGACCGGGGTCTTGGAGCACTGTGATTACAAGGTCATGGAGCATTGTGATGAGAAGGCCATGGAACATTCTGATGACATGCGTCATGGAGCACTGTGATGACAAGGGCATGGAGCATTGTGATTACAGGGGTCTTGGAGCATTGTGATGACAAGGGCATGGAACATTGTGATGAGAAGGCCATGGAACATTCTGATGACATGCGTCATGGAGCTTTGTTATGACAAGGGCATGGAGCATTGCGATTTCAGGGGTCTTGAGCAATGTGATGACAAGTGTCATGGAATCTTGTGATGACTAGGCCGAGAAACATGGTGATGGCAAGGGTCATGGTGCATTCTTATGACAGGTGTAATGGAGCATTTTGATGAGAAGGGCATGGAACATTGGTCTGAAATATTTCATGGATTATTGTGATGAGAGTGGGCATGGAGGTTTGTGATGACAAGAGCATGGAACACTGTGATACATGGGTCATGCAGGATTGTAATGACAAGGGCATGGAGCATTGTGATGAGAATGGCATCGAGCTTTGTGATGACAAGTGTCATGGAGGTTTGTGATGACAAGGGAATAGAGCAATATGATGAGAGTGTTCATGGAGCATTGTGATGACAATGACATGGATTACTGTGATGCTAAGGGTCATGGAGCTTTGTGATGACAAGTCATGGAGCCTTTTGATGACAAGGGTGTAGCGCATTGTGATGACAAGGGCATGGAGCATTGTGATGACCACATCATGCAGTATTGTGAAGACAGTTGTCAGGGAGCATTGTGATGAGATATGTAATGGCCCATTGTGATGACAATTGCATAGAGCATTGTGATGCCAAGTGTCATGGAGGATTCTGATGACAAAGGTAATGGAGCATTGTGATGACAATGTCTTTGAGCCTTGTGATGACAAGGGTCAGGGTGCATTGTGCTGACAAGTGCATGGAAAATTGTGATGACAAGGGTCATGGAACATTCTGATGACAAGCTTGTGGAGTATTTTGATGACAATGGCATGGAGCATTGTGATGAAAACGGCATGGGGCATTGTGATGAAAAAGGCATGGAGCCTTTTCGTGACAAGTTTCAAGGAGCATTCTGACGACAAGTTTCTGGAAGCATTGTAATGACAAGTGTATTTAGAATTGTGATGACAATGGTCATGGAGCATTGTGATGAAAAGGCCATGGAGTATTGTGATGACAGGCATCATGGAGCGTTGTGATGACAAGTTTTATGGAACATAGTAATTACAAGGGTTTGGAGCATTGTGATGAGAGAGGTCATGGATCATTTTGATTTCAAGGAGCATGGAGCATTTTGATGACAAGGGCATGAAGCAATGTGATCCCAAGGTTCATGGAGGATTGTGATGACAATGGTAATGGAGTACTGTGATGACAAGTGCATAGAGCATTGTAATGACAAGGTTATGTAGCATTTGCTGACAAAGGCATGGAGCATTGTGATGACAGGTGTCATGGAGTACTGTGATGACAAGCGTCACGGAGCTTTGTGAATACACCTGTCATGGAGCATTGGGATGACAAGGGCATGGTTCAATGTGATGACAAGGGTCATGGAGCATTGGGCTGAAAATGTTCATGGAGTATTGTGATGACAGGGCTCATGAAGCATTGTGATGACTAGGGAATGGAGCATTTTGATGACAAGAGTTCCGTATCATTGTGTTGTCTGGTGTCATGGAGTGTTGTGATGACAGTGGTCATGGAGCATTGTGATGATATTGGCCATGGAGCATTGTGATGAGAAGGTTGTGGAGCATTGTGATTACAGGTGTCTTGATGCATTGTGATGAAATGGGCATGTATCATTGTGATGAAAAAGGCATTGAGACTTGTCATGACAGGTTTCAAAAAGCATACTGACGACAAGTGTCAGGGAGCATTGTGATGACAAGTGTATTGAGCATTTGATGACAAAGGTCATGGAGCATTGTGATGAGAAGTCCATGGATAATTGTGACGATGAGCGTCATGGGGTGTTGTGATGATAAGTCTTATGGAACATTGTGATTACAAGGGTTTGGAGCATTATGATGACAGAGGTCATGGAGAATTTAGATTTCATTGTGATGACAATAGCCTGAAACATTATGATGATGGGCATGGTGCATTGTGATGACAGGGTTCATGGAGCATTGAGATGAAAAGGGGCATGGAGCATTGTGATGACCGGGGTCTTGGAGCACTGTGATTACAAGGTCATGGAGCATTGTGATGAGAAGGCCATGGAACATTCTGATGATATGCGTCATGGAGCACTGTGATGACAAGGGCATGGAGCATTGTGATTACAGGGGTCTTGGAGCATTGTGATGACATGGGTCATGGAGCATTGTGATGACATGCCGTTGAACAATGTGATGGCAGGTGTCATGGAGCATTGTTATGACAGAGGTAATGGAGCATTGTGATGAGAAGGGCATTGAGCTTTGGTCTAAAATGTTTCATGGATTATTGTGATGAGATTGGGCATGGAGAACTGGGATGACAAGGGCACGGAACACTGTGATGCATTGTTCATGGAGGATTGTAATGACAAGGGCATGGATC
Source organism: Mesoplodon mirus (assembly GCF_964341445.2). Taxonomy (NCBI): domain Eukaryota; kingdom Metazoa; phylum Chordata; class Mammalia; order Artiodactyla; family Ziphiidae; genus Mesoplodon; species Mesoplodon mirus. The sequence continues at coordinate 682,968 of NW_028295717.1, forward strand.
ATTGTGATGAGAAGGGCATCGAGCATTGTGATGACAAGTGTCATGGAGCTTTGTGATGACAAGGGCATGGAGCAATGTGATGAGAGTGTTCATGGAGCTTTGGTATGACAATGACATGGAGCATTGTGATGCCAATGGTCACGGAGATTTGTGATGACAAATAACAGCGATCATTTTGATGACAATGGTGTGGTGCATTGTGATGAGAAGGGCAGGGAGCATTTTGATGACAGTGTCATGCAGCAATTTGATGAAAATGTAATGGAATATTTTGAGGGCAGGGGGTATAGAACATTGTGATGTCAGGGGTCATGGACCTTTGGGATGAAAAGGGTCATGGTGCATTTTGATGACAGGGGTTATGGAACATTGTGATGTCAGGGGTCATAGAACATTGTGATGATAAGGGTATGTAGCACTGTGATGACAGGTGTCATGGAACATTATGATTACTGGCGTGAGGGGTATTGTGATGACTAATGATGGAACATTGTGATATCTCTGGTGAGAGAGCATTTGGATGAGAAGTGCATGGAGCATTGTGATTACAAGGTTTATGGAGCATAGTGATTACAAGGTTGTGGACCGATGTGATGAAAAGCACGTGGCACATTGTGATGACAAGGGTCATGGAGCATTGTTCTGAAAAAGGCATGGAGCATTGTGATGACAAGGGTCACGGAGCATTGTGATGAAAAGTTCATGGAGCATTGTGGTTACAAAGGTCACAGAGCCTTGTGATGACATGGGCATGGACCGTTTTGATGACAAACGTTATGAAGTATTGTGATTACTGGATTCACGAAGCATTGTGATGATAGGGGTCATGGAGCATTGTGATGACAAGGGCATGGAGCATTGTGGTGACAGGGGCATGGAGCATTGGTCTGACAACTTTCATAGATTATTGTGATGACAGTGGATATGGTGCATTGTAATGACAAGGGTATGGATCATGGTGATGAGAAGGTCATGGAGTATTGTGAAGACAGGTGTCAGGGAGCATTGTGATGCCATATGTCATGGTCCATTGCGATGATAATGGCATGGAGCATTGTGATGCTAAATGTAATGGAGGATTGTGATGACAAATAAAATGGAGCATTGTGATGACTAGGGCTTGGAGCAATATGATGACAAGGGCCATTGAGAATTTTATTCACAAAGTTGTGAAGCATTGTGATGACAAGGTCCTGGAGCTCTGTGATGAGAAATCCATGGAGCCTTGTGATGACAAGTCTCATATAGCATACTGATGAAAAGGGGCATGGACCATTGTGATTACAGGAGTCTTGGAACATTGTGATGTCAAAGGCACGGAGCATTGTGAAGAGAAGGCCAAAGAGCATTCTGAGGACATGCGTCTTTGAGATTTGTGATGACCAGCGCATGGAGCATTTTGATTACAGGGGTCTTGTAGCACTGTGATGAAAACGGCATGGAACATTGTGATGAAAAATGCATGGAGCCTTGTCATGACAGGGTTCAAGGAGCATACTGACGACAAGTGTCAGGGAGAATTGTGATGACAAGTGTATTGAGAATTGTGATGACAAAGGTCATGGAGCATTGTGATGACTGGAGTCACGGAGCATTGTGATGACAGGGGTCATGGAGCATTGTGATGACAAGAGCATGCAACATTGTGATGACAGGGACATGGAGAGTTGTGGTGACAAGTTTCAGAGATTATTGTGATGACAGTGGACATGGTGAATTGTGATGACAAGGGCATGGAGCATTGTGATGAGAAGGTCATGGAGTATTGTGAAGAGAATTGTCAGAGAGCATTGTGATGACATATGTCATGGTCCATTGCGATGACAATGGCAGGGAGCATTGTGATGCCAACTGTAATGGAGGATTGTGATGACAAATATAATGGAGCATTGTGATGACTAGGACTTGGAGCATTATGATGAGAAGGGTCATTGAGAATCTTCATGACATGGTCGTGAAGCATTGTGATGACAAGCTCCTGGAGCATTATGATGAGAAAACCATGGAGCCCTGTGATGACTAGTCTCATGGAGCATACTGATGAAAAGGGGCAAGGAGCATTCTGATTACAGGGTTCTTGGAACATTGTGATAACAAGGGCATGGAGCATTTTGATGACAAGTGCATGGAACATTGGTCTAATTAGTTTCATGAATTATTGTGATGACAGTTGGAATGGCGCATTGTGATGACAAGGGCATGGAGCATTGTGATGACCAGGTCATGCATTATTGTGAAGAGAGGTGTCAGGGAGCATTGTGATGACATATGTAATGGCCCATTGTGATGACAATGGCATGGAGCATTGTGATGCCAAGTGTCATGGAGGATTCTGATGACAAATGTAATGGAGCATTGTGATGACAATGGCTGGGAGCATTGTGATGACAAGGGTCAGGGAGCATTGTGCTGACAAGTGCATGAAGAATTGTGATGACAATTGTCATGGAGCATTCTGATGACAACCTTGTGGAGTATTTTGATGACAATGGCATGGAGCATTGTGATGAAAACGGCATGGGGCTTTGGGATGAAAAATGCATGGAGCGCTTTTGTTACAGGGTTCAATGAGCATTCTGACGACAAGTGTCAGGAAGCATTGTGATGACAATTGTATTGAGAATTGTGATAAGAAAGGTCATGGAGCAATGTGATGAAAAGGCCATGGAGTATTGTGATGACAGGCATCATGGAGCGTTGTGATGACAAGGCAATGAAGCAATGTGATCCCAAGGTTCATGGAGGATTGTGATGACAATTGTAATGAAGTATTGTGATGACAAGCGCATAGAGCATTGTAATGAGAAGGTCATGTAGCATTTTGCTGACAAAGGCATGGAACATTGTGGTGACCGGTGTCATGGAGCATTGGGATGACAATGGCATAGATCATTGTGATGACAAGGGTCATGGAGCATTCGGCTGAAAAAGTTCATGGAGTATTTTGATGACAGTGGTCACGGAGCATTGTGATAACAAGGGCATGGAGCATTGTGATGACAAGGGCATGGAGCATTGGTCTAATAAGATTCAGGGATTATTGCGATGACAGTTGGAATGAAGCATTGTGATGACAAGGGCATGGAGCATTGTGATGACAAGAGTCCGGGATCATTGTGTTGTCAGGTGTCATGGAGTGTTGTGATGACAGTGGTCATGGAGCATCGTGATGATATTGGTCAGGGAGTATTGTGATGAGAATGTCATGGAGCACTGGGCTGAAAATATTCATGGAGTATTGTGATGAAAGGGGTCATGGAGCACTGTGATGAAAAGGGCATGGATCATTGTGATGAAAAAGGCATGGATCCTTGTCATGACAGGTTTCAAGGAGCATACTGACGACAAGTGTCAAGGAGCATTGTGATGACAAACATCATGGCGCATTGTGATGACAAGACCATGGATAATTGTGATGATGAGCGTCATGGAGTGTTGTGATTATAAGTTTTATGGAACATTGTGATCACAAGGGGTTGGAGCATTATGATGACAGCGTTCATGGAGAATTTCGATTTCATTGTAATGCCAATAGCCTGAAGAATTATGATAATGGGCATGGTGCATTGTGATGGCAGTGTTAATGGAGCATGCAGATGAAAAATGCATGGGGCATTGTGATTACAGGTTTCTTGGAGCATTGTGATGACAAGGGCATGGAGCATTGTGAGGAGAAGGCCATGGAACCTTCTGATGATATGGGTCATGGAGCTTTGTGATGACAAGGGCATGGAGCATTTTGATTACAGGTGTCTTGGAGCATTGTGATGACAAGGGTCATGGAGCCTTGTGATGACAAGGCCGTGGAACATTGTGATCTCAGGGGTCATGGAGCATTGTTATGACAGAGTTAATGGAGCATTGTGATGAGAAGGGCATTGAGCATTTGTCTGAAATATTTCATGGATTATTGTGATGAGAGTGGGCATGAAGCATTGTGATGACAAGGGCACGGAACACTGTGATACATGGTTCATGGAGGATTGTAAGGACAAGGGCATGGAACAATGTGATGAGAGAGTTCATGGAGCATTGTGATGACAATGACATGGAGCATTGTGAGGAGAAGGCCATGGAGCATTCCGATTACATGCATCAGGTAGCTTTGTGCTGACAAAGGCTAGGAGCATTGTGATTATAGGGGTCTTGGAACATTGTGATGAAAAGGGCATGGATCATTGTGATGAAAAAGGCATGGAGCCTTGTCATGACAGGGTTCAAGGAGCATACTGACAAGTGTCAGGGAGCATTGTGATGACAAGTGTATTGAGCATTGTGATGACAAACATCATGGAGCACTGTGATGACAAGACCATGGATAATTGTGATGATGATCGTCATGGGGTGTTGTGATGATAAGTGTTATGGAACATTATGATCACAATGGTTGGGAGCATTTTGATGACAGAGGTCATGGAGAATTTTGATTTCATTGTAATGATAATAGCCTGAAGCATTATGATAATGGGCATGGTGCATTGTGATGACAGGGTTTATGGAAAATTGAGATGAAAAAGGGCATGGAGCATTGTGATTTAAGGGGTCTTGGAGCATTGTGATGACAAGCGCTTAGAGCATTGTAATGACAAGGTCATGTAGAATTTTGCTGAAGAAGGCATGGAGCATTGTGATGACAGGTGTCATGGAGCACTGTGATGACATGTGTCACGGATCATTGTGAATACAGGGGTCATGGAGCATTTGGATGACAAGGTCATGGATCATTGTGATGAAAAGGGTCATGGAGCACTGCCCTGAAAATGTTCATGGAGTATTGTGATAAGAGGAGTCATGGAGCATTGTGATGACAGATGTCATGGAGAGTTTTGATTTCATTGCACTGACAATAGCCGGAAGCATTATGGTGATGGACATGATGCATTGTGATGACAGGGTTCATGGAGCATTGAGATGAAAAGGGGCAAGGAGCATTGTGATTACAGGTGTCTTGGAGCACTGTGATGACAAGGGCATGCCTCATTTTGATAAGCGGGCCATGGAACATTCTGATGACATGTGTCATGGAGCTTTGTGATGACAAGGGCATGGAGAATTGTGATTACAGGGGTCTTGGAGCATTGTGATGACAATTGTCATGGAGCCTTGTGATGACAAGGCCGTGGAACATTGTGATGGCAGGGGTCAGGGAGCATTGTTATGACCGGGGTAATGGAGCACTGTGATGAGAAGGGCATGGATCATTGAGATTACAATGTTTATTGCGCATTGCGATGACAAATTTGTGGACCGTTGTGATGAAAAGTGCGTGGCACATTTTGATGACAAGGGTCATGGAGTATTTTTCTGACAAAGGCATTGAACATTGTGATGACAAGTTCATGGAGCATTGTCGTAACAAATGTAACAGAGCCTTGTGATGATGCGGGCATGGACCATTGTGATGACAAATGTTATGAAGCATTGTGATGACGGGAGTCACAGAGCATTGTGATGACAGGGGTCATGAAGCTCTCTGATGACAAGGGCAAGGAGCATTGTGCTTAGAAAGGCATAGAGCATTGTGATGACAATGGTCAAAGAGCATTGTGATAAAAAGTTAATGGAACATTGTGGTTAAAATGGTCACAGAGACTGTTGATGATGAGGGCATGGACCATTGTGATGACAAAGTTCATGAAGCATTGTGATGACTTGAGTCACGGAGCATTGTGATGACAGGGGTCATGGAGCATTGTGATAACAAGGGCATGGAGCATTGTGAAGACAAGGGCATGGAGCATTGGTCTAATATGTTTCATGGATTATTGCGATGACAGTTGGAATGGCATATTGTGATGAGAAGAACATGGAGCATTGTGATGACCAGGTCTTGAAGTATTTTGAAGTCAGGTGTCAGGGTGCATCGTGATGACATATGTAATGGCCCATTGTGATGACAATGGCATGGAGCATTGTGATGCCAAGTGTCATGGAGGATTCTGATGACAAAGGTAATGGATCATTGTGATGACAATGGCTTGGAGCATTGTGATGACAAGGGTCATGGAGCATTGGGCTGAAAATGTTCATGGAGTATTGTGATGACAGGGGTCATGGAGCATTGCGATTACAGATGTCATTGAGAATTTTGATTTCATTGTGCTGACAATAGCTGGAAGCATTATTATGATTGGCATGATGCATTGTGATGACAGGGTTCATGGAGCATTGAGATGAAAACGGGCATGGAGCATTGTGATTACAGGGGTCTTTGAGCATTGTGATGACAAGGGAATGGAGCATTTTGATGAGAAGGCCATGGAACTTTGTAATGACATGTGTCATGGAGCTTTGTGATGACAAGGGCATGGAGCATTGTGATGACAAGTGTCATCCAGCCTTCTGATGACAAGGCCGTGCAACATTGTGATGGCAGGGGTCATGGAGCATTATTATGACAGGGGTAATGGAGCATTGTGATGAGAAGGACATGGAGCATTGTGATTACAAGTTTTATCGAGCATTTCGATGACAAATTTGTGGACCGTTGGGATGAAACGTGCGTGGCACATTGCGATGACAAGTGTCATGGAGCATTTTTCTGACAAAGGCATGGAGCATTGTGATGACAAAAGTCACGGAGCATTGTGATGAAAAGTTCAAGGAGCATTGTGGTTACAATGGTAACAGAGCCTTGTGATGACGCGGGTATAGACCATTGTGATGACAAATGTTATGAAGAATTGTGATGACTGGAGTCACGAAACAATGTGATGACAGGGGTCATGGAGCATTGTGATGAAAAGGGCATGGAGCATTGTGCTGAGAAAGGCATAGAGCATTGTGATGACAAGGGTCAAAGAGCATTGTGATGAAATGTTCATGGAGCATTGTGGTTAAAAAGGTCACAAAGACTGTTGATGATGAGGGCATGGATCATTGTGATGACAAAGGTCATGGAGCATTGTGATGACTGGAGTCACGGAGCATTGTGATGACTGGAGTCAAGGAGCATTGTGATGACTGGGGTCATGGAACTTTGTGATAACAAGGGCATGGAGCATTGTGATGACAAGGGCATGGAGCATTGGTCTAATATGTTTCATGGATTATGGCGATGACAGTTGGAATGGCCCATTGTGATGACTAGGGCATGGAGCATTGTGATGACCAGTTCTTGCAATATTGTGAAGATAGGTGTCAGGGAGCATTGTGATGACATATGTAATGGCCCATTGTGATGACAATGGCATGGAGTATTGTGATGCCAAGTGTCATGGAGAATTCTCATGACAAATGTAATGGAGCATTGTGATGACAATGGCTTGGAGCATTGTGATGAGAAGGGTCAGGGAACACTGTGCTGACAAGTGCATGGAGAATTGTGATGACAAGGGTCATGGAGCATTCTGATGACAAGCTTTTGGAGTATTTTGATGGCAATGGCATGGAGCATTGTGATGAAAATGGCATGGGGCTTTGTGATAAAATGTCATGCAGCCTTTCGTGACAGGTTTCAAGGAGCATGCTAACGACAAGTATCAGGGACCATTGTGATGACAAGTGTATTGAGAATTGTGATGACAAAGGTCATGGGTCTTTGTGATGAAAAGTGCATGGAGTAATGTTGTGACAGCATCATGGAGCGTTGTGATGACAAGTGTTATGGAACATTGTGATCACAAGGGTTTGGAGCATTGTGATGACAGAAGTCATGGATCATTTTGATTTCAAAGATCATGGAGCATTGTGATGACAAGGGCATAAAGCAATGTGATCCCAAGGTTCATGGAGGATTGTGATGACATGGTAATGGAGTATTGTGATGACAAGCGCCTAGAGCATTGTAATGACAAGGTCATGTAGCATTTTGCTGACAAATGCATGGAGCATTGTGATGACAGGTGTCATGCAGCACTGTGATGACAAGCGTCACGGAACATTGTGAATACAGGGGTCATGGAGCATTGGGATGACAAGGGCATGGATGATTATGATGATAAGTTTCATGGAGGATTGGGCTGGAAATATTCATGGAGTATTGTGATGACAGGGGTCATTGAGCATTATGATGACAGAGGTCATGGAGAATTTTGATTTCATTGTGCTGACAATAGCTGGAAGCATTATGATGATGGGCATGATGCATTGTGATGATAGGTTTCATGGACCTTTGAGTTGAAAAGAGGCATGGAGCATTGTGATTACAGGGGTCTGGGAGCATTGTGATGACAAGGGCATAGAGCATTTTGATGAGAAGACCATGGAACATTCTGATGACATGTGTCATGGAGCTTTGTGATGACAAGGGCATGGAGCATTGTGAGTACAGGGGTTTTGGAGCATTTTGATGACAAGGGTCATGGAGCATTGTTATGACAGGTATAATGCAGCATTTTGATGAGAACGGCATGGAGCATTGTGATTAGAAAGTTTATGGAGCATTGCACTGACAAATTTGTGGACCGTTGCGATGAAAAGCGTGTGGCACATTGTGATGACAAGTGTCATGGAGCATTTTTCTGACAAAGGCATGGAGCATTGTGATGACAAGGGTCTCGGAGCATTGTGATGAAAAGTTCATGGAACATTGTGGTTACAAATGTAACAGAGCCTTTTGATGATGCGAGCATTGACCATTGTGATGACAAATGATATGAAGAATTGTGATGACTGGAGTCACGGAGCATTGTGATGACAGGGGTCATGAAGCAATGTGATGACAAGGGCATGGAGCATTGTGCTGAGAAAGGCATACATCATTGTGATGACAAGTGTCAAAGAGCATTGTGATTAAATGTTCATGGAGCATTGTGCTTAAAAAGGTCACAGAGACTGTTGATGATGAGGGCATAGACCATTTTGATGACAAAGGTCATGGAGCATTGTGATGACTGGAGTCACGGAGCATTGTGATGACAGGCGTAATGGAACATTGTGATAACAAGGGCATGGAGCATTGTGATGACAAGGGCATGGAGCATAGGTCTAATAATTTTCATGGAGTATTGCGATGAGAGTTGGAATGGTGCATTGTGATGACAAGGGCATGGAGCATTGTGATGACCATGTCTTGCTGTATTGAGAAGAGAGGTGTCAGGGAGCACTGTGATGACATATGTAATGGCCCATTGTGATAACAACGGCCTGGAGCATTGTGATGCCAAGTTTCATGGAGGATTCTGATGATAAAGTTAATGGAGCATTGTGATGACATGGGTCAGTGATCATTGTGCTGACAAGTGCATGGAGAATTGTGGTGACAAGGGTCATGGAGCATTCTGATGACAAGCTTGTGGAGTATCTTGATGACAATGGCATGGAGCATTGTGATGAAAATGGTATGGGGCTTTGTGATGAAAAAGGCATGGAGCATTTTCGTGACAGGGTTCAAGGATCATTCTGACGACAAGTGTTAGGGAGCATTGTGATGAAAAGTGTATTGAGAATTGTGATGACAAAGGTCATGGAGCATTGTGATGAAAAGGGCATGGAGTATTGTGATGGCAGGCATCATGGATCGTTGTGATGACAAGTGTTATGGAACACTGTGATTCCAAGTGTTTGTAGCATTGTGATGACAGAGGTCATGGATCATTTTGATTTCAAGGAGCATGGATCATTGTGATGACAAGGTCCTGGAGCATTGTGATGAGAAAACCATGGAGCCTTGTGATGACAAATCTCATGGAGCATACTGATGAAAAGGGGCATGGAGCATTCTGATTACAGGAGTTTGGAACATTGTGATAACTAGGGCATGGAGCATTGTGATGAAAAAGGCATGCAGCATTGGTCTAATAAGTTTCATGGATTATTGTGATGAAAGTTGGAATGGCGCATTGTGATGACAAGGGCATGGAGCATTGTAGTGACCAGGTCATGCAGTATTGTGAAGAGAGCTGTCAGGGAGCATTGTGATGACATATGTAATGGCCCATTGAGATGACAATGGCATGGAGCATTGTGATGCCAAGTGTCATGGAGGATTCTGATGAAAAAAGTAAAGGAGCATTGTGATGACAAGGGCATGGAGCATTGTGATGACAAACGTCAGGGTGCATTGTGCTGACAAGTGCACGGAGAATTGTGATGACAAGGGTCATGGAGCATTCTGATGACAAGATTGTGGAGTATTTTGATGACAATGGCATGGAGCATTGTGATGAAAATGGCATTGGGCTTTGTGATGAAAAATGCATGGAGCCTTTTCATAACAGGGTTCAAGGAGCATTCTGATGACAAGTGTCACGGAGCTTTGTGATGACAAGTGTATTGAGAATTGTGATGACAAAGGTCATGGAGCATTGTAATGAAAAGTGCCTGGATTATTGTGATGGCAGGCATCATGGAGTGCTGTGATGACAAGTGTTATGGAACATTGTGATCACAAGGGTTTGGAGCATTGTGATGACAGAGGTCATGGATCATTTTGATTTCAAGGAGCATGGAGCATTGTGGTGACAAGGGCATGAAGCAATGTGATCCCAAGGTTCATGGAAGACTGTGATGACAATGGGAATAGAGTATTTTGATGACAAGCACACAGAGCATTGCAATGACAAGGTCAGGTAGTATTTTGCTCCAAAGGCATGGAGCATTGTTATGACAGGTGTCATGGAGCAATGTGAATACAGGGGTCATGGAGCATAGGGATGACAAAGTCATGGATGATTGTGATGAAAAGAGTCATGGAGAATTGTGCTGAAAATATTCATGGAGTATTGTGATGACAGGGGTCATGGAGCATTGTGATGAGTAGGGAATGGAGCATTGTGATGACAAGAGTCCCGGATCATTGTGTTGTCAGGTGTGATGGAGTGTTGTGATGACAGTGGTCATGGATCATTTTGATGATATTTGTCATGGAGCATTGTGATGAGAATTTCATGGAGCATTGGGCTGAAAATGTTCATGGAGTATTGTGATGACAGGTGTCATGGAGCATTGTGATGACAAGGGAATGGAACATGGTGATGACAATGTCCTGTAGCATTGTGATGATAAGACCATGGAGACTTGTGATGACAAATCTCATGGAGCATTCTGATGAAAAGGGGCATGGAGCATTGTGATTCCATGGGTCTTGGAGCATTGTGATGACAAGGGCATGGAGCATTGTGAGGAGAAGTCCATGGAGCATTCTGATGACATGTGTCATGGAGTATTATGATGAAAAGGGCATGAAGTATTGTGATGACAAGGGTCATGGAGCCTTGTGATGACAAGGCCGTGGAACACTGTGATGTCAGGGGTCATGGAGCATTGTTATGACAGAGGTAATGGAGCATTGTGATGAGAAGGGAATGGAGCATTGTGATGACCAGGTCATGCAGTATTGTAAAAAGTGGTGTCACGGAACATTGTGATGACATATGTATTGGCCCATTGTGATAACAATGGCATGGAGCATTGTGATGGCAAGTGTCATGGAGGAATCTGATGACAAATTTAATGGAGCATTGTGATGACAATGTCTTGGAGCACAGTGATGAAAAGGTTCAGGGAGCATTGTGCTGATAAGTGCATGGAGAATTGTGATGACAGGGGTCATGGAGCATTCTGATGACAAGCTTGTGGAGTATTTTGATGACAATAGCATGGAGCATTGTGATGAAAACGGCATGGGGCTTTGTGATGAAAAAGGCATGGAGCCTTTTCGTGACAGGGTTCAAGGAGCATTCTGACGACAAGTGTCAGGGAACATTGTGATGACAAGTGTATTGAGAATTGTGATGACAAATGTCATGGAGAATTGTGATGAAAAGGTCATGAAATATTGTGATGACAGGCATCATGGAGCGTTGTGATGAATGGTTTTATGGATCACTGTGATCAGAAGGGATTTGAGCATTTTGATGACAGAGGTCATGGATCATTGTGATTTCAAGGAGCATGTAGCATTGTGAAGACAAGGGCATGAAGCAATGTGATCCCAAGTTTCATGGAGTAGAGTGATGACAATGGTAATGGAGTATTGTGATGACAAGCACATAGAGCATTGTAATGACAAGGTCATGTAGCATTTTGCTGACAAAGGCATGGAGCATTGTGATGACATGTGTCATGGACCACTGTGATGACAAGCGTCACGAAGCATTGTGAATACAGGGGTCATGGAGCATTGGGATGACAAGGGCATGGATCATTGTGATGAAAAGGGTCATGAAGCATTGGGCTGAAAATGTTCATGGAGTATTGTGATGACAGGGGTCATGGAGCATTGCGATGACAGATGTCATTGAGAATTTTGATTTCATTGTGCTGACAATAGCTGGAAGCATTATTATGATTGGCATGATGCATTGTGATGACAGGGTTCATGGAGCATGCTGATGAAAAGTGGCATGGAGCATTGTGATTACAGGGGTCTTTGAGCATTGTGATGACAAGGGAATGGAGCATTTTGATGAGAAGGCCATGGAACTTTGTAATGACATGTGTCATGGAGCTTTGTGATGACAAGGGCATGGAGCATTGTGATGACAAGTGTCATCGAGCCTTCTGATGACAAGGCCGTGGAACATTGTGATGGCAGGGGTCATGGAGCATTATTATGACAGGTGTAATGGAGCATTGTGATGAGAAGGACATGGAGCATTGTGATTACAAGTTTTATGGAGCATTTCGATGACAAATTTGTGGACCGTTGGGATGAAAAGTGCGTGGCACATTGTGATGACAAGTGTCATGGAGCATTTTTCTGACAAAGGCATGGAGCATTGTGATGACAAAGGTCACGGAGCATTGTGAGGAAAAGTTCAAGGAGCATTGTGGTTACAATGGTAACAGAGCCTTGTGATGACGTGGGTATAGACCATTGTGATGACAAATGTTATGAAGAATTGTGATGACTGGAGTCACGGAACAATGTGATGACAGGGGTCATGGAGCATTGTGATGAAAAGGGCATGGAGCATTGTGGTTACAATGGTAACAGAGCCTTGTGATGACGCGGGTATAGACCATTGTGATGACAAATTTTATGAAGAATTGTGATGACTGGAGTCACGGAACAATGTGATGACAGGGGTCATGGAGCATTGTGATGAAAAGGGCATGGAGCACTGTGCTGAGAAAGGCATAGAACATTGTGATGACAAGGGTCAAAGAGCATTGTGATGAAATGTTTATGGAGCATTGTGGTTAAAAAGGTCACAAAGACTGTTGATGATGAGGGCATGGATCATTGTGATGACAAAGGTCATGGAGCATTGTGATGACTGGAGTCACGGAGCATTGTGATGACTGGAGTCAAGGAGCATTGTGATGACTGGGGTCATGGAATTTTGTGATAACAAGGGCATGGAGCATTGTGATGACAAGGGCATGGAGCATTGGTCTAATATGTTTCATGGATTATTGCGATGACAGTTGGAATGGCGCATTGTGATGACTAGGGCATGGAGCATTGTGATGACCAGTTCTTGCAATATTGTGAAGATAGGTGTCAGGGAGCATTGTGATGACATATGTAATGGCCCATTGTGATGACAATGGCAGGGAATATTGTGATGCCAAGTGTCATGGAGAATTCTCATGACAAATGTAATGGAGCATTGTGATGACAATGGCTTGGAGCATTGTGATGAGAAGGGTCAGGGAACACTGTGCTGACAAGTGCATGGAGAATTGTGATGACAAGGGTCATGGAGCATTCTGATGACAAGCTTATCGAGTATTTTGATGACAATGGCATGGAGCATTGTGATGAAAATGGCATGGGGCTTTGTGATAAAATGTCATGCAGCCTTTCGTGACAGGTTTCAAGGAGCATGCTGACGACAAGTGTCAGGGAGCATTGTGATGACAAGTGTATTGAGAATTGTGATGACAAAGGTCATGGATCATTGTGATGAAAAGGGCATGGAGTAATGTTGTGACAGGCATCATGGAGCGTTGTGATGACAAGTGTTATGGAACATTGTGATCACAAGGGTTTGGAGCATTGTGATGACAGAAGTCATGGATCATTTTGATTTCAAAGAGTATGGAGCATTGTGATGACAAGGGCATGAAGCAATGTGATCCCAAGGTTCATGGAGGATTGTGATGACATGGTAATGGAGTATTGTGATGACAAGCACCTAGAGCATTGTAATGACAAGGTCATGTAGCATTTTGCTGACAAAGGCATGGAGCATTGTGATGACAGGTGTCATGCAGCACTGTGATGACAAGCGTCACGGAACATTGTGAATACAGGGGTCATGGAGCATTGGGATGACAAGGGCATGGATGATTGTGATGACAAGTGTCATGGAGGATTGGGCTGAAATTGTTCATGGAGTATTTTGATGACAGTGGTCATGGAGCATTGTGCTGATAAGGGGATGTATCATTGTGATGACAGGGGTCATGGAACATTGTGATAACAGGTTTAAGGGAGGATTGTGATGACTAGTGATGGAACATTGTGATATCCCATGTGAGAGAGCATTTGGATGAGAAGTGCATGGAGAATTGTGATTACAAGCTTTATGGAGCATAACAATGACAAGGTTGTGAATCATTGTGATGAGATGCGCATGGCCCAATGTGATGACAAGTGTCACGGAGCATTGTGATGATAATTTCATGGACCATTGTGGTTACAAAGGTCACAGAGCCTTGTTATGACACGGGAATAGACCGTTGTGATGACAAACGTTATGAAGCACTGTGATGACTGGATTCACGGAGCATTGTGATGACAAGGGTCATGGAGCATTGTGATGAATAGGGCATGGAGCATTTTGATGAAAGGCGCATGGAGATTTGGTCTGACAAGTTTCATAGATTATTGTGATGACAGTGGGCATGTAGCATTGTGATGACAAGGACATGGAGCATTGTGATGACAAGGGCATGGAGTATTGTTAAGACGTGTCAGGGAGCATTGTGATGACATATGTCATGGTCCATTGTGATGACAATGGCATGGAGCATTGGTCTAATAATTTTCATGGATTATTGTGATGACAGTTGAAATGGCGCATTGTGATGACAAGGTCATGGAGCATTTTGATGACCAGGTCATGCAGTATTGTGAAGAGTGGTGTCAGGGAGCATTGTGATGACATATGTAATGGCTGATTGTGATGACAATGGCATGGAGCACTGTGATGCCAAGTGTCATGGAGGATTCTTAGGACAAAGGTAATGGAGCATTGTGATGACAATGGCTTGGAGCATTGTGATGACAAGTGTCAGGGAGCATTGTGCTGACAAGTGCATGGAGAATTGTGATGACAGGGGTCATGGAGCATTCTGATGACAATCTTTTGGAGTGTTTTGATGTCAACGGCATGGTGCATTGTGATGAAAATGGCATGGGGCTTTGTGATGAAAAAAGCATGGAGCCTTTTCGTGACAGGGTTCAAGGAGCATTCTGATGACAAGTGTCAGGGGGCATTGTGATGACAAGTGTATTGAGAATTGTGATGACAAAGGTCATGGAACATTGTGATGAAAATGGCATGGAGTATTGTGATGACAGGCATCATGGAGCGTTATGATGACAAGTGTTATGGAACACTGGAATCACAAGTGTTTGGAGCATTGCGATGACAGAGGTCATGGATCATTTTGATTTCAAGGAGCATGGTGCATTTTGATGACAAGGGCATGAAGCAATGTGATCACAAGTTTCATGGAGTATTGTGATGAAAATGGTAATGGAGTATTGTGATGACAAGCACATAGAGCATTGTAATGAAAAGGTCATGTAGCATTTTGCTGAGAAAGGCATGGAGAATTGTGATGACAGGTGTCATGGAGCAGTGTGATGACAAGCGTCACGGAGCATTGTGAATACAGTGGTCATGGAGCATTGGGATGACAAGGGCATGGATCATTGTGATGACAAGAGTCATGGAGCATTGGGCTGAAAATGTTCATGGTGTATTGTGATGACATGTGTCATGGAGCATTGTGCTGACAAGCGCATGGAGCATTGTGATGACCAGTGTCATTGAGCATTGTGCTGAGAAAGGCATAGAGCATTGTGATGACAAGGGTCAAAGAGCAGTGTGATGAAAAGTTCATGGTGCCCTGTGGTTAAAAAGGTCACAGAGACTGTTGATGACGAGGGCATGGACCATTGTGATGAAAAAAGTCATGAAGCATTGTGATGACTGGAGTCACGGAGCATTGTGATGACGGGGGTCATGGAACATTGTGATAACAAGGACATGGAGCATTGTGATGACAAGGGCATGGAACATTGGTCTAGTAAGCTTCATGGATTATTGGGATGACAGTTGGAATGGCGCATTGTGATGACAAGGGCATGGAGCATTGTGATGACCAGGTCATGCAGTACTGTGAAGACAGGTGTCAGGGAGCTATTTGATGACATATGTAATGGCCCATTGTGATGACAATGGCATGGAGCATTGTGATGCCAAGTGACATGGAGGATTCAGATGACAAAGGTAATGGAGCACAGTGATGACAATGGCTTGGAACATCGTGATGACAAGGGTCAGGGAGCATTGTGCTGACAAGTGCATGGAGAATTGTGATGACAATGGTCATAGAGCATTTTGATGACAGGGCTTATGGAACATTGTGATGTCAGAGGTCATGGAACATTGTGATGATAAGGGGATGTAGCATTGTGATGAAAGGGTCATGGAACATTGTGATTCCATGGTTGAGGGAGTATTGTGACGACTAGTGATGGAACATTGTGATATCTCTGGTGAGAGAGCATTTTGATGAGAAGTGCATGGACCATTGTGTTTACAATGTTTATGGAGCATTGCAATTATAACGTTGTGGACCGTTGTGATGAAATGCGCGTGGCACACTGTGATGACAATGGTCATGGAGCATTGATCTGACAAAGACATGGAGAATTGTGATGACAAGGGTCGCAGAGAATTATGATGAAAAGTTCATGGAACATTGTGATTACAAAGGTCACAGAGCCTTGGGATGACGCTGGCAAGGACAATTGTGATGACAAACGTTATGAAGCATTGTGAGGACTGGAATCACGGAGCATTGTGATGACAGGTGTCATGGAGCATTGTGATGAAAAGGGCATGGAGCATTGTGAGGAGAAGGACAAGGAGCATTCTGAAGACATACGTCATTGAGCTTTGTGATGACAAGGGCATGGAGCTTTGTGATTACAGGGGTCTTGAAGCATTGTAATGAAAAGTGCATGGATCATTGTGATAAAAATGGCATGGAGCCTTGTCATGACAGGGTTCAAGGAGCATAAAGACAACAAGGGTCAGGGAGCATATTGATGACAAGTGTATTGATCATTGTGATGACAAAGGTCATGGAGCATTGTGATGAGAAGACCATGGATAATTGTGATGATGAGCTTCATGGCGCATTGTGATGACAAGTGTTATGGAATATTGTGATCACAAGGGTTTGGAGCATTGTTATGTCAGATGTCATGGAGCCTTTTGATTTCATTGTGATGACAATAGCATGAAGCTTTATGATGATGGGCATGGTGCATTGTGATGACAGTGTTCATGGATCATTGAAATGAAAACGGGCATGGAGCATTGTGACTACAGGGTTCTTGGAGCATTGTGATGAGAAGGGTCATGGAGCCTTGTGATGACAAGGCCATGGAACATCGTGATTACAGGGTTCATGGAGCATTGTTATGACAGGGGTAATGGAACATTGTGATGGCAAGCGCATGGAGCATTGTGATGAGAAGGCCATGGAGCATTCTGATGACATGTGTCATGGAGGTTTGTGATGACAAGGACATGGAGCAATGTGATGAGAACCTTCATGGTGCATTGTGATGACAATGACATGGAGCATTGTGATGCCAAGGGTCATGGATCTTTGTGATGACAAAGGTCATGGAGCATTTTGATGACAAGTGCATTGTGCATTGTGATGAGAAGGGTAGGGAGCACTGTGATGACAGGATCATGGAGCAATTTGATGAAAAGGGTCATGGAACATTTTGATGACAGATGTTATGGAACATTGTGATGCCAGGGATCATCGAACATTGTGATGATAAGTGCATGTAGCAATGTGATGACAGGAGTCATGGAACATTGTGATGACAGGGGTGAGGAAGTATTGTGACAAATAGTGATGTACCATTGTGATATCAGTGGTGAGAGAGCATTTTGATGAGAAGTGCATGGAGTATTGTGATGACAACGGTCAAAGAGCATTTTGATGAAAAGTTCATGTAGCATTGTGGTTAAAAAGGTCACAGAGACTGTTGATGATGAGGGCATGGAAGATTGTGATGACAAAGGTCATGAAGCATTGTGATAAAAAGGGCATGGAGCTCTGTGATGACAAGGGCATGGAACATTAGTCTAATAAGTTCCATGGATTGTTGCGATGATAGTTCGAATGGCACACTGTGATGACAAGGGCATGGAGCATTGTGATGACCAGGTCATGCAGTATTGTGAAGAGAGGTGTCAGGGAGCATTGTGATGATATATGTAATGGCCCATTGTGATGACAATGGCATGGAGCATTGTGATGCCAAGTGTCATGGAGGATTCTGATGACAAAGGTTATGGAACACTGTGATGACAATTGCTTGGAGCATTGTGATGACATGGGACAGGGAGCATTGTGATGACAGGTGTCATGGAGCAATGTGATGACAAGGGCATGGAGCATTGTGATGACAAGTGCATGGAGCATTGTGATGACAAGTGCATGGAGCATTGCAATTTCAAATGCATGGAGAATTGTGATGACAAGAGCATGGAATATTTTGATGAGAAGTGTCATGTACCATTGTGATGACATGGACGTGGAGAATTGTGATGACAAGGGACATGGAGCTTTGTGATAACCAGGGCATGGATCATTGTGATGACAGGGTTCATGGAGCATTATTATGACAAGGCCATGGTGCATTCTGACATAAGTTATCACTTATGAAGGGAATGTAAACATGGCTACATATGAACTGAATTAGGGAAGAGAACAGAGTATCAGATTTAGAAAACACTCTAATGCTTGCTTAAGGGGAAAGACAGGTGGGGAGATGCACAAAACAAAAGTTTGATATTAGCACAGGTACCGTTCCATAATCCAAAAAGAGAAGAGACAAGCCCTACTCCTTCCTCAGTAAACGGAACTCAACATCCTTATTCCCCGCAGAGAAATATATCTGACTAGTAAGAATTTTAAAACCTATGTATTGATATGTCTCCGTAAGGGAACCAAGTGTGTCTAGAACGACATAAACATGGCAGTGAGAATCAGCTCAAACCCACTATAAAAATGAATTTCAAAACAAAACATAAAAACAGGAAAATTCTTACACAATACCTTCAGGGGTTCTGATGAAACCTGGAATGACCGTATCTACAATGACAGCTGGATGTGGCATAACGCTGGTCACTTGGGACTGAGAGGATTGGTGAGATTGGGTGAAAAAATGGAGACCCTTTAAAGCAATAATGCTTGCCACGCATTCCATGGTTCCCAACTCTCCAAGTAGAAGGGAATATCACTACAGTTATACCATGTATGGGAACCTAGAGAATGGAAACCATCTGATGGTGAAAGGTTTCTAAAACTCTACTACTTTTTTCTCTCCTTGTGCTCCAGTTTGACATTCCAACTGCTTTACTATCAATCTCCCAACTTGGAGAGTCAGGCCCTATAACCTCCTGGTTCGCACAGCTGGCAAACTGAGCAGAGTATATAAGGGAAGAGAGAGAACCAATGAGAGAGTAGCTGTAGGCATTTGGACGGCCACATTTCATTCTAATTACCCGTCACAAAGAGGAATTAACCAAAGACACAGCCTGCCCCCCCGAGAACCAGTATAGGTCCAGAAGCAAAACTGTGGATTTGTGGTCAGCTCACAAAAACGCGAGTTATAAAATGGAGCTCAGGGCCACAGCAATTCAATAACCTGCAGAGTTATAAAGGACTACTCTCTTCCAAAAATCTGTTGAGGGAAAGCCACGAGGCGGAAGTGAAAATGAGGCAGAATGGCATGAAACAGATTTCAAGAGGTACATTGGAATCGCCTTTAAAAACAGGAAAAGCATCACAACTTCGAAAATAATGGAAATGGCCATAAAGGGCATATGGGGTTTCATGTGAATATATTCAGGAGAAAACGAATATGCCCTTTTCAGCAAAGCAAGCAAGCGGGCAATGCAAATCTGCACTAAAAAGAAGTGTCACTTCCCACCAGCCAAAAGGGACATCCGCAAAATGTGAAAAAAACAGACAGGCAAGACAGGAACTGGGGAACATGGAGCCTTGTTATGCTGATGGGCGGGATGTAAATTGCCAACTGCCTCTCTGGAGGAGTGCACTGTGTTCCCTACAACAAGTAAACAACAGAGCTACAGAGCCAATGGCACTTCCAGACTAGGTAATATAGCTTGGGAAAACTGAAAATTAATAAGACAGATCCACACCAAAATTCAGGGCTGCACTGCTTACAAAAACCTCAACATGGGTACACCTTAAATATTCCAGGAAAGACAAAAATGGTTCAAGAAATTGTGGTACTTACGTATGACGGAATATCCCTCAGCCATGAAATCAATGTCATAAGGCCAGTAGCAGCAAAATGAGTGGATTCAGGTACGATAATTCTAAGTGAAATAAGTCAAACAGAAAAAGAAAATTATCATACGATATCAATGATGAAGATCCTGTAAACATGGCTACACATGAACTGAGATAGGAAAGAGAAGGGAGTCTCACATTTAGAAACCAACCTTATGCCTTCTTAAGGGGGAGGGAGAGGTGGGGTGATGCATAAAATCAGAGTTTGATATTAGTACAGGTACAGTTCCAAAAACCAAATAGAGAATAGACAAGACCTACACGTTCCTCAGTGAAAGGGACTCAACACCCCATATTCAAGGCAGAGTAATATATCTTACTAGTAAGAATCTTAAAACCTATGTATTGATATGTCTCCATAAGGGAAGCAAGTGTGTCTAGACTGGCATAAACATGGCAGTGAGAATCAGCTCAACCCACTATAAAAAGGAATTTCAAAAACAAAACAAAAAAACACGGAAATTCCTTACAATTCCTTCAGGGTCTCTGATGAAACCTGGAATGACCCTATCTACAATGACAGCTGGATGTGGCATAAGGCTGGACACTTTGGACTGAGAGGAATGTTGAGATTGGGTGAGCAAATGCAGACCCTTTAAAGCAATAATGAGTGGCCCCCATTCCATGGGTCCCAACTCCCGAGGTTGAAGGGAATTTTACAACAGCTATAACATGTTCGGGAAACCTAGACAATGGACACACTGTGAATATGAAAGGTTTCTAAAACTCAACTAATAGTCCCTCTCCTGGTGCTAAGGTTTGACTTTCCAACTGCTTTACTATTAATCTCCCAACTTAGAGAGACAGCCCCTTTAACCTCCTGGTTCTGACAGGTTGCCAATTTCGCAGAGAATGAATGGGAAGAGGGAGAACCAATGAGAGAGTAGCTGTTAAGCATTTGGACCGCCAAATGTCACTCTAATTTTCCGGCAAGAAGAAGAATTAACAAAAGTCTCAGCCTCCCACTGAAAACCAGTATAGGTCCTGAATCAAAATATTGGACTTGCGTTCAGCTCACAAAAAACGAGTTAAAAATGGAGCTCAGGGGCAAAGCAATTCACAAACTGGCAGAGTAATAAACGGCAACTATCTTCCAACAATCTGTTGAGGGAAGGCAACTAGGCGGACTTGAAAGCGAGGCAGAATAGCAGGAAACAGATTTCAAGAGGTACGTTGGAATCGCCATTAAAGCACAGGAAGAGGAGCACAACTTCGACAATGATGCACATGGCCAAAAATGCCATATGCGTTTTCCCCTGAATATATTCAGGGGAAAACGCATACGCACTTTTGGCCAAGCAAGCAAGTGTGCAATGCAAGTCTGCACTACAAAGATGTATCACATCCCACCGGTCACAAGGGACATCCACAAAATGGGTAAAAACCAGAAAGGCAAGACAGAACCTGGAGAACAGGGAGCCTTGTTATGCTGATGGCCGGGATGTAAATTGCCAACTGCCTCTCTGGAGGAGTGCACTGTGTTCCCTAAAACAAGTAAACAACAGAGCTACAGAGCCAAGTACACTCCCAGACTAGGGAATATACCTTGGGAAAAATGAAAATGAATAAGACAGAGCCACCCCAAAATTTAGGGCTGCACTGCTTACAAGAACCTCAACTTGGGTACACCTTAAGTATCCCAGGAAAGGTAAAAATGGTTCAAAAAATTGTGGTACTTACGTATGATGGAATATCCCTCAGCCATGAAAACAATGTCATAAGACCAGTAGCAGAAAAATGAGTGGATTCAGGTACGATGATTGTAAGTGAATTAAGTCACACAGAGAAAAAAAAAAACTTATCATAAGATATCACTTATGAAGATCCTGTAAACATGGCTACACATGAACTGAGTTAGGAAAGAGAACAGAGTCTCACATTTAGAAAACACTCTTATGGCTGCTTAAGGGGGAAGGAGAGGTGGGGTGATGCACAAAACCAGAGTTTGATATAAGCACAGGTACCCTTCCAAAAACCAACTATGGAATAAACAACACCTACACCTTCCTCAGTGAAAGGGACTCAAAACCCAATATTTCCCGCAGAGGAATATATCTGACAAGTAAGAATCTTAAAACCTATGTATTGATATGTCTCCATAAGGGAATCAAGTGTGTCTAGGCTGGCATAAACATGGCAGCGAGAATCAGCTCAAACCAACTATAAAAATGAATTTCAAAAACAAAACAAAAAAACAGGCAAATTCTTTACAATTCCTTCAGTTTCTCTGATGAAACCTGGAATGACCCTATCTACAACAAAAGCTGGATGTGGCATAAGGCTGGACACATGGGACTGAGAGGGTTGGTGAGATTGGATGAGCAAACGCAGACCCTTTAAAGCAATAATGCATGGCACCCATTCTATGGGTCGCAACTCTCCAGGTTGTAGGGAATATTACTACAACTATAACATGTATGGGAAACGTAGAGAATTTACATACAGTGAATACGAAAAGTTTCTAAAACTCAACGGATAGTGTCTCTCCTTGTGCTCCAGTTTGATTTTTCAACTGCTTTACTATCAATCTCCCAACTTGGAGAGCAGCACCTTTAACCTCCTGGTTCGCACAGGTTGCCAATTTGGCAAAGGATGAAAGGGAATAGGGAGAACCAATGAGAGAGTAGATGTTAGGCATTGGGTCGGGCACCTGTCACTCTTATTTCCTGGGAGGAAGAAGAATTAACCAAAGTATCTGCCACCCACCGGGAACCAGTATAGGTCCTGAACCAAAATATGGAAATGCGTTCAGCTCACAAAAAAACGAGTTAAAAATGGAGCTCAGGGGCCCAGCAATTCACAAACTGGCAGAGTAAAAAAGGACAACTATCATCCAAAAATCTGTTGAGGGAACGCAACGAGGCGGACTTGAATGTGAGGCAGAATAGCAGGAAACAGATTTCAAGAGGTACATTGGAATCGCCTTTAAAGCACAGGAAGAGGGGCACAACTTCGACAATGATGCACTTGGCCAAAGAGGGCGTATGCGTTTTCTCCTGAGTATATTCAGGAGAAAACGCATACGCCCATTTTGGTCAAGCAAGCAAGCAGGCAATGCAAATCTGCACTACAAAGAAGTATCACTTCCCTCCGGTCCTAAGGGACATCCACATAAAGGGTAAAAACCAGAAATTCAAGACAGGCCCTGGAGAACAGGGAGCCTTGTTATGCTGATGGGCAGGATGTAAATTGCCAACTGCCTCTCTGGAGGAGTGCATTGTTTTCCCTAAAACAAGTAAACAACAGAGCTACAGAGCCAAGGACACTTCCAGTCTAGGGAATATACCTTTGGAAAACTGAAAATGAATAAGACAGAGCCACCCCAAAATTTAGGGCTGCACTGCTTACAATAACCTCAACTTTGGTACACCTTAAATATCCCAGGAAATATAAAAATTGTTCAAAACATTGTGGTACTTACATATGATGGAATATCCCTCAGCCATGAAATCAATGTCATAAGACCAGTAGCAGCAAAATGAGTGGATTCAGGTACGATGATTCTAAGTGAAATAAGTCCCACAGAAAAAGAAACGTATCATATGCTATCACTTATGAAGATCCTGTAAACATGGCTACACACGAACTGAGTTAGGAAATAGAACAGAGTCTCACATTTAGAAAACACTCTTATGCCTGCTTAAGGGGGAAGGAGAGGTGGGGTGATGAATAAAACCAGAGTTTGATATAAGCACAGGTACCGTTCCAAAAACCAACTATGGAATAGACAAGACCTACACCTTCCTCAGTGAAAGGGACTCAAAACCCCATATTTCCCGCATAGGAATATATCTGACTACTAAGAATCTTAAAACCTATGTGTTTATAAGTCTCCATAAGGGAATCTAGTGTGTCTAGACTGGCATAAACATGGCAGCGAGAATCAGCTCAAACACAGTATAAAGAGGAATTTCAAACACAAAACAAAAAACCCGGGAAATTCTTTACAATTTCTTCAGGGTCTCTGATGAAACCTGGAATGACCCTATCTACAACGACAGCTGGATGTGGCATAAGGATGGACACATGGTACTGAGAGGATTAGTGAGATTGGGTGAGCAAATGCAGACCCCTTAAAGCAATAATGCATGGCACCCATTCCATGGGTCCCTACTCTCCAGGTTGAAGGGAATATTACTACAGCTATAACATGTACGGGAAACCTAGAGAATGGACACACTGTGAATACGAAAGGTCTCTAAAACTCAACGAATACTCCCTCTCCTGGTGCTCTGGTTTGATATTCCAACTGCTTTACAATCAATCTCCCAACTTGCAGAGACAGCCCCTTTAACCTCCTGGTTCGCACAGGTTGCGAATATGGCAGAGGAAGAAAGGGAAGAGGGAGAACCAATGAGAGAGTAGCTGTTAGGCATTTGGACGGGCACATGTCACTCTTATTTCCCGGGAGGAAGAAGAATTAACCAAAGTCTCAGCCACCCACCGGGAACCAGTATTGTTCCTGAACCAAAATATTGGACTTGCGTTCAGCTCACTAAAAACAAGTTAAAAAATGGAGCTATGGGGCAGAGCAATTCACAAACTGGCAGAGTAATAAAGGACAACTATCATCCAAAAATCTGTTGAGGGAAGGCAACGAGGCAGAATTGAAAGCCAGGCAGAATAGCAGGAAACAGAATTCAAGAGGTATGTTGGAATCGCCTTTAAAGCACAGGAAAGGGGCACAACATCGACAATGATGCACTTGGCCAAAAAGGGCGTATGTGTTTCATCCTTAATATTTTCACGAGAAAACGCATACTCCCTTTTTTGCCAAGCAAGCAAGCGGGCATTAAAAATCTGCACTACAAAGAAGTATCACTTCCCACCGGTCAAAATGGATATCCACAAAATGGGTGTAACCAGAAAGGCAAGACAGGCCCTGGAGAACAGGTAGCCTTTTTATGCTGATGGGCGGGATGTAAATTGCCAACTGCCTCTCTGGAGGAGTGCATTGTGTTCCCTAAAACAAGTAAACAACAGAGCTACAGAGCCAAGGGCACTTCCAGTTTGGGAATTTACCTTTGGAAAAATGAAAATCAATAAGACTTAGCCACCCAAAAATTTAGGGCTGCACTGCTTACAAGAACGACAACTTAGGTACACCGTAAATATCCCACGAAAGATAAAAATGGTTCAAAACATTGTGGTACTTACATACGATGGAATATCCCTCAGCCATGAAATCAATGTCATAAGACCAGTAGCAGCAAAATGAGTGGATTCAGGCACGATGATTCTAAGTGAAATAAGTCACACAGAAATAGAAACGTATCATAAGATATCACTTATGAAGATCCTGTAAACATGGCTACACATGAACTGAGTTAGGAAAGAGAACAGAGTCTCACATTTAGAAAACACACTTATGCCTTCTTAACGGTGAAGGAGAGGTGGGGTGATGCATAAAACGAGAGTTTGATATAAGCACAGGTACTGTTCCAAAAACCAACTATGGAATAGACAAGACCTACACCTTCCTCATTGAAAGGGATTCAAAACCCAATATTTCCTGCAGAGGAATGTATCTGACGAGTAAGAATCTTAAAACCTATGTATTGATATGTCTCCGTAAGGGTGTCAAGTGTATCTAGACTTACATAAGCATGGCAGCGAGAATCAGCTCAAACCCATTATAAAAAGTAATTTCAAAAACAAAACATAAAAACAGGGAAATTCTTTACAATTCCTTCAGGGTCTCTGATGAAACCTGGAATGACCCTATCTACAACGACAGCTGGATGTGGCATAAGGCAGGACACATGGGACTGAGAGGATTGGTGAGATTGGGTGAGCAAATGCAGACCCTTTAAAGCAATAATTCATGGCACCCATTCCATGGGTCCCAACTCTCCAGGTTGAAGGGAATATTACTACAGGTATAACATGTACGGGAAACCTAGAGAATGGACACACTGTGAATACGAAAGGTCTCTAAAACTCAACGAATAGTCCCTCTCCTGGCGTTCCAGTTTGACTTTCCAACTGCTTTACTATCAATCTCTCAACCTGGAGAGACAGCACCTTTAACCTCCTGTTTCGCACAGGTTGACAATTTCGCAGAGGATGAATGGGAAGAGAGAGAACCAATGAGAGAGTAGGTGTTAGGTATTTGGACGGGCATATGTCACTCTTATTTCCCGGGAGGAAGAATAATTGACCAAAGTCTCAGCCACCCACCGAAAACCAGTGTAGGTCCTGAACCAAAATATTGGACTTGGGTTCAGCTCAGAAAAAACGAGTTAAAAAAATGGAGCTCAGGGGCACAGCAATTCACAAACTGGCAGAGTAATAAAGTGCAACTATCTTCTAAAAATCTGTTGAGGGAAGGCAAGGAGGCGAACTTGAAAGGGAAGCAGAATAGCAGGAAACATATTTCACGAGGTAGTTTGGAATCACCTATAAAGCACAGGAAGAGGGGCACAATTTTGACAATGATGCACTTGGCCAAAAAGGGTGTATGTGTTTTCTCCGGAATATATTCAGGAGAAAACGCATACACCGTTTTTGGCCAAGCAAGCAAGCAGCAATGCAAATCTGCACTACAAAGATGTATCCCTTCCCCCCGGTCAAAAGGGACATCTGCAAAATGTGTAAAAACCTGAAAGGCAAGACAGGCCCTGGAGATCAGACAGCCTTGTTATGCTGATGGGCGGGATGTAAATTGCCAACTGCCTCTCTGGAGGAGTGCATTGTGTTCCCTAAAACAAGTAAACAACAGAGCAACACAGCCAAGGGCACTTCCAGTCTAGGGAATATACCTTGGGAAAACTGAAAATCAATAAGAGAGAGCCACCCTAAAATTTAGCGCTGCACTGCTTACAAGAACCTCAACTTGGGTACACCTTAAGTATCCCAGGAAAGACAAAAATGGTTCAAGATATTGTGGTACTTACGTACGATGGAATATCGCTCAGCCATGAAATCAATGTCGTAAGGCCAGTAGCAGCAAAAAGAGTGGATTCAGGTATGATGATTCTAAGTGAAATAAGTCACACAGAAAAATAAACTTATCATAAGATATAACTTATGAAGTCCCTGTAAACATGGCTACACATGAACTGAGTTAGGAAAGATTACAGAGTAACTAATCTTATCATAAATTATCACTCATAGCGGGAATGTACACATGACTACACATGAACTGAATTACAAACACAACAGAGTCACACATTTAGAAAACATCTTCTGCCTGCTTAATGGGAAAGCCGAAGTGGGGTGATGCATAAAACCACAATTTTAAATTAGCACAGATACCGTTATATAAACCATGTATGTAATAGACAACACCTACTCCCGGCACAATTAACTGGACTCAACACCCCCTAATCATTGCAGAGGAATATGTCTGAGTCTAAGTATTTTAAAACATATGTATTCTCATGTCTCCATAATGGAATCATGTGTGTGTATAACGGCATGAACACAGCACTGAAATTCAGTTAAACCCACTTATAAAAATAAATTTCAAAAGCAAAATGCAAAAACAGAGAGAAAGTCTTAAAAATTACGTTCAGGGCCTGTGATGCCAGCTAGATTGACCACCTTTACACCCACAGCTGGATGAGACATATGACTGGACACTTGGGGCTGACAAGATTGCTGAAGTTGTGTGAACAAAAGAACACCACTTAGAGCAATACTCTGTGCTACCCACTCTAGTGGTCCCAACTCTCCAGGTTTAAGGGAATCTTCCTCCAGTTAAAACATGCATGGGAAACCCAGTGGATGGTACACTGTGTAATTGGGAAAGTTTTCTAAAAGGTACCTCATTTTTCCTTTTGTCGTGCTCGGATTCGCCATTCCATCTGCATTACTCAAAATCTCCCCACTTGGAGTGTCAGCACCTTTACCCTCCCGATATGCACATTTTGCAATTTGTGCAGAGGATGAACAGGAAGAGGGGAAATAAATGAGAGATTAGCTGTAGGTGTTTGGATGGGCACATGTCACTCTAGTTTCCCATCAGCAAGAAGAATTAACCAAAGGCTCAGCCTGAAGCCCCGGAACCAGACTAGGGCCTAAAGCCATCCTGCGGTATAGCAGCCAGCTCACAAAGAGGCAAGTTGAAAAATGGAAATCAGGGGCACAGCAATTCACAAACTTGCAGAGTTATAAAGGACAACTATCATCCAGAAATATATTGAGGAAAGGCAGTGAAGAGGATTTGAATGCAAGGCAGAATTGAAGGAAACAGATTTCAAGAGGTAGATTGGAGTCGTCTTTAAAGCACATGAAAAGCGACAGAATTTCGACAATGTTGCCCTTGGCTGAAAAGGGATTATGTGTATTTTCTTGAATATATTCGGGAAAATATGCATATGCCCTTTTTGGCCAAGCAAGCCATCAGGTATTGCAAATCCACACTACATAGAAGTGTCCCTTACCTCCAGTCAAAAGGGCCATCCACAAATAGTGTAAAAACCACAAATGCAGGACAGGCCATGGAGAAAAGGGAGCCTGGTTACCACGATGGACAGGATGTAAATTGCCAACAGCCTCTCTGGAGAACTGTATGTTGTTTTCTAAAACAGAGCTACAAAGCATAGCACACTTCCACTCATGGGCGTGTATTTTGGGAAAACTAAAAATCCACAACACACAGCCAGCCCAAACTTTAGGGCTGCTCTGTTTACAAGAACCTCGACTTCGGTACACTTTATATATCCCAGGAAAGGAAAAAAAATGGATATAGATGTTGTGGTACTTATATACAATGGAATGTCACTCAGACATAAAATCAATGTCATAAGGCCAATAGCAGCTTAATGAGTGGCTTTAGGTACGATGATGCTAAGTGAAATGAGCCACAAAGAAAAAGAAACTTATTGTAATATATCACTTATAGAGGAAATGTAAACATGGCTACACATGAACTGAATTTCAAAAGAGAACAGAGTTACACATTTAGAAAACACACTTATGCCTCCTTAAGGGGAAAGGTGACGTGGGGTGATGTGTAAAAGCAGAGTTTGAAATTAGCACAGATCGCATTCCATATACCAAATATGTAATAGACAAGACCTACTCCTTTCTCAATGAACTGGACACAAAACACCCTATTCACTGAAGAGGAATATATCTGACTGGTAATAACCTTGAAACCTATGTATTTATATGTCTCCATAATGGAATCAAGTGTATGTAGATTGGCATAAACACAGATCAATGGAACAGGACAGAAAGCCCAGAGATAAACCTACATACCTATGGCTATCTCATCTATGACAAAGGAGCTAAGGATATACAATGGAGAAAAGACAGTCTCCTCAGTAATTGGTGCTGGGAAAACTGGACCCCTACACATAAAAGAATGAAATTAGAACACTCCATAACACCATACACAAAAATAGACTCTAAATTGTTTAGAGATCTAAATATAAGACCAGACACTATAAAACACTTAGAGGAAACCATAGGCAGAACACTCTATAACATAAATCACAGCAAGATCCTTTTTGACCCACCTCCTAGAGAAATAGAAATAAAAACAGAAATCAACAAATGGGACCTAATGAAACTTAAAAGCTTTTACACAGTACAGGAAAACATAAACAAGATGCAAAAACAACCCTCAGAATGGGAGAAAATATTTTCAAATGAAGCAATTGACAAAGGATTAATCTCCAAACTTTACAAGCACCGCATGTAGCTCAATATCACAAAAACAAACAACCCAATCCAAAAACGGGCAGAAGACCTAATAGACATTTCTCCGAAGAAGATATACAGATTACCAAGAAACACATGAAAGGATGCTGAACATCACTAATCATTAGAGAAATGCAAAGCAAAACTACCCTGAGGTATCACCTCACAGCAAACAGAGTGGCAATCATCAAAATAATCTACAAAACAATAAATGCTGGAGAGGCCTTTATTGGAGAAAAGGGAACACATTTGCACTGTGGTTGGGAATGTAAATTGATATGAGCACTGGCGAGAACAGTACGGAGGTTCCTTTAAATAACTAACAATAGAAGTACCATACGACACAACAATCCAACTACTGGGCATTTGCCTTGCGAAAACCATAATTCAAAAAGAGTTATGTACAAAAATGTTCATTGCAGCTCTATTTGCATTAGCCAGGACATGGAAGTAACCTAAGTGTCCATCGACAGATGAATGGATAAAGAAGATCTGGCATATATATACAATTATATATTACTCAAACATAAAAAGAAGCAAAACTGAGTTATTTGTACTGAGGTGGATGGACATAGAATCTGTCCTACACAGTGAAGTAAGTCAGAAAGGGAAAAACAAATACTGTATGTTAACAGAGATATATGGAATCTAATGAAGAAAAAAAAAAGATTTTGAAGAACCGAGTGGCAGAACAGGATTAAGGACAGAGACATAGAGAAAGGACTTGAGGACACCGGAAGGGGGATGGGTAAGCTGGGACGAAGTGAGAGAGTGGCATGGACATAAATACATTACCAAATGTAACACTGATAGCTACTGAGAATCAGCCACATAGAACAGGGAGATCAGCTCGGTGCTTTGTGACCACATAAAGGGGTGGGTTATGGAGTGTGGGAGGGAGATGCAAGAGGGAGGGGATCTGGTGATATTTGTATATGTATAGCTGATTCACTTTGTTATACAGCAGAAACGAACACTCCATTGTAAAGCAATTATACTCCAATAAACGTGTAAAAGAAAAAAAAAAAGAAAGCCCAAGGATAAACCTACACACCTATGGTCAACTAATCTATGAGAAAGGAGGCAAGACTATACAATGGAGATAAGACAGTCTCTTCAATCATTGGTGCTGGGAAATATGGACAGCTACATGTAAAAGAATGAAATTAGAACACTCCCCAACACCATACATAAAAATATATTCAAAATGGATTAGAGACCTTAATGTAAGACCAGACAGTATAAAACTCTGAGAGCAAAACTTACGAAGGATACTCTGACGTAAATCACAGCAAGATCTTTTTTGATCCACCTCCTATAGTAATGAAATAAAAAAGAAAACTAAACAGATGGGACTAATGAAACTTAAAAGCTTTTGCAAAGCAAAGGAAACTACAAACAAGACGAAAAGACAACCCTCAGAATGGCAGAAAATATTTGCAAACGATTCAATGGACAAATGATTAATCTCCAATATATATAAACAGCTCGTGCAGCTCAATATTAATAAAACAAACAACCCAATACAAAAATGGAAGATCTAAATAGACATTTCTTCCAAGAAGACATAGAGATGGCCAGTACGCACATGAATATCTGCTGAACATCACTAATTATTAGAGAAATGGAAATCGAAACTACAATGAGGTATCACGTCACACCTGTTAGAATGGGCATCATCAGAAAATCTACGAACAACAAATGCTGGAGAGGGTGTGGAGAAAAGGAACCTTCTTCCACTAATTTTGGGAATGTAAGTCGATACAGTCTCTATGGAGAACAGTATGGAGGTTCCTTAAAAAACTAAAAATAGGGCCTCCCTGGTGGCGCAGTGGTTGAGAGTCCGCCTGCCGATGCAGGGGATACGGGTTTGTGCCCCGGTCTGGGAGGATCCCATATGCCGCGGAGCGGCTGGGCCGGTGAGCCACGGCCGCTGGGCCTGTTCGTCCGGAGCCTGTTCTCCACAACGGGAGAGGCCACAACAGTGAGAGGCCCACATACCGCAAAAAGAAAAAAAAAAAAAAAAAAAAAAAAAAAAACTAAAAATAGAATTACCATATAATCCAGCAATCCCACTACTGGGCATATACCCAGAGAAAACCATAAATCAAAAAGACACATTCATGCTGGAGAGGGTGTGGAAAAAAGGGAACACTCTTGCACTGCTGGTGGGAATGTGAATTGGTACAGCCGCTATGGAGAACGGTATGGAGGTTCCTTAAAAAACTACAAATAGAACTACCATATGACCCAGCAATCCCACTACTGGGCATATACCCTGAGGAAACCATAATTCAAAAAGAGACATGTACCAAAATGTTCATAGCAGCCCTATTTACAATAGCCCGGAGATGGAAACAACCTAAGTGTCCATCATCGGATGAATGGATAAAGAAGATGTGGCACATATATACAATGGAATATTACTCAGCCATAAAAAGAAATGAAATTGAGCTATTTGTAATGAGGTGGATAGACCTAGAGTCTGTCATACAGAGTGAAGTAAGTCAGAAAGAGAAAGACAAATACTGTATGCTAACACATATATATGGAATTTAAGAAAAAAAATGTCATGAAGAACATAGGGGTAAGACAGGAATAAAGACACAGACCTACTAGAGAATGGACTTGAGGATATGGGGAGGGGGAAGGGTAAGCTGTGACAAAGTGAAAGAGCGGCATGGACATATATACACTACCAAACGTGAGGTAGATAGCTAGTGGGAAGCAGCCGCATAGCACAGGGAGATCAGCTTGATACTTTGTGACTGCCTGGAGGGGTGGGATAAGGAGGGTGGGAGGGAGACGCAAAAGGGAGGGGATATGGAAACATATGTATATGTATAACTGATTAAATTTGTTATAAAGCAAAAAAAAAAAAAAAAAAAGACACATTCACCACAATGTTCACTGCAGCACTATTTACAATAGACAGGTAATGAAAGCAACCTAAGTGCCCACAGACAGACGAATGGATAAAGATATGGTACATATATACAACGGAATATTACTCAGCCATACATAGGAATGAAATTGGGTCATTTGTAGAGACGTTGATGGATCTAGAGACTGTCATACAGATTAAAGTAAGTCAGAAAAAGAAAAACAAATATTGATTATTAATGCATATATGTGGGACCTAGAAAAATGGTACAGATGAACCAGTTTGCAGGGCAGAGATAGAGACAGATGTAGAGAACAAACATATGGACACCAAGGAGGGAACGCCATGTGAGGGTGGTGGTGGGATGAATTGGGAGACTGGGATTCACATGTGCACACTTATATGCATAAAATACATATCCAATAAGAACCTGCTGTATAAATGAAATAAATTTAGAAAAATTAAAAAATAAATAAATAACATTTAATAAAATAAAACAGAAAAAAAGTTTTTCCCTTCACATAGACGTCTTTATATTAATGCATTATTTCCATGTTTATATCTCCAAATTAAAAAAAAAAAGATGAATAAATAAAATCTAACTTGAACCAAAAAGAAAAAAAGAAAAAAAAAACACAGAACTCACCAGTTATACAGAGGAAAATCGTATCAGGGCACTTGCTCCAGTGGTAAAAAATTCTTAAGTTTGTCAGAGGTTGGAAATCGTCTCCCATGCACTCAGCAGTGCTCCCCCCCACAAGGAGCATCCTCATTGCAAAGCTGGGGGACTGTGTCGAGGCGTCTGTGAGTAAATGTGAGCTGAGCCCCAGTCCTGCTGCAGCTGAACTCTTCCCACCCTTTCCAGGTAAAACACCTGAATATGTACAAGCACTTGCAAGCCTAGAGGAAGGGCTGTGGAGCCACACTAGCGAGAGCACGCAGGCCGACTTGGTGCCTGCAGGCCAGCCAGGATGGTTCTGGCCCCAGATGCTCTTCTGGAATCTTTCCATTTCCCTGCCTGAGATACCCCTCCTGCCACGGCCCCCACTGCTTTTTTACTTCCTCACCTCTGCCTGGGGAGAAATACCAGTGGCAGGTATGGGTGACACATCCTCTTCTTTAGCAGGTGGCAGACTGGCAACTCCTGCAGAGAGTCCAGCAGAGCCCCACTTACACTGGGCCACCCACAAAGCCACGGCCCCTCACTCCCTCCCACCACCCCAGCCCCGAAACTGCTGACGGGGCAGAGAATATGGCATCAGGCACAGCTACAGGGGCTCTTGCTGACTGGAGAGGTGTTTATATTGACCTCAACCCAGGCACACCTGTGGGGGGGGGCTGGCAGGCAGTGTCAGGCTGCCCAAATCAGCCAATCCTCACCCCTCAGGGGCTCACAGTTGCAGATAATGAACCTTGCTAAACGGGTCAGTCCCAAGGAACAGGTGTGGGCTCTTGAGAGTCAGGCTAGACAAGGGGCTGCAGCTGCGGCTTGTTTTCTTATCATTTTCTCTGGTCCATGAGTGGAAAACAACATCAAGAAGACCCTATCCTAATGAGAGGAACCCAGGAGTCAGGGAGAGGAGTGATGGTGGGTGGAGACAGAGGCCTGGTGCCCTGGCTGCAGTGGAAGTGTCTGGAAGACCAGGCAGAGAGAGGCTGCACAGAGTGATAGCCAGGGTCACAGACTTGTCAGAGCTGCTGTTTGTTAGTTCAAGTCCTGCTCTGAGGTGTTCTGTGTCAGCTGTGAGCGACAGGTGAGCTGGGGGTTCTCTGCAAGGTGGGCTATGTGCACAGTTCCTGTGTGTCCAGCCCTACTGGGGTACCTGCCCAGGGGAGTTCCGTATCCTGGGAAGGGCCTGACTATGAGAGCCCCATGGGCTGCTGGGTAGCTGCAGAGGTGACCTGATACCCTGGGAGGGACTTGAACACGAGAGCCCCGTGGGTTGTGGGGTGCGTGATTCAGCCCAGGTGAGCTCCATATCCTGGGATTGGCCTGACCACGAGAGCCCCATGGGCTGCTGGAGACTTGGTAAAGGATATCAGGACAGTCAGTGAAGCCACCGAGGGTCTACATCCAGTAGCTCCTATTTCCTACACCCTGCTGGAAATTCTACCATACACCAGGCCATGGCATTCTGTATTACACTTCAATGATGCCTTCTTCTGTATTCCATTCATCTCAGAGTCACAAGAATTTTTGGCTTGTGAGTGTCAGTACACAACATGCAACAAAACCAATAATGCTGGGCCGTCCTGCCCCAATGGTTCAAAAATCCCCACACCATCATTGGGGAAATGTCCTCTAAAGACCTAAACGTTCTACCTCTGTAAAAGGGAACCCTCCTTCAATATGCAGATGACATTCTGATCGCCAGGCCTACTAAAGACGCCTCTGAACTACCTAGCCAAGAAAGGATAGAAGGTGTCCAAGAAAAAGGCTCAAATATCCCAGGCTCAGGTGACATGCCTGGGCTTCATCCTCACAGATATTTGGAGAAACGCATCCCAGGATAGGGAAGAAGCCATTTGCAGCCTTACCTCTTCTAAAACTAGAAGACAGCTTAGGGGTTCCTGGGGAGGCCAAGGTTTACTGCATCTGGATCCCTAACTACAGTCTAATAGCTGGGCCTCTACATGAAACACTGACACGAAAAGATGATAATCTTTTTGAATAGAATCCAGAAGCAGCCTTTCAAGAATGGAAAGAGCAATCAATTCAGATCCTTGCCCAGGATCTCGCTAATTTAGCTAAACCCTTTGACCTTTACATACCCGGTCAAAGGTTAATCGCCCTTGGAGCCTTAGTGCAAAAACTGGGACCACTTGAAATGGAGCAACACAAGAATGCCCTTCATGTATGATAAACTATGGTCACCAAGGGCTTTGCCCACCGACTCATCAGGCCAGGATACTGGGGTATCTAAAAAGCTGGAAATCAGCAGCCCACAAGGCCAGCTCCCTCCTAAGGGAAAAGGAACCCATGTGGTGATCCTAACCACCCATCATGTCCTGAAGTTGCAGGGGTCGCTCTGTGGACACACTGACCTCGAGTGAGGAGGCCCTCCAACTCCTACCTCCAGAGAGACAAATGGGGGCAACGGGCCCCCAAGATGACTCGTGTGACCATCACTTGACCTGGAGTTTCTCTCAGAAAACAAGAAGACTGTGCCCCGAAAGAGCAGACTACTGCTTGCAGGACTTACTTCACCCAGAGGGGAGTTAATAAGCTTGGCGGGGAAACGTGTATCACGCTTTCACCATAGAAAACCCTACAGACACCGCGGTGATGGTGGCCAATATGACCGGCTGGACTGCTGGCTACTTCTAAAGGCCGTTGACTCAGTGGACGTCATGGTCCTGGATCACCACTGACCCTGGACTGTCTGGGAGTTGCACGGGCAGGGCTCTGACACATGGTGCTGTTTGTACATTAATTCAGGGACCTAATTAAAGAAAGCACAGACTACTGGTCAGAGCATATAGGCTGGCAAAAAACGTCAGCCTAATGTCACCGAACAAATGTGGGGTGGGGTGAAACCTGCCACCTCAGCATCTCCGCGCATCTCTTTCCTGGAGCCTTAAAAGTCATTAGAATCTATAACTCTTCCAATGCTGGTGCTCACGCGGACGAGAAGTGAGGCAGGCAGCTTTGGGACAATCAACCTCACCTGGAGGCTGGTGGGAAGACGTTTTGCCCCTTCCCCCACGTATCAGGGCTCCCACCACAGCATGAATCAGTTACAAAAGAGGGGTCTGCACCCTCAACACTCCAAGAATGAGGAACGGAACAAAAAGCAGAGGAGGGATTCATCTCTGGCAACGTTCATTAAAAATTCCTGGGAGATAAAAAGAGAATCTGGGCAATAAAATAAAGTCTAACCTGTTTTTCCTTTGTGCTTTGTCTAATT
Source organism: Mesoplodon mirus (assembly GCF_964341445.2). NCBI lineage: Eukaryota > Metazoa > Chordata > Mammalia > Artiodactyla > Ziphiidae > Mesoplodon > Mesoplodon mirus. The sequence continues at coordinate 719,892 of NW_028295717.1, forward strand.
TCACGTGCTCCTAGGGTTCCACATGCAGAGGTCCCACACCCGGCACTTCAGACCCGATTTCCTATTGCAGAATGGCTGGCTCGACACCTCAGCTAGCGGAGTCCCATGCAGACTCCACGGCATAGAGCCTGAGCTGCAGCCAACCCAGCCCTCGAGAGCTCCATCCCCTAACTCCCACTGACGCTGCCGGGATCCCTACACAGCAGCCCAGCCCACAGCCCATGGGGGAGTGCACACTCTCACCTCTCCATTCGGTTTTCAAAATAATGTTTCCGTTGCTTCTGAACTAAACTCAGTCTTAATCTGTTGGCTCCAATGACACTGGGCACGGGGACTCCTGTTGGGGTTCCCTCTGGGTGATCAGTAACAGAAATTGAGAACATTGTAACTTCATTGAACAGATGTGTGAGCCAAACTGTAGTTAACATAGAGCAGTGTATAATGCTCGGGTAAAATAAGATTTTTCTAAGACTTACATTTGATATTTCCATCACTTTAGTATAAGCAAGTTCAGTGAAGACGTCTGTCTTATTTGTCAGGTCAACATTAGAGAAATGAAGTGATTTATTTCCATGGTTGTACATAGAATACTCTTGGCTGAAGCTTCAATCTTGTTTTGAATGCTTTTCCATTGAAAAGGATACCTCTCTTTCAGCTCCCCCATTTCTGAGAAGTATAAAATCTTATAATTTATTATTACCAAAGGGGAAAGGTAGGAGAAGGGATAAATTAACAGTTTGGGATTAACACATACACACTGCTATGTATAAAATAGGTCATCAACAAGGAACTACTGTATAGCACAGGGAACTACACTGAATATTTTGCAATAACCTATAAGGGGAAATAATCTGAAAAAGAATCGATATTTTTATTGACATCATCTATCAATGACAGATAAAATGTAACCTAAGCAAGGCTGATGGTGAGCGCTTCTGTACCTGAAGATTTCAATCATCTAAAATTTGGGCTCTGCCTATTTCCCAAGGCCCTTAATGGACATACGTGTAGCCATAGCTTAAATATTCCCCAGTTTGGGGTTCGGGGAGGCACTGATTTGGAAAAATCCCTGGTGTTCTCCTTCCATGCACAGGACCCTTCCTACAGCTAAAACATGCCTGTCACACCTAGAGGATGGTACACCGTTTGATCGGAAAGAGTTTGGAAAAGGCACCTCATCTCCTCATCGCCTGGTGCTCGGGTTCACGCCTCCAGCATCTTTCCTAACAATCTCCTCACTTGGGGATATCAGCACCGTCAACATCCTGTTGCACACAGTTTGGAATTTGTCCAGAGGATGAAGCGGAAGGATGAGAAAAATTTAGAGACAAATCTTAGGTGTTCGGACAGGCACATGCCACTCTAATTTCCAATCCAGAAGACAAATTCATCAAAGGCTAGAATTGCCCACGGAAAGAGAATAGGGCTAGAGGAAATCCCGCTGTTTTGTGTCCAGTTTCCAAAAACACAAGTTGAAAAATGGAACTCAGGGGCACTAAAATTCATGAAACTGCAGAGTTGAAAATATCTATTGTTGAAAAATGTCTTGAGGTAAGTCACAGAAAAGGACTTGTAAGCAAGGGGGAGTGACAGGAAACAGATTTGAAGAGGTAGAAAGGAGTCCCCATTAAAGCACAAGAAAAGGGGCTGAACATCGCCAATGATGCACTTGGCTCAAAAGGGTGTATGCATTTTTTTCTGAATATATTCAAGTAAAGGCCATACTCACTTTTTATCCAACCAAACAGGTGGGCACTGGAAATCAATACTACAAAATATATCACTTCACATCAGTCAGAAGGGCCATCCACATAAAGTGTAAACACCAGAAATGCAGGACAGGGTGAGGAGAAAAGGGAGCCCTGTGAGGCTGATAGTGGAAATGTAATGTGCCAACGGCCACTCCGGAGAAGTGTATTGTGTTTGCTAAAACATCTGAAAACTGAGCTACAGAGCATAGGGCACTTGCACTAATGGGCGTATACCTTGGGAAAAACAAAAAATGACAGAAAACAGGCACCCCAACGTTTACCACCTCTCTGTTAAAAAGGGCCTGCACTTGGATATAACCTAAATGTCCCTGGAAGGATAAAATGGATAAAAGAGATGGGGTACTTATGTAGAGTGGAATATTACTCATCCAGAAATCAATGAAATAAGGCCAATTGGAACAACTCTGGAGGAGTTACATACGATCATTCTAAGTGACACATGTCAGAAAGAAAAAGACACATATCATAAGATGTCACTTAAAGGTGGAATCAAACATGGCTACACATGAAATAAACTACAAAACAGAAACATAGTCAAATATGTAGAAAATAGACATAAGGCTGCTAAATGGGAAAGGTGGGGAATGGTGAGGTATTATCCAGGAGGTTGAAATTAGCAAAGATACCATTCCAAGTACCGAATTGAATAACTGGCAAGGCCTACACGGTACCTCAAAGAACGACACTCAGTCCACTCAAGTCACTGGCAAATAATACATATGACTCATAAGCATCTGAGAAAGAATTTATTGTTGTCTCACAGTACATGAATCAAGTGGATGTACAGCAGCAAAAAACAGAGCTTTGAAAATCAGCTGTAACCAATATAAAAATAAATTTAAAAATATTTATAAAAACAGTGAGACAGACAAAAATTCTTACAACTTTTGTTGAAGGGCTACGATGTAGCATGGATTGAACACATTTAGACCTACAGCAGGATGATATATAAGGCTGGAATCTATGCACGCTAAGAGATGTTAGAGAGGCTGGGTGAGGAAATGCAGACCTTTTAAATTAATACTGCCTGGTACCCATTCCATGGGTCCGAAATCTGCAGTTTCAAGGGAATCTTCTGACAGCAAAAACATGCCTGGGAAACCGAGATGAATGTACACCGTGTGCTCAGGAGAGGTGTCTAAAATGCACCTCATTTTTGATCTCCTGGTGCTGGGGTTCGCCATTCCAGCCACATTACTAACAATCTCCCCACTTGGAGAATCAGCACCTTTAACCTCCTGTTTCACACAGTTTGCAATTTTGAAGAGAATAAATGGGAAGAGGAGGAACCAATGAGAGATTAACTGTAGGAGTTTTGACAGGCACATGTCACTCTAATTTCCCATTAGGAAGAAGAATTAACCAAAGGCTCAGCCTGCCTCCCCAGAACCAGAATAGGGCCGGAATCAATCCAATGGTTTGGCGGTCAGCTCACAAAAAAATCGAGTTGCAAAATGGAGCTCAGGAGCAGACAATTCAAAGACCTGCAAAGATATAAATGATAACCAATGTCCAAAAATATATTCAGGTAAGGCAATGAAGAGGTTCTGAATGAGAGGCAGAATTGCAGGAAACATTTTACAAAAGGTAGATTGTACTCACATTTAAAGCATATGAAAAGCAGCAGAATTTCTAAAATGATGCAGTTGGGCAAAAGGGTGTATGCCTTTTTTTCGTGAATATCTTCAGGAAAAAAACACATACAGAGTTTTTGGCCAACCAAGCAAGAGGGAAATGCAAATCCGCACAATAAAGATGTCTCAATTTCCACTGCTCAGAAAGTCCATCCAAAAAATGTGTACAAATCAAAAATGCAGGAGAGGCCATGGAAAACAGGGAGACTAGTCACGCTGATGGGTGGGGTATAAATATCCAAGAGCTACTCTGAAGAAGTGTATGCTGTTTCCTAAAACATCTAAAATACAAAGCCCCCGAGCAAAGGGGACTTCAACTCATGGACATATAACTTGGGAAGACTAAATATCAACAAGACACAGGCACCCCAAAGTTTAGGGCTGCTCTGCATACAAGAACCTCAACATCGGTACACCTAAAATATCCCAGGAAAAAGAGAAATGCATAAAGAACTTGTGGTAATTTTGTACCACGGAATATCACTCAGACGTGAAATCAATGTCATAAGGCCAGTAGCAGCATAATGAGAGGATTTAGGTATGATGATTCTAAGGGAAATTAGTCACACAGAAAAAGAATCTTATCATAAGATATCACTTACAGAGGGAATGTCAACATCACAACACATGAACTGAATTAGGAAAGAGAACAGCGTCTCACATTTAGAAAACACTCTTATGCCTCCTTAAGGGGAAAGGAGAGGTGGGGTGATGCATAAAACCAGAGTTTGATATTAGCACAGGTACCATTCCATAAACCAAATACAGAATAGACAAGACCTACACCTTCCTCAGTGAACGGGACTCAAAACCCCTATTCCCCACAGAGGAATATATCTGATTAGTAAGAATCTTAAAACCTGTGTATTTATATGCCTCTGTAAGGGAATCAAGTGTGTCTAGACCAGCATAAACACGTCAGGGAAAATCAGCTCAACCCCATTATAAAAATAAATTTCAAAAACAAAACAAAAAAACAGCAAAATTCTTACACAATTCCTTCAGGGGTTCTGATGAAACCTAGAATGACCCTATCTGCAAAGACAGCTGGATGAGACATAAGGCTGGACACTTGGGACTGAGAGGACTGGTGAGATTGGGAGAGAAAATGCAGACCCTTTAAAGTAGTAATGCATGCCTACATTCCATGGGTCCCAAATTTCCAGGTAGAAGGGAATATCACTACAGTTATAACATGTATGGGAAACCTAGAGAATGGACACCCTGTGATGGCGAAAGGTTTCTGAAAGTCTCCTACTTTTTCCTCTCCTTGTGCTACAGTTTGGCATTCCAACTACTTTACTATCAATCTCCCAACTTAGGAGAGTCATCCCCTATAACCTCCTGGTTCGCACAGTTTGCTAATTGTGCAGAGGATGAAAGGGAAGAGGGAGAACCAATCAGAGAGTAGATGTAGGCATTTGAACGGACACATGTCACTCTAAATTCCCATTAGGAAGAAGAATTAACCAAAGCCTCAGCCACCCACAGGGAACCAGTATAGCCACCCCTGGAACCAGTATAGGTCCTGAAGCAAAATTGTGGATTTGCGGTCAGCTCCCAAAAATGGGATTTGAAAATTGGAGCTCAGGGGCAAAGCAAATCAAAAACCTGCAGAGTTATAAAGGACTACTCTCTTCCAAAAATCTGTTGAGGGAAGGCAACAAAGCGGACTTGAAAATGAGGCAGAATTGCACAAAACATATTTCAAGAGGTAAATTGGAATCGCCTTTAAAGCACAGGAAAGGCATCACAACTTCGAGAATGATGCACTTGGCCAAAAACAGCGTATGATTTTCTCCTGAATATATTCAGGAGAAAAGGCAGAGGCCCTTTTTGGCCAATCAAGCAAGCGCACAATGCAAATCCACACTACAAAGAATTGTCGCTTCCCACCGGTCAAAAAGGGCATCCGAAAATCTGTAAAAACCAGAAAGGCAAGATAGAGATGACAAGGGCATAAAGCAATATGATCCCAAGGGTCATGGAGGATTGTAATGACAAGCACATGGAGCATTGTGATGACAAGATTATGTATCATTTTGCTGTCAAAGGCATTGTGATGACAAGGTTCATGGAGCACTGGGATGACAAGCGTCATGGATCATTGTGATTAAAGGGTTCATGGAGCATTGGGATGACAAGGGCATGGAGCATTTTGATGACAAGAGTCCCGGATCATTGTGTTGTCAGGGTTCATGGAGCATTGTGATGACAGTGGTCATGGAGCATTGTGATGACAGAGGTCATGGAGCATTGTGATGAGAACGTCATGGAGCATTGGGCTGAAAATGTTCATGGAGTATTGTGATGACAGGGGTCTAGGAGCATTGTGATGACAAGGTACTGGAGCACTGTGATGAGAAGACCATGGAGCCATGTGATGACAAGTCTCATGGAGCATTCTGATGAAAAGGGTCATGGAGCATTGTGATTACAGGGGTCTTGGAGCATTGTGATGACAAGGGCATTGAACATTGGGATGAGAATGTCATGGAGCGTTCTGATGACATGCATCATGGAGCTTTGTGATGACAAGGGCATGGAGCATTGTGATTACAGGGGTCTTGTAGCACTGTGAGGAAAAGGGCATGTAACATTGTGATGAAAAAGGCATGGAGCCTTGTCATGACAGGGTTCAAGGAGCATACTGATGACAAGTGTCAGGGACCATTGTGATGACAAGGGTATTGAGCATTGTGATGACAAATGTCATGGAGCATTGTGATTAGAAGACCATGGATAATTGTGATGACGAGCGTTATGGGGAGCTGTGATGATAAGTGTTATGGAATATTGTGATCACAAGGATTTGGAACATTGTGATGACATAGGTCATAGAGCATTTAGATTTCATTGTGATGACAATAGCATGAAGCATTATGATGATGTGCATTGGTGCATTGTGATGACAGCGTTCATGGTGCATTGAGATGAAAAGGGGCATGGAGAATTATGATTAGAGGAGTCTTGGATCATTGTGATGAAAAGGGCATGGAACATTGGTCTGAGATGTTTCATGGATTACTGTGATGAGAGGGGGCAAGGAGCATTGAGAAAACAATGGCACGGAACACTGTGATACATGGTTCATGGAGGATTGTAATGACAAGTGCATGGAGCATTGTGAGAAGATTGGCATCGAGCATTGTGATGAAAAGCATCATGGATCCTGTGATGACAAAGGCTTGGAACGATGTGATGAGAGGTTTTTGGAGCATTGTGATGACAATGGCATGGAGCATTGTGATGCCAAGTGTCATGGAGTTTTGTGATGACAAAGGTCATGGAGCAGTTTGAAGACAAGGGTGTGGTGAATTCTCTTGTGAAGGGCAGGGAGCATTGTGATGACAGGGTCATGGAGCAATTTGATGAAAAGTGTCATGGAACATATTGATGACAGGGGTTATGGAACATTGTGATGTCAGGAGTCATGGAACATTTTCATGATGGTGTTGTGGACCATTGTGATGACAGGGGAGTGGGTGTATTGTGATGACTAGTGAGGGAACATTTTGATATCATTTGTGAGAGAGCATTTTGATAAGAAGTGCATGGAGCATTGTGATGACAAATTTTATGGAGCATTGTGATGAAAAGATTGTGGAGCATTGTGATGACAAGCACATGGTGCACTGTGATGACATTGGTCATGGAGCACTGTGCTGACAAATACATGGAGCAATGTGATGACAAGGGTCACCGAGCATTGTGATGAAAATTTCATGGAGCATTTTGGTGACAAAGGTCACAGAGCCTTGTGATGACGAGGGCATTGACCATTGTGATGACAAAGGTCATGAAGCATTGTGATGACTGGAGTCACGGAGCATTGTGATGACAGGGGTCATAGAGCATTGTGATGAAAAGGCAATGAGCATTGTGATGACAGGGGCATGGAGCATTGGCCTGACATGTTTCATGGATTATTGTGATGACAGTGGGCATGGTGCAATGTGATGACCAAGGCATGGAGCATTGTGATGAGAAGGTCATGGAGTATTTTGAAGACAGGTCTCAGGGAGCATTGTGATGACATATGTCATGGTCCATTGCGATGACAATGGAATGGAACATTGTGATGCCAAGTGTCATGGAGGATTGTGATGACAAATGTAATGGATCATTTTGATGACATGGGCTTGGAGCATTTTGATGACAAGGGACATGGAGCATTGTGATGACAAGGGCATCGAGCATTGTGATGACAAAGGCCATTGAGAATTTTGATGACAAGTTCATGAAGCATTGTGATGAGAAGCACATGGAGCTTCCTATGACAGGGGTCATGGAGCATTGCGATGACAACTGCATAGAGAATTGTGATGATAAATCATGTAACACGGTGATGAGAAGTGTCATGGAGCATAGTGATGCCAAGAACGAGGAGAATTGTGATGAAAAGGGACATGGAGCATTGTGATGACCAGGGCATGGAGCACTGTGATGGAAAGACCGTGGAGCATTGTGATGAGAAGACCATGGATAATCGTGATGACGAGCGTCATGGAGCACTGTAATGACAAGGGGAATGCAGCATTGTGATGACAGTGGCCATGGAGCATTGTGATGACAAGGGTCATGGAGCATTTTGATGACAAGGGCGTAGAGCATTGTGATGAGAAGACCATGGATAATTGTGATGACGAGCGTCATGGAGCACAGTAATGACAAGAGGTATGGAGCATTGTGATGACAGTGGCCATGGAGAATTGTGATGACAAGTGTCATGGAGCATTTTGATGACAAGTGCGTAGAGCACTGTGATGAGAAGACCATGGATAATTGTGACGACGAGCGTCATGGAGCACAGTAATGACAAGGGGTATGGAGCATTGTGATGACAGTGGCCATGGAGCATTGTGATGACAAGTGTCATGGAGCATTCTAATGACAAGCTTGTGGAGTATTGTGACGACAATGGCATGGAGCATTGTGATGAAAAGGGCAGGGAGCATTGGAATGAAATAGGCATGAAGCCATTTCATGACAGGTTTCAAGGAGCATTCTGACGACAAGTGTCAGGGAACATTGTGATGACAAGTGTATTGAGAATGGTGATGAAAAAGATCATGGAGCATTTTGACGAAAAGGGCATGGAGTATTGTGATGACAGGCATCATGGAGCGTTGTGATGACAAGTGTTATGGAACATTGTGATCACAAGGGTTTGGAGCATTGTGATGATAGAAGTCATGGATCATTTTGTTTTCAAGGAGCATGGAGCACTGGGATGACAAGGGCATGAATCAATGTGATCCCAAGGTTCATGGAGGAATTTGATGACAATGGTAAGGGAGAATTTTGATGACAAGCAAATGGAGTATTTTGATGACAAGGTCATGTAGCATTTTGCTGACACAGGCATGGAGCATTGTGATGATAAGGGTCATAGAGCACTGTGATGAGAAGCATCACGGATCATTGTGATTACAGGGGTCATGGAGCATTGGGATGGCAAGGGCATGGATCATTGTGATGACAAGTGTCATGGAGCATTGGGCGGAAAATATTAATGGAGCATTGTGATGACTAGGGAATGGAGCATTGTGATGACAAGAGTCCCGGATCACTGTGTTGTCAGGGGTCATGGAGCGTTGTGATGACAGTGGTCATGGAGCATTGTGATGATAGGGATCATGAAGCATTGTGATGAGAAGTTCCTGGAGAATTGGACTGAAAATGTTCAGGAAGTATTGTGAGGACAGGGGTCATGGAGCATAGTGATGACAAGGGAATGGATCACTGTGATGAAAAGTTCCTGGAGAATTGTGATGAGAAGACCATGGAGCCTTGTAATAACAAGTCTCATGGAGCATTCTGATGAAAAGGGGCATGGAGTATTGTGATTACAGGGGTCTTGAGGCACTGTGATGACAAGGGCATGGAGCATTGTGATTACTGGTGTCTTGGAGCATTGTGATGAAATTGGCATGGATCATTGTTATGAAAATGGTATGGAGCCTTGTCATGACTGTGTTCCAGGAGCATACTGATGACAAGTGTCAGGGAGCATTGTGATGACAAGTGTATAGAGCACTGTGATGACAAAGGTCATGGAGCACTGTGATGAAAAGACCATGGATAATTGTGAGGATGAGTGTCAAGTGACGTTGTGATGATAAGTGTTATGGAACATTGTGATCACAAGGATTTGGAGCATTGTGATGAGATAGATCATCGAATATTTTGATTTCATTGTGATGACAATAGCCTGAAGCATTATGAGAATGGGCATGGTGCATTTTGATGACAGGGTTCATGGAGCATTGAGATGCAAAGGGGCATGGAGAATTGTGATTAGAGGGTTCATGGAGCATTGTGATGACAATGGCATGGAGCATTGAGATGCCAATTGTCATGGAGCCTTGTGATGACAATGGTCATGGAGCATTTTGATGACAAGGGCGTGGTACATTGTGATGAGAAGGGCAGGGAGCATTGTGATGACAGGGTTATAGAGCAATTTGATCAAAAGGGTCATGGAATATTTTGATGACAGGTGTTATGGTACATTGTGATGTCAGGGGTCATTGAGCATTTTGAGGAAAAGTGTTATGGAGCATTTTGATGACAGGGGTTATGGAACATTGTGATGTCAGGGGTCATCGAACTTTGTGATGATAAGTGCATGTAGCATTGCAAAGACAGAAGTAATGGAACATTGTGATGACAGGGGTGAAGGAGTATTGTGATGAATAGTGATGTACCATTGTGATATCAGTGTTGACAGAGCATTTTGATGAGAAGTGCATGGAGCATTGTGATGACAAGTTTTATGGAGCATTGTGGTGACAAGATTGTGGAGCACAGTGATGAAAAGTGCAGGGTGCATTGTGATGACATGGGTCATGTAACATTGTGCTGACAAGCGCATGGAACATGGTGATGACGTGGGTCATGGAGCACTGTGCTGAGAAAGGCATAGAGCATTGTGATGACAAGGGTCAAAGAGCATTGTGATGAAAAGTTATTGGAGCATTGTGGTTAAATATGTCACAGAGACTGTTGATGACTAGGGCATGGACCACTGAGATGACAAAGGTCATGAATCATTGTGATGAATGGAGGCATGGTGCATTGTGATGACAGGCGTCATGGAACATTGTGATAAATAGGGCATGGAGCCTTGTGATGACAAGGGAATGGAGCATTGGTCTAATAAGTTTTATGGATTATTGTGATGACAGTTGGAAAGGCGCATTGTGATGACAAGGGCATGGAGCATTGTGATGACCAGGTCATGCAGTACTGTGAAGACAGGTGTCAGGGAGCATTGTGATGACATATGTAATGGCCCATAGTGATGACAATGACATGGAGCATTGTGATGCCAAGTGTCATGGAGGATTCTGATGACAAAGGTAATGGAGCATTGTGATGACAATGGCTTGGAGCACTGTGATGACAAGTGTCATGGAGCATTGTGCTGACAGGTGCATGGGGAATTGTGATGAAAAGGGTCATGGAGTATTCTGATGACAAGCTTGTGGAGTATTTTGATGACAATGGCATGGAACATTGTGATGAAAATGGCATGGGGCATTGTTATGACAAGTGTATTGAGAATTGTGATGACAAAGTCTTGGAGCATTGTGATGAAAAGGGCATGGAGTATGGTGATGACAGGCATTATGCAGCGTTGTGATGACAAGTGTTATGGAACACTGTGATCACAAGGGTTTTGAGCATTGTGATGACAGAAGTCATGGATCATTTTGATTTCAAGGAGCATGGAGCATTGTGATGACAAGGGCATGAAGCAATGTGATCCCAAGGTTCATGGAGGACTGTGATGACAATGGTAATGGAGTATTGTGATGACAAACGAATAGAGCATCGCAATGAAAAGGTCAGGTAGCATTTTGCTGACAAAGGCATGGAACACTGTGATGAAAGGTTTCATGGAGCACTGTGATGACAAGCATCACGGACCATTGTGAATACAGGGGTCATGGAGCATTGGGATGACAAGGGCATGGATCATTGTGATGACAATGGTCATGGAGCATTGGGCAGAAAATGTTCATGGAGTATTGTGATGACAGCGATCATGGTGCATTTTGATGACAAGTTCCTAGAGCACTTTGATGAGAAGACAATGGAGACTTGTGATGACAAGTCTCATAGAGCATTCTGATGAAAAGGGACATGGAGCATTGTGATTACAGGGGTCTTGGAGAATTGTGATGACAAGGGAATGGAGCATTGTGATGAGAAGGCCATGGAGCATTCTGATGACATGCGTCATTGAGCTTTGTGATGACAAGGGCATGGAGCATTGTGATTACATGGGACTTGGAGCATTGTGAATAAAAGGGCATGGATCATTGTGTTGAAAAAGACATGGAGCCTTGTCATGACAGGGTCCAAGGAGCATACAGACAACAAGTGCCAGGGAGCATTTTGATGACAAGTGTATTGAGCATTGTGATGACAAAGGTCATGGAGCATTGTGATGAGAAGAACATGGATAATTGTGATGACGAGTGTCATGGGGCACTGTGATGACAAGTGTTATGGAATATTGTGATCACAAGTTTTTGGAGCATTGTTATGACTGAGGTCATGGAGCATTTTGATTTCATTGTGATGACAATAGCCTGAAGCATTATGATGATGGGCATGGTGCATTGTGATGACAGGGTTCATTGATCATTGAGATGAAAAATGGGCATGGAGCATTGTGATTACAGGGGTCTTGGAGCATTGTGATGAGAAGGGTCATGGAGCCTTGTGATGACAAGGCCACGGAACATCGTGATGGCAGGGGTCATTGAGCATTGTTATGACAGGGGTACTGGAGCATTTTGACGGCAAGGGCATGGAGCATTGTGATGAGAAGGCCATGGAGCATTCTGAAGACATGTGTCATGGAGCTTTGTGATGACAAGGGCATGGAACAATGTGATGAGAGTGTTCATGTAGCATTGTGATGACAATGACATGGAGCATTGTGATGCCAAGGGTCATGGATCTTTGTGATGACAAAGGTCATGGAGCATTTTGATGACAAGTGCGTTGAGCATTGTGATGAGAAGGGCAGGGAGCATTGTGATGACAGGGTCATGGAGAAATTTGATGAAAAGTGTCATGGGACATTTTGATGACAGGGGATATGGAACATTGTGATGTCAGGGGTCATGGAGGATTATGATGAAAAGGGTCATGGAGCATTTTGATGACCGGGGTTATGAAGCATTGTGATGTCAGGGGTCATCGAACATTGTGATGATAAATGCATGTAGCATTGTGATGACAGGAGTCATGGAACATTGTGATAACCGGGATGAGTGACTATTGTGATGAATAGTGATGTAACATTGTGATATCTGTGTTGAGAGAGCATTTTGATGAGAAGTGCATGGAGCATTGTGATGACAGTGTTTATGGAGCATTGTGATGACAATCTTGTGGAGCGCTGTGATGACAAGCACATGGTGCATTATGATGACATGCATCATGGAGCATCGTGCTGACAAGCGCATGGAGCATTGTGATGACAAGGGACATGGAGCATTGCGCTGAGAAAGGCATAGAGCATTGTGATGACAAGGATCAAAGAGCATTGTGATGAAAAGTTCATGGAGCATTGTGATTACAAGGGTCATGGAGCATTGTGATGACAAGGGCATGGAGCATTGGTCTAATAATTTTCATTGATTATTGTGATGACTGTTGGAATGGTGCATTGTGGTGACAAGATCATGGAGAACTGTGATGACCAGGTCATGCAGTATTGTGAAGAGTGGTGTCAGGGAGCACTGTGATGACATATGTAATGGCCCATTGTGATGACAATGGCATGGAGCATTGTGATTCCAGGTGTCATGGAGGATTCTGATGACAAAGGTAATGATGCATTGTGATGACAGTGGCTTGGAGCATTGAGATGACAAGGGTCAGGGAGCATTGTGCTGACAAGTGCATGGAGAATTGTGATGACAAGGGTCATGGAACATTCTCATGATAAGCTTGAGAAGTTTTTTGCTGACAGTGTCGTGGAGCATTGTGATGAAAATGGCATGGGGCATTGTGTTGAAAAAGGCATGGAAACTTTCGTGACAGCGTTCAAGGAGCATTCTGACGACAAGTGTCAGGGAACATTGTGATGACAAGTGTATTGAGAATTGTGATGACAAAGTTCATGGAGCATTGTGATGAAAAGTGCATGGAGTATTGTGATGACAGGCATCATGGAGCGTTGGGATGACAAGATTTATGGAACATTGTGATCACAAGGGTTTGGAGCATTGTGATGACAGAGGTCATGGATCATTTTGATTTCAAGGAGCATGGAGCATTGTAATGACAAGGGCATGTAGCAATGTGATCCCAAGATTCACGGAGGATTGTGATGACAATGGTAATGCAGTATTGTGATGACAAGCGCATAGAGCATGGTAATCAAAAAGCCATGTAGCATTTTGCTGACAAAGGCATGGAACATTGTGATGACAGGTGTCATGGAGCACTGTGATGAAAAGCGTCACGGAGTATTGTGAATACAGGGGTCATGGAGCATTGGGATGACAAGGGCATGGAGCATTGTGATGACAGCTGTCATGGAGCACTGTGATGACAAGCGTCACGGAGCATTGTAATACAGGGGTCTTGGAGCATTGGGATGACAAGGGCATGGATCATTGTGATGACAAGGGTCATGGAGCATTGGGCTGAAAATGTTCATGGAGTATTTTGATGACAGGGGTCATGGAGCATTGTGATGACAGAAGTCATGGAGAATTTTTATTTCATTGTGGTGACAATAGCCGGAAGCATTATGATGAAGGGTATGATGCATTGTGATGACAGGGTTCATGGAGCATTGAGATGAAAAGGGGCATGGAGCATTGTGATTACAGAGGTCTTGGAGCACTGTAATGACAAGGGCATGGAGCATTTTGATGAGAAGGCCGTGGAGCATTCTGATGACATGCGTCATTGAGCTTTGTGATGACAAGGGCATGGAGCATTGTGATTACATGTGTCTTGGAACATTGTGATTAAAAGGACATGGATCATTGTGATGAAAAAGGCATGGAGACCTGTCATGAGAGGGTTAATGGAGCATACTGATGACAAGTGTCAGGGAGCATTGTGATGACAAGTGTATTGAGCATTGTGATGACAATGTTCATGGAGCATTGTGATGAGAAGACCATGGATAATTGTGATGATGAGCGTCATGGAGTGTTGTGATGATAAGGGCTATGGAACATTGTGATCACCAGGGATTGGAGCATTGTGATGACAGAGGTCATGGAGCATTTTGATTTAATTGTGATGACAATAGCCTGAAGCATTATGATGATGGGCAGGCTCCATTGTGATGACAGGGTTCATGGTGCATTGAGATGAAAAGACGCATGGAGCATTTTGATTAAAAGGGTCTTGGAGCATTGTGATGACAAGTGAATGGAGCCTTGTGATGACAGGGCCATGGAACATTCTGATGACATGCGTCATGTAGCTTTTTGATGACAAGGGCATGGAGCATTTTGATTAGAGGGGTCGAGGAGCATTGTGATGACAAGTGTCATGGAGCCTTGTGATGACAAGGCCGTGGAACATTTTGATGGCAGGTGTCATGGAGCATTGTTATGAAAGAGGTAAAGGAGCATTGTGATGAGAAGGGCATGGAGCATTGGTCTGAAATGTTTCATGGATTATTGTGATGAGAGTGGGCATGGAGCATTGTGATGATAAGGGCATGGAACACTGTGATACATGGGTCATGGAGGATTGTAATGACAAGGTCATGGGGCATTGTGATGAGAAAGGCATCGAGCATTGTGATGACAAGTGACATGGAGCTTTGTGATGACAAGGGCATGGAGCAATGTGATGAGAGGGTTCATGGAGCATTGTGATGACAATGACATGGAGCATTGTGATGCCAGGGGTCATGGCGCTTTGTGATGACAATGGTCATGGAGCATTTTGAAGACAATTGCATGGTGCATTGTCATGAGAAGGGCAGGGAGTATTTTGATGACAGGGTCATGCAGCAATATGATGGAAAGTGTATTGGAACATTTTGATGACAGGGGTTATAGAATATTGTGATGTCAGGGGTCATGGAACTTTGTGATGATAAAGGGATGTAGCATTGTGATGAGAGGGGTCATGGGACATTGTGATTACCGTGGTGAGGGACTATTGTGACAACTAGTGATGGAACACTGTGATATCTCTGGTGAGAGAGCATTTTGATGAGAAGTGTGTGGAGCATTGTGATTACAAGGTTTATGGAGCATTGCAATGACAATTTTCTGAACCGTTGTGATGAAAAGCGAATGGCACATTGTGATGACAAGGGTCATGGAACATTTTTCAGACAAAGTCATGGAGCATTTTGATGACAATTGTCACGGAGCATTGTGATGAAAACGGAATGGGGCATGGTGATGAAAAAGGCATGGAGCCCTTTCGTGACAGGGTTCAAAGAGCATTCTGATGACAAGTGTCAGGGAGCATTGTGATGACAAGTGTACTGAGCATTGTGATGACAAATGTCATGGAGCACTGTGATGAAAAGGGCATGGAATTTTGTGATGACAGGCGTCATGGAGCATTGTGATGAGAAGCGTTATGGAACATTGTGATCACAAGGGTTTGGAGCATTGCGATGACAGAGGTCATGGATGATTTTGATTTCAAGGAGCATGGAGCATTGTGATGACAAGGGCATGAATCAATGTGCTCTCAAGGTTCATGGAGGATTGTGATGACAATGGAAATGGAGTATTGTGAAGACAAGCGCATAGACCATTGTAATGAAAAGGTAATGTAGCATTTTGCTGACAAAGCCATGGAGCACTGTGATGACAGGTGTCATTGAGCACTGTGATGACAAGCGTCATGGAGCATTGTGAATACAGGGGTCATGGAGCATTGGGATGACAAGGCCATGCATCATTGTGATGAGAAGGTCATGGAGTATTGTAAACACAGGTGTCAGGGAGCATTGTGATGACATATGTCATGGTGCATTGCAATGACAATGGCAGGGAACACTGTGATGCCAAATGTAATGGAGGATTTTGATGACATATATAATGGAGCATTGTGATGACTAGGGCTTGGAGCATTATGATGGCAAGGGCCATTGAGAATGTTCAGAACAAGGTCGAGAAGCATTGTGATGACAAGTTCCTGGAGCATTGTGATGAGAAATCCCCAGAGACTTGAGATGACAAATCTCATGGATCATACTGATGAAAAGGGGCATGGACCACTGTGATTACAGGGGTCTTGGAACATTGTGATGACATGGGCATGGAGCATTGTGAGTAGAAGGCCAAGGAGCATACTGAAGACATGTGTCATTGAGCTTTGTGATGACAAGGGCATGGAGCATTGTGTTTAAAGGGGTCTTGGAGCATAGTGATGAAAAGGGCATGGATCATTGTGATGAAAAAGGCATGGAGCCTTGTCATGACAGGGTTCAAGGAGCATACAGACAAAAAGTGTCAGGGGGCATTTTGATGACAAGTGTATTGAGCATTGTGATGACAATGGTCATGGAGCACTGTGATGAGAAGACCTTGGATAATTGTGATGACGAGTGTCATGGGGCACTGTGATGACAAGTTTTATGGAATATTGTGATCACAAGGGTTTGGAGCATTGTTATGACTGTGGTCATGGAGCATTTTGATTTCATTGTGATGACAATAGCATGAAGCATTATGATGATGGGCATGGTGCATTGTGCTGACAGGGTTCATGGATCATTGAGATGAAAAATGGGCATGGAGCATTGTGATTACAGGGGTCTTGGAGCATTGTGATGAGAAGGGTCATGGAGCCTTGTGATGACAAGGCCATGGAACATCGTGATGGCAGCGGTCATGGAGCATTTTTATGACAGGTGTAATGGAGCATTGTGACGGCAAGGGCATGGAGCATTGTGATGAGAAGACCATGGAGCATTCTGATGACATGTGTCATGGAGATTTGTGAGGACAAGGGCATGGAGCATTGTGATGCCAAGGGTCATGGATCTTTGTGATGACAAATGTCATGGAGCATTTTGATGACAAGGGTGTTGTGCACTGTGATGAGAAGGGCACTGAGCACTGTGATGACAGGGTCATGGAGCAATTTGATGAAAAGGGTCATGGAACATTTTGATGAGAGGGGTTATGGAACATTGTGATGTCAGGTGTCATGGAGCATTATGATGAAAAGGGTCATGAAGCATTTTGATGACAGGGGTTATGGAGCATTGTGATGTCAGGGGTCATCGAACATTGTGATGATAATTGCATGTAGCATTGTGATGACAGGAGTCATGGAACATTTTGATAACAGGGGTGAGGGAGTATTGTGACGAATAGTGATGTAACATTGTGATATCTGTGGTGAGAGAACATTTTGATGAGAAGTGCATGGAGCATTGGGATGACAAGGTTTATGGAGCATTGTGATGACAAGCTTGTGGAGCACTGTGATGACAAGCGCATGGTGCATTATGATGACATGTGTCATGGAGCATCGTGCTGACAAGCGCATGGAGCACTGTGATGACAAGGGTCACGGAGCATTGCGCTGAGA
Organism: Mesoplodon mirus; assembly: GCF_964341445.2. Lineage (NCBI taxonomy): Eukaryota > Metazoa > Chordata > Mammalia > Artiodactyla > Ziphiidae > Mesoplodon > Mesoplodon mirus. Next base: position 737,860 of record NW_028295717.1, read on the forward strand.
AAGGCATAGAGAATTGTGATGACAAGGATCAAAGAGCATTGTGATGAAAAGTTCATGGAGCATTGTGATGACAAGGGTCATGGAGCATTGTGATGACAAGGGAATGGAGAATTGGTCTAATAAGTTTCATGGATTATTGCGATGACTGTTGGAATGGTGCATTTTGGTGACAAGGGCATGGAGAATTGTGATGACCAGGTCATGCAGTATTGTGAAGAGAGGTGTCAGGGAGCATTGTGATGACATATGTAATGGCCCATTGTGATGACAATGACATGGAGCATTGTGATGCCAGGTGTCATGGAGGATTCTGATGACAAAGGTAATGGTGCATTGTAATGACAGTGGCTTGGCTCATTGAGATGACAAGTGTCAGGGAGCATTGTGCTGACAAGTGCATGGAGAATCTGATGACAAGGGTCATGGAATATTCTCATGATAAGCTTGTGGAGTTTTTTGCTGACAGTGGCGAGGATTATTGTGATGAAAACGGCATGGGGCATTGTGTTGAAAAATGCATGGAGCCTTTTGTGACAGGGTTCAAGGAGGATTCTGACGACAAGTGTCAGGGAGCATTGTGATGACAAGTTTATTGAGAATTGTGATGACAAAGGTCGTGGAGCATTGTGATGAAAAGTGCATGGGGTGTTCTGATGACAGGCATCATGGAGCGTTGGGATGACAAGTGTTATGGAACATTTTGATCACAAGGTTTTGGAGCATTGTGATGACAGAGGTCATGGATCATTTTGATTTCAAGGAGCATGGAGCACTGTGATGACAAGGGCATGAAGCAATGTGATCCCAAGGTTCATGGAGGATTGTGATGACAATGGTAATGGAGTATTGTGATGATAAGCGCATAGAGCATGGTAATGACAAAGTCATGTAGCATTTTGCTGACAAAGGCATGGAACATTGTGATGACAGGTGTCATGGAGCACTGTGGTGACAAGCGTCAAGGAGCATTGTGAATACAGGGGTCATGGAGCATTGGGATGACAAGGGCATGGATCATTGTGATGACGAGTGTCATGGAGCATTGGGCTGCAAATATTCATGTAGTGTTTTGATGACAGGGGTCATGGAGCATTGTGATGACAAGGGAATGGAGCATTGTGATGACAGGTGTCATGGAGCACTGTGATGACAAGCGTCAAGGAGCATTGTGAATACAGGGGTCATGGAGCATTGGGATGACAAGGGCATGGATCATTGTGATGACGAGGGTCATGGAGCATTTGGCTGCAAATATTCATGTAGTGTTTTGATGACAGGGGTCATGGAGCATTGTGATGACAGAGGTCATGGAGAATTTTGATTTCATTGTGCTGACAATAGCCGGAAGCATTATGATCAAGGGTATGATGCATTGTGATGACAGGGTTCATGGAGCATTGAGATGAAAAGGGGCATGGAGCATTGTGATTACAGGGGTCTTGGAGCATTGTAATGACAAGGGCATGGAGCATTATGATGAGAAGGCCATCGAACATTCTGATGACATGTGTCATGGAGCTTTGTGATGACAAAGGCATGGAGCATTGTGATTACAGGTGTCTTGGAGCATTGTGATGACAAGTGTCATGGAGCCTTGTGATGACAAGGCCGTGGATCATTGTGATGACAGGGGTCATGGAGCATTGTTCTGACAGGGGTAATGGAGTATTGTGATGAGAAGTGCATGGAGCATTGTGATTACAAGGTTTATGGAACATTGCTATGACAACTTTGTGGACCGTTGTGATGAAAAGCACGTGGTACATTGTGATGACAAGGGTCATGGAACATTTTTCTGACAAAGGCATGGAACATTGTGATGACAGGTGTCATGGAGCACTGTGATGACAAGCGTCACGGAGCATTGTGAATACAGGGGTCATGGAGCATTGGGATGACAAGGGCATGGAGCATTGTGATGACAGATGTCATGGAGCACTGTGATGACAAGCGTCACGGAGCATTGTAATACAGGGGTCTTGGAGCATTGGGATGACAAGGGCATGGATCATTGTGATGACAAGGGTCATGGAGCATTGGGCTGAAAATGTTCATGGAGTATTTTGATGACAGGGGTCATGGAGCATTGTGATGACAGAAGTCATGGAGAATTTTTATTTCATTGTGGTGACAATAGCCGGAAGCATTATGATGAAGGGTATGATGCATTGTGATGACAGGGTTCATGGAGCATTGAGATGAAAAGGGGCATGGAGCATTGTGATTACAGAGGTCTTGGAGCACTGTAATGACAAAGGCATGGAGCATTTTGATGAGAAGGCCGTGGAGCATTCTGATGACATGTGTCATTGAGCTTTGTGATGACAAGGGCATGGAGCATTGTGATTACATGTGTCTTGGAACATTGTGATTAAAAGGACATGGATCATTGTGATGAAAAAGGCATGGAGACCTGTCATGAGAGGGTTAATGGAGCATACTGATGACAAGTGTCAGGGAGCATTGTGATGACAAGTGTATTGAGCATTGTGATGACAAAGTTCATGGAGCCTTGAGATGAAAAGGGGCATGGAGCATTGTGATTACAGGGGTCTTGGAGCACTGTGATGACAAGGGAATGGAACATTTTGATGAGAAGGACATGGAACATTCTGATGGCATGTGTCATGGAGCTTTGTGATGACAAGGGCATGGAGCATTGTGATTAAAGGGGTCATGGAGCATTGTGATGACAAGTGTCATGGAGCCTTGTGATGACAAGGCCGTGGAATATTGTGATGGCAGGGGTCATGGAGCATTGTTATGACAGGGGTAATGGAGCATTGTGATGAGAAGGGCATGGAGCATTGTGATTACAAGGTTCATGGAGCATTACCATGACAAATTTGTGGACCGTTGTGATGAAAAGCATGTAGCACATTGTGATGACAAGGGTCAAGGAGCATTTTTCTGACAAAGGCATGGAGCATGTTGATGACAAAGGTCACGGAGCATTGTGATGAACTGTTCATGGAGCATTGTGGTTACAAAAGTAACAGAGCCTTGTGATGATGTGGGCATGGACCATTGTGATGACAAACATTGTGAAGCATTGTGATGACTGGAGTCATGGAGCATTGTTCTGACAAATTTCATAGATTATTGTGATGAGAGTGGACATGGTGCATTTTGATGACAAGGGCTTGGATCATTGTGATGAGAAGGTCATGGAGTATTGTGAAGACAGGTGTCAGGGAGCATTGTGATGACATACGTCATTTTCCATTGCAATGACAAAGGCAGGGAGCATTGTAATGCCAAATGTAATGGAGGATTTTGATGACAAATATAATGGAGCATTGTGATGACTAGGGCTTGGAGCATTATGACGACAAGGGCCATTGAGAATTTTCACAACATGGTCACGCAACATTGTGATGACAAGTTCCTGGAGCATTGTGATGAGAAATCCATAGAGACTTGTGAGGACAAATCTCATGGAGCATACTGATGAAAAGGGGCATGGACCATTGTGATTACAGGGGTGTTGGAATTTTGTAATGACATGGGCATGGAGCATTGTGAGGAGAAGGCCAAAGAGCATTCTGAAGACATGTTTCATTGAGCTTTGTGATGACAAGGGCATGGAGCATTGTGTTTAAAGGGGTCTTGGAGCATTGTGAGGAAAAGGGCATGGATCATTGTCATGAAAAAGGCATGGAGCCTTGTCATGACAGGGTTCAAGGAGCATACAGACCACAAGTGTCAGGGAGCATTTTGATGACAAGTGTATTGAGCATTGTGATGACAAAGGTCATGGAGCATTGTGATGAGAAGTCCATGGATAATTGTGATGATGAGTGTCATGGGGCACTGTGATGACAAATGTTATGGAATATTGTGATCACAAGTGTTTGGAGCATTGTCATGACAGAGGTCATGGAGCATTTTGATTTCATTGTGATTACAATAGCATGAAGCATTATGATGATGGGCATGGTGCATTGTGATGACAGGGTTCATGGATCATTGAGATGAAAAGGGGCATAGAGCATTGTGATTACAGGGGTCTTGGAGCATTGTGATGAGATGGGTCATGGAGCCTTGTGATGACAAGGCCACGGAACATCGTGATGGCAGGTGTCATGGAGGATTTTTATGAGTGGGGTTATGGAGCATTGTGATGGCAAGCGCATAGAGCATTGTGATAAGAAGGCCATGGAGCATTCTGATGACATGTGTCATGGAGCTTTGTGATGACAAGGGCATGGAGCAATGTGATGAGAGTGTTCATGGAGCATTGTGATGACAATGACATGGAGCACTGTGATGCCAAGTGTCATGGATGTTTGTGATGTTAAAGGTCATGGAGCATTTTGATGACAAGTGCGTTGTGCATTGTGATGAGAAGTGCAGGGAGCATTGTGATGACAGGGTCATGGAGCAATTTGTTGAAAAGGGTCATGAAACACTCTGATGACAGGGGTTATGGAACACTGTGATATCAGGGGTCATGGAGCATTTTGATGAAAAGTGCATGGATCATTGTGATGAAAAATGCATGGAGCGTTGTCATGAAAGGATTCAATGAGCATACAGACAACAAGTGTCAGGGAGCATATTGATGACAAGTGTATTGATCATTGTGATGACAAAGGTCATGGAGCATTGTGATGAGAAGACCATGGATAATTGTGATGACGAGCTTCATGGGGCATTGTGATGACAAGTATTATGGAATATTGTGATCACAAGGGATTGGAGCATTGTTATGACAGAGGTCATGGAGCATTTTGATTTCATTGTGATGACAATAGCATGAAGCATTATGATGATGGGCATGGTGCATTGTGATGACAGGGTTCATGGATCATTGAGATGAAAACGGGCATGGAGCATTGTGATTACAGTGGTCTTGGAGCATTGTGATGAGAAGGGACATGGAGCCTTGTGATAACAAGGCCATGGAACATCGTGATATCAGGGTTCATGGAGCATTGTTATGACAGTGGTAATGGAGCATTGTGATGGCAAGGGCATGGAGCATTGTGATGAGAAGGCCATGCAGAATTCTGATAACATGTGTCATGGAGGTTTGTGAAGACAAGGACATGGAGCAATGTAATGAGAACCTTCATGGAGCACTGTGATGACAATGACATGGAGCATTGTGATGACAGTGTCATGGAGCAATTTGATGAAAAGAGTCATGGAACAATTTGATGATAGGGGTTATGGAACATTGTGATGCCAGGGGTCATCGAACATTGTGATGATAAGTGCATGTAGCTTTGTGATGACAGGAGTCATGGCACATTTTGATGAGAGGGGTGAGGGAATATTGTGACGAATAGTGATGTAACATTGTGATATCAGTGGTGACAGAGCATTTTGATGAGAAGTGCACAGAGCATTGTGATGACAAGGGTCAAAGAGCATTTTGATGAAAAGTTCATGTAGCATTGTGGTTAAAAAGAACACAGAGACTGTTGAGGACGAGGGCATGGACCACTGTAGTGACAAAGGTCATGAAGCATTGTGATAACTGGAGTCACGGAGCATTGTGATGACAGGGGTCATGGAGCATTGTGATAACAAGGGCATGGGGCATTGTGATGACAAGGGCATTGAGCATTGGTCTAATAAGTTTCATGGATTATTGTGATGACAGTTGGAATGGCACATTGTGATGACAAGGGCATTGAGCATTGTGATGACCTGGTCATGCAGTATTGTGAAGACAGGTGTCAGGGAGCATTGTGATGACATATGTAATGGCCCATTGTGATGACAATGGCATGGAGCATTGTGATACCAAATGTCATGGAGGATTCTGATGATAAAGTAATAGAGCATTGTGATGGCAATGGCTTGGAACATTGTTATCACAAATGTCAGGGAGCAATGTGCTGACAAGTGCATGGAGAATTGTGATGCCAAGGGTCATGGAGCATTCTCATGACAAGCTTGTGGAGTATTTTGATGACAGTGGCGTGGAGCATTGTGATGAAAACGGCATGGGGCCTTGTGATGAAAAAGGCATGGAGCCTTTTCGTGACAGGGTTCAAGGAGCATTCTGATGACAAGTTTCAGGGAGCATTGTGATGACAAGTGTATTGAGAATTGTGATGACAAAGGTCATGGAGCATTGTGATGAAAAGTGCATGGAGTATTGTGATGACAGGCATCATGGAGCGTTGTGGTGACAAGTATTATGGAACATTTTGATCACAAGGTTTTGGAGCATTGTGATGACAGAAGTCACGGATCATTTTGATTTCAAGGAGCATGGAACATTGTAATTACAATGGCATGAAGCAATGTGATCCCAAGGTTAATGGAGGATTGTGATGACAATGGTAATGGAGTATTGTGATGACAAGTGCATAGAGCATTGTAATGACAAGGTCATGTAGCATTTTCTGACAAAGTCATGGAGCATTGTGATGATGTGTGTCATGGAGCACTGTGATGACAAGCGTCACGGATCTCTGTGAATACAGGGGTCAAGGAGCATTGCGATGACAAGGGCATTGATCATTGTGATGACAAGGGTCATGGAGCATTGGGCTGAAAATATTCATGGAGTATTGTGATGACAGAGGGCATGGAGAATTTTGATTTCATTGTGCTGACAATAGCCAGAAGCATTATGATGATGGGCATGGTGCATTTTGATGACAGGGTTCATGGAGCATTGAGAAGAAAAGGTGCATGGAGCATTGTGATTACAGGGGTCTTGGAGAACTGTGATGACAAGGGCATGGAGCATTTTGATGAGAAGGACATGGAACATTCTGATGGCATGTGTCATGGAGCTTTGTGATGACAAGGGCATGGAGCATTGTGATTAAAGGGGTCTTGGAGCATTGTGATGACAAGTGTCATGGAGCCTTGTGATGACAAGGCCGTGGAATATTGTGATGGCAAGGGTCATGGAGCATTGTTATGACAGGGGTAATGGAGCATTGTGATGAGAAGGGCATGGAGCATTGTGATTACAAGGTTTATGGAGCATTACCATGACAAATTTGTGGACCGTTGTGATGAAAAGCGCGTAGCACATTGTGATAACAAGGGTCAAGGAGCATTTTTCTGACAAAGGCATGGAGCATGTTGATGACAAAGGTCACGGAGCATTGTGATGAAAAGTTCATGGAGCATTGTGGTTATAAAGGTCACAGAGCCTTTTGCTGACGCGGGCATGGACCACTGTGATGACAAATGTTATGAAGCATTGTGATGACTGGAGTCACGGAGCATTGTGATGACAGGGGTCATGGAGCATTGTGATGACAAGGGCATGGAGCATTGTGGTGACAGGGGCATGGAGCATTGGTCTGACAAGTTTCATAGATTATTGTGATGACATTGAACATGGTGCATTGTGATGACAAGGGCATGGATCATTGTGATGAGAAGGTCATGGAGTATTGTGAAGACTGGTATCAGGGAGCATTGTGATGACATATGTCATGGTCCATTGCAATGACAATTGCAGGGAGCATTGTGAGGCCAAATGTAATGGAGGATTTTGATGACAAATATAATGGAGCATTGTGATGACTAGGGCTTGGAGCATTATGATGACAAGGGCCATTGAGGATTTTCATGACAATGTCGTGAAGCATTGTGATGACAAGGTCCTGGAGCATTGTGATGAGAAATCCATAGAGACTTCTGAGGACAAATCTCATGGATCATACTGATGAAAAGGGGCATGGACCATTGTGATTACAGGGGTGTTGGAACATTGTGATGACATGGGCATGGAGCATTGTGAGGAGAAGGCCAAGGAGCATTCTGAAGACATGTTTCATTGAGCTTTGTGATGACAAGGGCATGGTGCATTGTGTTTAAAGGGGTCTTGGAGCATTGTGAGGAAAAGGGCATGGATCATTGTGATGATAAAGGCATGGGGCCTTGTCATGACAGGGTTCAAGGAGCATACAGACCACAAGTGTCAGGGAGCATTTTGATGACAAGTGTATTGAGCATTGTGATGACAAAAGTCATGGAGCATTGTGATGAGAAGACCATGGATAATTGTGATGATGAGTGTCATGGGGCACTGTGATGACAAGTGTTATGGAATATTGTGATCACAAGGGTTTGGAGCATTGTTATGACAGAGGTCATGGAGCATTTTGATTTCATTGTGATGACAATAGCATGGAGCATTATGATGATGGGCATGGTGCATTGTGATGACAGGGTTCATGGATCATTGAGATGAAAAGGGTCATGGAGCATTGTGATTACAGGGGTTTTGGAGCATTGTGATGAGAAGGGACATGGAGCCTTGTGATGACAAGGCCACGGAACATCCTGATGGCAGGTGTCATGGAGGATTTTTATGAGTGGGGTAATGGAGCATTGTGATGGCAAGCGCATAGAGCATTGTGATGAGAAGGCCATGGAGCATTCTGATGACATGTGTCATGGAGCTTTGTGATGACAAGGGCATGGAGCAATTTGATGAGAGCGTTCATGGAGCACTGTGATGACAATGACATGGAGCACTGTGATGCCTAGTGACATGGATCTTTATGATGACAAAAGTCATGGAGCATTTTGATGACAAGTGCGTTGTGCATTGTGATGAGAAGGGCAGGGAACATTGTGATGACAGGGTTCATGGTTCATTGAGATGAAAAAGTGCATAGAGCATTGTGATTACAGGGTTTATGGAGCATTTCTATGACAAATATGTGGACCGTTGTGATGAAAAGCACATGGCACATTGTGATGACAATGGTCATGGAGCATTTTTCTGACAAAGGCATGGAGCATTGTGATGACAAGGATCACGGAGCATTGTGATGAAAAGTTCATGGAGCACTGTGGTTACAAATGTCACAGAGCCTTGTGATGACGCGGGCATGGACAATTGTGATGACAAATCTTATGAAGCATTGTGTTGACTGGAGTCACGGAGCATTGTGATGACAGGGGTCATGAAGTACTGTGATGACAAGAGCATGGAGCATTGTGATGACAAGGGCACGGAGCATTTTGATGACAGGGGCATGGATCATTGGTCTGAAAAGTTTCATAGATTACTGTGATGACAGGGGACATGGTGCATTGTGATGACAAGGGCATGGATCATTGTGATGAGAAGGTCATGGAGTATTGTGAAGATAGGTGTCAGGAAGCATTGTGATGACATATGTCATGGTCCATTGCGATGACAAAGGCAGGGAGCATTGTGATGCCAAATGTAATGGAGGATTGTGATGACAAATATAATGGAGCATTGTGAGGACTAGGGCTTGGAGCATTATGATGACAAGGGCCATTGAGAATTTTCAGGACAATGTCATGAAGCATTGTGATGATAAGGTCCTGGAGCATTGTGATGAGAAAACCATGGAGCACTGTGATGACAAATCTCTTGGAGCATACTGATGAAAAGGGGCATGGACCATTGTGATTACAGGGGTCTTGGAACATTGTGATGACATGGGTATGGAGCATTGTGAGGAGAAGGCGAAGGAGCATTCTGAAGATATGCGTCATTGAGCTTTGTGATGACAACGGCATGGAACATTGTGATTAAAGGGTTCTAGGAGCATTGTGATGAAAAGGGCATGGATCATTGTGATGAAAAAGGCATGGAGCTTTGTCATGACAGGGATCAAGGAGCATACTGACGACAAGTGTCAGGGAGCATTGTGATGACAAGTGTATTGAGCATTGTGATGAGAAAAGTCATAGAGCATTGTGATGAGAAGACCATGGATAATTGTGGTGACGAGCGTCATGTGGCATTGTGATGACACGTGTTATGGAATAATGTGATCACAAGTGTTTGGATCATTGTTATGACAGAGGTCATGAAAAATTTTGATTTAATTGTGCTGAAAATAGCATGAAGCATTATGATGATGGGCATGAGGCATTGTGATGACAGGGTTCATGGAGCATTGTGTTGAAAAGGGGCATGGATCATTGTGATTACAGGGGTCTTGGATCATATTGGAGACAAGTGTCATGGAGCCTTGTGATGACAAGGCCGTGGAACATTGTGATTGCAGGGGTCATGGATCATTGTTATGACAGGGGTAATGGAGCAATGTGATGGCATGGGAAAGGAACACTGTGATGAGAAGGCCATGGAGCATTCTGATGACATGTGTCATGGAGCTATGTGATGACAAGGGCATGAAGCAATGTGATGAGAGCGTTCATGGTGCATTGTGATGACAATGACTTGGAGCATTGTTATGCCAAGGGTCATAGATCTTTGTGATGACAAATGTCATGGTGCACTTTGATGACAAGGGCGTTTTGCATTGTGATGAGAAGGGCAGGAAGTATTGTGATGACAGCGTCATGGAGCAATTTGATGAAAAAGGTCATGGAATATTTTGATGACAGGGGTTATGGAACATTGTGATGTCACGGGTTATGGAGCATTTTGATGAAAATGGTCATGGAGCATTTTGATGACAGGGGTTATGAAACATTGTGATGTCAGTGGTCATCGAATATTGTGATGATAATGCATGTAGCATTGTGATGACAGGAGTCATGGAACATTGTGATGACAGGGGTGAGGGAGTATTGTGACGAATAGTGATGTAACATTGTGATATTAGTTGTGAGAGAGCATTGTGATGAGAAGCGCATGGAGCATTGTGATGAAAAGGTTTATGGAGCATTGTGATGACAAGATTGTGGAGCACTCTGATGACAAGCGCATGGAGCATTGTGATGACATGTGTCATGGAGCATTGTGCTGACAAGCGCATGGAGCATTGTGATGGCAATGGTCATGGAGCATTGTGATGAGAAAGTCATAGAGCATTGCGATGACAAGGGCCAAAGAGCATTGTGATGAAAACTTCATTGAGCATTGTGGTTAAAAATGTCACAGAGACTGTTGATGATGAGGGTATGGACCATTGTGATGACAAAGGTCATGAAGCATTTTGATGAATGTAGTCACGGAACATTTTGATGACAGGGGTCATGGAGCATTGTGACAAGAAGGGCATGGAGCATTGTGATGACAAGGGCATGGAGCATTGGTCTAATAAGTTTCATGGATTATTCGATGAGATTTGGAATGGCGATTTGTGATGACAAGGGCATGGAGCATTTTGATGACCAGGTCATGCAGTATTGTGAAGAGAGGTGTCAGGGCGCATTGTGATGATATATGTAATGGCCCATTGTGATGACAATGGCCTGGAGCATTGGGATGCCAAGTGTCATGGAGGACTGTGATGACAAAGGTAATGGAGCATTGTGATGACAATGGCTTGGAGCATTGAGATGACAAGGGTCAGAGAGCATTGTGTTGACAGGTGCACGGATAATTGTGATGACAAGGGTCATGGAGCATTTTCATGACAAGCTTGTGGAGAATTTTGATGACAGTGGCGTGGAGCACTGTGATGAAAACGGCATGGGGCATTGTGTTGAAAAAGGCATGGAGCCTTTTCGTGACAGGTTTCAAGGAGCATACTGGCGACAAGTGTCAGGGAGCATTGTGATGACAATTGTATTGAGAATTGTGATGACAAAAGTCATGGAGAATTGTGATGAAAAGTGCATGGAGTATTGTGATGACAGGCATCATGGAGCGTTGTGATGACAAGTGTTATGGAACATTGTGATCACAAGGGTTTGGAGCATTGTGATGACAGAGGTCATGGATCATTTTGATTTCAAGGAGCATGGAGCATTGTGATGACAAAGGCATGAAGCAATGTGATCAAAAGTTTCATGGAGGATTGTGATGACAATGGTAATGGGGTATTGTGATGACAAGCACATAGAGCATTGTAATGACAAGGTCATGTAGCATTTTTCTGACAAAGTCATGGAGCATTGTGATGACAGGTGTCATGGAGAAATCTGATGACAAGCGTCAAGAAGCATTGTGAATACAGGGGCCATGGAGCATTGGGATGAGAAGGGCATGGATCATTGTGATGACAAGTGTCATGGAGCATTGTGATGAAAATGTTCATGGAGTACTGTGATGCTTTGGGTCATGGAGCATTGTGATGACAGAGGTCATAGAGAATTTTGATTTCATTGTGCTGACAATAGCCAGAAGCATTATGATGATGGGCATGATGCACTGTGATGTCAGGGTTCATGGACCATTGATAGGAAAAGGGGCATGGAGCACTGTGATTACAGGTGTCTGGGAGCATTGTGATGACAAGGGCATGGAGCATTTTGATGAGAAGGCCATGGAATATTCTGATGACATGTGTCATGGAGCTTTGTGATGACAAGGGCATGGAGCATTTTGATTACAGGGGTCTTGGAGCATTGTGATTAAAGTGTCATGGAGCCTTGTGATGAAAAGGCCGTGGAACATTGTGATGGCAGGGGTCATGGAGCATTGTTATGACAGGTGTAATGGAGCATTGTGATGAGAAGGGCATGGAGCATTGTGATTACAAGTTTTATGGAGCATTGCGATAACAAATTTCTGGACCGTTGGGATGAAATGTGCGTGGCCCATTGTGATGACAAGGGTCATGGCGCATTTTTCTGACAAAGGCATGGAGCATTCTGATGACAAGGGTCACGGAGCATTGTGATGAAAAGTTCATGGAGCATTGTGGTTACAAAGCTCACAGAGCCTTGTGATGACGCGGGCATTGACCATTGTGATGACAAATATTATGAACAATTGTGATGACTGGAGTCACGGAGCATTTTGATGACAGGGGTCATGGAGCATTGTGATGAGAAGGGCATGGAGCATTGTGATAAGAAAGGCATAGAGCATTGTGATGACAAGAGTCAAAGAGCATTATGATGAAATGTTCATGGAGCATTGTGGTTAAATTGGTCACAGAGACTGTTGATGATGACGGCATGGACCATTGTGATGACAAAGGTCATGGAGCATTGTGATGACTGGAGTCACGGAGCATTGTGATGACAGGGGTCATGGAACATTGTGATAACAAGGGCATGGAGCATTGTGATGACAAGGGCATGGAGCATTGTTCTAATAAGTTCCATGGAGTATTTTGATGACAGTTGGAATGGCGCATTGTGATGACAAGGGCATGGAGCATTGTGATGACCAGGTCTTGCTGTATTGTGAAGAGAGGTCTCAGGGAGCATTGTGAAGACATATGTAATGACCCATTGTGATGACAATGGCATGGAGCATTGTGATGCCAAGTGTCATGGAGGATTCTGATGATAAATGTAATAGAGCATTGTGATGACAATGGCTTGGAGCATTGTGATGACAAGGGTCAGGGAGCATTGTGCTGACAAGTGCATGGAGAATTGTGATAACAATGGTCATGGAGAATTCTGATGACAAGCTTGTGGAGTATTTTGATGAAAATGGCATGGAGCATTGTTATGAAAATGGCATGGGGCATAGTGATGAAAAAGGCATGGAGCCTTTTCGTGACATGGTTCAAGGAGCAGTCTGACGACAAGTATCAGGGAGCATTGTGATGACAAGTGTATTGAGAATTGTGATGACAAACGTCATGGAGCATTTTGATGAAAAGGGCATAGAGTATTGTGATGACAGGCATCATGGAGCGTTGTGATGACAAGTTTTATGGAACATTGTGATCACAAGGGTTTGGAGCATTGTGATGACAGAGGTCATGGATCATTTTGATTTCAAGGAGCATGGAGCATTGTGATGACAAAGGCATGAAGCAATGTGATCAAAAGGTTCAAGGAGGATTGTGATGACAATGGTAATGGAGTATTGTGATGACAAGCACATAGAGCATTGTAATGACAAGGTCATGTAGCATTTTGCTGACAAAGGCATGAAGCATTGTGATGACAGCTGTCATGGAGCACTGTTATGACAAGCGTCACAGAGCATTGTGAATACAGGGGTCATGGAGCATTGGGATGACAAGTGCATGGATCATTGTGATGACAAGTGTCATGGAGCAGTGGGCTGAAAATGTTCATGGAGTATTGTGATGACAGGGGTCATGGAGCATTGTGATGACAGAGGTCATGGAGAATTTTGATTTCATTGTGCTGGCATTAGCTGGAAGCATTATGATGATGGGCATGATGCATTGTGATGACAGGGTTAATGGACCAGTGATTTGAAAAGGGGCATTGAGCATTGTGATTACAGGGGTCTGGGAGCATTTTGATGACAAGGGCATGGATCATTTTGATCAGAAAGCCATGGAACATTCTGATGACATTTGTCATGGAGCTTTGTGATGACAAGGGCATGGAGCATTGTGATTACAGGGGTTTTGGAGCATTATGATGACAAGGGTCAAGGAGCATTTTTCTGACAAAGGCATGGAGCATTTTGATGACAAGGTTTTCGGAGCATTGTGATGAAAAGTTCATGGAACATTGTGGTTACAAAGGTAACAGAACATTTTGATGACGTGAGCATCGACCATTGTGATGACAAATGTTTTGAAGAATTGTGATGACTGGAGTCACGGAGCATTGTGATGACAGGGGTCATGGAGCAATCTGATGACAAGGGCATGGAGCAATGTCCTGAGAAAGGCATAGAGCATTGTGATGACAAGTGTCAAAGAGCATTGTGATGAAATGTTCATGGAGCATTGTGCTTAAAAAGGTCACAGAGAGTGTTGATGATGAGGGCATGGACCATTGTGATGACAAAGGTCATGGAGAATTGTGATGACTTGAGTCACAGAGCATTGTGATGATAGGGGTCATGGAGCATTGTGATAACAAGGGCATGGATCATTGTGATGACGAGAGCATGGAACATTGGTCTAATAAGTTTCATGGATTATTGTGATGACAGTTGGAATGGCGCATTGTGATGACAACGGCATGGAGCATTGTGATGACCAGGTCATGCATTATTGTGAAGAGAGGTGTCAGGGAGCATTGTGATGACATATGTAATGGCCCATTGTGATGACAATGGCATGGAGCATTGTGATGCCAAGTGTCATGAAGGATTCTGATGACAAAGGTTATGGAGCATTGTGATGACAATGGTTTGGAGCATTGTGATGACAAGGGTCAGGGAGCATTGTGCTGACAAGTTCATGGAGAATTGTGATAACAACGGTCATGGAGCATTCTGATGACAAGCTTGTGGAGTATTTTGATGAAAATGGCATGGAGCATTGTTATGAAAATGGCATGGGGCATTGTGATTAAAAAGGCATGGAGCTTTTTCGTGACAGTGTTCAAGGAGCAATCTGATGACAAGTGTCAGGGAGCATTGTGATGACAAGTGTATTGAGAATTGGGATGACAAAGGTCATGGAGCACTGTGATGAAAAGTGCATGGAGTATTGTGATGACAGGCATCATGGAGCGTTGTGATGACAAGTGTTATGGAACATTGTGATCACAAGGGATTGGAGCATTGTGATGACAGAGGTCATGGATCATTTTGATTTCAAGGTGCATGGAGCATTGTGATGCCAAAGGAATGAAGCAATGTGATCCCAAGGTTCATGGAGGATTCTGATGACAATGGAAATGGAGTATTGTGATGACAATTGCATAGAGCATTGTAATGACAAGGTCATGTAGCATTTTGCTGACAAAGGCATGAAGCATTGTGATGACATGTGTCATGGAGCACTGTGATGACAAGTGTCACGGAGCATTGTGAATACAGTGGTCATGGAGCTCTGGGATGACAAGGGCATGGATCATTGTCAAGACAAGTGTCATGGAGCACTGGGCTGAAAATATTCATGGAGTGTTGTGATGACTCGGGTCATGGAGCATTGTGAAGACAAGGGAATGGAACATGGTGATGACAAGGTCCTGGAGCACTGTGATGAGAAGACCATGGAGACTTGTGATGACAAGGCTCATGAAGCATGCTGATGAAAAGGGGCATGGAGCATTGTGATTACAGTGGTCTTGGAACACTGTGATTAAAAGGGCATGGAGCATTGTGAGGAGAAGGCCATGAAGAATTCTGATGACATGCGTCATGGAGCATTTGATGAAAAGGGCATGGAGCTTTGTGATTACAGGGATCTTGGAGCATTGTTATGAAAAGGGCATGGATCATTGTGATGAAAAAGGCATGGAGCCTTGTCATGACAGGGTTCAAGGAGCATACAGACAACAACTGTCAGGGAACATTTTGATGACAAGTGTATTGAGCATTGTGATGACAAAGGTCATGGAGCGTTGTGATGAGAAGACCATGGATAATTGTGATGACGAGTGTCATGGGGCATTGTGATGACAAGGGTTATGGAATATTGTGATCACAAGGGTTTGGAGCATTGCTATGACAGAGGTCTTGGAGCATTTTGATTTCATTGTGATGACAATAGCATGAAGAATTATGATGATGGGCATGATGCATTGTGATGACTGAATTCATGGATCATTGAGATGAAAAGGTGCATAAAGCATTGTGATTACAGGGTTCTTGGAGGATTGTGATGTGAAGGGTCATGGAGTTTTGTGATGACAAGGCCATGGAACATCGTGATGGCATGGGTCATGGAGCATAGTTATGACAAGTGTAGTGGAGCATTGTGATGGCAAGGGCATGGAGCATTGTGATGAGAAGGCCATGGAGCATTCTGATGACATGTGTCATGGAGCTCTGTGAAGACAAGGGCATGGAGCAATGTGATGAGAGCGTTTATGGAGCACTGTGATGCCAATGAAATGGAGCATTTTGATGCCAAGGGTCATGGATCTTTGTGATGACAAAGGTCATGGAGCATTTTGATGACAAGGGCATTGTGCATTGAGATGAGAAAGGAAGGGAGCATTCTGATGACAGGGTCATGGAGCAATTTGATGAAAAGTGTCATGGAACATTTTGATGACAGGTGTTATGGAACATTGTGATGTCAGGGGTCATCGAACATTGTGATGATAAGTGCATGTAGCCCTGTGATGACAGGAGTCATGGAACATTGTGATGACAGGGGTGAGGGAGTATTGTGACAAATAATGATGTAGCATTGTGATATCAGTTGTGAGAGAGCATTTTGATGAGAAGTGCATGGATCATTGTGATGACAAATGTTAAGGAGCATTGTGATGAGAGGATTGTGGAGCACTGTGATGCCAAGTGCATGGTGCATTGTGATGACATGTGTCATGGAGCATTGTGCTGACAAGCACATGGAGCATTGTGATGTCAAGGGTCAAAGAGCATTGTGAGGAAAAGTTCATGGAGCATTGTGGTTAAAAAGGTCACAGAGACTGTTGATGACGAGGGCATGGACCATTGTGATGACAAAGGTCATGAACATTTTGATGACTCGAGTCACGGAGCATTGTGATGACAAGGGCATGGAACATTGGTCTAATAAGTTTCATGGATTAGTGCGATGACATTTAGAATGGCGCATTGTGATGACAAGGGCATGGAGCATTGTGATGACCAGGTCATGCCATATTGTGAAGAGAGGTGTCAGGGAGCATTGTGATGACATATGTAAAGGCCCATTGTGATGACAATGGCTCGGAGCATTGTGATGACAAGGGTCAGGGAGCATTGTGCTGACAAGTGCATGGAGAATTGTGATGACAAGGGTCATGGAGCATTCTGATGACAAGCTTGTGGAGTATTTTGATGACAATGGCATGGAGCATTGTTATGTAAACCACATGCGGCTTTGTGATTAAAAAGTCATGGAGCCTTTTCGTGACAGGTTTCAAGGAGCATTCTGATGACAAGTGTCAGGGAGCATTGTGATGACAAGTGTATTGAGAATTGTGATGACAAATGTCAGGGAGCATTGTGATGAAAAGGGCATGGGGTGTTGTGATGACAGGCATCATGGAGCGTTGTGATGACAAGTGCTATGGAACATTGTGATCACAAAAGTTTGGAGCATTGTGATGACAGAGGTCATGGATCATTTTGATTACAAGGAGCATGGAGCATTGTGATGACAAGGGCATGAAGCAATGTGATCCCAAGTTTCATGGAGGATTGTGATGACAATGGAAATGGAGTATTGTGATGACAAGCGCATAGAGCATTGTAATGACAAGGTCATGTAGCATTTTGCTGACAAAGGCATGGAGCATTGTGATGAAATGTGTCATGGAGCACTGTGATGACAAGCGCATGGATCATTGTGATGACAAGGGTCATGGAGCACTGGGCTGAAATTGTTCATGGAGTGTTGTGATGACAGGGGACATAGAGCATTGTGATGACTAGGGAATGGAGCAATGTGATGAAAAGAGTCCCGGATCATTGTGTTGTCAGGTGTCATGGAGTGTTATGATGACAGTGGTCGTCGAGCATTGCGATGATATTGGCCATCGAGCATTGTGATGAGTAGGTCCTGGAGCATTGTGCTGAAAATGTTCATGGATTATTGTGATGACAGGGGTCATGGAGCATTGTGATGACAAGGGAATGGAGCATGGTGATGACAGGTCTTGGAGCATTGTGATGAGAAGACAATGGAGACTTGTGATGACAAGTCTCATGAAGCATTCTGATGAAAAGGGGCATGCAGCATTGTGATTACAGGGGTCTTGGAGCATTGTGATGACAAGGGCATGAAGTATTGTGATGAGAAGGCCATGAAGCATTCTCATGACCTGCGTCATGGTGTTTTTGATGACAAGGGTATGGAGCATTGTGATTACAGGGATCTTGGAACATTGTGATGAAATGTGCATGGATTATTGTGATGAAAAAGTCATGGAGCCTTGTCATGACAGGGTTCAAGGAGCATACTGGCGACAAGTGTCAGGGAGCATTGTGATGACAAGTGTATTGAGCATTGTGATGACAAATTTCATGGAGCATTGTGATGAGAAGACCATGGATAATTGTGATAATGAGCGTCATGGCGTGTTGTGATGATAAGTGTTATGGAACCTTGTGATCACAAGGGTTTGGAACATTATGATGACAGAGCTCATGGAGAATATTGATTTCATTGTGATGACAATAGCCTGAAACATTATGATGATGGGCATGGTGCATTGTGATGACAGGGTTCATGGAGCATTGAGATGAAAACGGTCATAGAGCATTGTGATTACAAGCGTCTTGGAGCATTGTGATGACAAGGGCATGGAGCATTGTGATGAGAAGGCCATGGAGCATTCTGATGACATGCGTCCTGGAGCTTTGTGATGACAAGGGCATGGAGCATTGTGATTACATGGGTCTTGGAGCATTGTGATGAAAAGGGCATGGATCATTGTGATGAAAAAGGCATGGAGCCTTGTCATGACAGGGTTCAAGGAGCATATTGACGACAAGTGTCAGTGAGCATTGTGATGACAAGTGTATTGAGAATTGTGATGACATAGGTCATAGAGCATTGTGATGAGAAGGCCATGGATAATTGTGATGATGAGCGTCATGGGGTGTTGTGATGATAAGTGTTATGGAACATTGTGATCACAAGTGTGTGGAGCATTATGATGAAAGAGGTCATGGAGAATATTGATTTCATTGTGATGGCAATAGCCTGAAACATTATGATGATAGGCATGGTGCATTGTGATGGCAGGGTTCATGGAGCATTGAGATGAAAAGTGGCATGGAGTATTGTGTTTACAAAGGTCTTGGAGCATTGTGATGACATGAGTCATGGAGCTTTGTGATGACAAGGGCAAGGAGCATTGTGATTACAGGGGCCTTCAGCATTGTGATGACAAGTGGCATGGAACCTTGTGATGACTAAGCCTTGGAACACTGTGATGTCAGGGGTCATGGTGCATTGTTATGACAGAGGTAATGGAGCATTGTGATGAGAAGGGCATGGAACCTTGGTCTGAAGTGTTTCATGGATTATTGTGATGAGAGTGGGCATGGAGCATTGTGATGACAAGGGTACGGAACACTATGATACATGGGTCATGCAGGACTTTAATGACAAGGGCATGTAGCATTGTGATGAGAAAGGCATCGAGCATTGTGATGACAAGTGTCATGGAGCTTTGTGATGACAAGGGCATGGAGCAATGTGATGAGAGGGTTCATGGAGCATTGTGATGACAATGACATGGAGCATTGTGATGCCAAGGGTCATGGAGCTTTGTGATGACAAGTCATTGAGCATTTTGATGACAAGGGCATGGTGCATTGTGATGAGAAGGGCAGGGAGCATTTTGATGACCGGGTCATGCAGCAACTTGATAAAAATGTAATGGAATATTTTGATGGCAGGGTTTATAGAACATTGTGATGTCAGGGGTCTTGGAGCTTTGGGATGAAACGGGTCATGGAGCATTTTCTTCACAGGGGTTATGGAAGATTGTGATATCAGGGGTCATGGAACATTGTGATGATAAGGGGATGTAGCATTGTGATGACAGATTCATGGAACATTGTGATTCCAGGTGTGAGTGATTATTGTGATGACTATTGTTGGAATATTGTAATATCTCTGGTGAGAGAGCATTTTGATGAGAAGTGCATGGACCATTGTGATTACAAGGTTTATGGAGCTTTGCAATGACAAGGTTGTGGACCGTTGTGATGAAATGCACTTGGCACATTGTGATGATAATTGTCATACAGCATTGTTCAGGCAAAGACATGGAGCATTGTGATGACAAGGGTCACAGAGAATTGTGATGAAAAGTTCATGGAGCATTGTGGTTACAAAGGTCACAGAGCCTTGTGATGACGCGGGCATGGACCATTGTGATGACAAACGTTATGAAACATTGTGATGACTGGAGTCACGGAGCATTGTGATGACAGGGGTCATGGAGCATTTTGGTGACAAGGGCATGGAGCATTGTGATGTCAGGGGCATGGAGCATTGGTCTGACAAGTTTCACAGATTATTGTGATGACAGTGGGCATGGTGCATTGTGATGAGAAGGTCATGGAATATTGTGAAGAGAGGTGTCAGGGAGCATTGTGATGACATATGTCATGGTCCATTGCTATGACAATGGCATGGAGCATTGTTTTGCCAAATGTAATTGAGAATTGTAATGAAAAATATTATAGAGCATTGTGATGATTAGGGCGTGGAGCATTATGATGACAAGGGCCATTGAAAATTTTCATGACAAGGTCGAGAAACATTGTGATGACAAGGTCCTGGAGCATTGTGATGAGAAAACCATGGAGCCTTGTGATGACAAGTTTCATGGAGCATAATGATGAAAAGGGGCATGGAGCATTGTGATTACAGGGGTCTTGGAACATTGTGATGACAAGGGCATGGAGCATTGTGAGGAGAAGGCCATGAAGCATTCTGATGATAAGCGTCATGGAGCTTTTTGATGACAAGGTCATGGAGCATTGTGATTACAGGGATCTTGGAGCACTGTGATGAAAAGGGCATGGATAATTGTGATTAAAAAGCCATGGAACCTTGTCATGACAGGATTCAAGGAGCATACTGGCGACAAGTGTCAGGGAGCATTGTGATGACAAGTGTATTGAGCATTGTGATGACAAAGATCATGGAGCATTGTGATGAGAAGACCATGGATAATTGTGATGATGAGCGTCATGGGGTGTTGTGATGATAAATGTTATGGAACATTGTGATCACAAGTGTTTGGAGCATTATGATGACAGAGGTCATGGAGAATATTGATTTCATTGTGATGACAATAGCCTGAAGCATTATGATGATGGGCATGGTGCATTGTGATGACAGTGTTCATGGAGCATTGAGATGAAAAGGGGCATGGAGCATTGTGTTTACAGGTGTCTTTGAGCATTGTGATGACAAGGGCATGGAGCATTGTGATGAGAAGGCCGTGGAACATTCTGATGACATGCGTCATGGAGCTTTGTGATGACAAGGGCATGGAGCATTGTGATTAGAGGGGTCTTCAGCATTGTGATGACAAGTGTCATGGAACCTTGTGATGACAAGGCCGTGGAACATTGTGATGGCAGTTGTCATGGTGCATTGTTATGACAGGGGTAATGGAGCATTGTGATGAGAAGGGCATGGAACATTGGTCCGAAATGTTTCATGAATTATTGTGATGAGAGTGTGCATGGAGCATTGTGATGACAAGGGTAAGGAACTCTATGATACATGGGTCAAGCAGGATTGTAATGACAAGGGCATGAAGCATTGTGATAAGAAGGTCATCAAGCATTGTGATGACAAGTGGCATGGAGCTTTGTGATGACAAGGGCATTGGGCAATGTGATGAGAGCATTCATGGAGCATTGTGATGAAAAAGGTCATGGAGCATTCTGATGCAAATTGTCATGGATCTTTGTGATGCCAAAGGTCATGGAGCATTTTGATGGCAAGTGCGTTGTGCATTGTGATGAGAAGGGCAGGGAGCATTCTGATGTCAGGGTCATGGAGCAATTTGATGAAAAGTGTAATGGAACATTTTGTTGACAGTTGTTATGGAACATTGTGATGTCAGGGGTCATCGAGCATTGTGATGATATGTGCATGTAGCATTGTGATGACAGGAGTCATGGAACATTGTGATGACTGGGGTGAGGGAGTATTGTGACAAATAGTGATGTAGCATTGTGATATCAGTGGTGAGAGAGCATTTTGATGAGAAGTGCATGGAGCATTGTGATGACAAATTTTAAGGAGCATTGTGATGTCAAAATTGTGGAGTACTGTGATGACAAGCGCATGGTGCATTTTGATGACATGTGTCATGGAGCATTGTGATGACAAGCATATGGAGCATTGTGATGCCAAGGGTCATGGATCTTTGTGATGACAAAGGTCATGGAGCATTTTGAAGGCAAGTGCGTTGTGTATTGTGATGAGAAGGTCAGGGAGCATTCTGATGTCAGGGTTATGGAGCAATTTGATGAAAAGTGTCATGGAACATTTTGATGACAGGTGTTATGGAACATTGTGATGTTAGGGGTCATTGAACATTGTGATGATATGTGCATGTAGCATTGTGATGACAGGAGTCATGGAACATTGTGATGACTGGTGTGAGGGAGTATTGTGACACAGAGTGATGTAGCATTGTGATATCAGTGGTGAGAGAGCATTTTGATGAGAAGTGCATGGAGCATTGTGATGACAAATTTTAAGGAGCATTGTGATGACAAGATTGTGGAGCACTGTGATGACAAGCGCATGGTGAATTGTGATGACAAGTGTCATGGAGCTTTTTGATGACAAGGGCATGGAGCAATGTGATGAGAGGGTTCATGGAGCATTGTGATGACAATGACATGGAGCACTGTGATGCCAAGGGTCATGGAGCTTTTTTATTTCAAATGTCATGGAGTATTTTGATGACAAGTGTGTGGTGCATTGTGATGAGAAAGGCAGGGAGCATTTAGTGAAAGGGTCATGCAGCAATTTGATGAAACGTGTAATGGAACATTTTGATTACAGGGGTTGTAGAACATTGTGATGCCAGGGGTCATGGAGCTTTGGGATGAAAAGTGTCATGGAGCATTTTGATGACAGGGGATATGGACATTGTGATGTCAGGGGTCATGGAACATTGTGATGATAAGGGTATGTAGCACTGTGATGACAGGGGTCATGGAACATTGTGATTACAGGGGTGAGGGAGTATTGTGATGACTATGATGGAACATTGTGATATTTCTGGTGAGAGAGCATTTGGATAAGAAGTGCATGGAGCATTGTGATTACAATGTTTATGGAGCATTGCAATGACAAGTTTGTGGACCATTGTGATGAAATATGCGTGGCACATTGTGAAGACAATGGTCATGGAGCATTGTTCTGACAAAGACATGGAGCATTGTGATGACAAGGGTCACAGAGAATTGTGATGAAAAGTTCATGGAGCATTGTGGTTACAAAGGTCACAGAGCCTTGTGATGACGCGGGCATGGACCGTTGTGATGACAAACGTTATGAAGCATTGTGATGACTGGAGTCACGGAGCATTGTGATGAAAAGTGCATGGAGCATTGTGATGACAGGGGCATGGAGCATTGGTCTGACGAGTTTCATAGATTATTGTGATGACATTGGACATGGTGTATTGTGATGACAAGGGCATGGAGCATTTTGATGAGAAGGCCATGGAACATTCTGATGACATGTGTCATGGAGCTTTGTGGTGACAAGGACATGGAGCATTGTGATTACAGGAGGCGTGGAGCATTGTGATTACAAGGGTCATGGAGCCATGTGATGACAAGGCCGTGGAACATTGTGATGCCAGGTGTCATGGAGCATTTTTACGACAGGGGTAATGGAGCATTGTGATGAGAAAGGCATGGAACATTGTGATTACAATGTTTATGGAGCATTGCAAAGACAAATTTGTGGACCGTTGGGATGAAAAGCGCGTGGCACATTGTGATGACAAGGGTCATGGAGCATTTTTCTGACAAAGGCATGGAGCATTGTGATGACAAGTGTCACGGAGCATTGTGATGAAAAGTTCACGGAGCATTGTGGTTACAAAGGTAATAGAGCCTTTTGATGACGCGGGCATCGACACTTGTGATGAAAAATATTATGAAGAATTGTGATGACAGGAGTCACGGAGCATTGTGATGACAGGGGTCATGGAGCAATGTGATGAGAAGTGCATGGAGCATTGTGCTGAGAAAGGCATAGAGCATTGTGATGACAAGGGTCAAAGAGCATTGTGATGAAATGTTCATGGAGCATTGTGCTTAAAAAGGTCACAGAGACTGTTGATAATGAGGGCATGGACCACTGTGATGACAAAGGTCATGGAGCATTGTGATGACTGTAGTCACGGAGCATTGTGATGACAGAGGTCATGGAACATTGTGATAACTAGGGCATGGAGCATTGTGATGACAAGGGCATGGGACATTGGTCTAATAAATTTCATGGAGTATTGTGATGACAGTTGGAATGGCGCATTGTGATGACAAGGGCATGGAGCATTGTGATGACTAGGTCTTGCAGTATTGTGAAGAGAGGTGTCACGGAGCACTGTGATGACATAATTAATGGCCCATTGTGATGACAATGGCATGGAGCATTTTGATGCCAAGTGTCATGGAGGATTCTGTTGACAAAGTTAATGGAGCATTGTGATGACAATGGCTTGGAGCATTGTGATGACAAGGGTCAGGGAGCATTGTGCTAACAAGTGCATGGAGAATTGTGATGACAAGGGTCATGGAGCATTCTGATGACAAGCTTGTGTAGTATTTTGATGACAATGACATGGAGCATTGTGATGCCAAGGGTGATTGATCTTTGTGATGACAGAGGTCATGGAGCATTTTGATGGCAAGGGCGTTGTGCATTGTGATGAGAAAAGCAGGGAGCATTCTGATGACAGGGTCATGGAGCAATTTGATGAAAAGTGTCATGGAATATTTTGATGACAGGTGTTATGGAACATTGTGATGTCAGGGGTCATCCAACATTGTGATGATAAGTGCATGTAGCATTGTGATGACTGGAGTCATGGAACATTGTGATGACAGGGGTTAAAGAGTATTGTGACAAATAGTGATGTAGCATTGTGATATCAGTTGTGAGAGAGCATTTTAATGAGAAGTGCATGGATCATTGTGATGACATATTTTAAGGAGCATTGTGATGTGAAGAGCATGGTGCATTTTGATGACATGTGTCATGGAGCATTGTGCTGACAAGCGCATGGAGCATTTTGATGACAAGTGTACTGAGAATTGTGATGACAAAGTTCATGGAGCATTGTGATGAAAAGGGCATGGATTATTGTGATGACAGGCATCATGGAGCGTTGTGATGACAAGTGTTATAGAACACTGTGATCACAATGGTTTGGAGCATTGTGATGACAGAGGTCATGGATCATTTTGATTTCAAGGAGCATGGAGCATTGTGATGACAAGGGCATGAAGCAATGTGATCCCAAGGTTCATGGAGGACTGTGATGCCAATGGAAATGGAGTATTGTGATGACAAGTGCAAAGAGCATTGTAATGACAAGGTCATGTAGCATTTTGCTGACAAAGGCATGGAGCATTGTGATGACATGTGTCATGGAGCACTGTGATGACCTGCGTCATGGAGCATTGTGAATACAGGGGTCATGGAGCATTGGGATGACAAGGGCATGGGTCACTGTGATGACAAGTGTCATGGAGCACTGGGCTGAAAATGTTCATGGAGTGTTGTGATGACAGGGGTCATGGAGCATTGTGATGAATAGGGAATGGAGCATTGTGATGACAAGTGTCCCGGATCATTGTGTTGTCAGGTGTCATGGATTGCTATGATGACAGTGGTCATGGAGCATTGTGATGATATTGGCCATGGAGCATTGTGATGAGTAGGTCGTGGAAAATTGGGCTGAAAATGTTCATGGATTATTGTGATGACAGGGGTCATGGAGCATTGTGATGACAAGGGAATGGAGCATGGTGATGACAAGTTTGTGGAGCACTGTGATGAGAAGACCATGGAGACTTGTGATGACAAGTCTCATGGAGCATTCTGATGAAAAGGGGCATGGAGCATTGTGATTACAGGGGTCTTGGAGCATTGTGATGACTAGGGCATGGAGCATTGTGATGAGAAGGCCATGGAGCCTTCTGATGACATGCGTCATGGAGTTTTTTGATGACACGGGCATGGAGCATTGTGATTACAGGGGTCTTGGAACATTGTGATGACAAGGGCATGGAGCACTGTGAGGAGAACACCAAGGAGAATCCTGATGGCATGCGTCATTCAGCTCTGTGATGACAAGGGCATGGGGCATTGAGATTACATGGGTCTTGGAGCATTGTGATGAAAAGGACATGGATCATTGTGATGAAAATGGCATGGAGCCTTGTCATGACAGGATTCAAGGAGCATACAGACAACAAGTGTCAGGGAGCATTTTGATGACAAGTGTATTGAGCCTTGTGATGACAATGTTCATGGAGCATTGTGAAGAGAAGACCATTGATAATTGTGATGACGAGCGTCATGGGGCATTGTGATGACAAGTGATATGGAATATTGTGATCACAAGGGTTTGGAGCATTGTTATGACAGAAGTCATGGAGCATTTTGATTTCATTGTGATGACAATAGCCTGAAGCATTATGATGATGGGCATGGTGCATTGTGATGACAGGATTCATGGATCATTGAGATGAAAAGGGGCATAGATCATTGTGATTACAGGGTTCTTGGAGCAATGTGATGAGAAGGGTCATGGAGCTTTTTGATGACAAGACCATGGATCATCGTGATAGCAGGGGTCATGGAGCATTGTTATGACTGGGGTAATGGAGCATTGTGATGGCAAGGGCATGGAGCATTGTGATGAGAAGGCCATGGAGCATTCTGATGACATGTGTCATGGATCTTTGTGAAGACAAGGGCATGGAGCAATGTGATGAGAGTGTTCATGGAGCATTGTGATGACAATGACATTGAGCATTGTGATGCCAAGGGTCATGGATCTTTGTGATGACAAAGACATGGAGCATTTTTTTTTAATGTTGGGTGTAGGAGTTTTTATTATTTAATTTAATTATTTTTGCTGTGTTGCGACTTTGTTTCTTTTTTTTTCCTCCTGAAAAAAAATTTTTTTTTGCTTTATAACAAATTTAATCAGTTATACATATACCTATATTCCCATATCCCCTCCCTTTTGCGTCTCCCTCCCACCCTCCCTATTCCACCCGTCCAGGCGGTCACAAAGCACCGAGCTGATCTCCCTGTGCTATGCGGCTGCTTCCCACTAGCTATCTACCTTACGTTTGGTAGTGTATATATGTCCATGCCGCTCTTTCACTTTGTCACAGCTTACCCTTCCCCCTCCCCATATCCTCAAGTCCATTCTTTAGTAGGTCTGTGTCTTTATTCCTGTCTTACCCCTATGTTCTTCATGACATTTTTTTCTTAAGTTCCATATATATGTGTCAGCATACAGTATTTGTCTTTCTCTTTCTGACTTACTTCACTCTGTATGACAGACTCTAGGTCCATCCACCTCATTCAAATAGCTCAATTTCATTTCTTTTTATGGCTGAGTAATATTCCATTGTATATATGTGCCACATCTTCTTTATCCATTCATCTGATGATGGTCACTTAGGTTGTTTCCATCTCCGGGCTATTGTAAATAGGGCTGCTATGAACATTTTGGTACATGTCTCTTTTTGAATTATGGTTTTGTCAGGGTATATGCCCAGTAGTGGGATTGCAGGGTCATATGGTAGTTCTATGTGTAGTTTTTTTAAGGAACCTCCATACCGTTCTCCATAGTGGCTGTACCAATTCACATTCCCACCAGCAGTGCAAGAGTGTTCTTTTTTTTCCACACCCTCTCCAGCATTTATTGTTTCTAGATTTTTTGATGATGGCCATTCTGACTGGTGTGAGATGATATCTCATTGTAGTTTTGATTTGCATTTCTCTAATGAGCAAAGATGTTGAGCATCCTTTCATGTGTTTGTTGGCAGTCTGTATATCTTCTGTGGAGAAATGTCTATTTAGGTCTTCTGCCCATTTTTGGATTGGGTTGTTTGTTTTTTTGTTATTGAGCTGCATGAGCTGCTTATAAATTTTGGAGATTAATCCTTTGTCAGTTGCTTCATTTACAAATATTTTCTCCCATTCTGAGGGTTGTCTTTTGGTCTTGTTTATGGTTTCCTTTGCTGTGCAAAAGCTTTTAAGTTTCATTAGGTCCCATGTGTTTATTTTTGTCTTTATTTCCATTTCTCTAGGAGGTGGGTCAAAAAGGATCTTGCTGTGATTTATGTCATAGAGTGTTCTGCCTATGTTTTCCTCTAAGAGTTTGATAGTGTCTGGCCTTACATTTAGGTCTTTAATCCATTTTGAGCTTATTTTTGTGTATGGTGTTAGGGAGTGATCTAATCTCATACTTTTACATGTCCCTATCCAGTTTTCCCAGCACCACTTATTGAAGAGACTGTCCTTTCTCCACTGTACATTCCTGCCTCCTTTGTCAAAGATAAGGTGACCATATGTCCGTGGGTTTATCTCTGGGCTTTCTATCCTGTTCCACTGATCTATATTTCTGTTTTTGTGCCAGTACCATACTCTCTTGATTGCTGTAGCTTTGTAGTATAGTCTGAAGTCAGGGAGCCTGATTCCTCCAGCTCCATTTTTCGTTTTCAAGGTTGCTTTGGCTATTCGGGGTCTTTTGTGTTTCCATACAAATTGTGAAATTTTTTGCTCTAGTTCTGTGAAAAATGTCAGTGGTAGTTTGATAGGGATTGCATTGAATCTGTAGATTGCTTTGTGTAGTAGAGTCATTTTCACAATGTTGATTCTTCCAGTCCAAGAACATGGTACATCTCTCCATCTATTTGTATCATCTTTAATTTCTTTCATCAGTGTCTTATAATTTTCTGCATACAGGTCTTTTGTCTCCTTAGGTAGGTTTATTCCTAGATATTTTATTCTTTTTGTTGCAATGGTAAATGGGAGTGTTTTCTTAATTTCACTTTCAGATTTTTCATCATTAGTATATAGGAATGCCAGTGATTTCTGTGCATTAATTTTGTATCCTGCAACTTGACCAAATTCATTGATTAGCTCTAGTAGTTTTCTGGTAGCATCTTTAGGATTCTATATGTATAGTATCATGTCATCTGCAAACAGTGACAGCTTTACTTCTTCTTTTCCGATTTGGATTCCTTTTATTTCCTTTTCTTCTCTGATTGCTGTGGCTAAAACTTCCAAAACTAGGTTGAATAAGAGTGGTGAGAGTGGGCAACCTTGTCTTGTTCCTGATCTTAGTAGAAATGGTTTCAGTTTTTCACCATTGAGGACGATGCTGGCTGTGGGTTTGTCATATATGGCCTTTATTATGTTGAGGAAAGTTCCCTCTATGCCTACTTTCTGCAGGGTTTTTATCATAAATGGGTGTTGAATTTTGTCGAAAGCTTTCTCTGCATCTATTGAGATGATCATATGGTTTTTCTCCTTCAATTTGGTAATATGGTGTATCACGTTGATTGATTTGCGTATATTGAAGAATCCTTGCATTCCTGGAATAAACCCGACTTGATCATGGTGTATGATCCTTTTAATGTGCTGTTGGATTCTGTTTGCTAGTATTTTGGTGAGGATTTTTGCATCTCTGTTCATCAGTGATATTGGCCTATAGTTTTCTTTTTTTGTGACATCCTTGTCTGGTTTTGGTATCAGGGTGATGGTGGTCTCATAGAATGAGTTTGGGAGTGTTCCTCCCTCTGCTATATTTTGGAAGAGTTTCAGAAGGATAGGTGTTAGCTCTTCTCTAAATGCTTGATAGAATTCACCTGTGAAACCATCTGGCCCTGGGCTTTTGTTTGTTGGAAGATTTTTTATCACAGTTTCAATTTCAGTGCTTGTGATTGGTCTGTTCATATTTTCTATTTCTTCCTGATTCAGTCTTGGCAGGCTGAGCATTTCTAAGAATTTGTCCATTTCTTCCAGGTTGTCCATTTTATTGGCATAGAGTTGCTTGTAGTAATCTCTCATGATCTTTTGTATATCTGCAGTGTCAGTTGTTACTTCTCCTTTTTCATTTCTAATTCTATTGATTTGTGTCTTCTTCTTTTTTTTCTTGATGAGTCTGGCTAATGGTTTATCAATTTTGTTTATCTTCTCAAAGAACCAGCTTTTAGTTTTATTGATCTTTGCTATCGTTTCCTTCATTTCTTTTTCATTTATTTCTGATCTGATTTTTATTATTTCTTTCCTTCTGCTAACTTTGGGATGTTTTTGTTCTTCTTTCTCTAATTGCTTTAGGTGCAAGATTAGGTTGTTTATTCGAGATGTTTCCTGTTTCTTAAGGTGGGATTGTATTGCTATAAACTTCCCCCTTAGAACTGCTTTTGCTGTGTCCCATAGGTTTTGGGTCGTCGTGTCTCCATTGTCATTTGTTTCTAGGTATTTTTTTAATTTCCCCTTTGATTTCTTCAGTGATCACTTCGTTATTAAGTAGTGTATTGTTTAGCCTCCCTGTGTTTGTATTTTTTACAGCTCTTTTCCTGTAATTGATATCTAGTCTCATAGCATTGTGGTCAGAAATGATACTTGATAAAATTTCAATTTTCTTACATTTACCAAGGCTTGATTTGTGACCCAAGATATGATCTATCCTGGAGAATGTTCCATGAGCACTTGAGAAAAATGTGTATTCTGTTGTTTTTGGATGGGATGTCCTATAAATATCAATTAAGTCCATCTTGTTTAATGTATCATTTAAAGCTTGTGTTTCCTTATTTATTTTCATTTTGGATGATCTGTCCATTGGTGAAAGTGGGGTGTTAAAGTCCCCTACTATGATTGTGTTACTGTCGATTTCTCCTTTTATGGCTGTTAGTATTTGCCTTATGTATTGAGGTGCTCCTATGTTGGGTGCATAAATATTTACAATTGTTATATCTTCTTCTTGGATCGATCCCTTGATCATTATGTAGTGTCCTTCTTTGTCTCTTCTAGTAGTCTTTATTTTAAAGTCTATTTTGTCTGATATGAGAACTGCTACTCCAGCTTTCTTTTGGTTTCCATTTGCATGGAATATCTTTTTCCATCCCCTTACTTTCAGTCTGTATGTGTCTCTAGGTCTGAAGTGGGTCTCTTGTAGACAGCATATATATGGGTCTTGTTTTTGTATCCATTCAGCCAATCTGTGTCTTTTGGTGGGAGCATTTATTCCATTTACATTTAAGGTAATTATTGTTATGTATGTTCCTATTCCCATTTTCTTAATTGTTTTGGGTTCGTTATTGTAGGTCTTTTCCTTCTGTTGTGTTTCTTGCCTAGAGAAGTTCCTTTAGCATTTGTTGTAAAGCTGGTTTGGTGGTGCTGAACGCTTTCAGCTTTTGCTTGTCTGTAAACGTTTTAATTTCTCCATCAAATCTGAATGAGATCCTTGCTGGGTAGAGTAATCTTGGTTGCAGGTTTTTCTCCTTCATCACTTTAAGTATGTCCTGCCACTCCCTTCTGGCTTGTAGAGTTTCTGCTGAGAGATCAGCTGTTATCCTGATGGGGATTCCCTTGTGTGTTATTTGTTGTTTTTGCCTTGCTGCTTTTAATATGATTTCTTGGTGTTTAATTTTTGACAGTTTGATTAATATGTGTCTTGGCGTATTTCTCCTTGGATTTATTCTGTATGGGACTCTCTGTGCCTCCTGGACTTGATTAACTATTTCTTTTCCCATATTAGGGAAGTTTTCAACTATAATCTCTTCAAATATTTTCTCAGTCCCTTTCTTTTTCTCTTCTTCTTCTGGAACCCCTATAATTCGAATGTTGGTGCATT
Organism: Mesoplodon mirus; assembly: GCF_964341445.2. NCBI lineage: Eukaryota > Metazoa > Chordata > Mammalia > Artiodactyla > Ziphiidae > Mesoplodon > Mesoplodon mirus. The sequence goes on from NW_028295717.1 coordinate 769,900, forward strand.
TAATGTTGTCCCAGAGGTCTCTGAGACTGTCCTCTGTTCTTTTCATTCTTTTTTCTTTATTTTGCTGTGCAGCAGTTATTTCCACTATTTTATCATCCACCTCACTTATCCGTTCTTCTGCCTCAGTTATTCTGCTATTGATCCCATCTAGAGTACTTTTTATTTCTTTTATTGTGTTTTTAATCGATGCTTGATTCATCTTTAGTTCTTCTAGGTCCTTGTTAACTGTTTCTTGCATTTTGTCTATTCTATTTCCAAGATTTTGGATCTGGGAAATAGAATCTTGGATCATCTTTACCATCATTATTCTGAATTATTTTTCAGGTAGACTGCCTATTACCTCTTCATTTGTTAGGTATGGTGGGTTTTTATCTTGCTCCTTCTCCTGCTGTGTGTTTTTCTGTCTTCTCATTTTGCTTATGTTACTGTGTTTGGGGTCTCCTTTTTGCAGGCTGCAGGTTCGTAGTTCCCGTTGTTTTTGGTGTCTGTCCCCAGTGGCTAAGGTTGGTTTAGTGGGTTGTGTAGGCTTCCTGGTGGAGGGGACTAGTGCCTGTGTTCTGGTGGGTGAGGCTGGATCTTGTCTTTCTGGTGGGCAGGTCCACGTCTGGTGGTGTGTTTTGGGGTGTCTGCGGACTTTTTATGATTTTAGGCAGCCTCTCTGCTAATGGGTGGCGTTGTGTTCCTGTCTTGCTAGTTGTTTGGCATAGGGTGTCCAGCACTGTAGCTTGCTGGTCGTTGAGTGAAGCTGGGTGCTGGTGTTGAGATGGAGATCTCTGGAAGATTTTCGCCGTTTGATATTATGTGGAGCTGGGTGGTCTCTTGTGGACCAGTGTCCTGAAGTTGGCTCTCCCACCTCAGAGGCACAGCACTGACTCCTGGCTCCTCAATTTGGGATGATTTGTTGTCCATTCATGTATTCCACAGATGCAGGGTACATCAAGTTGATTGTGGAGCTTTAATCTGCTGCTTCTGAGGCTGCTGGGAGAGGTTTCCCTTTCTCTTTGTTCTCACAGCTCCTGGGTCTCAGCTTTGGATTTGGCCCCGCCTCTGCATGTAGGTCGCCGGAGGGCGTCTGTTCTTCTCTTAGACAGGACAGGGTTAAAGGAGCAGCCTCTTCGGGGACTCTGGCTCACTCAGGCCGGGCGGGAGGGAGGGGCACGGAGTGCGGGGCGAGCCTGCAGCGGCAGAGGTCGGGGTGATGTTGCACCAGCCCGAGGCGCACCATGCGTTCTCCCTGAGAAGCCGCCCCTGGATCCCGGGACCCCGGCAGTGTCGGGCTGCACAGGCTCCAGGAAGGGCGTTGTGGACAGTGACCCACGCTCGCACACAGGCATCTTGCCGGTAGCAGCAGCAGCCCCAGCGTCCCATGCCCGTCACCGGGCTCCGCGCCTTCAGTCACGTCTCGCGCCTGTCTGTGGAGCCCCTTTAAGCAGCGCTCTTAATCCCCTCTCCTTGCGCACCAGGAAACCAAGAGGGAAGAAAAAGTCTCTTTCCTCTTCGGCAGCTCCAGAGTTTTCCCGGACTCCCTGCCAGCTAGCTGTGGCTCATTAGCCCCATTCCGGCTGAGTTCTCGCCACCAGCCCCAGTCCTCTCCCTGCGCTCTGACCGAAGCCCGAGCCTCAGCTTCCAGCGACGCCGGGGCGAGCGGACAAGCCTCTCGGGCTGGTGAGTACCGCTCGGCACCGATCCTCTGTGCGGGAATCTCTCCGCTTTGCCCTACCAAGGAATGTGGTGAGTTTCTTGCCTTTGGGGAGGTCCGGGATCTTCTGCCAGCATCCAGCAGGGGTTCTGTAGAAGTTGCTCCACGTGCAGCTGTATTTCTGGTGTATCCGTGGGGAGGACGGTGACCTCCGCTTCTTACTATTCCGCCATCTTACCCGGAAGTCTGTCGACATGGAGCATTTTGATGGCAAGGGCGTTGTGCATTGTGATGAGAAAGGCAGGGAGCATTCTGATAACAGGGTCATGGAGCAAATTGATGAAAAGTGTCATGGAACATTTTGATGACAGGTTTTATGGAACATTGTGATGTCAGGGGTCATCGAACATTGTGATGATAAGTGCATGTAGCATTGTGATGACAGGAGTCATGGAACATTGTGATGACGGGTGAGGGAGTATTGTGACAAATAGTGATGTAGCATTGTGATATCAGTGGTGAGAGAGCATTTTGATGAGAAGTGCATGGAGCATTGTGATTACAAGGTTTATGGAGCATGGCAATGACAAGTATGTGGACCTTTGTGATGAAATGCGCATGGCACATTTTGAAGACAATGGTCATGGAGCATTGTTCTCACAAAGAAATGGAGCATTGTGATGAAAAGGGTCACAGAGAATTGTGATGAAATGTTCATGGAGCATTGTGGTTACAAAGGTCACAGAGCCTTGTGATGACACGGGCATGGACCATTGTGATGACAAACGTTATGAAGCATTGTGATGACTGGAGTCACGGAGCATTGTGATGACAGGGGTCATGGAGCATTGTGATGACATGTGTCATGGAGCATTGTGCTGACAAGTGCATGGGGCATTGTGATGTCAAGGGTCATGGAGCATTGTGCTGAGAAAGGCATAGAGCATTGTGATGACAATGGTCAAAGAGCATTGTGATGAAAAGTTCATGGAGCATTGTGGTTAAAAAGGTCACAGAGACTGTTGATGACGAGGGCATGGACCATTGTGGTGACAAAGGTCATGAAGCATTGTGATGACTGGAGTCACGGAGAATTGTGAAGACAGGTGTCATGGAGCATTGTGATAAAAAGTGCATGGAGCATTGTGATGACAAGGGCATGGAGCATTGATCTAATAAGTTTCATGGATTATTGTGATGACAGTTGGAATGGTGCATTGTGATGAAAAGGGCATGGAGCATTGTGATGACCAGGTCATGCAATATTGTGAAGACAGGTGTCAGGGAGCATTGTGATGACATATGTAATGGCCCATTGTGATGACAATGGCATGGAGCATTGTGATGCCAATTGTCATGGAGGATTCTGATGACAAAGGTAATGGAGCATTGTGGTGGCAATGGCTTGGACCATTGTGATGACAAGGGTCAGGGAGCATTGTGCTGACAAGTGCATGGAGAATTGTGATGACAAGGGTCATGCAGAATTCTGATGACAAGCTTGTGGAGTATTTTGATGACAATGGCATGGAACATTGTGATGAAAACTGCATGGGGTATTGTGATGAAAAAGCATGGAGCCTTTTCGTGACAGGTTTCAAGGAGCATTCTGACGTCAAGTGTCAGGGAGCATTGTGATGACAAGTGTTTTGAGAATTGTGATGAGAAAGGTCATGGAGCATTGTGATGAAAAGGGCATGGAGTATTGTGATGACAGGCATCATGGAGCGTTGTGATGACAAGTGTTATGGATCATTGTGATCACAAGAGTTTGGAGCATTGTGATGACAGAGGTAATGGATCATTTTGATTTCTAGGAGCATGGAGCATTGTGATGACAAGGGCATGAAGCAATGTGATCCCAAGGTTCATGGAGGATTGTGATGACAATAGAAATGGAGTATTGTGATGACAAGCCCATCGAGCATTGTAATGACAAGGTCATGTAGCATTTTGCTGACAAAGGCATGGAGCATTGTAATGACATGTGTCATGGAGCACTGTGATGACAAGCGTCATGGAGCATTGTGAATACAGTGGTCATGGATCATTGGGATGACAAGTGCATGGATAATTGTGATGACAAGTGTCATGGAGAACTGGGCTGAAAATTTTCTTGGAGTGTTGTGATGACAGGGGTCATGGAGCATTGTGATGACTAGGGAATGGAGCATTGTGATGACAAGAGTCCCGGATCATTGTGTTGTCAGGTGTCATGGAGTGTTTTGATGACAGTGGTCATGGAGCATTTAGATGATATTGGCCATGGAGCATTGTGATGAATACGTCGTGGAGCATTGGGCTGAAAATATTCATGGATTATTGTGATGACAGGGGTCATGGAGCATTGTGATGACAAGGTAATGGAGCATGGTGATGACAAGGTCCTGGAGCATTTTGATGAGAAGACCATGGATACTTAAGATGACAATTCTCCTGGAGCATTCTGATGAAAAGGGGCATGGAGCATTGTGATTACAGGGTTCTTGGAGCATTGTGATGACTAGGACATGGAACATTGTGATACATGGGTCATGGGTCATGGAGCTTTGTGATGACAAGTCATGGAGCATTGTGATGACAAGGGCATGGCGCATTGTGATGACAGGGGCATGGAGCATTGGTCTGACAAGATTCAAAGATTATTGTTATGACATTGGACATGGTGCATTGTGATGACAAGGGCATGGATCATTTTGAAGAGAAGGTCATGGAGTATTTTGAAAACAGGTGTCAGGGAGCATTGTGGTGACATATGTCATTGTCCATTGCGATGACAATGGCTGGGAGTATTGTGATGCCAAAAGTAATGGAGGATTGTGATGACAAATATAATGGAGCATTGTGATGAGTAGGGCTTGGAGCATTATGATGACAATGGCCATTGAGAATTTTCATGACAAGGTCGTGAAGCATTGCGATGACAAGGTCCTGGAGCATTGTGATGAGAAAATCATGGAGCCTTGTGATGACAAGTCTCCTGGAGCATACTGATGGAAATGAGCATGGAGCATTGTGATTAGAGGGGTCTTCGCCCATTGTGATGACAAGGGCATGGAGCATTGTGAGGAGAAGGCCAAGGAGCATTCTGATGGCATGTGTCATTGATCTTTGTGAGGACAAGGGCATGGATCACTGTGATTACAGGGGTCTTGGAGCATTGTGATGAAAAGGGCATGGATCATTGTGATGAAAAATGCATGGAGCCTTGTCATGACAGGATTCAAGGAACATGCAGACAACAACTGTCTGGGAACATTTTGATGACAAGTGTACTGAGCATTGTGATGACAAAGGTCATGGAGCATTTTGATGAGAAGACCATGGATAACTGTGATGACGAGTGTCATGGGGCATTGTGATGACAAGTGATATGGAATATTGTGATCACAAGGGTTTGGAGCATTGTTATGACAGAGGTCATGGAGCATTTTGATTTCATTGTGATGACAATAGCATGAAGCATTATGATGATGGGCATGGTGCATTGTGATGACAGGGTTCATGGATCATTGAGATGAAAAGTGGCATAGAGCATTGTGATTAGAGTGTTCTTGGACCATTGTGATGAGAAGGGTCCTGGAGCTTTGTGATGACAAGACCATGCATCATCGTGATAGCAGGGGTCATGGAGCATTTTTATGACTGGAGTAATGTAGCACTGTGATGGCAAGGGAATGGAACATTGTGATGACAAGTCATGGAACATTTTGATGACAAGAGTGTGGTGCATTTTGATAAGAAGGGCAGGTAGCATTTTGATGACAGGGTCATGGAACAATTTGATGAAAAGGGTCATGGAACATTTTGATAACAGGTGTTATGGAACATTTTGATGTCAGGGGTCTTGGAGCATTTTGATGAAAAGGATCATGGAGCAGTTTGATGACAGGTGTTATGGAACATTTTGATGTCAGGTGTCATCGAACATTGTGATGATAAGTGCATGTAGCATTGTGATGACAGATGCCATGAAACATTGTGATGACAGTGGTGAGGGAGTATTGAGACAAATAGTGATGTAGCATAGTGATATCAGTGGTGAGAGAGCATTTTGATGAGAAGTGCATGGATGATTGTGATGACAAGTGTTATGGAGTATTGTGATGACAAATTTGTGGAGCATTGTGATGACAAGCGCATGGTGCATTGTGATGACATGTGTCATGGAGCATTGTGCTGAGAAAGGCATAGAGCATTTTGATGACAAGGGTCAAGGAGCATTGTGATGAAAATTTCATGGAGCATTGTGGTTAAAAAGGTCACAGAGACTGTTGATGACGAGGACATGGACAATTGTGATGACAAAGTTCATGAAGCATTGTGATGACTGGAGTCACGGAGAATTGTGATTACAGGGGTCATGGAGCATTGTGATAACAAGGGCATGGAGCATTGTGATGACAAGTGGATGGAACAGTGGTCTATTTAGTTTCATGGATTATTGTGATGACAGTTGGAATGGGGCATTGTGATGACAAGGGCATGGAGAATTGTGATGCCAATTGTAATGTAGGATTCTGCTGTCAAAGATAACTGAGCATTGTGATGACAATGGCTTGGAGCATTGTGCTGACAAGGGTCAGGGAGCATTGTGCTGACAAGTGCATGGAGGTTTGTGATGACAAGGGTCATGGAACATTCTGATGACAAGCTTGTGGAGTATTTTGATGACAATGGCATGGAGCATTGTGATGAAAATGGCATGGGGCATTGTGATGAAAATGGCATGGAGCCTTTTCGTGACAGGGTACAATGAGCATTCTGACGACAAGTGTCAGGGAGCATTGTGATGACAAGTGTATTGAAAATTATGATGAGAAGGTCATGGAGCATTGTGATGAAAAGGGCATGGAGTATTTTGATGACAGGCATCATGGAGCGTTGTGATGACAAGTGTTATGGAACATTGTGATCACAAGGGTTTGGAGCATTGTGATGACAGAGGTCATGGATCATTTTGATTTCAAGGAGCATGGAGCATTGTGATGACAAGGGCATGAAGCAATGTGATCCCAAGGTTCATGGAGGATTGTGATGACAATAGAAATGGAGTATATTGATGACAAGCCCATAGAGCAGTGTAATGACAAGGTCATGTAGCATTTTGCTGACAAACGCATGGAACATTTTAATGACAGGTGTCATGGAGCACTGAGATGACAAGCGTTACGGATCATTGTGAATACAGGGGTCATGGAGCATTGGGATGACAAGTGCATGGATAATTTTGATGACAAGTGTCATGGAGCACTGCGCTGAAAATGTTCATGGAGTGTTGTGATGACAGGGGTCATGGAGCATAGTGATGAGTAGGGAATGGAGCACTGTGATGACAATAGTCCTGGATCATTGTGTCGTCTGGTGTCATGGAGTGTTTTGATGACAGTGGTCATGGAGCATTGAGATGATATTGACCATGGAGCACTGTGATGAATAGGTCGTGGATCATTGGGCTGAAAATATTCATGGATTATTGTGATGACAGGGGTCATGGAGCATTGTGATGACAAGGTAATGGAGCATGGTGATGACAAGGTCCTGGAGCACTGTGATGAGAAGACCATGGATACTTATGATGACAATTCTCATGGAGCATTCTGATGAAAAGGGGCATGGAGCATGGTGATTACAGGGGTCTTGGAGCATTGTGATGACTAGGGCATGGAACACTGTGATACATGGGTCATGGAGCATTGTGATGACAAATCATGGAGCATTGTGATGACAAGGGCATGGAGCATTGTGAAGAGAAGGTCATGGAGTATTGTGAAGACAGTTGTCACGGAGGATTGTGATGACATATGTCATGGTCCATTGCGATGACAATGGCTGGGAGTATTGTGATGCCAAATGTAATGGAGGATTGTGATGACAAATATAATGGAGCATTGTGATGACTAGGGCTTGGAGCATTATGATGACAATGGCCACTGATAATTTTCATGACAAGGTCGTGTAGCATTGTGATGACAAGGTCCTGGAGCACTGTGATGAGAAAACCATGGAGCTTTGTGATGACAAGTCTCCTGGAACATACTGATGAAAATGGGCATGGAGCATTGTGATTAGAGGGGTCTTGGCACATTGTGATAACAAGGGCATGGAGAATTTTGAGGAGAAGGCCAAGGAGCATTCTGATGGCATGCGTCATTGAGCTTTGTGATGACAAGGGCATGGAGCATTTTGATTACAGGGGTCTTGGAGCATTGTGATGAAAAGGGCATGGATCATTGTGATGAAAAATGCATGCAGCCTTGTCATGACAGGATTCAAGGAGCATGTAGACAACAAGTGTCAGGGACCATTTTGATGACAAGTGTACTGATCATTGTGATGAAAAAGGTCATGGAGCATTATGATGACAGGGATCATGGAGCATTATGATAACAAGGGCATGGAACATTGTGATGACAAGGGCATGGAGCATTGGTCTAATAAGTTTCATGGATTATTGCGATGACAGTTGGAATGGTGCATTGTGATGACAAGGGCATGGAGCATTGTGATGACCAGGTCATGCAGTATTGTGAAGACAGGTGTCAGGGAGCATTGTGATGACATATGTAATGGCCCACTGTGATGACAATGACATGGAGCATTGTGATGCCAAATGTCATGGAGAATTCTGATGACAAATGTAATGGAGCATTGTGATGACAATGGCTTGGAGCACTGTGATGACAAGGGTCAGGGAGCATTGTGCTGACAAGTGCATGGAGAATTGTGATGACAAGGGTCATGGAGCATTCTGATGACAAGCTTCTGGAGTATTTTGATGACAATGGCATGGAACATTGTGATGAAAAAGGCATGGGGCGTTGTGATTAAAATGTCATGGAGCCTTTTCGTGACAGGGTTCAAGGAGCATTCTGAAGACAAGTGTCAGGGAGCATTGTGATGACAAGTGTATTGAGAATTGTGATGAGAAAGGTCATGGAGCATTTTGATGAAAAGGGCATGGAGTATTGTGATGACAGGCATCATGGAGCGTTGTGATGACAAGTGTTATGGATCATTGTGATCACAAGAGTTTGGAGCATTGTGATGACAGAGGTCATGGATCATTTTGATTTCAAGGAGCATGGAGCATTGTGATGACAAGGGCATGAAGCAATGTGATCCCAAGGTTCATGGAGGATTGTGATGACAATGGAAATGGAGTATTGTGATGACAAGCGCAGAGAGCATTGTAACGACAAGATCATGTAGCATTTTGCTGACAAAGGCATGGAGCATTGTAATGACATGTGTCATGGAGCACTGTGATGAGTAGCGTCACAGATCATTGTGAATACAGGGGTCATGGAGCATTGGGATGACAAGTGCATGGATCAATGTGATGACAAATGTCATGGAGCACAGGGTTGAAAATTTTCATGGAGTGTTGTGATGACAGGTGTCATGGAGCATAGTGATGAGTAGGGAATGGAGCACTGTGATGACAAGAGTCCCGGATCACTGTGTCGTCATGTGTCATGGAGTGTTGTGATGACAGTGGTCATGGAGCATTGAGATGATATTGGCCATGGAGCATTGTGATGAATAGGTCGTGGAGCATTGGGCTGAAAATATTCATGGATTATTGTGATGGCAGGGGTCATGGAGCATTGTGATGACAAGGGAATGGAGCATTGTGATGACAAGGTCCTGCAGCATTGTGATGAGAAGACCATGGATTCTTATGATGACAATTCTCATGGAGCATTCTGATGAAAAGGGGCATTGAGCATTGTGATTACAGGGGTCTTGGAGTATTGTGATGACAAGTCATGTAGCATTGTGATGACAAGGGCATGGAGCATTGTGATGACAGGGGCATGGAGCATTGGTCTGACAAGATTCATAGATTATTGTTATGACAGTGGACATGGTGCATTGTGATGACAAGGGCATGGATCATTGTGAAGAGAAGGTCATGGAGTATTGTGAAGACAGGTGTCAGGGAGCATTGTGATGACATATGTCATGGTCCATTGCGATGACAATGGCTGGGAGTATTGTGATGCCAAATGAAATGGAGGATTGTGATGACAAATATTATGGAGCATTGTGATGACTAGGGCTTGGAGCATTATGATGACAATGGTCATTGAGAATTTTCATGACAAGGTCGTGAAGCATTGTGATGACAAGGTCCTGGAGCATTGTGATGAGAAAACCATGGAGCCTTGTGATGACAAGTCTCCTGGAGCATACTGATGAAAATGGGCATGGAGCATTGTGATTAGAAGGGTCTTGGCACATTGTGATGACAAGGGCATGGAGCATTGTGAGGAGAAGGCCAAGGAGCATTCTGATGACATGGGTCATTGAGCTTTGTAATGACAAGGGCATGGAGCACTGCGATTACAGGGGTCTTGGAGCACTGTGATGAAAAAGGCATGGATCATTGTGATGAGAAATGCATGGAGCCTTGTCATGACAGGATTCAAGGAGCATACAGACAACAAGTGTCAGGGAGTATTTTGATGACAAGTGTACTGAGCATTGTGATGACAAAGGTCATGGAGCATTTTGATGAGAAGACCATGGATAATTGTGATGACGAGCGTCATGGGGCATTGTGATGACAAGTGATATGGAATATTGTGATCACAAGGGTTAGGAGCATTGTTATGACAGAGGTCATGGAGCATTTTGATTTCATTGTGATGACAATAGCATGAAGAATTATGATGATGGGCATGGTGCATTGTGATGAGAGGGTTCGTGGATCATTGAGATGAAAAGGGGCATAGAGCATTGTGATTAGAGGGTTCTTGGAGCATTGTGATGAGAAGGGTCAAGGAGCTTTGTGATGACAAGGCCATGGAACATCGTGATAGCAGGGGTCAGGGAGCATTGTTATGACTGGGATAATGGAGCATTTTGATGGCAAGGGCATGGAGCATTGTGATGACAAATCATGGAGCATTTTGATGACAAGGGTAAGTTGCATTTTGATGAGAAGGGAAGGGAGCATTTTGATGACAGGGTCATGGAACAATTTGATGAAAAATATCATGGAACATTTTGATGACAGGTGTTATGAAACATTGTGATGTCAGGGGTCATGGAGCATTTTGATGAAAAGGATCATGGAGCAGTTTGATGACAGGTGTTATGGAACATTTTAATGTCAGGAGTCATTGAACATTGTGATGATAAGTGCATGTAGCATTGTGATGACAGGTGCCATGAAACACTGTGATGACAGAGGTGAGGGAGTACTGTGACAAATAGTGATGTAGCATTGTGATATCAGTGGTGAGAGAGCATTTTGATGAGAAGTGCATGGAGCATTGTGGTGACAATTTTTATGGAGCATTGTGAAGACAATTTGGTGGAGCATTGTGATGACAAGCGCATGGTGCATTGTGATGACGTGTCATGGAGCATTGTGCTGAGAAAGGAATAACGCATTTTGATGACAAGGGTCAAAGAGCATTGTGATGAAAATTTCATGGAGCATTGTGGTTAAAAAGGTCACAGAGACTGTTGATGACGAGGACATGGACAATTGTGATGACAACGTTCATGAAGCATTTTGATGACTGGAGTCACGGAGCATTGTGATGACAGGGGTCATTGAGCATTGTGATAACAAGGGCATGGAGCATTGTGATGACAAGGGGATGGAACAGTAGTCTATTTAGTTTCATGGATTATTGTGATGAGAGTTGGAATGGTGCATTGTGATGACAATGGCATGGAGCATTGTGATGCCAAGTGTCATGTAGGATTCTGATGACAAATGTAATGGAGCATTGTGATGACAATGGCTTGGAGCATTGTGATGACAAGGGTCAGGGAGCATTGTGCTGACAAGTGCATGGGAAATTGTGATGACAAGGGTCACGGAACATTCTGATGACAAGCTTATGGAGTATTTTGATGACAATGGCATGGGGCATTGTGACGAAAACGGCATGTGTCATTGTGATGAAAAACGCATGGAGCCTTTTCGTGATAGGGTTCAAGGAGCATTCTGACGACAAGTGTCAGGGAGCATTGTGATGACAAGTGTATTGAGAATTGTGATGACAAAGGTCATGGAACATTGTGATGAAAAGGGCATGGAATATTGTGCTGACAGGCATCATGGAGCGTTGTGATGACAAGTGTTATGGAACATTGTGATCACAAGGGATTTGAGCATTTTGATGACAGAGGTCATGGATCATTTTGATTTCAAGGAGCATGGAGCATTGTGATGACAAGGGCATGAAGCAATGTGATCCCAATGTTCATGGAGGATTGTGATGACAATGGTAATGGAGTATTTTGATGACAAGCGCATAGAGCATTGTAATGACAAGGCCATGTAGCATTTTGCTGACAAAGGCATGGAGCATTGTGATGACAGTGGTCATGGAGCACTGTGATGACAAGTGTCACGGATCATTGTGAATACAGGTGTCATGGAGCATTGGGATGACAAGGGCATGGATCATTGTGATGGCAAGGTCAATGGAGCATTGGGCTGAAAATGTTCATGGAGTATTCTGATGACAGGGGTCATGGAGCATTGTGATGACTAGGGAATGGAGAATTGTGATGACAAGAGTCCTGGATCATTGTATTGTCAGGTGTCATGGAGTGTTGTGTTGACAGTGGTCATGGATAACTGTGATGATATTGGCCATGGAGCATTGTGATTTTAGGGTCATGGAGCATTTGGCTGAAAATATTCATGGAGTAATTTTATGACAAGGGAATGTAGCATGGTGATGACAAAGTCCTGGAGCATTGTGATGAGAAGACCATGGAGACTTTTGATGAGAAGTCTCATGGAGCATTCTTTTGAAAAGTGGCATGGAGCATTGTGATTACAGGGGTCTTGGAGCATTGTAATGACAAGGGCATAGATCATGGTGATGAGAAGGCCATGGAGCATTCTGATGACATGTGTCATGGAGCTTTGTGATGACAAGGTCCTGGAGCATTGTGATTACAGGGATCTTGGAGCATTGAGATGAAAAGGGCATGGATCATTTTGATGAAAAAGGCATAGAGCCTTGTCATGACAGTGTTCAAGGAGCATACTGACGACAAGTGTCAGGGAGCATTGTGATGACAAGTGTATTGAGCATTGTGATGACAAAGATCATGGAGCATTGTGATGAGAAGACCATGGATAATTGTGATGATGAGCGTCTTGGGGTGTTGTGATGATAAGTGTTATGGACCATTGTGATCACAAGGTTTCGTAGTATTATGATGACAGAGGTCATGGAGCATTTTGATTTCATTGTGATGTCAATAGCCTGAAGCATTATGATGATGGGCACGGTGCATTGTGATGACAGTTTTCATGGAGCACTGAGATGAAAAGGGGCATGGAGAATTGTGATTACAGTGGTCTTGGAGCATTGTGATGACAAGGGCATGGAGCATTGTGATGTGAAGGCCATTGAACATTCTGATGACATGCGTCAGGGAGCTTTGTGATGACAACGGCATGGAGCATTGTGATTACAGGGGTCTTGAGCATTGTGATGAGAAATGTCATGGAGCCTTGTGATGACAAGGCCATGTAACATCGTGATGGCAGGGGTCATAGAGCATTGTTATCACAGGGGTAATGGAGCATTGTGATGGTAAGGACATGGAGCATTGTGATGAGAAGGCCATGGAGCATTCTGATGACATGTGTCATGGAGCTTTGTGAAGACAAGGGCATGGAGCAATGTGATGAGAGCGTTCATGGAGCATTGTGATGACAATGACATGGAGCATTGTGATGCCAAGGGTCATTGATCTTTGTGATGACAAAGGTCATGGAGCATTTTGATGTCAAGGGCGTTGTGCATTGTGATGAGAAGGGCAGGGAGCATTCTGATGACTGGGTCAAGGAGCAATTTGATGAAAAGTGTCATTGAACATTTTGATGACAGGTGTTATAGAACATTGTGATATCAGGGGTCATCGAACATTGTGATGATATGTGTATGTAGCATTGTGATGACAGGAGTCATGGAACATTGTGATGACAGGGGTGAGGGAGTATTGTGACAAATAGTGATGTAGCATTGTGATATCAGTGGTGAGAGAGCATTTTGGTGAGAAGTGCATGGAGCATTGTGATGACAAAATTTAAGGAGCATTCTGATGACAAGATTGTGGAGCACTCTGATGACAAGTGCATGGTGCATTGTGATGACATGTGTCATGGAGCATTGTGCTGACAAGCGCATAGAACACTGTGATGACAAGGGTCAAAGAGCATTGTGATGAAAAGTTCATGGAGCATTGTGGTTAAAAAGGTCACAGAGACTGTTGATGACGAGGGCATGGACCAATGTGATGACAAACGTCATGAAGCATTGTGATGACTGGAGTCACGGAGCATTGTGATGACAGGGGTCATGGAGCATTGTGATAACAAGGGCATGGAGCATTGTGATGACAAGGGCATGGAACATTGGTCTAATATGTTTCATGGATTATTGCGATGACAGTTGGAATGGCGCATTGTGATGACAAGGGCATGGAGCTTTGTGATGACCAGGTCATGCAGTATTGTGAAGACAGGTGTCAGGGAGCATTGTGATGACATATGTAATGGCCCACTGTGATGACAATGGCATGGAGCATTGTGATGCCAAGTGTCATGGAGAATTCTGATGACAAAGGTAATGGAGCATTGTGATGACAAGGGTCATGGAGCATTCTGATGACAAGCTTGTGGAGTATTTTGATGACAATGGCATGGAGAATTGTGATGAAAACGGCATGGGGCATTGTTTTGAAAGAGGCATGGAGCCTTTCGTGACAGGGTTCAAGGAGCATTTTGATGACAAATGTCAGGGAGCATTGTGATGACAAGTGTATTGAGAATTGTGATGACAAAGGTCATGGAGCATTGTGATGAAAAGGGCATGGAGTACTGTGATGACAGGCATCATGGAGCGTTGTGATGACAAGTGTTATGGAACTTTGTGATCACAAGGGTTTGGAGCATTGTGATGACAGAGGTCATGGATCATTTAGATTTCAAGGAGCATGGAGCATTGTGATGACATTGGCATGAAGCAATGTGATCCCAAGGTTCATGGAGCATTGTGATGACAATGGAAATGGAGTATGGTGATGACAAGCGCATAGAGCATTGTAATGAAAAGGTCATGTAGCATTTTCCTGACAAAGGCATGGAGCATTTTGATGACATGTGTCATGGAGCACTGTGATGAAAAGCGTCACAGAGCTTTGTGAATACAGGGGTCATGGAGCATTGGTATGACAAGGGCATGGATCATTGTGATGACAAGTGACATGGAGCACTGGGCTGAAAATGTTCATGGATTGTTTTGATGACAGGGGTCATGGAGCATTGTGATGACTAGGGAATGGAGCATTGTGATGACAAGAGTCCCGGATCATTGTGTTGTCAGGTGTCATGGTGTGTTGTATTGACAGATGTCATGGAGCATTGTGATGATATTGGCCATGGAGCATTGCGATGAATAGGTCGTGGAGCATTGGGCTGAAAATGTTCATGGATTATTGTAATGACACTGGTCAAGGAGCATTGTGATGACACGGGAATGGAGCATGGTGATGAGAAGGTCCTGGAGCATTGTGATGAGAAGACCATGGAGACTTCTGATGACAAGTCTCAAGGAGAATTCTGATGAAAAGGGGCATGGGGCATTGTGATTACAGGGGTCTTGGAGCATTGTGATGACAAAGGCATGGGGCATTGTGATGAGAAGGCCATGAAGCATTCTGATGACATGCGTCATGGAGCATTTTGATGACAAGGGCATGAAGCATTGTGATTACAGGGATCTTGAAACATTGTGAAGAAAAGTGCATAGATTATTGTGATGAAAAAGGCATGGAGCCTTGTCATGACAGTGTTCAAGGAGCATACTGACGACAAGTGTCAGGGAGCATTGTGATGACAAGTGTTTTAAGCACTGTGATGACAAAGATCATGGAGTATTGTGATGAGAAGACCATGGATAATTGTGATGATGAGCGTCATGGGTGTTGTGATGATAAGTGTTATGGAACATTGTGTTCACAAGGTTTTGGAGCATTATGATGACAGAGGTCATGGAAAATATTGATTTCATTGTGATGACAATAGCCTGAAGCATTATGATGATGGGCATAGTGCATTGTGATGACAGGGTTCATGGAGCATTGAGATGAAAAGGGGCATGGAGCATTGTGTTTACAGGGGTCTTGGAGCATTGTGATGACAAGGGCATGGAGCATGGTGATGAGAAGTCCATGGAACATTCTGATGACATACGTCATGGAGCTTTGTGATGACAAGGGCATGGAGCATTGTGATTTCAGGGGTCTTCAGCATTGTGATGACAAGTGTGATGGAACCTTGAGATGACTAGGCCGTGGAACATTGTGATGGCAGGGGTCATGGTGCATTGTTATTACAGAGGTAATGGAGCATTGTGATGAGATGGGCATGGAACATTGGTCTGAAAAGTTTCATGGATTATTGTGATGAGAGTGGGCATGGAATATTGTGATGACAAGGGTACAGAACACTATGATACATGGGTCATGCAGGATTTTAATGACAAGGGCATGGAGCATTGTGATGAGAAGGGCATCGAGCATTGTGATGACAAGTGTCATGGAGCTTTGTGATGACAAGGGCATTGAGCAATATTATGAGTGGGTTCATGGAGCATTGTGATGACAATGACATGGAGCATTGTGATTCCAAGGGTCATGGAGCATTGTGATGACAAGTCATGGAGCATTTTGATGACAAGGGCATGATGCATTGTGATGAGAAGGGCAGGGAGCATTTTGATGACCCGGTCATGCAGTAATTTGATGAAAAGTGTAATGGAACATTTTGATGCCATGTGTTATAGAACATTTTGATGTCAGGGGGCTTGGATCTTTAGGATGAAAAGGGTCATGGAGCGTTTTGATGACAGGGGTCATGGAACATTGTGAAGATAAGGGGATGTAGCAGTGTGATGACAGGGTCATGGAACATTGTGATTACAAGGGTGAGGGAGTATTGTGATGACTAGTGATGGAATACTGTGATATCTCTGGTGAGAGAGCATTTTGAGGAGAAGTGCATGGAGCATTGTGATTACAAGGCTTATGGAGAATTGCAATGACAATATTGTGGACCGTTGTGATGAAATGCGCGTGGCACATTGTGAAGACAATGGTCATGGAGCATTGTTCTGACAAAGACAAGGAGCATTGTGATGACAATGGTCACAGAGAATTGTGATGAAATGTTCATTGAGCGTTTTGGTTACAAAGGTCAGAGAGCCTTGGGATGACGCGGGCATGGACTATTATGATGACAAACGTTATAAATCATTGAGACAACTTGAGTCACGGAGCATTGTGATGACAGGGTTCATGGAGCATTGTGATGACAAGGGCATGGAGCATTGTGATGACAGGGGCATGGAGCATTGGTCTGAGAAGTCTCATAGATTATTGTGAGGACAGTGGGCATGGTGCATTGTGATGAAAAGGACATGGAAAATTGTGATGAGGAGGTCAGGGAGTATTGTGAAGACAGGTGTCAGGGAGCATTGTGATGACATATATCATGGTCCATTGCGGTGAAAATGGCATGGAGCACTGTGATGCCAAATGTAATGGAGAATTGTGATGACAAATATAAAGGAACATTGTTATGATTAGGGTTTGGAGCATTATGATGACAAGGGCCATTGAAAATTTTCATGGCAAGAACGAGAAGCATTGTGATGACAAGATCCTGGAGCATTGTGATAACAAATCCATGGAGCCTTGTGATGACAATTCTCATGGAGCATACTGATGAAAAGGGGCATGGAGCATTGTGATTACAGGGCTCTTGGAACATTGTGATGACAAGGGCATGGAGCATTGTGTGGAGAAGACCAAGGAGCATTCTGATGGCATGCATCATTGAGCTTTGTGATGACAAGGGCATGGAGCATTGTGATTACAAGGGTCTTGGATCATTGTGATAAAAAGGGCATGGATCATGGTGATGAAAAATGCATGGAGCCTTGTCATGACAGGATTCAAGAAGCATACAGACAACAAGTGTAAGGGAGCATTGTGATGACAAAGGTCATGGAGCATTGTGATGAGAAGACCATGGATAATTGTGATGACGAGCGTCATGGGGCATTGTGATGACAAGTGTTATGGAATATTGTGATCACAAGGGTTTGGAGCATTGTTATGACAGAGGTCATGGAGCATTTTGATTTCATTGTGATGACAATAGCATGAAGCATTATGATAATGGGCATGGTGCATTGTGATGACAGGGTTCATGGATCATTGAGATGAAAAGGGCCATAGAGCATTGTGATTACATGGTTCTTGTAGCATTGTGATGAGAAGGGTCATGGAGCTTTGTGATGACAAGGCCATGGAACATTGTTATGGCAGGGGTCATGGAGCATTGTTGTCACAGGGGAAATGTAGCATTGTGATGGCAACGGCATGCAGCATTGTGATTAGAATGCCATGGAGCATTCTGAAGACATGTGTCATGGAGCTTTGTGAAGACAAGGGCATGGAGCAATGTGATGAGAGCGTTCATGGAGCATTGTGATGACAATGACATGGAGCATTGTGATGCCAAATGTCAAGGATCTTTGTGATGACAAAGGTCATTGAGCATTTTGAAGGCAAGTGCATTGTGCATTGTGATGAGAAGGGCAGGGAGCATTCTGATGACAGGGTCATGGAGCAATTTGATGAAAAGTGTCATGGAATATTTTGATGACAGGTGTTATGGAACATTGTGATGTCAGGGGTCATCGAACATTGTGATGATAAGTGCATGTAGCATTGTGATGACAGGAGTCATGGAACATTGTGATGACAGGGGTGAGGGAGTATTGTGACCAATAGTGATGTAGCATTGTGATATCAGTGGTGAGAGAGCATTTTGATGAGAAGTGAATGGAGCATTGTGATGACAAATTTTAAGGAGCATTGTGATGACAAGATTGTGGAGCACTGTGATGACAAGTGCATGGTGCATTGTGATGACATGTGTCATGGAGCATTGTGCTGACAAGCACAAGGAGCATTGTGATGACAAGGGTCAAAGAGCATTGTGATGAAAAGTTCATGGAGCATTGTGGTTAAATAGGTCACAGAGACTGTTGATGACGAGGGCATGGACCATTGTGATGACAAAGGTCATGAAGCATTGTGATGACTGGAATCACGGAGCACTGTGATGACAGGGGTCATGGAGCACTGTGATAACAAGGGCATGGAGCATTGTGATGACAAGGGCATGCAACATTGGTCTAATAAGTTTCATGGATTATTGCAATGACAGTTGGAATGGCGCATTGTGATGACAAGGGCATGGAGCATTGAGATGACCAGGTCATGCAGTATTGTGAAGACAGGATATAGGGAGCATTGTGATGACATATGTAATGGCCCATTGTGATGACAATGGCATGGAGCATTGTGATGCCAAGTGTCATGAAGGATTCTGATGACAAAGGTTATGGAGCATTGTGATGACAATGGCTTGGAGCATTGTGATGACAAGGGTCAGGGAGCATTGTGCTGACAAGTGCATGGAGAATTGTGATGACAAGTGTCATGGAGCATTCTGAGGACAAGCTTGTGGAGTATTTTGATGACAATGGCATGGAGCATTGTGATGAAAACGGCATGGGGCTTTGTGATGAAAAAGGCATGGAGCCTTTTCGTGACAGGTTTCAAGGAGCATTCTGATGACAAGTGTCAGGGAGCATTGTGATGACAAGTGTATTGAGAATTGGGATGAGAAAGGTCATGGAGCATTTTGATGAAAAGGGCATGGAGTATTGTGATGACAGGCATCATGGAGCGTTGTGAAGACAAGTGTTATGGAACACTGTGATCACAAGTGTTTGGAGCATTGTGATGACAGAGGTCATGGATCATTTTGATTTGTAGGAGCATGGAGCATTGTGATGAAAAGGGCATGAAGCAATGTGATCCCAAAGTTCATGGAGGATTGTGTTGACATTGGAAATGGAGTATTGTGATGACAAGCGCGTAGAGCATTGTAATGACTGGGTCATGTAGCATTTTTCTGACAAAGGCATGGAGCATTGTGATGACAGGTGTCATGGAGCTCTGTGATGAAAAGCGTCACGGAACATTGTGAATACAGGGGTCATGGAGCATTGGGATGACAAGGGCATGGATCATTGTGATGACAAGTGTCATGGAGCACTGGGCTGACAATGTTCACGGAGTGTTTTGATGACATGGGTCATGGAGCACTGTGATGACTAGGGAATGGAGCAATGTGATGACAAGAGTCCCGGATCATTGTGTTGTCAGTTGCCATGGAGTGTTGTGATGACAGTGGTCAAGGAGAATAGTGATGATATTGGCCATGGAGCATTGTGATGAGTAAGTAGTGGAGCACTGGGCTGAAAATATTCATGGATTATTGTGATGACTGCAGTCATGGAACATTGTGATGACAACGGAATGGAGCATGGTGATGACAAGGTCCTGGAGCATTGTGATGAGAAGAGCATGGAGACTTGTGATGACAATTGTTATGGAGCATTCTGATGAAAAGGGGCATGGAGCATTGTGATTACAGGTGTCTTGGAGCATTGTGATGACTAGGGCATGGAGCATTGTGATGAGAAGGCCATGGAGCATTCTGATGACATGCATCATTGAGTTTTGTGATGACAAGTGCAAGGAGCATTGTTATCACAGGGATCTTGGAGCATTGTGATGAAAAGGGCATGGATCATTGTGATGAAAAAAGCATGGAGCCTTGTCATAACAGGGTTCAAGGAGCATACTGACGACAAGTGTCAGGGAGCATTGTGATGACAAGTGTTTTGAGCATTGTGATTACAAAGATCATGGAGTATTGTGATGAGGAGACCATGGATAATTGTGATGATGAGCGTCATGGGGTGTTGTGATGATAAGTGTTATGGAACATTGTGATCACAAGGGTTTGGAGCATTTTGATGGCAGAGATCATGGAGAATATTGATTTCATTGTGATGACAATAGCCTGAAGCATTATGATGATGGGCATGGTGCACTGTGATGACAGGGTTCATGGAGCATTGAGATGAAAAGGGACATGGAACATTGTGATTACAAGGCTCTTGGAGCATTGTGATGACAAGGGCATGGAGCATGGTGATGAGAAGGCGATGGAACATTCTGATGACATGCGTCATGGAGCATTGTGATGACAAGGGCATGGAGCATTGTGATTTCAGTGGTATTGAGCATTGTGATGACAAGTGTCATGGAACCTTGTGATGACTAGGCCGTGGAACATTGTGATGGCAGGGGTCCTGGTGCATTGTTATGACAGGTGTAATGTTGCATTTTGATGAGAAGGGCATGGAACATTGGTCTGAAATATTTCATGGATTATTGTGATGAGAGTGGGCATGAAGCATTGTGAGGATAAGGGCACAGAAAACTATGATACATGGGTCATGCAGGATTGTAATGACAAGTGCATGGAGCATTGTGATGAGAAGGGCATCGAGCATTATGATGACAAGTGTCATGGAGCCTTCTGATGACAAGGGCATTGAGTAATGTGATGAGAGGTTTCATGGAGCATTGTGATGACAATGACATGGAGCATTGTGATGCCAAGGGTCATGGAGCTTTGTGATGACAAGTCATGGAGCATTTTGATGACAAGGGCATGATGCATTGTGATGAGAAGGGCAGGGAGCATTTTGATGACCGTGTCATGCAGCAATTTGATGAAAAGTGTAATGGAATATTTTGATGGCAGGTGTTATAGAACATTGTGATGTCAGGGGTCTTGGAGCTTTGGGACGAAAAGGGTCATGGAGCATTTTGATGACAGGGGTTATGGAACACTGTGATGTCAGGTGTCATGGAGCATTTTGATGACAAGTGTTATGGAACATTGTGATCACAAGGGATTGGAGCATTGTGATGACAGAGGTCATGGATCATTTTGCTTTGAAGTAGCATGGAGCATTGTGATGACAAGGGCATGAAGCAATGTGATCCCAATGTTCATGGAGGAATGTGATGACAATGGTAATGGTGTATTTTGATGACAAGCGCATAGAGCATTGTAATGACAAGGCCATGTAGCATTTTGCTGACAAAGGCATGGAGCATTGTGATGACAGGGGTCATGGAGCACTGTGATGATAAGCGTCACGGAGCATTGTGAAAACAGTGGTCATGTAGCATACGGATGACAAGGACATGGATCATTGTGATGACAAGGGTCATGGAACATTGGGCTGAAAATGTTCATGGAGTATTGTGATGACAGGTGTCATGGAGCATTGTGATGACTAGGGAATGGAACATTGTGATGACAAGAGTCCCAAATCATTGTGTTGTCAGGTGTCATGGAGTGTTGTGATGACAGTGGTCATGGAGCATTGTGATGATATTGGCCAATGAGCATTGTGATTAGAAGACCTTGGGTAATTGTGATGTCCAGCATCATGGAGCACTGAAATGACAAGGGGCATGAAGCATTGTGATGACAGGTGTCACGGAGTATTGTGATGACAGGGGTCATGGAGCATTGTGATGACAAGGGCATGGAGCTTTGTGATGACATGTGCATGGAGCATTGTGATGACAAGTGCATGGAGCATTGCAATGTCAAGTGGATGGAGAATTGTGATGACAAGAGCATGTAATATTTTGATGAGAAGTGTCATGTAGCCTTGTGATTACAAGGATGTGGAGAATTGTGATGACAAGGGACATGGAGCATTGTGATAACCAGGGCATGGTGCATTGTTATGACATGGGACATGGAGCATTATTATGAGAACGGCCATGGTGCATTCTGACGTAAGATATCACTTATGAAGGGAATGTAAACATGGCTACATATGAACTGATTTAGGGAAGAGAACAGAGTCTCAGATTTAGAAAACAATCTTATGCTTGCTTAAGGGAAAATAGAGGTGGGGAGATGCACAAAACATAAGATGGATATTAGCACAGGTACCATTCCATAATCCAAAAACAGAAGAAACAAGCCCTACTCCTTCCTCAGTGAACGGAACTCAACATCCCTATTCCCCGCAGAGAAATATATCTGACTAGTAAGAATTTTAAAACATATGTATTGATATGTCTCTGTAAGGGAACCAAGTGTGTCTAGAACGATATAAACATGGCCGTGAGAATCAGCTGAAACCCACTATAAAAATGAATTTCAAAACAAAACCTAAAAACAGTAAAATTCTTACACAATACCTTCAGGGGTTCTGATGAAACCTGGAATGACCCTATCTACAATGACAGCTGGATGTGGCATAAGGCTGGTCACTTGGGACTGAGAGGATTGGTGAGATTGGGTGAAAAAATGCAGACCCTTTAAAGCAATAATGCCTGCCACCCATTCCATGGTTCCCAACTCTCCAGGTAGAAGGGAATATCACTACAGTTATAACGTGTATGGGAACCTAGAGAATGGAAACCAGCTGATGGTGAAAGGTTTCTAAAATTCTACTACTTTTTTCTCTCCTTGTGATCCAGTTTGACAATCCAACTGCTTTACTATCAATCACCCAACTTGGAAAGTCAGCCCCTATAACCTCCTGGTTCGCACAGTTGGCAAATTGTGCAGAGGATATAAGGGAAGACAGAGAACCAATGAGAGAGTAGCTGTAGGCATTTGGACGGCCACATGTCTCTCTAAATTCCCGTCACAAAGAGGAATTAACCAAAGTCTCAGCCTGCCCCCCAGAACAAGTATAAGTCCAGAAGCAAAACGGTTGATTTGCAGTCATCTCACAAAATCGCGAGTTGAAAAATGGAGCTCAGGGCCACAGCAATTCACTAACCTGCAGAGTTTTAAAGGACTACTCTCTTCGAAAAATCTGTTGAGGGAAAGCCACGAGGCGGAAGGGAAAATGAGGCAGAATGGCATGAAACAGATTTCAAGAGGTACATTGGAATCGCCTTTAAACACAGGAAAAGCATTACAACTTTGAAAATTATGGAAATGGCCATAAAGGGCATATGGGTTTTCACGTGAATATATTCAGGAGAAAACGCATATGCCCTTTTTGGACAAGCAAGCAAACGGGCAATGCAAATCGGCACTACAAAGAAGTATCACTTCCCACCGGTCAAAAGGGACACCCAAAAAATGGGTAAAAACCAGACAGGCAAGACAGGCCCTGGAGAACAGGGAGCCTTGTTATGCTGATGGGCGGGATGTAAATTGCCAACTGCCTCTCTGGAGGAGTGCATCGTGTTCCCTAAAACAAGTAAACAACAGAGCTACACAGCCAAGGGCACTTCCAGTCTAGGGAATATACCTTGGGAAAACTGAAAATCAATAAGACAAAGCCACCCCAAAATTTAGGGCTGCACTGCTTACAAAAACCTCAACTTTCGAACACCTTAAATACCCCAGGAAAGACAAAAATGGTTCAAGAAATTGTGGTACTTACGTAAGATGGAATGTCCCTCAGCCATGAAATAAATGTCATAAGACAAGTAGCAGCAAAATGAGTGGATTTAGGTATGATGATTCTAAGTGAAATAAGTCACACAGAAAAAGAAACTTATCATAAGATATCACTTATGAAGAGCCTGTAAATATGGCTACACATCAACTGAGTTAAAAAAGAGAACAGAATCTCACATTTAGAAAACTCGCTTATGCCTGCTTAAGGTGGAAGGAGAGGTGGGGTGATGCATAAAACCAGAGTGTGATATTAGTACAGGTACCTTTCCAAAAATCAAATATGGAATAGACAAGACCTACACCTTCCTCAGTTAAAGGGACTCAAAAGCCCATATTGCCCGCAGAGGAATATATCTTACTAGTAAGAATTTTAAAACCTATGTATTGATATGTCTCCATAAGGGAACCAAGTGTGTCTAGAATGACATAAACATGGCAGTGAGAATCAGCTCAAACCCACTATAAAAAGGACTTTCAAAAAAAAACAAAAAAACAGGGAAATTCCTTACAATTCCTTCAGAGTCTATGATGAAACCTGGAATGACCCTATCTACAATGACAGCAGGATGTGGCATATGGCTGGACACTTGGGAATCAGAGGATTGGTGAGATTGGGTGGGCAAATGCAGAACCTTCAAAGCAATAATGTGTGGCACCCATTCCATGGGTCCCAACTCTCCATGTTGAAGGGAATATTACTACAGCTATAACATGTACGGGAAACCAAGAGAATGGACCCACTGTGAACACGAAATGTTTCTAAATCTCAACTAATAGTCCCTCTCCTGGTGCTCCGGTTTGACTTTCCAATGGCTTTACTATCAATCTCCCAAATTGGAGAGACAGCCCCTTTAACCTCCTGGTTTGCACAGGTTGCCAATTTGGCAGAGGATGAAAGGGAAGAGGAAGAACCAATGGGAGAGTAGCTGTTAGGCATTTGGAGGGGCACATATCACACTAATTTCCCGGCAGGAAGAAGAATTAACCAAAGTCTCAGCCACCCGCCAAGAACCAGTATAGGTCCTGAACCAAAATTTTGGACTTGCATTCAGCTCACAAAAAACGAGTTGAAAAATGGAGCTCAGGGGCACAGCAATTCACAAATTGGCAGAGTAGTAAAGGACGACTATCTTGCAAAAATCTGTTGAGGGCAGGCAACGAGGCAGACTTGAAAGCGAGGCAGAATAGCCGGAAAGAGATTTCAAGAGGTACGTTGGAAGTGCCTTTAAAGGACAGGAAGAGGGGCACAACTTCGAAAATGATACACTTGGCCAAATAGGGCGTATGAGTTTTCTCCTGAATATATTCAGGAGAAAACACATACACCCATTTTGGCCAAGCAAGCAAGCGGGCAATGCAAATCTGCACTACAAAGAAGTATCATGTCTCACGGGTCAAAAGGGGCGTCTGCAAAATCTGTATAAACCAGAAAGGCAAGACAGGCACTGGAGAACAGGCAGCCTTGTTATGCTGATTGGCGGGATTAAGTTGCCAACTGACTCTCTGGAGGAGTGCATTGTGTTCCGTAAAACAAATAAACAACAGAGCTACAGAGCCAAGGGCACTTCCAGTCTAGGGTATAAACCATCGGAAAACTGGAAATCAATAAGACAGAGCCACCCCCAAATTTAGGGCTGCACTTCTTTCAAGAACCTCAATTTGGTTACACCTTAAATTTTCCAGGAAAGACAAAAATGGTTCACGAAATTGTGCTACTTATGTACAAGCAGTATCCCTCAGCCATGTAATCAATGTCATAAGGCCAGTAGCAGCAAAATGAGTGGATTCAGGTACGATGATTCTAAGTGAAATAAGTCACACAGACAAAGAAGCTTATCATAAGATATCACTTATGAAAATCCTGTAAACATGGCTACACATGAAATGAGTTAGGAAAGAGAACAGAGTCTCACATTTAGAAAACACTCTTATGCCTGCTTAAGGGGGAAGGAGAGGTGGGGTGATTCATAAAACCAGAGTTTGATATAAGCACATGTAGCGTTCCAAAAACCTACTATGGAACACACAATACCTATACCTTCCTCAGTGAAAGGGACTCAACACACCATATTCCCCACAGAGGAATATATCTGACTAGTAAGAATCTTAAATCCTATGTATTGATATGTCTCTGTAAGGGAATCAAGTGTGCCTAGACTGGCATAATCATGGCAGTGAGAATCAGCTCAAACCCACTAAAAAATGGAATTTCAAAAACAAATGAAAAAAACTGGGAAATTCTTTACAATTCCTTCAGAGTCTTTGATGAAACCTGGAATGACCCTATCTACAACGACAGATGGATGTGGCATAAGGCTGAGACACTTGGGACTGAGAGGATGAGTTAAATTGGATGAGCAAATGCAGACCATTTAAAGCAATAATGCGTGGCACACATTCCAAGGGTCCCAACTCTCCAGGTTGAAGGGAATATTACTACAGCTGTAACACGTAAGGGAAACCTAGAGAATGGACACACTGTGAATAGGAAAGGTCTCTAAAACTCAACGAATACTCCCTCTCCTGGTGCCCAGGTTTGACTTTCCAACTGCTTTACTATCAATCTCCCAACTTGGAGAGACAGCCGCTTTAACCTCCTGGTGTGCAAAGTTTGCCAATTTGGCAAAGGATGAAAGGGAAGAGGGAGAACCAATGAGAGAGTAGCTGTTAGGCATTTGGAGGGGCACATGTCACTCTAATTGCACGGCGGGAAGAGGAATTAACCAAAGTCTCAGCCACCCGCCGGAAACCAGTATACGTCCTGAACCAAAATTTTCGACTTGCGGTCAGCTCACAAAAAACGAGTTGAAAAATGGAGCTAGGGGCCCAGCAATTCACAAACTGGCAGAGTAATAAATGACAACTATCGTCCAAAAATGTGTTGAGGGAAGGCAACGAGGCGGACTTGAAAGCGAGGCAGAATAACAGGAAACAGATTTCAAGATGTACATTGAAATCGCCTTTAAACACAGGAAGAGGGGCACAACTTCGAAAATGTTGCACTTGGCCAAAAAGGGTGTATGCGTTTTCTCCTGAATATATTCAATTCAAAACTCATATGCCCTTTTTGGCCAAGCAAGCAAGCAGGCAATGCAAATCTGCACTACAAAGAAGCATCACTTCCCACCAGTCAAAAGGGACATCTTCAAAATGTGAAAAAAGCAGAAAGGCAAGACAGGCCCTGGAGAACAGGGAGCCTTGTTATGCTGATGGGCGGGATGTAAATTGCCAACTGCCTCTCTGGAGGAGTGCATTGTGTTCCCTAAAACAACTAAACAACAGAGCTACAGAGCCAAGAGCACTCCCAGTCTTGGGAATATTCTTTGGGAAAACTGAAAATAAATAAGACACAGCCACCCCATATTTTAGGGCTGCACTGCTTACAAGAACCTCAAGTTGGGTACACCTTAAATATCCCAGGAAAGACAAAAATGGTTCAAGAAATTGTGGTATTTACGTATGATGGAATATCCCTCAGTCATGAAATCAATGTCATAAGGCCAGTAGCAACAAAATGACTGGATACAGGTACGATGATTCTAAGAGAAATAAGTCACAGAGAAAAAGAAACTTATCATAAGATATCAAGTATGAAGGTCCTATAAACATGGCTACACATGAACTGAGTTAGGAAATAGAACAGAGACTCACATTTAGAAAACTCTCTGTTGCTGGCTTAAGAGGAAAGGTGAGGTGGGGTGATGCATAAAACCAGAGTTTGATATTCGTACAGGTAACGTTCCAAAAACCAAGTACGGAATAGACAAGACCTACAACTTCCTCAGTGAAAGGGACTCATCAAACCGTATTCCCCGCAGACGAGTATATCTGACTAGTAATAATCTTAAAACCTATGTATTGATATGTCTCCGTAAGGGAATCAAGTCTGTCTAGACTGGCATAAACATGGCAGTGATAATCACCTCAAACACACTATAAAAATGAATTCCCCAAAAAACAAAAACAGGGAAATTCTTTACAATTCCTTCAGGGTCTCTGATGAAACCTGGAATGACCCTATCTACAATGACAGCTGGATGTGGAATAAGGCTGGACACATGGGACTGAGAGGAATGGTGAGATTGGGTGAGCAAATGCAGACCCTTTAAAGCAATAATGCATGGCACCCATTCCATGGGTCCCATGTCTCTAGGTTGAAGGGAATATTACTACAACTATAACATGTATGGGAAACCTAGAGAATGGGCACACTGTGAATATCAAAGGTCTCTAAAACTCAACGAATAGTCCCTCTCCTGGTGCTTCGGTTTGACTTTCCAACTGCTTTACTATCAATCTCACAGCTTGGAGAGACAGCACCTTTAACCTCCTGGTTCGCACACGTTGCCAATTTGGCTGTGGATGAAAGGGAATAGGGAGAACCAATGAGAGAGAAGCTGTTAGGCATTTGGACGGGCATATGTCACTCTTATTTCTCGGGAGGAAGAAGAACTAAACAAAGTCTCAGCCACCCACCGGGAACCAGTATAGTTCCAGAACCAAAATATTGGACTTGCCTTCAGTTCACAAAAAATGAGTTAAATAATGGAGCTCAGGGGCACAGCAATTCACAAACAGGCAGAGTAATAAAGGACAACTATCGTCCAACAATCTGTTGAGGGAAAGCAACGAGGCGGACAGGAAAGCGAGGCAGAATAGCAGGAAACAGATTTCAAGGGGTACGTTGGAATTGCCTTTAAAGCACATGAAGAGGGGCACAACTTTGACAATGATGCACTTGGCCAAAAAGGGCGTATGCGTTTTCTCCTGAGTATATTAAGGAGAAAATGCATACGTCCTTTTTGGCCAAGAACGCAAGTGGGCAATGCAAATCTGCACTACAAAAATGTATCATTTCCCAAGGGTCAAAAGGGACATCCAGAAAATGGGTAAAATTCAGAAATGCAAGACAGGCCCTGGAGAACAGGGATCCTTGTTATGCAGAAGGGCGGGATGTAAATTGCCAACTGCCTCTCTGGAGGAGTGCATTGTGTTCCCAAAACAAGTAAACAACAGAGTTACAGAGCCAAGGGCACTTCCAGTCTAGGGAATATACCTTGGGAAATCTGAAAATCAATAAGACAGAGCCACCCCAAAATTTAGGGATGCACTGGTTACAAGAACCTCAACTTGGGTACACCTTAAGTATCCCAGGAAAGATAAAAATGGTTCAAAAAGTTTTTGTACTTACGTACGCTGGAATATCCCTCAGCCATGAAATAAATATCATAAGACCAGTAGCAGCAAAATGAGTGGATTCAGGTACGATGATTCTAAGTGAAATAAGTCACACAGAAAAAGAAACTTATCATAAGATATCACTTATGAAGGTCTTGTAAACATGGCTACACATGAAATGAGATAGGAAAGAGAAGAGAGATTCACATTTAGAAAACATTCTTATGCCGGCTTAAGGGGGAAGGAGAGGTGGGGTGATGCATAAAACCAGAGTTTGATATAAGCACAGGTACCGTTCCAAAAACCAACTATCGAATAGACAAGACCTACACCTTCCTCAGGGAAAGGGACTCAAAACCTCATATTTCCCGCAGAGGAATATATCTAACTAGTAAGAATCTTAAAACCAATGTATTGATATGTCTCCCTAAGGGAATCAAGTGTGTCTAGACAGGCATAAACATGACAGCTAGCATCAGCTCCAACCCACTATAAAAAGAAATTTGAAAAAAAAAAAAGGAAATTCTTTACAATTCCTTCAGGGATTCTGATGAAACCTGGAATGACCCTATCTACAATGACAGCTGGATGTGGCATAAGGCTGGACATATGGGACTGAGAGGATTGGTGAGATTGGGTGAGCAAATGCAGACCCTTTAAAGCAATAATGCATGGCACCCATTCCATGGGTCCCATGTCTCCAGGTTGAAGGGAATATTACTACAGCTATAACATGTACGGGAAACCTAGAGAATGGACACACTGTGAATACGAAAGGTCTCTAAAACTCAATGAATAGTCCCACTCGTGGTGCTCTGGTTTGACTTTCCAACTGCTTTACTATCAATCTCCCTACTTGGAGAGACAGCCCTTTTAACCTCGTGGTTCGCACAGGTTGCCAATTTGGCAGAGGATGAAAGGGAAGAGGGAGAACCAATGAGAGAGTAGCTGTTAGGCATTTGGACGGGCACATGTCACTCTTATTTCCTAGGAGGAAGAAGAATTAAGCAAAGTCTCAGCCACCCACCTAGAACCAGTATAGGTCCTGAACCAAAATATTGGACTTGCGTTCAGCTCATAAAAAAAAATGAGTTAAATAATGTAGCTCAGGGGCACAGCAATTCACAAACAGGCAGAGTAATAAAGGACAACTATCATCGAAAAATCTGTTGAGGGAAGGCAACGAGGCAGACTTGAAAGAGAGGCAGAATAGCAGGAAACAGATTTCAAGAGATACGTAGGAATCGCCTGTAAAGCACATGAAGAGGGGCACAACTTCGACAATGATGCACTTGCCCAAAAAGGGCATATGCGTTTTGTCCTGAATATATTCCGGGGAAAACACATATACCCGTTATCGCCAAGCAAGCAAGCAGGCAATGCAAATCTGCACTAAAAAGAAGTATCACTTCCCACGGGTCAAAAGGCACATCCACAAAATATGTAAAAACCAGAAAGGCAAGACAGGCCCTGGAGAACAGGGAGCCTTGTTATGCTGATGGGCGGGATATAAATTGCCAACTGCCTCTCTGGAGGAGTGCATTGTGTTCCCTAAAACAAGTAAACAACAGAGCTACAGAGCCAAGGGCACTTCCAGTCTTGGGAATATACCTTGGGAAACCTGAAATTCAATAAGACAGAGCCACCCCAAAATTTAGGGCTGCACTGCTTACAAGAAACTCAAGTTGGGTACACATTACGTATCCCAGGAAAGATAAAAATGGTTCAAAAAATTGTGGTACTTTCGTACGATGGAATATCCCTCAGCCATGAAATCAATATCATATGACCATTAGCAGCAAAATGAGTGGATTCAGGTACGATGATTCTAAATGAAATAAGTCACACAGAAAAAGAAACGTATCATAAGATATCACTTATGAAGATCCTGTAAACATGGCAACACATGAACTAAGTTAGGAAAGAGAACAGAGTCTCACATTTAGAAAACACTCTTATGCCTGCTTAAGGGGGAAGGAGAGGTGGGGTGATGCATAAAACCAGAGTTTGACATAAGCACTGGTACCGTTCCAAAAACCAACTATGGAATAGACAAGACCTACACCTTCCTCAGTGAAAGGGAGTCAAAACCCAGTATTTCCCGCAGAGGAATATATCTGACTAGTAAGACTCTTAAAACCTATGTATTGATATGTCTCCATAAGGGAATCAAGTGTGTCTAGACTGTCATAAACATGGCAGCGATAATCAGCTCAAAATCACTCTAAAAAGAATTTGAAAAACAACAAAAAGTGAAATTCTTTACAATTCCTTCAAGGATTCTGATGAAATTTGGAATGACCATATCTACAATGAAAGCTGGATGTGGCATAAGGCTGGACACATGGGACTGACTGGATTAGTGAGATTGGGTGAGCAATTGCACACCATTTAAAGCAATAATGCATGGCACCCATTCCATGGGGCCAATGTCTCCAGGTTGAAGAGAATATTACTACAGCTATAACATGTACAGGAAACCTAGAGAATGGACACACTGTGAATACGAAAGGTCTCTAAAACTCAACGAATACTCCCCCTCCTGGTGCTCCAGTTTGAATTTCCAACTGCTTTACTATCAATCTCCCAGCTCTGAGAGACAGCCTCTTTAACCTCCTGGTTTGCACAGGTTGCCAATTTGCCAGAGAATGAAAGAGAAGAGGGAGAACCAATGAGAGAACAGGTTTTAGGCATTTGGACGGGCACATGTCACTCTTATTTGCCGCCAGGAAGAAGAATTAACCAAAGTCTCAGCCACCCACTGGGAACCAGTATAGGTCCTGAACCAAAATTTTGGACTTGCGTTCAGCTCACAAAAAACGAGTTAAAACTGGAGCTCAGTATCAGAGCAATTCACAAACTGGCAGATTAATAAAGGAAAACTATCGTCCAAAAATCTGTTGAGGGAAAACAACGAGGCGGACTTGAAAGCGAGGCAGAATAGCAGGAAACAGATTTCAAGAGGTACGTTGGAATCGCCTTTAAAGCATAGGAAGAGGGGCACAACTTCGATAATGATGCACATGGCCAAAAAGGGCGTATGCGTTTTCTCCTGAATATATTCAGGAGAAAACGCATACGACCATTTTGGCCAAGCAAGCAAGCAGGTAATGCAAATCTGCCCTACAAAGAAGTATTACTTCCCAGCAGTCAAAAGGGACATCCACAAAATGGGTAAAATTCAGAAAGGCAAGACAGGCCCTGGAGAACAGGGAGCCTTGTTATGCTGATGGGCGGGATGTAAATTGCCAATTGCCTCTCTGGAGGAGTGCATTGTGTTCCCTGATACAAGTAATCAACAGTGCTACAGAGCCAAGGGCACTTCCAGTCTAGGGATTATACCTTGAGAAAACTGAAAATCAATAAGACAGAGCCACCCCAAAATTTAGGGCTGCACTGCTTACAAGAACCTCAACTTGGGTACACCTTAAGTATCCCAGGAAATATCAAAATGTTTCAAAATATTTTGTTACTTACGTACACTGGAATATCCCTCAGACATGAAATCAATATCATAACACCAGTAGCAGCAAAATGAGTGGATTCAGGTACGATGATTCTAAGTGAAATAAGTCACACAGAAAAAGAAACTTATCATAAGATATCACTTATGAAGATCCTGTAAACATGGCTACACATGAACTGAGTTAGGAAAGAGAACAGAGTCTCACATTTAGAAAACACTCTTATGCCTGCTTAAGGGGGAAGGAGAAGTGGGGTGATGCATAAAACGAGAGTTTGATATAAGCACAGGTACCGTTCAAAAACCAACAATGGAATAGACACGACCTACACCTTCCTCAGTGAAAGGGACTCAAAACCACATATTTCCCGCAGAGGAATATATCTGACTAGTAAGAATCTTAAAAACTATGTATTGATATGTCTCCATAAGGGAATCAAGTGTGTCTAGACTGGCATAAACATGGCAGGGACAATCAGCTCAAACCCACTATAAAAAGGAATTTGAAAAACAAAAAAAAAGGGAAATTCTTTACAATTCCTTCAGGGTCTCTGATGAAACCTGGAATGACCCTATCTATAATGACAGCTGGATGTGGCATAAGGCTGAACACATGGGACTGAGAGGATTTGTGAGATTGGGTGAGCAAATGCAGACCCTTTAATGCAATAATGCATGACAGCCATTCCTTGGGTCACAACTCTCCAGGTTGAAGGGAATATTACTACAGCTATAACATGTACAGGAAACCTAGAGAATGGACACACTGTGAATATGAAAGGTCTCTAAAACTCAAGGAATAATCCCTCTCCTTGTGCTCCAGTTTGATTTCCCAACTGCTTTACTATCAATCTCCCAACTTGCAGAGACAGCACCTTTAACCTCCTGGTGTACACATGTTGCCAATTTAGCAAAGGATGAAAGGCAAGAGGGAGAACCAATGAGAGAGTAGCTATTAGACATTTGGACGGGCACATGTCTTTCTTATTTCCCGGGAGGAAGAAAAATTAAGCAAAGTCTCAGCCACCCACCAAAAAGCAGTATAGGTCCTGAACCAAAATATTGGACTTGCGGTCAGCTCACAAAAAACGATTTGATAAATGGAGCTCAGGGGCACAGCAATTCACAAACTGGCAGTGTAATAAAGGACAACTATCGTCCAAAAATCTTGTGAAGGAAGACAACGAGGCGGACTTGAAAGCGAGGCAGAATTGCAGGAAAAAGATTTCAAGGGGTACTTTGGAATCACCTGTAAAACACAGGAAGAGGGGCACAACTACGACAATGATGCACTTGGCCAAAAATAATGTATGTGTTTTCTCCTGAATATATTCAGGAGAAAACACATACGCCCTTTTTGGCCAAGCCAGCAAGCAGGCAATGCAAATCTGCAGTACAAAGAAGTATCACTTCCCACCAGTCAATAGGGACATCCACAAAATGTGTAAAAACCAGAAAGGCAAGAGAGGACCTGAAGAACAGGGAGCCTTGTTATGCTAATGGGTGGAATGTAAGTTGCCAACTGCCTCTCTTGAGGAGTGCATTGTGTTCCCTAAAACAAGTAAACAACAGAGCTACAGAGCCAAGGGCACTTCCAGTCTAGGGAATATACCTTGGGAAAACTGAAAATCAATAAGACAGAGCCACCCCAAAATTTAGGGATGCATTGCTTACAAGAACCTCAACTTGGGTACACCTTAAGTATCCCAGGAAAGATAAAAAATTGTTCAAAAAATTGTGGTACATACGTAGGATGGAATATCCCTCAGCCATGAAATCAATGTCATAAGACAAGAAGCAGCAAAATGAGTGGATTCAGGTACGATGATTCTAAGTGAAATAAGTCACACAGAAAAGGAAACGTATCATAAGATATCACTTATGAAGTTCCTGTCAACATGGCTACACATGAACTGAGATAGGAAAGAAAACAGAGTCCCACATTTAGAAAACACTCTTATGCCTGCTTAAGGGGGAAGGAGAGGTGGGGTGATGCATAAAACCAGAGTTTGATATAAGCACAGGTACCGTTCCAAAAACCAACTATGAAATAGACAAGACCTCCACCTTCCTCAGTGAAAGGGAGTCAAAACCCCATATTTCCCGCAGAGGAATATATCTGACTAGTAAGAATCTTAAAACCTATGTATTGATATGTCTCCTTAAGAGAATCAAGTGTGTCTAGACTGGCATA
This sequence comes from Mesoplodon mirus, assembly GCF_964341445.2. Taxonomy (NCBI): domain Eukaryota; kingdom Metazoa; phylum Chordata; class Mammalia; order Artiodactyla; family Ziphiidae; genus Mesoplodon; species Mesoplodon mirus. Next base: position 804,812 of record NW_028295717.1, read on the forward strand.
ATCATGGCAGCGAGAATCAGCTCAAACCCACTATAAAAAGGAATTTCAAAAAGAAAACAACAAAACAGGGAAATTCTTTACAATTCCTTCAGGGTCTCTGATGAAACCTGGAATGACCCTATCTACAATGACAGCTGGATGTGGCATAAGGCTGGACACATGGGACTGAGAGGATTGGTGAGATTGGGTGAGCAAATGCAGACCCTTTAAAGCAATAATGCATGGCACCCATTCCATGGGTCCCAACTCTCCAGGTTGAAGGGAATATTACTACAGCTATAACATGTATGGGAAACCTAGAGAATGGACACACTGTAAATACGAAAGATCTCTAAAACTCAATGAATACTCCACCTCCTGGTGCTCCTGTTTGACTTTCCAACTGCTTTACTATCAATCTCCGAACCTAGAGAGACAGCACTTTTAACCTCCTGTTTCGCAGAGGTTGCCAATTTGGCAGAGGATGAATGGGAAGTGGGAGAACCAATGAGAGAGTAGCTGTTAGGCATTTGGACGGGCATATGTCACTCTTATTTCCCTGGAGGAAGAAGAATTAACCAAAGTCTCAGCCACACACCAAAAACCAGTATAGGTCCTGAACCAAAATATTGGACTTGCGTTCAGCTTACAAATAAACGAGTTAAATAATGTAGCTCAGGGGAACAGCAATTCACAAAAAGGCAGAGTAATAAAGGGTGACTATCGTCCAACAATTTTTTGAGGGGAGGCAACGAGGCGGACTTGAAAGCGAGGCAGAATAGCAGGAAACAGATTAAAGAGGTACGTTGGAATCGCCTTTAAAGCACAGGAAGAGGGGCACAACTTCGACAATGATGCACTTGGCCAAAAAGGGCGTATGTGTTTTCTCCTGAATATATTCAGGAGAAAACGCATACGCCCTTTTTGGCCAAGCAAGCAAATGGGCAATGCAAGTCTGCACTACAAAGAAGTATCACTTCCCACAGGTCAAAAGGGACATACACAAAATGGGTAAAAACCAGAAAGGCAAGACAGGCCCTGGAGAACAGGGAGCCTTGTTATGTTGATAGGCGGGATGTAAATTGCCAACTGCCTCTCTGGAGGAGTGCATTGTGTTCCCAAAAACAAGTAAACAACAGAGCTACAGAGCCAAGGGCACTTTCAGTGTAGGGAATATACCTTGGGAAAACTGAAAATCAATAAGACAGAGCCACCCCAAAATTTAGGGCTACACTGTTCACAAGAACCTCAACTTGCGTACACCTTAAATATCCCAGGAAATACAAATATGGTTCAAAAAATTGTGGTACTTACGTACGATGGAATATCCCTCAGCCATGAAATCAATGTCATAAGACTAGTAGCAGCAAAATGAGTGGATTCAGGTACGATGATTCTAAGTGAAATAAGTCACACAGAAAAAGAAACTTATCATAAGATATCACTTATGAAGATCCTGTAAACATGGCTTCACATGAACTGAGTTAGGAAAGAGAACAAAGTCTCACATTTAGAAAACACTCTTATGCCTGCTTAAGGGGGAAGGAGAGGTGGGGGGATTCACAAAACCAGAGTTTGATATAAGCACAGGTACCATTCCAAAAACCAACTATGGAATAGAAAAGATCTACATCTTCCTCAGTGAAAGGGAATCAAAACCCCATATTTCCCGCAGAGGAATATATCTGACTAGTAAGAATCTTAAAACCTATGTATTGATAGGTCTCCATAAGAGAATCAAGTGTTTCTAGACTGGCATAATCATGGCAGCGAGAATCAACTCAAAACCACTATAAAAAGGAATTTCAAAACAAAACAAAAAAACAGGGAAATTCTTTACAGTTCCTTCAGGTTCTCCTTTGAAACCTGGAATGACCCTATCTAAAATGACAGCTGGATGTGGCATAAAGCTGGACACATGGGACTGAGAGGCTTGGTGAGATAGGGTGAGCAAATACAGACCCTTTAAAGCAAAAATGCATGGCACCCATTCCATGGGTCCCAACTCTCAAGGTTGAAGGGAATATTACTACAGCTATAACATGTATGGGAAACCTAGAGAATGGACACACTGTGAATACGAAATGTTTCTAAAACTCAACGAATAGTGCCTCTCCTGGTGCTCCAGTTTGGCTTTCCAACTGCTTTACTATCAATCTCCCAACTTGGAGAGACAGCAACTTTAAACTCCTGGTGCGCTCAGCTTGCCAATTTGGCAAAGGATGAAAGAGAACAGGGAGAACCAATGAGAGAGTAGCTGTTAGGCATTTGGACGGGCACCTGTCACTCTTATTTCCTGGGAGGAAGAAGAATTAACCAATGTCTCAGCCACCCACCGGGAACCAGTATAGGTCCTGAAGCAAAATATTGGACTTGCGTTCAGCTCACAAAAAACGAGTAAAAAAATGGAGCTATGGGGCAGAGCAATTCACAAACTGGCAGAGTAATAAAGGCCAGCTATCATCCAAAAATGTGTTGAGGGAAGGCAACGAGGCGGACTTGAAACTGAGGCAGAATAGCAGGAAACAGATTTCAAGAGATTGTTGGAATCACCTTTAAAGCACAGGAAGATGGGCACAACATCGACAATGATGCACTTGGCCAAAAAGGGCGTATGCGTTTTCTCCTGAGTATATTCAGGAGAAAAGGCATAAGCCCTTTTGGTCCAAGAAAGCAAGTGGGCAATACAAGTCTTTACTACAAAGAAGTATCACTTCCAACTGGTCAAAAGGAACATCCACAAAATGGGTAAAATTCAGAAAGGCAAGACAGGCCCTGGAGAACAGGGAGCCTTGTTATGCTGATGGGTGGGATGTAAATTGCCAACTGCCTCTCTGCATGAGTGCACTGTGTTCCCTAAAACAAGTAAACAACAGAGCTACAGAGCCAAGGACACTTCCAGTCTAGGGAATATACCTTGGGAAAACTGAAAATCAATAAGACAGAGCCACCCCCATATTTAGGGCTGCACTGCTTACAACCTCAACTTGGGTACATCTTAAATATCCCAGGAAATATAAAAATGTTTCAAAAAATTGTGGTACTTACGTACGATGGAATATCCCTCAGCCATGAAATCAATGTCTTAATTCCAGTAGCAGCAAAATGAGTGGATTCAGGTACGATGATTCTAAGTGAAATAAGTCACACAGAAAAAGAAACTTATCATAAGATATCACTTATGAAGATCCTGTAAACATGGCTACACATGAACTGAGTTAGGAAAGAGAACAGAGTCTCACATTTAAAAAACCCTCTTATGCCTGCTTAAGGGAGAAGGAGAAGTGGGGTGATGCATAAAACCAGAGTTTGATATAAGCACAGGTACCTTTCCTAAAACCAACTATGGAATAGACAAGACCTACCTATACCTTCCTCAGTGAAAGGGACTAAAAACCCCATATTTCTTGCAGAGGAATATATCTGACTAGTAAGAATCTTAAAACCTATGTATTGATATGTCTCCGTAAGGGAATCAAGTGTGTCTAGACTGGCATAAACATGGCAGCGAGAATCAGCTCAAACCCACAATTAAAAGGAATTTCAAAAACAAAACAAATACAGGGAAATTCTTTACAATTCCTTCAGGGTCTCAGATGAAACATGGAGTGTCCCTGTCTACAATGACAGCTCGATGAGGCATAAGGCTGGACACTTGGGACTTAGAGGATTGGTGAGATTGGGTGAGCAAATGCAGACCCTTTAAAGAAATAATGCATGGCACCCATTCCATGGGTCCCAACTCTCCAGGTTGAAGGGAATATTACTACAGCTATAACATGTACGGGAAACCTAGAGAATGGACACACTGTGAATACGAATTGTCTCTAAAACACAACGAATAGTCCCTCTCCTGGTTCTCCGGTTTGACTTTCCAACTGCTTTACTATCAATCTCCCAACTAGGAGAGACAGCCCCTTTAACCTCCTGGTTCTCACAGTTTGCCAATGTGGCAGAGGATGAAAGGGAAGAGGGAGAACCAATGATAGAGTAGCTGTTAGGAATTTGGACGGGCATATGTCACTCTAATTTCCCGGCAGGAAGAAGAATTAACCAAAGTCTCAACCACCCACTGGGAACCAGTATAGCTCCTGAAACAAAATTTTGTACTTGCATTCAGCTCACAAATAACGAGTTGAAAAATTGAGCTCAGCGGCAGAGCAATGCACAATCTGGCATAGTAATAAAAGCCAACTATCGTCCAGAAATCTGTTGAGGGAAGGCAACGAAGCGGACTTGAAAGTGAGGCCGAATAGCAGGAAACAGATTTCAAGAGGTATGTTGGAATCGTCTGTAAAGCACAGGAAGAGGAGCACAACTTCGACAATGATGCACTTGGCCAAAAATGCCGTATGCGTTTTCTCCTGAATATATTCAGCATAAAACGCATACACACTTTTTGGCCAAGCAAGCAAGCAGGCAATGCAAATCTGCACTACAAAGAAGTATCACTTCCCACTTGTCACAAGGGACATACACATAAAGGTTAAAAACCATACATTCAAGACAGGCCCTGGAGAACAGGGAGCCTTGTTATGCTGATGGACGGGATGTAAATTGCCAACTGCCTCTCTGGAGGAGTGCATTGTGTTCCCTAAAACAAGTAAACAACAGAGCTACAGAGCCAAGGGCACTTCAGTCTAGGGAATATACCTTGGGAAAACTGAAAATCAATAAGACAGTGCCACCCCCATATTTAGGGCTGCACTGCTTACAAGAACCTCAACTTGGGTACACCTTAAATATCCCAGGAAATATAAAAATGGTTCAAAAAATTGTGGTACTTACGTACGATGGAATATCCCTCAGCCATGAAATCAATGTCATAAGACCAGTAGCAGCAAAAAGAGTGGATTCAGGTTCGATGATTCTAAGTGAAATAAGTCACACAGAAAAATAAACTTATCATAAGATATCACTTATGTAGATCCTGTAAACATGGCTACACATAAACTGAGTTAGGAAAGAGAAGAGAGTCTCACATTTAGAAAACACTCTTATGCCTGCTTAAGGGGGAAGGAGAGGTGGGGTGATGCATAAAACCAGAGTTTGATATAAGCACATGTACCGTTTCATAAACCAACTATGGAATAGACAAGACCTATACTTTCCTCAGTGAAAGGGACTCAAAACCCCAAATTTCCCGCAGAGGAATATATCTGACTAGTAAGAATCTTAAAACCTATGTATTGATATGTCTCCGTAAGGGAATCAAGTGTTTTAGACTGGCATAAACATGGCAGAGAGAATCAGCTCAAACCCACTATAAAAAGGAATTTTAAAAACAAAACAATAAAACAGGGAAATTGTTTACAATTCCTTCAGGGTCTCTGATGAAACCTGGAATGACCCTATGTACAACGACAGCTGGATGTGGCATAGGGTTGGACACATGGGACTGAGAGGATTGGTGAGATTGGGTGAGCAAAGGCAGACCCTTTAAAGCAATAATGCATGGCAACCATTCCATGGTTCCCAACTCTCCAGGTTGAAGGGAATATTACTACAGCTATAACTTATATGGGAAACCTAGAGAATGGACACACTGTGAATATGAAAGGTCTCTAAAACTCAACGAATATTCCCTCTCCTGGCGCACCGGTTTGACTTTCCAACTGCTTTACTATCAATCTCTGAACCTGGAGAGACAGCACCTCTAACCTCGTGTTTCGCACACGTTGCCAATTTTGCAGAGGATGAATGGGAAGAGGGAGAACCAATGAGAGAGTAGCTGTTAGGTATTTGGACGGGCATATGTCACTCTTATTTCCCGGGAGGCAGAAGAATTGACGAAAGTCTCAGCCACCCACCGGGAACCAGTATAGGTTCTGAACCAAAATATTGGACTTGCGTTCAACGCAGAAAAAACGAGTTAAAATATGGAGCTCAGGGGCACAGCAATTCACAAACTGCCAGAGTAACAAAGGGCAACTATCGTCCAAAAATCTGTTGACGGCAGGCAACGAGGTGGACTTGAAAGCGAGGCAGAATAGCAGGAAACAGATTTCAAGAGGTACGTTTGAATCGCTTTTAAAGCACAGGAAGAGTGTCACAACTTCGACAATGATGCACTTGGCCAAAAAGTGCGTATGTGATTTCTCCTGAATATATTCAGGAGAAAACGTATATGCCCTTTTTGGCCAAGCAAGCAAGCGGACAATGCAAATCTGCACTACAAAGTAGTATCACTTCCCACCGGTCAAAAGGGACATCGGAAAAATGGGTAAAATCCAGAAAGGCAAGACAGGCCCTGGAGAACAGGGAGCCTTGTTATGCTGAAGGAAGGCATGTAAATTGCAAACTGCCTCTCTGGAGGAGTGCATTGTGTTCCCTAAAACAAGTAAACAACAGAGCTACAGAGCCAAGGGCACTTCAAGTCTAGGGAATATACCTTGGGAAAACTGAAAATCAATAAGACAGAGCCACCCAAAAATTTAGGGCTGCACTGCTGACAAGAACCTCAACTTGGGTACACCTTAAATATTCCGTGAAAGATAAAAATGGTTCAAAAAATTGTGGTACTTTCGTTATGATGGAATATCCCTCATCCATGAAATCAATGTCAAAAGACCAGTATCAGCAAAATGAATGGATTCAGGTATGATGATTCTAAGTGAAATAAGTCACACAGAAAAAGAATCTTATCATAAGATATCACTTATGAAAATCCTGTAAACATGGCTACACATGAACTGAGTTAGGAAAGAGAACAGAGTCTCTCATTTAGAAAACACTCTTACGACTGCTTAAGGGGGAAGGAGAGGTGGGTTGTTGCATAAAACAGAGTTTGATATAAGTACAGGCACCATTCCAGAAACCAAATACAGAATAGACAAGATCTACACCTTCCTCACTGAAAGGTTATCAAGACCCCATACTTCACACAGAGGAATATATCTGACTAGTAAGGATCTTAAAACCTATGTATTGATATATCTCCGTAAGGGAAACAATTGTGTCTAGACTGGCATAAACACGGCAGTGAGAATCAGCTCAAACCCACTATAAAAAGGAATTTCAAAAACAAAACAACAGGGCCTCCCTGGTGGCGCAGTGGTTTAGAGTCAGCCTGCCGATGCAGGGGATACGTGTTCGTGCCCCGGTCTGGGAGGATCCCATATGCCGCGGAGCGGCTGGGCCCGTAAGCCATGGCCGCTGAGCCTGTGCGTCCGGAGCCTGTGCTCCGCAACGGGAGAGGCCACAACAGTGAGAGGCCCGCGTACAGCAAAAAAAAAAAAAAAAAAAAAAAAAAAAAAGGGAAATTCTTTACAATTCCTTCAGGGTCTCTGATGAAATCTTGAATGACCCCGTGTACAATGACAGCTGGATATGGCATAAGGCTGGACACTTGGGACTGAGAGGATTGGTGAATTTCGGTTAGCAAATGCAGACCATTCAAAGCAATAATGTGTGGCACCAATTCCATGGTTCCCAACTCTCCATGTTGAAGGGAATATTACTACAGCTATAACATGTACAGGAAACCAAGAGAATGGTCACACCATGAATACGAAAGGTTTCTAAAACCCAACTAACTGTCCCTCTCCTGGTGCTCCGGTTCGACTTTCCAACTGCTTAACTATCAATCTCCCAACTTGGAGAGACAGCCCCTTTAACCACCTGGTTTGCTCAGGTTGCCAATTTGGAAGAGGATGAAAGGGAAAAGGGGGAACCAATGAAAGAGTAGCTGTTAGGCATTTTGACGGGCACATGTCACTCTAAATGCCCAGCAGGAAGAAGAAGTAACCAAAGTCTCAGCCACCCGCCGTGAACAAGTATAGGTCCAGAACCAAAATTTTGGACTTGCGGTCAGCTCACAAAAAACGAGTTAGAAAATGGAGCTCAAGGGCACAGCAATTCACAAACTGGCACAGTAATAAAGGACAACTATCGTCCAAAAAATCTGTTAAGGGAAGGCAACGAGGTGACCTTCAAAGCGAGGCAGAATAGCAGGAAACAGGGCATATGGGTTTTCACGTGAATATATACAGGAGAAAACGCATACGCCCTTTTTGGCCAAGCAAGCAAGCGGGCAATGCAAATCTGCACAGCAAAATAGTATCACTTCCCACCTGTCAAAAGGGACATCCACAAAATATGTAAAAACCAGAAATCCTAGAGAGGCCCTGGAGAACTTGGAGCCTTGTTATGCTGATGGGTGGGATGTAAATTGCCAACTGCCTCTCTGGTGGAGTGCATTGTGTTCCCTAAAACAAGTAAACAACAGAGCTACAGAGCCAAGGGCACTTCCATTCTAGGGAATATAACTTGGGAAAACTGAAAATCAATAAGATAGAGCCACCCCAAAATTTAGGGTGCACTACTTACAAGAATCTCAAATTGAGTACTCTCTAAATATCCCAGGATAGATAAAAATGATTCAAAAAATTGTGGTACTTATGTACGATGGATTATCCCTCAGCCATGAAATCAATGTCATAATGCCAGTAACAGGAAAATGAATGGATTCAGGTACGATGATTCTAAGTGAAATAAGTCACACAGAAAAAGAAACTTATCATAAGATAGCACTTATGAATTTTCTGTAACATGGCTACACATGAACTGAGTTAGGAAAGGGAACAGCATCTCACATTTAGAAAACACACTTATGCCTCCTTAAGGAGGAAGGAGAGGTGGGGTGATGCATAGAACCAGAGTTTGATATTAGTACAAGTACCATTCCAAAATCAAAATACGGAATAGACAAGACCTACACCTTCATCAGTGAAAGGGATGCAAAACCCAATATTCTGCGCAGAGGTATATATCTGACTAGTAAGAATCTTAAAACCTATGTATTGATATGTCACCGTAAGGGAATCAAGTGTGTCTAAACTGGCATAAACATGACAGTGAGTATCAGCTCAAACCCAGTAAAAAAAGAAATTTCAAATACAATACAAAAAAAAACAGGGAAAATCTTTACAATTCCTTCAGGGGCTCTGATGAAACCTGGAATGACCCTACCTACAACGAGAGCTGGATGTGGCATAAAGCTGGACACTTGAGACTGAGAGGTTTGGTGAGACTGGGTGAGCAAATGCAGACCCTTTAAAGCAATAATATGTGGCACCCATTCCATGTGTCCCAACTCTCCATGTGTAAGGGAATATTACTACAGCCATAACATTTACGGGAAACCTAGAGAATGGACACACTTTGAATACGAAATGTTTCTAAAACTCAACATATAGTCCCTCTCCTTGTGCTCCAGTTTGACCTTCCAACGGCTTTACTATCAATCTCCCAACTTTGAACGATAGCCCGTAAAACCTCCTGGTTCGCACAGGTTGCCAATTTGGCAGAGGATGAAAGGGAAGAGGGAGAACCAATGAGAGAGTAGCTGTTAGGCATTTGGACAGGTACATGTCACTTTAATTGCCTCGCAGGAAGTAGAATTAACCAATGTCTCAGCCACCCCCCGGGAACCAGTATAGGTTTTGAACCATAATTTTGTATTTGCTGTCAGTTCACAAAAACGAGTTGAAAAATGGAGCTCAGGGGCACAGCAATTTACAAACTGGCAGAGTAATAGAGGAAAACTATCGTCCAAAAATCTTTTGAGGGAAGGCAGAGAGGCGGACTTTAAAACGAGGCAGAATAGCAGGAAACAGATTTCAGGAGGTACGTTGCAATCACCTTTCAAGCACAGGAAGAGGGGCACAACTTCGACAATGATGCACTTGGCCAAAAAGGGCGTATGCGTTTTCTCCTGAGTATATTCAGGAGAAAATGCATACGCCGTTTTTGGCCAAGCAAGCAAGCAGCAATGCAAATCTGCACTACAAAGAAGTATCCCTTCCCACCGGTCAAAAGGGACATCCACAAAATGTGTAAAAACCAGAAAGGCAAGACAGGCCCTGGAGATCAGGGAGCCTTGTTATGCTGATGGGCGGGATGTAAGTTGCCAACTGCCTCTCTGGAGGAGTGCATTGTGTTTCCTAAAACAAGTAAACAACAGAGCTACACAGCCAAGGGCAGTTCCAGTCTAGGGAATATACCTTGGGAAAACTGAAAATCAATAAGACAGAGCCACCCTAAAATTTAGCGCTGCTCCTTACAAGAACCTCAACTTGGGTACACCTTAAGTATCCCAGGAAAGACAAAAATGGTTCAAGATATTGTGTTACTTACGTACGATGGAATATCACTCAGCCATGAAATCAATGTCATAAGGCCAGTAGCAGCAAAAAGAGTGGATTCAGTTACGATGATTCTAAGTGAAATAAGTCACACAGAAAAAGAAACTTATCATAAGATATCACTTATGTAGGTCCTGTAAACATGGCTACACATGTACTGAGTTAGGAAAGTTTACAGAGTAACTAATCTTATCATAAGTTATCACTCATAGCGGGAATGTACACATGACTACACATGAACTGAATAACAAACAAAACAGAGTCACACATTTAGAAAACATCTTCTGCCTGCTTAATGGGAAAGCCGAGGTGGGGTGATGAATAAAACCACAGTTTTAAATTAGCACAGATACCGTTATATAAACCATGTATGTATTAGACAACACCTACTCCCGGCACAATGAACTGGACTCAACACCCCCTATTCATTGCAGAGGAATATGTCTGACTCTAAGTATTTTAAAACATATGTATTCTCATGTCTCCATAAAGGAATCATGTGTGTGTATAACGGCATGGACATAGCACTGAAATTCAGTTAAACCCACTTATAAAAATAAATTTCAAAAGCAAAATGCAAAAACAGAGAGAAAGTCTTAAAAATTACGTTCAGGGCCTGTGATGCAAGCTAGATTGACCACCTTTACACCCACAGCTGGATGAGACATAAGACTGGACACTTGGGGCTGACAAGATTGCTGACGTTGTGTGAACAAAAGAACACCACTTAGAGCAATACTGTGTGCTACCCATTCTAGTGGTCCCAACTCTCCAGGTTTAAGGGAATCTTCCTACAGTTAAAACATGCATGGGAAACCCAGTGGATGGTACACTGTGTAATTGGGAAAGTTTTCTAAAAGGTACCTCATTTTTCCTTTTGTCATGCTCGGCTTCGCCATTCCATCTGCATTACTCAAAATCTCCCCACTTGGAGTGTCAGCGCCTATAACCTCCCATTATGCACAGTTTGCAAACTGTGCAGAGGATGAACAGGAAGAGGGGAAATAAATGAGAGATTAGCTGTAGGTGTTTGGATGGGCACATGTCACTCTAGTTTCCCATCAGGAAGAAGAATTAACCAAAGGCTCAGCCTGAAGCCCCGGAACCAGACTAGGGCCTAAAGCCATCCTGCGGTATTGCAGCAAGCTCACAAATAGGCGAGTTGTAAAATGGAAATCAGGGGCACAGCAATTCACAAACTTGCAGAGTTATAAAGGACAACTATCATCCAGAAATATAATGAGGAAAGGCAGTGAAGAGGATTTGAATGCAAGGCAGAATTGAAGGAAACAGATTTCAAGAGGTAGATTGGAGTCGTCTTTAAAGCACATGAAAAGCGACAGAATTTCGACAATGTTTCCCTTGGCTGAAAAGGGATTATGTGTATTTTCTTGAATATATTCGGGAAAAAATGCATATGTACTTTTTGGCTAAGCAAGCCATCAGGCATTGCAAATACACACTACAGAGAAGTGTCCCTTACATTCAGTCAAAAGGGCCATCCAAAATAGTGTAAAAACCACAAATGCAGGACAGGCCATGGAGAAAAGGGAGCCTGGTTACGCCGATGGACAGGATGTAAATTGCCAACAGCCTCTCTGGAGAACTGTATGTGGTTTTCTAAAACAGAGCTACAGAGTATAGCACACTTCCACTCATGGGCGTGTATTTTGGGAAAACTAAAAATCCACAACACACAGCCAGCCCAAACTTTAGGGCTGCTCTGTTTACAAGAACCTCGACTTCGGTACACTTTATATATCCCAGGAAAGGAAAAAAAAAATGGATATAGATGTTGTGGTACTTATATACAATGGAATGTCACTCAGACATAAAATCAATGTCATAAGACCAATAGCAGCATAATGAGTGGCTTTAGGTACGATGATGCTAAGTGAAATGAGCCACAAAGAAAAAGAAACTTATTGTAATATATCACTTATAGAGGAAATGTAAACATGGCTATACATGTACTGAATTTCAAAAGAGAACAGAGTTACACATTTAGAAAACACACTTATGCCTCCTTAAGGGGAAAGGTGACGTGGGGTGATGTGTAAAAGCAGAGTTTGAAATTAGCACAGATCCTATTCCATATACCAAATAGTTAATAGACAAGACCTACTCCTTTCTCAATGAACTGGACACAAAACACCCTATTCACTGAAGAGAAATATATCTGACTGGTAATAACCTTGAAACCTATGTATTTATATGTCTCCATAATGGAATCAAGTGTATGTAGATTGGCATAAACACAGATCAATGGAACAGGACAGAAAGCCCAGAGATAAACCTACATACCTATGGCTATCTCATCTATGACAAAGGAGCTAAGGATATACAATGGAGAAAAGACAGTCTCTTCAGTAATTGGTGCTGGGAAAACTGGACCCCTACACATAAAAGAATGAAATTAGAACACTCCATAACACCATACACAAAAATAAACTCTAAATTGATTAGAGATCTAAATATAAGACCAGACACTATAAAACACTTAGAGGAAACCATAGGCAGAACACTCTATGACATAAATCACAGCAAGATCCTTTTGGACCCACCTCCTAGAGAAATGGAAATAAAAACAGAAATCAACAAATGGGACCTAATGAAACTTAAAAGCTTTTACACAGTACAGGAAAACATAAACAAGATGCAAAAACAACCCTCAGAATGGGAGAAAATATTTTCAAATGAAGCAATTGACAAAGGATTAATCTCCAAACTTTACAAGCACCACATGTAGCTCAATATCACAAAAACAAACAACCCAATCCAAAAACGGGCAGAAGACCTAAATAGACATTTCTCCAAAGAAGATATACAGATTACCAAGAAACACATGAAAGGATGCTGAACATCACTAATCATTAGAGAAATGCAAATCAAAACTACCCTGAGGTATCACCTCACAGCAGTCAGAGTGGCAATCATCAAAAAAATCTACAAAACAATAAATGCTAGACAGGCCTTTATTGGAGAAAATGGAACACACTTGCACTGTGGTTGGGAATGTAAATTGATATGGGCACTAGGGAGAACAGTACGGAGGGTCTTTAAATAACTAACAATAGAAGTACCATACGACACAACAATCCAACTACTGGGCATTTGCCTTGCGAAAACCATAATTCAAAAAGAGTTATGTACAAAAATGTTCATTGCAGCTCTATTTGCATTAGCCAGGACATGGAAGCAACCTAAGTGTTCATCGACAGATAAATGGATAAAGAACATCTGGCACATATATACAATCAAATATTACTCAACCATAAGAAGAAGCAAAACTGAGTTATTTGTACTGAGGTGGATGGACTTAGAATCTGTCCTACACAGTGAAGTAAGTCAGAAAGGGAAAAACAAATACTGTATGTTAACAGAGATATATGGAATCTAATGAAGAAAAGAAAAAGATTTTGAAGAACCTAGTGGCAGGACAGGATTAAGGACACAGACATAGAGAAAGGACTTGAGGGCACTGGAAGGGGGATGGGTAAGCTCGTACGAAGTGAGAGAGTGGCATGGACATAAATACATTACCAAATGTAACACCGATAGCTACTGAGAATCAGCCACATAGAACAGGGAGATCAGCTCGGTGCTTTGTGACCACATAAAGGGGTGGGATATGGAGTGTGGGAGGGAGATGCAAGAGGGAGGGGATCTGGTGATATTTGTATATGTATAGCTGATTCACTTTTTTATACAGCAGAAACGAACACTCCATTGTAAAGCAATTATACTCCAATAAACGTGTAAAAGGAAAAAAAAAAAAAGAAAGCCCAAGGATAAACCTACACACTTATGGTCAACTAATCTATGACAAAGGAAGCAAGACTATACAATGGAGATAAGACAGTCTCTTCAATCATTGGTGCTGGGAAATATGGACAGCTACATGTAAAAGAATGAAATTAGAACACTCCCCAACACCATACATAAAAATATATTCCAAATGAATTAGAGACCTTAATGTAAGACCAGACAGTATAAAACTCTGAGAGCAAAACTTACGAAGGATACTCTGACGTAAATCACAGCAAGATCTTTTTTGATCCACCTCCTATAGTAATGAAATAAAAAAGAAAACTAAACAGATGGGACTAATGAAACTTAAAAGCTTTTGCAAAGCAAAGGAAACTACAAACAAGACGAAAAGACAACCCTCAGAATGGCAGAAAATATTTGCAAATGAATCAATGGACAAATGATTAATCTCCAATATATATAAACAGCTCATGCAGCTTAATATTAATAAAACAAACAACCCAATACAAAATGTAAGATCTAAATAGACATTTCTTCCAAGAAGACATAGAGATGGCCAGTACGCACATGAAAATCTGCTGAACATCAATAATTATTAGAGAAATGGAAATCGAAACTACAATGAGGTATCACGTCACACCTGTTAGAATGGGCATCATCAGAAAATCTACAAACAACAAATGCTGGAGAGGGTGTGGAGAAAAGGAACCTTATTCCACTATTGGTGGGAATGTAAATCGATACAGTCTCTATGGAGAACAGTATGGAGGTTCCTTAAAAAACTAAAAATAGAATTACCATATAATCCAGCAATCCCACTACTGGGCATATACCCAGAGAAAACCATAAATCAAAAAGACACATTCACCACAATGTTCACTGCAGCACTATTTACAATAGACAGGTAATGAAAGCAATCTAAGTGCCCACAGACAGACGAATGGATAAAGACGTGGTACATATATACAACGGAATATTACTCAGTCATACATAGGAATGAAATTGGATCATTTGTAGACACCTTGATGGATCTAGAGACTGTCATACAGAGTGAAGTAAGTCAGAAAGAGAAAAACAAATATTGTATATTAATGCATATATGTGGAACCTAGAAAAGTGGTACAGATGAACCAGTTTGCAGGGCAGAGATAGAGACAGATGTAGAGAACAAACATATGGACACCAAGGAGGGAACGCCATGTGAGGGTGGTGGTGGGATGAATTGGGAGACTGGGATTCACATGTGCACACTTATATGTATAAAATATATATCCAATAAGAACCTGCGGTATAAAAGAAATAAATTTAAAAAAATTAAAAATAAATAAATAACATTTAATAAAATAAAACAGAAAAAAAGTTTTTCCCTTCACATAGACGTCTTTATATTAATGCATTATTTCCATGTATATATCTCCAAATTAAAAAAAAAAGAGGATTAAATAAAATCTAACTTGAACCAAAAAGAAAAAAAAAAAAAAAAAAAACAGAACTCACCAGTTATACAGAGGAAAATTGTATCAGGGCACTGGCTCCAGTGGTAAAAAATTCTTAAGTTGGTCAGAGGTGGGAAATCGTCTCCCATGCCATCAGCAGTGCTCCCCCCCACAAGGAGCATCCTCATTGCAAAGCTGGGGGACAGTGTCGAGGCGTCTGTGAGTAAATGTGAGCTGATCCCCAGTCCTGCTGCAGCTGAACTCTTCCCACCCTTTCCAGGTAAAACACCTGAATATGTACAAGCACTTGCAAGCCTACAGGAAGGGCTGTGGAGCCACACTAGCGAGAGCACGCAGGCCGACTTGGTGCCTGCAGGCCAGCCAGGATGGTCCTGGCCCCAGATGCTCTTCTGGAAGCTTTCCATTTCCCTGCCTGAGATACCCCTCCTGCCACAGCCCCCACTGCTTTTTTACTTCCTCACCTCTGCCTGGGGAGAAATTCCAGTGGCAGGTATGGGTGACACATCCTCTTCTTTAGCAGGTGGCAGCCTGGCAACTCCTGCAGAAAGTCCAGCAGAGCCCAAATCACACTGGGCCACCCACAAAGCCACGGCCCCTCACTCCCTCCCACCACCCCAGCCCCGAAACTGCTGACGGGGCAGAGAATATGGCGTCAGTCACAGCTACAGGTGCTCTTGCTGACTGGAGAGGTGTTTATATTGACCTCAACCCAGGCACACCTGTGGGGTGGGGGCTGGCAGGCAGTGTCAGGCTGCCCAAATCAGCCAAACCTCACCCCTCAGGGGCTCACAGTTGCAGAAAATGAACCTTGCTAAACGGGTCAGTCCCAAGGAACAGTTGTGGGCCTTGAGAGTCAGGCTAGACAAGGGGCTGCAGCTGCGGCTTGTTTTCTTATCATTTTATCTGGTCCATGTGTGGAAAACAACTTCAAGAAGACCCTATCCTAATGAGAGGAACCCAGGAGTCAGGGAGAGGAGTGATGGTGGGTGGAGACAGAGGCCTGGTGCCCTGGCTGCAGTGGAAGTGTCTGGAAGACCAGGCAGAGAGAGGCTGCACAGAGTGATAGCCAGGGTCACTGACCTGTCAGAGCTACTGTTTGTTAGTTCAAGTCCTGCTCTGAGGTGTTCTGTGTCAGCTGTGAGCGACAGGTGAGCTGGGGGTTCTCTGCAAGGTGGGCTATGTGCACAGTTCCTGTGTGTCCAGCCCTGCTGGGGTACCTGCCCAGGGGAGTTCCGTATCCTGGGAAGGGCCTGACTATGAGAGCCCCATGGGCTGCTGGGTAGCTGCACAGGTGAGCTCCATACCCTGGGAGGGACTTGAACACGAGAGCCCCGTGGGCTGTGGGGTGCTGGATGCAGCCCAGGTGAGCTCCATATCCTGGGATTGGCCTGACCACGAGAGCCCCATGGGCTGCTGGAGACCTGGTAAAGGATATCAGGACAGTCAGTGAAGCCACCGAGGATCTACATCTAGTAGATCCTATTTCCTAAACCCTGCTGCTCATTCTACCATCCAACAGGCCATGGCATTCTGTATTACACTTCAATGATGCCTTCTTCTGTATTCCATTCATCTCAGAGTCACAAGAATTTTTGGCTTGTGAGTGGCAGGACACAACATGCAACAAAACCAATAATGCTGGGCCGTCCTGCCCCAATGGTTCAAAAATCTCCACACCATCATTGGGGAAATGTCCTCTAAAGACCTAAAGGTTCTACCTCTGTAAAAGGGAACCCTCCTTCAATATGCAGATGACATTCTGATCGCCAGGCCTACTAAAGACGCCTCGGAACTACCTAGCCAAGAAAGGATAGAAGGTGTCCAAGAAACAGGCTCAAATATCCCAGGCTCATGTGACTTGCCTGGGCTTCATTCTCACAGATATTTGGAGAAACGCATCCCAGGATAGGGAAGAAGCCATTTGCAGCCTTACCTCTTTTAAACTAGAAGACAGCTTAGGGGTTTCTGGAGAGGCCAAGGTTTTCTGCATCTGGATCCCTAACTACAGTCTAATAGCTGGGCCTCTACCTGAAACACTGACACGAAAAGATGATGATCCTTTTGAATAGAATCCAGAAGCAGCCTTTCAAGAATGGAAAAAGCAGTCAATTCAGATCCTTGCCCAGGAACTCACTAATTTAGCTAAACCCTTTGACCTTTACATACCCGGTCAAAGGTTAATCACCCTTGGAGACTTAGTGCAAAAAAAGGGACCAATTGAAATGGAGCAACACAAGAATGCCCTTCAGGTATGATAAACTATGGTCACCAAGGGCTTTGCCCACTGACTCATCAGGCCAGGATACTGGGGTATCTAAAAAGCTGGAAATCAGCAGCCCACAAGTCCAGCTCCCTCCTAAGGGAATAGGACCCCACGCGGTGATCCTAACCACCCATCATGTCCTGAAGTTGTAGGGGTCGCTCTGTGGACACACTGACCTCGAGTGAGGAGGCCCTCCAACTTCAACCTCCAGAGAGACAAATGGGGGCAACAGGCCCCCAAGATGACTCGTGTGACCATCACTTGACCTGGAGTTTCTCTCAGAAAACAAGAAGACTGTGCCCCGAAAGAGCAGACTACTGCTTGCAGGACTTACTGCTCCCAGAGGGGAGCTATTAAGCTTGGCGGGGGAAACGTATATCACGCTTTCACCATAGAAAACCCTACAGACACCACGATGATGGTGGCCAATATGGCCGGCTGGACTGCTGGCTAATTCTAAAGACCGTTGACTCAGTGGACGTCATGGTCCTGGATCACCACTGACCCTGGACTGTCTGGGAGTTGCACGGGCAGGGCTCTGACACATGGTGCTGTTTGTACATTAGTTCAGGGACCTAATTAAAGAAAGCACAGACTACTGGTCAGAGCATCTAGGCTGGCAAAAAAGTCAGCCTAATGTCACTGAACAAATGTGGGGTGGGGTGAAACCTGCCACCACAGCATCTCTGCGCATCTCTTTCCTGGACCCTTAAAGGTCATTAGAATCTATAACACTTCCAATGCTGGTGCTCAGGCGGACGAGAAGTGAGGCAGCAGGCTTTGGGACAATCAACCTCACCTGGAGGCTGGTGGGGAGACGTTTTGCCCCTCCCCCTAGGTATCAGGGCTCCCACCACAGCATGAAGCAGTTACAAAAGAGGGGTCTTCACCCTCAACACCCCAAGAATGAGGAATGGAACAAAAAGCAGAGGAGGTGTTCGTCTCTGGCAACATTCATTAAAAATTCCTGGGAGATAAAAAGAGAATCTGGGCAATAAAATAAAGTCTAACCAGTTTTTCCTTTGTGCTTTGTCTAATTTCACATGCTCCTAGGGTTCCGCATGCAGAGGTCCCACAGCCGGCACTTCAGACCCGATTTCCTAGTGCAGAATGGCTGGGTCGACACCTCAGCTAGCGGGGTCACATGCAGACTCCACGGCATAGAGCCTGAGCTGCAGCCAACCCAGCCCTCGAGACCTCCATCCCCTAACTCCCACTGACGCTGCCGGGATACCTACTCAGCATCCCAGCCCACAGCCCGTGGGGGAGTGCACACTCTCACCTCTCCATTCGGTTTTCAAAATAATGTTTCCTTTGCTTCTGATCCAAACTCAGTCTTGATCTGTTGGCTCCAATGACACTGGGCATGGGGACTACTGTTGGGGTCCCCTCTGGATGATCAGTAACAGAAATTGAGAACTTTGTAATTTCATTGAACAGATGTGTGAGCCAAACTGTAGTTAACATAGAGCAGTGTATAATGCTCGGGTAAAATAAGATGTTTCTAAGACTTACATTTGATATTTCCATCACTTTACTATAAGCAAGTTCAGTGAAGACGTCTGTCTTATTTGTCAGGTCAACATTAGAGAAATGAAGTGATTTATTTCCATGGTTGTACATCGAATACTCTTGGCTGAAGCTTCAATCTTGTTTTGAATGCTTTTCCATTGAAAAGGATACCTCTCTTTCAGCTCCCCCATTTCTGAGAAGTATAAAATCTTATAATTTATTATTACCAAAGGGGAAAGGTAGGAGAAGGGATAAATTAACAGTTTGGGATTAACACATACACACTGCTATGTATAAAATAGATCATCAACAAGGAACTACTGTAAAGCACAGGGAACTACACTGAATATTTTGCAATAACCTATAAGGGGAAATAATCTGAAAAAGAATCGATATTTTTATTGACATCATCTATCAATGACAGATAAAATGTAACCTAAGCAAGGCCGATGGTGAGTGCTTCTGAACCTGAAGATTTCAATCATCTAAAGTTTGGGCTCTGCCTATTTCCCAAGGCCCTTAATGGACATACGTGTAGCCGTAGCTTAAAAATTCCCCAGTTTGGGGTTCGGGGAGGCACTGATTTGGAAAAATCCCTGGTGTTCTCCTTCCATGCACGGGACCCTTCCTACAGCTAAAACATGCCTGTCACACCTAGAGGAGGTACACCGTTTGACCGGAAAGAGTTTGGAAAAGGCACCTCATCTCCTCATCGCCTGGTGCTCGGGTTCACCCCTCCAGCATCTTTCCTGACAATCTCCTCACTTGGGGATATCAGCACCGTCAACATCCTGTTGCACACAGTTTGGAATCTGTCCAGAGGATGAAGCGGAAGGATGAGAAAAATTTAGAGACAAGTCTTAGGTGTTTGGACAGGCACATGCCACTCTAATTTCCTATCCGGAAGACAAATTCATCAAAGGCTAGAATTACCCACAGAAAGAGAATAGGGCTAGAGGAAATCCTGCTGTTTTGTGTCGAGTTTCCAAAAACACAAGTTGAAAAATGGAACTCAGGGGCACTAAAATTCATGAAACTGCAGAGTTGAAAATATCTATTGTTGAAAAATGTCTTGAGGAAAGTCACAGTAAAGGACTTGTAAACAAGGGAGAGTGGCAGTAATCAGATTTGAAGAGGTAGAAAGGTCTCCCCATTAAAGCACAAGAAAAGGGGCTGAACATCGCCAATGATGCACTTGACCCAAAAGGGCGTATGCATTTTTTTCTGAATATATTCAAGTAAAGGCCATTCACACTTTTTATCCAACCAAACAGGTGGGCACTGGAAATCAATACTACAAAATGTATCACTTCACATCAGTCAGAAGGGCCATCCACATAAAGTGTGAACACCAGAAATGCAGGACTGGGTGAGGAGAAAAGGGAGCCCTGTGAGGCTGATAGTGGAAATGTAATTTGCCAACGGCCACTCTGGAGAAGTGTATTGTGTTTGCTAAAACATCTGAAAACTGAGCTACAGAGCATAGGGCACTTGCACTCATGGGTGTATACCTTGGGAAAAACAAAAAATGACAGAAAACAGGCACCCCAAAGTTTACCACCTCTCTGTTAAAAAGGGCCTCCACTTGGATATAACCTAAATGTCCCTGGAAGGATAAAATGGATAAAAGAGATGGGGTACTTATGTAGAGTGGAATATTACTCATCCAGAAATCAATGAAATAAGGCCAGTTGTAACAACTCTGGAGGAGTTACATACGATCATTCTAAGTGACACATGTCAGAAAGAAAAAGACACATATCATAAGATGACACTTAAAGGTGGAATCAAAAATGGCTACACATGAAATAAACTACAAAACAGAAACATAGTCAAATATGTAGAAAATAGACATAAGGCTGCTAAATGGGAAAGGTGGGGAATGGTGAGGTATTATCCAGGAGGTTGAAATTAGCAAAAATACCATTCCAATTACCAAATTGAATAACTGGCAAGGCCTACACGGTACCTCAAAGAACTGCACTCAGTCCACTCAAGTCACTGGAAAATAATACATATGAATCATAAGCATCTGAGAAAGAATTTCTTGTTGTCTCACAGTACATGAATCAAGTGGATGTACAGCAGCAAAAAACAGAGCTTTGAAAATCAGCTGTAGCCAATATAAAAATAAATTTAAATATATTTATAAAAACAGTGAGACAGACAAAAATTCTTACAACTTGTTGAAGGGCTACGATGTAACATGGATTGAACACATGTAGACACACAGCAGGATGATATATAAGGCTGGAAGCTATGCACGCTAAGAGATGTTAGAGAGGCTGGGTGAGGAAATGCAGACCTTTTAAAGTAATACTGCCTGGTACCCATTCCATGGGTCCCAAATCTGCACTTTCAAGGGAATCTTCTGACAGTGAAAACATGCCTGGGAAACCGAGATGAATGTACACCGTGTGCTCAGGAGAGGTGTCTAAAATGCACCTAATTTTTGATCTCCTGGTGCTGGGGTTCGCCATTCCAGCCACATTACTAACAATCTCCCCACTTGGAGAATCAGCACCTTTAACCTCCTGTTTCACACAGTTTGCAAATTTTGCAGAGGATAAATGGGAAGAGGAGGAACCAATGAGAGATTAGCTGTAGTAGTTTTGACAGGCACATGTCACTCTAATTTCCCATTAGGAAGAAGAATTAACCAAAGGCTCAGCCTGCCTCCCCAGAACCAGAATAGGGCCGGAAGCAATCCAATGATTTGGTGGCCAGCTCACAAAAAAAGCGAGTTGCAAAATGGAGCTCAGGAGCAGACAATTCAAAGACCTGCAAAGATATAAATGATAACCAAAGTCCAAAAATATATTCAGGTAAGGCAACGAAGAGGTTCTGAATGAGAGGCAGAATTGCAGGAAACATTTTTCAAAAGGTAGATTGTACTCACATTTAAAGCATATGAAAAGCAGCAGATTTTCTAAAATGATGCAGTTGGGCAAAAGGGTGTATGCGTTTTTTTCGTGAATATCTTCAGGAAAAAAACACATACAGAGTTTTTGGCCAACCAAGCAAGAGGGAAATGCAAATCCGCACAATAAAGAAGTCTCAATTTCCACTGCTCAGAAAGTCCATCCAAAAAATGTGTACAAATCAAAAATGCAGGAGAGGCCATGGAAAACAGGGAGACTAGTCACGCTGATGGGTGGGGTATAAATATCCAAGAGCTACTCTGAAGAAGTGTATGCTGTTTCCTAAAACATCTAAAATACAAAGCCCCCGAGCAAAGGGGACTTCAACTCATGGACATATAACTTGGGAAGACTAAATATCAACAAGACACAGGCACCCCAAAGTTTAGGGCTGCTCTGCATACAAGAACCTCAACTTCGGTACACCTAAAGTATCCCAGGAAAAAGAGAAATGCATAAAGAACTTGTGGTAATTTTGTACAACGGAATATCACTCAGACGTGAAATCAATGTCATAAGGCCAGTAGCAGCATAATGAGAGGATGTAGGTATGATGATTCTAAGGGAAATTAGTCACACAGAAAAAGAATCTTATCATAAGATATCACTTACAGAGGGAATGTCAACATCACAACACATGAACTGAATTAGGAAAGAGAGCAGCGTCTCACATTTAGAAAACACTCTTATGCCTCCTTAAGGGGAAAGGAGAGGTGGGGTGATGCATAAAACCAGAGTTTGATATTAGCACAGGTACCATTCCATAAACCAAATACAGAATAGACAAGACCTACACCTTCCTCAGTGAACGGGACTCAAAGCCCCTATTCCCCACAGAGGAATATATCTGATTAGTAAGAATCTTAAAACCTATGTACTGATATGCCTCTGTAAGGGAATCAAGTGTGTCTAGACCGGCATAAACACGTCAGTGAAAATCAGCTCAACCCCATTATAAAAATGAATTTCAAAAACAAAACAAAAAACAGCGAAATTCTTACACAATTCCTTCAGGGGTTCTGATGAAACCTAGAATGACCCTATCTGCAAAGACAGCTGGATGAGACATAAGGCTGGACACTTGGGACTGAGAGGACTGGTGAGATTGGGAGAGAAAATGCAGACCCTTTAAAGTAGTAATGCATGCCACCATTCCATGGGTCCCAAATTTCCAGGTAGAAGGGAATATCACTACAGTTATAACATGTATGGGAAACCTAGAGAATGGACACCCTGTGATGGCGAAAGGTTTCTGAAAGTCTCCTACTTTTTCCTCTCCTTGTGCTACAGTTTGGCATTCCAACTACTTTACTATCAATCTCCCAACTTAGGAGAGTCATCCCCTATAACCTCCTGGTTCGCACAGTTTGCTAATTGTGCAGAGGATGAAAGGGAAGAGGGAGAACCAATCAGAGAGTAGATGTAGGCCTTTGGACGGACACATGTCACTCTAAATTCCCGTCAGGAAGAAGAATTAACCAAAGCCTCAGCCACCCACAGGGAACCAGTATAGCCACCCCTGGAACCAGTATAGCTCCAGAAGCAAAATTGTGGATTTGCGGTCAGCTCCCAAAAATGGGATTTGAAAATTGGAGCTCAGGGGCAAAGCAAATCAAAAACCTGCAGAGTTATAAAGGACTACTCTCTTCCAAAAATCTGTTGAGGGAAGGCAAAAAAGCGGACTTGAAAATGAGGCGGAATTGCACAAAACATATATCAAGAGGTAAATTGGAATCGCCTTTAAAGCACAGGAAAGGGATCACAAATTCGAGAATGATGCACTTGGCCAAAAACAGCATATGAATTTTCTCCTGAATATATTCAGGAGAAAAGGCATAGGCCCTTTTTGGCCAATCAAGCAAGTGTGCAATGCAAATCCACACTACAAAGAATTGTCACTTCCCACCGTTCAAAAAGGACATCCGAAAATCTGTAAAAACCAGAAAGGCAAGATAGAGATAACAAGGGCATAAAGCAATATGATCCCAAGTGTCATGGAGGATTGTGATGACAAGCACATGGAGCATTGTGATGACAAGATTATATATCATTTTGCTGTCAAAGGCATTGTGATGACAAGGTTCATGGAGCACTGTGATGACAAGCATCATGGAGCATTGTGATTACAGGGTTCATGGAGCATTGGGATGACAACGGCATGGAGCATTTTGATGACAAGATTCCCGGATCATTGTGTTGTCAGGGTTCATGGAGCATTGTGATGACAGTGGTCATGGAGCATTGTTATGGCAGAGGTCATGGAGCATTGTGATGAGAACGTCATGGTGCATTGGGCTGAAAATGTTCATGGAGTATTGTGATGACAGGGGTCAAGGAGCATTGTGAAGACACGGTACTGCAGCATTGTGATGAGAAGACCATGGAGCCATGTGATGACAAGTCTCATGGAGCATTCTGATGAAAAGGGTCATGGAGCATTGTGATTACAGGGGTCTTGGAGCATTGTGATGACAAGGGCATGGAACATTGGGATGAGAATGTCATGGAGCGTTCTGATGACATGCATCATGGAGCTTTGTGATGACAAGGGCATGGAACATTGTGATTACAGGGCTCTTGGAGCATTGTGATGACAAGGGCAGTGAACAATGGGATGAGAATGTCATGGAGCGTTCTGATGACATGCATCATGGAGCTTTGTGAGGACAAGGGCATGGAACATTGTGATTACAGGGGCCTTGGAGCACTGTGAGGGAAAGGGCATGTAACATTGTGATGAAAAAGGCATGGAGCCTTGTCATGACAGGGTTCAAGGAGCATACTGATGACAAGTGTCAGGGACCTTTGTGATGACAAGGGTATTGAGCATTGTGATGACAAAGATCATGGAGCATTCTGATGAGAAGACCATGGATAATTGTGATGACGAGCGTCATGGAGCACAGTAATGACAAGGGGTATGGAGCATTGTGATGACAGTGGCCATGGAGCATTGTGATGACAAGTGTCATGGAGCATTCTGATGACAAGCTTGTGGAGTATTGTGATGACAATGGCATGGAGCATTGTGATGAAAAGGGCATGGAGCATTGTGATAAAAAAGGCATGAAGCCATTTCATGACAGGTTTCAAGGAGCATACTGACGACAAGTGTCAGGGAACATTGTGATGACAAGTGAATTGAGAATGGTGATGAAAAAGATCATGGAGCATTTTGACGAAAAGGGCATGGAGTATTGTGATGACAGGCATCATGGAGCGTTGTGATGACAAGTGCTATGGAACATTGTGATGACAAGTGCTATGGAACATTGTGATCACAAGGGTTTGGAGCATTGTGTTGATAGAAGTCATGGATAATTTTGTTTTCAAGGATCATGGAGCATTGGGATGACAAGGGCATGAAGCAATGTGATCCCAAGGTTCATGGAGGATTGTGATGACAATGGTAATGGAGTATTGTGATGAAAAGAAAATGGAGCATTGTGATGACAATGTCATGTAGCATTTTGCTGACACAGGCATGGAGCATTGTGATGATAAGGGTCATGGAGCACTGTGATGAGAAGCATCACGGATCATTGTGATTACAGGGGTCATGGAGCATAGGGATGGCAAGGCCATGGATCATTGTGATGACAAGTGTCATGGAGCATTGGGGTGAAAATATTCATGGAGCATTGTGATGACTAGGGAATGGTGCATTGTGATGACAAGAGTCCCGGATCACTGTGTTGTCAGGGGTCATGGAGCGTTGTGATCACAGTGGTCATGGAGCATTGTGATGATAGGTATCATGAAGCATTGTGATGAGAAGTTCCTGGAGAATTGGACAGAAAATGTTCAGGAAGTATTGTGAGGACAGGGGTCATGGAGCATTGTGATGACAAGGGAATGGAGCACTGTGATGAAAAGTTCCTGGAGCATTGTGATGAGAAGACCATGGAGCCTGGTAATAACAAGTCTCATGGAGCATTCTGATGAAATGGGGCATGGAGTATTGTGATTACAGGGGTCTTGGAGCATTGTGATGACAAGGGCATGGAGCACTGTGATTACTGGTGTCTTGGAGCATTGTGATGAAATTGGCATGGGTCATTGTTATGAAAATGGTATGGAGCCTTGTCTTGACATGTTTCCAGGAGCATACTGATGACAAGTGTCAGGGAGCATTGTGATGACAAGTTTATAGAGCATTGTGATGACAAAGGTCATGGAGCACTGTGATGAGAAGAGTATGGATAATTGTGATGATGAGCGTCATGGGGCATTGTGATGATAAGTGTTATAGAACATTGTGATCACAAGGATTTGGAGCATTGTGATGAGACAGATGATCGAATATTTTTATTTCATAGTGATGACAAGAGCCTGAAGCATTATGATGATGGGCATGGTGCATTTTGATGACAGGGTTCATGAAGCATTGAGATGCAAAGGGGCATGGAGCATTGAGATTAGAGGGTTCATGGAGCATTGTGATGACAATGGCATGGATCATTGGGATGCCAAGTGTCATGGAGCTTTGTGATGACAAAGGTCATGGAGCAATTTGATGACAAGGGGTGGTGCAATGTGATGAGAAGGGCAGGGAGCATTGTGATGACAGGGTCATAGAGCAATTTAATGAAAAGTGTCATGAAATATTTTGATGACAGGGGTTATGGAACATTGTGATATCAGTGGTCATGGAACATTGTGATGATAAGTGCATGTAGCATTGCAAAGACAGGAGTCATGGAACATTGTGATGACAGTGGTGAGGGAGTATTGTGATGAATAGTGATGTAACATTGTGATATCTGTGGTGAGAGAGCATTTTGATGAGAAGTGCATGGAGAATTGTGATGACAAGTTTTATAGAGCATTGTGGTGACAAGATTGTGGAACACTGTGATGACAAGTGCAGGGTGCATTGTGATGACATGGGTAATGGTGCATTGTGCTGACAAGCGCATGGAGCATTGTGATGACAAGGGTCATGGAGCATTGTGCTGAGGAAGGCATAGAGCATTGTGATGACAAGGGTCAAAGAGCACTGTGATGAGAATTTCATGGAGCATTGTGGTTAAATATGTCACAGAGACTGTGGATGACGAGGGCATGGACCATTGTGATGACAAAGGTCATGAAGCATTGTGATGAATCGATTCATGGAGCATTGTGATGACAGGGGTCATAAAGCATTGTGATAACAAGGGCATGGAGCATTGTTATGACAAGGGCAGGGAACATTGCTCTAATAAGTTTCATGGATTATTGCGATGACAGTTGGAATGGCGCATTGTGATGACAAGGGCATGGAGCATTGTGATGACCAGGTCATGCAATATTGTGAAGACAGGTGTCAGGGAGCATAGTGATGACATATGTAATGGCCCATTGTGATGACAATGGCATGGAGCATTGTGATGCCAAGTGTCATGGGGGATTCTGATGACAATGGAAATGGAGCATTGTGATGACAATGGCTTGGAGCATTGTGATGACAAGGGTCAGGGAGCATTCTGATGACAAGTGCATGGAGAATTGTGATGACAAGCGTCATGGAGCATTCTGATGACAATCTTGTGGAGTATTTTGATGACAATGGCATGGATCATTGTTATGAAAACGGCATGGGCATTGTGATGAAAAAGGCATGGAGCATTTTCGTGACAGGGTTCAAGGAGCATTCTGATGACAAGTGTCAGGGAGCATTGTGATGACAAGTGTATTGAGAATTGTGATGACAAAGGTCATGGGGCATTGTGATGAAATAGGTATGGAGTAATGTGATGACAGGCATCTTAGAGTGTTGTGATGACAAGTGTTATGGAATATTGTGATCAAAAGGGTTTGGAGCATTGTGATGACAGAGGTCATGGATCATTTAGATTTCAAGGAGCATGGAGCATTTTGATGACAACGGCATGAAGCAATGTGATCCCAAGGTTCATGGAGGACTGTGATGACAATGGGAATGGAGAATTGTGATGACAACCGCATAGAGCATTGCAATGACAAGGTCAGGTAGTATTTTGCCGACAAATGCATGGAGCATTGTGATGACAGGTGTCATGGCGCACTGTGATGACAAGCGTCACGGAGCATTTTGAATACAGGGTTCATGGAGCATTGGGATGACAAGGGCATGGATCATTGTGATGACAAGGGTCATGGAGCATTGGGCTGAAAATGTTAATGGAGTATTGTGATGACAGGGGTCATGGAGCATTTTGATGAGAAGGTCATGGAGCACTTTGATGAGAAGACAATGGAAACTTGTGATGACAAGTCTCATGGAGCATTCTGATGAAAAGGGACATGGAGCATTGTGATTACAGGGGTCTTGGAGCATTGTGATGACAAGGGCATGGAGCATTGTGATGAGAAGGCCATGGAGCATTCTGATGACATGCATCATTGAGCTTTATGATGACAAGGGCATGGAGCATTGTGATTACAGGTGTCTTGGAGCATTGTGATTAACATGGCATGGATCATTGTGATGAAAAAGGCATGGAGACGGGTCATGACAGGGTTAATGGAGCATACTGATGACAAGTGTCAGGGAGCATTGTGATGACAAGTGTATTAAGCATTGTGATGACAAAGGTCATGGAGCATTGTGATGAGAAGACCATGGATAATTGTGATGATGAGCGTCAAGGGGTGTTGTGATGATAAGTATTATGGAACATTGGGATCACCAGGGTTTGGAGCATTGTGATGACAGAGGTCATGGAGCATTTTGATTTCATTGTGATGACAATAGCCTGAAGCATTATGAGGATGGGCATGGTCCATTGTGATGACATGGTTCATGGAGCATTGAGATGAAAACACGCATGGAGCATTTTGATTACAAGGGTCTTGGAGCATTGTGATGACAAGGGCATAGAGAATTTTGATGACAGGACCATGGAACATTCTGAAGACATGCGTCATGTAGCTTTTTGATGACAAGACAAGCTTTTGGAGTATTTTGATGACAATAGCATGGAGCATTGTGATGAAAACGGCATGGGGCATTGTGATGAAAAAGTCATGGAGACTTTTAGTGACAGGGTTCAAGGACCATTCTGATGACAAGTGTCAGGGAGCACTGTGATGACAAGTGTATTGAGAATTGTGATCACAAAGGTCATGGAGCATTGTGATGAATAGGGCATGGACTATTGTGATGACAGGCATCATGGAGCATTGTGATGACAAGTGTTATGGAACACTGTGATCACAAGGTTTGGGAGCACTGTGATGACAGAGGTCATGGATCATTTTGATTTCAAGGAGCATGGAGCATTGTGATGACAAGGGCATGAAGCAATGGGATCCCAAGGTTCATGGAGGATAGTGATGACAATGGTAATGCAGTATTGTGATGACAAGCACATAGAGCATTGTAATGACAAGGTCATGTAGCATTTTGCTGACAAAGGCATAGAGCATTGTGATGACAGGTGTCATGGGGCACTGTGATGAAAAGCGTCACAGAGCATTGTGAATACAGGGGTCATGGAGCATTGGGATGACAAGGGCATGGATCATTGTGATGACAAGGGTCATGGAGCACTGGGCTGAAAATGTTCATGGAGTATTGTGATGAAAGGGGTCATGGAGCATTGTGATGACTAGGGAAAGGATCATTGTGATGACAAGAGTCCCGGATCATTGTGTTGTCAGGTGTCATTGAGTGTTGTGATGACAGTGATCATGGAGCATTGTGATGATATTGGTCTTGGAGCATTGTGATGAGAAGGTCATGGGGCATTGGGCTGAAAATATTCATGGAGTATTGTGATGACAGGCTTCATGGAGCATTGTGATGACAAGGGAATGGAGCATGGTGATGACAAGTTCCTGGAGCATTGTGATGAGATGACCATGGAGACTTGTGTTGACAAGTCTCATGGAGCATTCTGATGAAAAGGGGCATGGAGCATTGTGATTACAGGGGTCTTGGAGCATTGTGATGACAAGGGCATTGAGCTTTCTGTGGAGAAGGCCATGGAACATTCTGATGACATTCGTCATGGAGCTTTGTGATGACAAGGGCTTGGAGCTTTGTGATTACAGGGGTCTTGGTGCATTGTGATGACAGAGGTAATGGAGAATTGTGATGAGAAGAGAATGGAGCATTGTGATTACAAGGTTTATGGAGCATTGCGATGACAAATTTCTGGACCGTTGGGATGAAAAGCGTGTTGCACATTGTGATGACAAGTGTCATGGAGCATTTTTCTAACAAAGGCATGGAGCATTGTGATGACAAGTGTCACGGAGCATTGTGATGAAAATTTCATGGAGCATTGTGGTTACAAAGGTAACAGTGCCTTGTGATAACACGGGTATCGACCATTGTGATGACAAATGTTATGAAGAATTGTGATGACTGGAGTCACGGAGCATTGTGATGACAGGGGTCATGGAGCATTGTGATGAAAAGAGCATGGAGCATTGTGCTGAGAATGGCATAGAGCATTGTGATGACATGTGTCATGGAGCCTTGTGATGACAAGCGTCACGGAGCATTGTGAATACAGGGGTCATGGAGCATTAGGATGACAAGGGCATGGATCATTGTGATGACAAGGGTCATGGAGAATTGGGCTGAAAATATTCCTGGAGTATTGTGATGACGGGGGTCATGGAGCATTGTGATGACAATGGAATGGAGCATGGTGATGACAAGGTCCTGGAGCATTGTGATGAGATGACCAGGGAGACTTGTGATGACAAGTTTCATGGAGCATCCTGATGAAAAGGGGCATGGAGCATTGTGATTACAGGGTTCTTGGAGCATTGTGATGACAAGGGCATGGAGCATTGTGAGGAGAAGGCCATGGAACATTCTGATAACATGCGTCATGGAGCTTTGTGATGAAAAGGGCATGGAGCATTGTGATTACAGGGGTCTTGGAGCATTGTGATGACAAGGGTCATGGAGCCTTGTGATGAAAAGGCCGTGGAACATTGTAATGGCTGGTGTCATAGAGCATTGTTATGATAGAGGTAATGGAGCATTGTGATGAGAAGGTCATTGAGCATTGGTCTGAAAAGTTTCATGGATTATTGTGATGAGAGTGGGCATGGAGCATTGTGATGACAAGGGCACGGAACACTGTGATACATGGGTCATGGAGGATTGTAATCACAAGGGCATGGAGCATTGTGATGAGATGGGCATCGAGCATTGAGATGACAAGTGTCATGGTGCTTTGTGATGACAAGGGCAAGGAGCCATGTGATGAGAGGGTTCATGGAGCATTGTGATGACAATGTCATGGAGCCATGTGATGAGAGGGTTCATGGAGCATTGTGATGACAATGACATGGAGCATTGTGATGCCAAGTGTTATGGAGCTTTGTGATGACAAAGGTCATGGAGCATTTTGATGACAATGGTGTGGTGCATTGTGATGAGAATGGCAGGGAGCATTTTTATGACAGGGTCATGCAGCAATTTGATGAAAAGTGTAATGGAACATTTTGGTGACAGGGGTTATAGAACATTGTGATGCCAGGGGTCATGGAGCTTTGGGATGAAAAGGTTCATGGAGCATTTTGATGACAGGGGTTATGGAACATTGTGATGTCAGGGGTCATGGAACATTGTGCAGATAAGGGGATGTAGCATTGTGATGACAGGGGTCATGGAACATTGTGATAACAGGGATGAGGGAGGATAGTGATGACTAGTGATGGAACATTGTGATATCTCATGTGAGAGAGCATTTGGATGAGAAGTTCATGGAGCATTGTGATTACAAGTTTTATGGAGCATAGCGATGATAAGTTTGTGGATCATTGTGATGAAAAGCACATGGCACATTGTGAGGACAAGGGGAATGGAGCATTGTTCTGACAAAGGCATGGAGCATTGTAATGACAAGGGTCACGGAGCACTGTGATGAAAAGTTCATGGAGCATTTTAGTTAAAATTGTTACAGAGCCTTGTGATATCGCGGGCATGGACCGTTGTGATGACAAACGTCATGAAGCATTGTGATGACTGGAGACACGGGGCAGTGTGATGACAGGGGTCATGGAGCATTGTGATGACAAGGGCATGGAGCACTGTGATGACAGGGGCATGGAGCATTGGTCTGACAAGTTTCATAGATGATTGTGATGACATTGGACATGGTGCATTGTGATGACAAGGGCATTGAGCATTATGATGACAAGGTCATGGAGTATTGTGAAGACAGTTGTCAGGGAGCACTGTGATGACATATCTCATGGTCCATTGCGATGACAATGGCATGGAGCATTGTGATGCGAAATGTAATGAAGGATTGTAATGACAAATATAATGGAGCATTGTGATGACTAGGGCTTGGAGCATTATGATGACAAGGGCCATTGAGAATTTTCATGAAAATGTCGTGAAGCATTGTGATGACAAGGTCCTGGAGCATTGTGATGAGAAATCCTTGGAGCCTTGAGATGACATGTCTCTTGGAGCATACTGATGAAAAGGGGCAGGGAACATTCTGATTACAGGGGTCTTGGAACATTGTGATAACAAGGGCATGGAGCATTGTGATGACAAGGGCATGGAGCATTGGTCTAATAAGATTCATGGATTATTGCGATGACAGTTGGAATGGCGCATTGTGATGACAAGGGCATGGAGCATTGTGATGACCAGGTCAGGCAGTATTGTGAAAAGAGGTGTCACGGAGCATTGTGATGACATATGTATTAGCCCATTGTGATGACAATGGCATGGAGCATTTTGATGCCAAGTGTCATGGAGGATTCTGATGACAAAGGTAAAGGAGCATTGTGATGACAATGGCTTGGAGCATACTGATGACAAGGTTCAGGGAGCATTGTGCTGACCAGTGCATGGATAATTGTGATGACATGGGTCATGGAGCATTCTGATAAAAAGCTTGTGGAGTATTTTGATGACAATGGCATGGAGCATTTTGATGAAAACGGCATGGGGCTTTGTGAAGAAAAATGCAAGGAGCCATTTTGTGACAGGGTTCAAGGAGCCTTCTGACGACAAGTGTCAGGGAGCATTGTGATGACAAGTGTATTGAGAATTGTGATCACAAAGGTCATGGAGCATTGTGATGAAAAGGGCATGGAGTATTGTGATGACAGGCATCATGGAGCATTGTGATGAAAAGTGTTATGGAACATTGTGATCACAAGGGTTTGGAGCATTGTGATGACAGAGGTCATGGTTCATTTTGATTTCAAGGAGCATGGAGCATTGTGATGACAAGGGCTTGAAGCATTGGGATCCCAAGGTTCATGGAGGATAGTGATGACAATGGTAATGCAGTATTGTGATGACAAGCACATAGAGCATTGTAATGACAAGGTCATGTAGCATTTTGCTGACAAAGGCATAGAGCATTGTGATGACAGGTGTCATGGGGCACTGTGATGAAAAGCGTCACAGAGCATTGTGAATACAGGGGTCATGGAGCATTGGGATGACAAGGGCATGGATCATTGTGATGACAAGGGTCATGGAGCACTGGGCTGAAAATATTCATGGAGTATTGTGATGAAAGGGGTCATGGAGCATTGTGATGACTAGGGAAAGGAGCATTGTGATGACAAGAGTCCCAGATCATTGTGTTGTCAGGTGTCATGGAGTGTTGTGGTGACAGTGATCATGGAGCATTGTGATGATATTGGTCTTGGAGCATTGTGATGAGAAGGTCATGGGGCATTGGGCTGAAAATATTCATGGAGTATTGTGATGACAGGCTTCATGGAGCATTGTGATGACAAGGGAATGGAGCATGGTGATGACAAGGTCCTGGAGCATTGTGATGAGATGACCATGGAGACTTGTGTTGACTAGTCTCATGGAGCATTCTGATGAAAAGGGGCATGGAGCATTGTGATTACAGGGGTCTTGGAGCATTGTGATGACAAGGGCATGGAGCATTTTGTGGAGAAAGCCATGGAACATTTTGATGACATGCGTCATGGAGCTTTGTGATGACAAGGGCATGGAGCTTTGTGATTGCAGGGGTCTTGGTGCATTGTGATGACAGAGGTAATGGAGAATTGTGAGGAGAAGGGAATGGAGCATTGTGATTACAAGGTTTATGGAGCATTGCGATGACAAATTTCTGGACCGTTGGGATGAAAAGCGTGTCACACATTGTGATGACAAGTGTCATGGAGCATTTTTCTAACAAAGGCAGGAGCATTGTGATGACAAGTGTCACGGAGCATTGTGATGAAAATTTCATGGAGCATTGTGGTTACAAAGGTAACAGTGCCTTGTGATAACACGGGTATTGACCATTGTGATGACAAATGTTATGAAGAATTGTGATGACTGGAGTCACGGAGCATTGTGATGACAGGGGTCATGGAGCATTGTGATGAAAAGAGCATGGAGCATTGTGCTGAGAATGGCATAGAGCATTGTGATGACATGTGTCATGGAGCCTTGTGATGACAAGCGTCACGGAGCATTGTGAATACAGGGGTCATGGAGCATTAGGATGACAAGGGCATGGATCATTGTGATGACAAGGGTCATGGAGAATTGGGCTGAAAATATTCCTGGAGTATTGTGATGACGGTGGTCATGGAGCATTGTGATGACAATGGAATGGAGCATGGTGATGACAAGGTCCTGGAGCATTGTGATGAGATGACCAGGGAGACTAGTGATGACAAGTTTCATGGAGCATCCTGATGAAAAGGGGCATGGAGCATTGTGATTACAGGGGTCTTGGAGCATTGTGATGACAAGGGCATGGAGCATTGTGAGGAGAAGGCCATGGAACATTCTGATTACATGCGTCATGGAGCTTTGTGATGAAAAGGGCATGGAGCATTGTGATTACAGGGGTCTTGGAGCATTGTGATGGCAAGGGTCATGGAGCCTTGTGATGACAAGGCCGTGGAATATTGTGATGGCTGGTGTCATAGAGCATTGTTATGACAGAGGTAATGGAGCATTGTGATGAGAAGAGCATTGAGCATTGGTCTGAAATATTTCATGGATTGTTGTGATGAGAGTGGGCATGGAGCATTGTGATGACAAGGGCAGGGAGCATTGTGATGAGAAGGGCATCGAGCATTGTGACGACAAGTGTCATGGTGCTTTGTGATGACAAGGGCATGGAGCCATATGATGAGAGGGTTCATGGAGCATTGTGATGACAATGACATGGAGCATTTTGATGCCAAGGGTCATGGAGATTTGTGATGACAAAGGTCATGGAGCATTTTGATGACAAGGGTGTGGTGCATTGTGATGAGAAGTGCAGGGAGCATTTTGATGACAGGGTCATGCAGCAATTTGATGAAAAGTATAATGGAACATTTTGATGACAGGGGTTATAGAACACTGTGATGCCAGGGGTCATGGAGCTTTGGGATGAAAAGTGTCATGGAGCATTTTGATGACAGTGGTTATGGAACATTGTGATGTCATGGGTCATGGAACATTGTGATGATAAGGGGATGTAGCATTGTGATGACAGGGGTCATGGAACATTGTGATAACAGGTGTGAGGGAGGATTGTGATGACTAGTGATGGAAAATTGTGATATCTCTGGTGAGAGAGCATTTGGATGAGAAGTTCATGGAGCATTGTGATTACAAGGTTTATGGAGCATAGCAATGACAAGGTTGTGGATCATTGTGATGAAAAGCGCATGGCACATTGTGATGACAAGGGTCATGGAGCATTGTTCTGACAAAGGCATGGAGCATTTGATGACAAGTGTCATGGAGCATTGTGATGAAAATTTCGTGGAGCATTGTGGTTTAAACTGTCACAGAGCCTTGTGATGACGCGGGCATGGACCGTTGTGATGACAAACGTTATGAAGCATTGTGATGACTGGAGTCACGGGGCATTGTGATGACAGGGGTCATGGAGCATTGTGATGACAAGGGCATGGAGCACTGTGATGACAGGGGCATGGAGCTTTGGTCTGACAAGTTTCATAGGAGATTGTGATGACAGTGGACATGGTGCATTGTGATGACTAGGGCATGGAGCATTGTGAAGACAAGGGCATGGAGTATTGTGAAGACAGGTGTCAGGGAGCATTGTGATGACCTATGTCATGGTCCATTGCGATGACAATAGCATGGAGCGTTGTGATGCCAAATGTAATGGAGGATGTGATGACAAATATAATGGAGCAGAGTGATGACTAGGGCTTGGAGCATTATGTTGACAAGGGCCATTGAGAATTTTCATGACAATGTCGTGACGCATTCTGATGACAAGGTCCTGGTGCATTGTGATGAGAAAACCATGGAGGCTTGTGATGACAAATCTCAAGGAGCATACTGATGAAAAGGGGCCTGGAGCATTTTGATTACAGGGGACATGGAACATTGTGATACAAGGGCATGGAGCATTTTGATTACAGGTGACTTGGAACATTGTGATACAAGGGCATGGAGCATTGTGATGACAAGGGCATGCAGTATTGTGAAGAGTGGTGTCAGGGAGCATTGTGATGACATATGTAATGGCCCATTGTGATGACAATGGCATGGAGCATTGTGATGCCAAGTGTCATGGAGGATTCTAATGACAAAGGTAATGGAGCA
This sequence comes from Mesoplodon mirus, assembly GCF_964341445.2. Lineage (NCBI taxonomy): Eukaryota > Metazoa > Chordata > Mammalia > Artiodactyla > Ziphiidae > Mesoplodon > Mesoplodon mirus. The sequence goes on from NW_028295717.1 coordinate 841,369, forward strand.
TTGTGATGACAAGGGTTTGGAGCATTGTGATGACAAGGGTCATTGAGCATTGTGTTGACAAGTGCATGGATAATTGTGATGACAAGAGACATGGAGCATTCTGATGACAAGCTTGTGGAGTATTTTGATGACAATTGCATGGAGCATTGTGATGAAAATTGCATGGGGCATTGTGATGAAAAAGGAATGGAGACTTTTGGTGACAGGGTTCAAGGAGCACTCTGACGACAATGTCAGGGAGCATTGTGAGGCAAAGTGTATTGAGAATTGTGATGACAATGGTCATGGAGCATTGTGATGAAAAGGGCATGGAGTATTGTGATGACAGGCATCATGGAGCTTTGTGATGACAAGTGTTACGGAACATTGTGATCACAAGGGTTTGGAGCATTGTGATGACAGAGGTCATGGATCATTTTGATTTCAAGGAGCAGGGAGCATTGTGATGACAAAGGCATGAAGCAATGTGATCCCAAGTTTCATGGAGGATTGTGATGACAATGGTAAAGGAGTATTGTGATGACAAGCGCAAAGAGCATTGTAATGACAAGGTCATGTAGCATTTTGCTGACAAATGCATGGAGCATTGTGATGACAAGTTTCTTGGAGCACTGTGATGACAAGCGTCACGGAGCATTGTGAATATAGGGGTCCTGGAGCATTGGGATGACAAGGGCATGGATCATTGTGATGACAAGGGTCATGGAGCATTGGGCTGAAAATCTTCATGGAGTACTGTGATGATATGGGTCATGTAGAATTTTGATTTCATTGTGCTGACAATAGCCGGAAGCATTATGATGATTGGCATGATGCATTGTGATGACAATGTTCATGGATCAGTGAGATGAAAAGGGGCATAGAACATTGTGATTACAGTGTTCTTGGAGCCTTGTGATGAGAAGGGTCATGGATCCTTGTGATGACAAGGCCAAGGAACATCGTGATGGCAGGGGTCATGGAGCATTGTTATGAGAGGGGTAATGGAGCATTGTGATGGCAAGGGCATGGAGCATTGTGATGAGAAGGTCATGGAGCATTCTGATGACATGTGTCATGTAGCTATGTGAAGACAAGTGCATGGAGCAATGTGATGAGAGCGTTCATGGAGCATTGTGATGACAATGACATGGAAGATTGTGATGCCAAGGGTCATGGATCTTTGTGATGACAAAGGTCATGGAGCATTTTGATGGCAAGGGCGTTGTGCATTGTGATGAGAATGGCAGGGAGCATTGTGATGACAGGGTCATGGAGCAATTTGATGAAAAGTGTCATGGAACATTTTGATGACAGGTGTTATGGAACATTGTGATGTCATGGGTCATCGAACATTGTGATGATTTGTGCATGTAGCATTGTGATGAAAAGAGTCATGGTTCATTGTGATGACAGTGGTGACGGAGTATTGTGAAAAAATAGTGATGTAGCATTGTGATATCAGTGGTGAGAGAGCATTTTGATGAGAAGTGCATGGACCATTGTGATGACAATTATTATGGAGCATTGTGATGACAAGATTGTGGAGCACTGTGATGACAAGCGCATGGTTCATTGTGATGACATGTGTCACGGAGCATTGTGCTGACAAGCGCATGGAGCATTGTGATGGCAAGGGTCATGGAGCACTGTGCTGAGAAAGGCATAGAGCATTGTGATGACAAGGGTCAAAGAGCATTGTGATGAATAGTTCATGGAGCATTGTGGTTAAAATGGTCACAGAGACTGTTGATGACGAGGGCATGGACCATTGTGATGACCAAGGTCATGAAGCACTGTGATGACTGGAGTCACGGAGCATTGTGATGACAGGGGTCATGGAGCATTGTGATAAAAAGGACATGGAACATTGTTATGACAAGGGCATGGAGCATTGTGATGACGAAGTCATGCAGTATGGTGAAGACGGGTGTCAGGGAGCATTGTGATAACATATGTAATGGCCCATTGTGATGACGATGGCATGGAGCATTGTGATGCCAAGTGTCATGGAGGATTCTGATGACAAAGGTAATGGAGCACTGTGATGACAATGGCTTGGAGCATTGCGATGACAAGGGTCAAGGTGCGTTGTGCTGACAAGTGCATGGAGAATTGTGATGACAAGTGTCGAGGAAGACTCTGATGACAAGCTTTTGGAGTATTTTGATGACAGTTGCATGGAGCATTGTGTTGAAAACGGCATGGAGCATTGTGATGAAAAAGGCATGGAGCCTTTTCTTGACAGGGTTCAAGGAGCATTCTGATGACAAGTGTCAGGGGGCATTGTGATGACAAATGTATTGAGAATTGTGATGACAAAAGTCATGGAGCATTGTGATGAGAAGGCCATGGATAATTGTTATGATGATCGTCATGGGGTGTTGTGACGATAAGTGTTATGGAACATTGTGATCACAAGGTTTTGGAGCATTATGATGACAGAGGTCATGGAGAATTTTGATTTCATTGGGATGACAATAGCATGAAGCATTATGATGATGGGCATGGTGCATTGTGATGACAGGATTCATGGAGCATTGAGATGAAAAGAGGCATGGAGCATTGTGATTACAGGGATCTTGGAGCATTGTGATGACAAGGGCATGGAGCATTGTGATTACAGGGTTCTTGGAGCATTGTGATGACAAGGGTCATGGAGCCTTGTGATGACTATGCCGTGGAACATTGTGATGGCAGTGGTCATGGATCATTGTTATGACAGAAGTAATAGAGCATTTTGATGAGAAGGGCATTGAGCATTGGTCTGAAATATTTCAAGGATTATTGTGATGAGAGTGGGCATGGAGCACTGTGATGACAAGGGCACGGAAGACTGTGATACATGGGTCATGGAGGATTGTAATGACAGGGGCATAGAGCATTGTGATGAGAACGCATCGAGCATTGTGATGACATGTGTCATGGAGCTTTGTGATGACAAGGGCATGGAGCAATGTGATGAAAGGGTTCATGGAGCATTGTGATGACAATGACATGGAGCATTGTGATGCCAAGGGTCATGGTGCATTGTGATGAGAAGTGCAGGGAGCAGTTTGATGACCGGGTAACGCAGCAATTTGATAAAAAGTGTAATGGAACATTTTGATGGCAGGTGTTATACAACATTGTGATGTAAGGGGTCTTGGAGCTTTGTGATTACAAGTGTCATGGTGCATTGTGATGACTAGGGAATGGAGCAATGTGATGACAAGAGTCCTGGATCATTGTGTTTCAGGTGTCATGGAGTGTTGTGATGACAGTGGTCATGGAGCATTGTGATGATATTCGCCATGGAGCATTGGAATGAGTAGGTCGTGGAGCATTGGGCTGAAAATGGTCATGGATTACTGTGATGACAGGTGTCATGGAGCATTGTGATGACAAGTGTATTTGAGAATTATTATGACAAAGATCATGGAGCATTGTGATGAGAAGACCATGTATAACTGTGATGACGAGCGTCATGGGGCATTGTGATGACAAGTGTTTTGGAATATTGTGATCACAAGGGTTTGGAGCATTGTTATGACAGAGGTCATGGAGCATTTTGATTTCATTGTGATGACAATAGCATGAAGCATTATGATGATGGGCATGGTGCATTGTGATGACAGGGTTCATGGATCATTGAGATGAAAAGGGGCATACAGCATTGTGATTACAGGGTTCTTGGAGCATTGTGATGAGATGGGTCATGGAGCTTTGTGATGAAAAGGCCATGGAACATAGTGATGGCAGGGCTCATGGAGCATTGTTATGACAGGGGTAATGGAGCATTGTAATGGCACGGGCATGGAGCATTGTGATGAGAAGGTCATGGAGCATTCTGATGACATGTGTCATGGAGCTTTGTGAAGACAAGGGCATGGAGCAATGGGATGAGAGCGTTCATGGAGCACTGTGATGACAATCACATGGAGCACTGTGATGCCAAGGGTCATGGATCTTTGTGATGACAAAGGTCATGGAGCATTTTGATGGCAAGGGCATTGTGCATTGTGATGAGAAGGGCAGGGAACATTGTGATGACAGGGTCATGGAGCAATTTGATGAAAAGTGTCATGGAACATTTTGATGACAGGTGTTCTGGAACATTGTGATGTCAGTGGTCATCGAACATTGTGATGATAAGAGCATGTATCATTGTGATGACAGCAGTCATGGAACATTGTGATGACAGGGGTGAGGGATTATTGTGACAAATAGTGATGTAGCATTGTAATATCAGTGGTGCGAGAGCATTTTGATGAGAAGTACATGGAGCACTGTGATGACAAATTTTATGGAGCATTGTGATAACAAGATTGTGGAGCACAGTGATGACAAGCGCATGGTGCATTGTGATGACATGTGTCATGGAGCATTGTGCTGACAAGCGCATGGAGCATTGTGATGACAAGGGTCAAAGAGCATTGTGATGAAAAGTTCATGGAGCACTGTGGTTAAAAAGGTCACAGAGACTGTTGATGACGAGGGCATGGACCACTGTGATGACAAAGTCATGAAGCATTGTGATGACTGGAGTAACGGAGCAGTGTGATGACAGGGGTCATGGAGCATTGTGATAACAACGGCATGGAGCATTGTGATGACAAGGGAATGGAACATTGGTCTAATAAGTTTCATGGATTATTTCGATGACAGTTGGAATGACACATTGTGATGACAAGGGCTTGGAGAATTGTGATGACCAGGTCATGCAGTATTGTGAAGACAGGTGTCAGGGAGGATTGTCATGACATATGTAATGGCCCATTGTGATGACAATGGCATGGAGCATTGTGATGCCAAGTGACATGGAGGATTCTGATGACAAAGGTAATGGAGCATTGTGATGACAATGGCTTGGAGCATTGTGATGACAAGGGTCAGGGAGCATTGTGCTGACAAGTGCATGGAGAATTGTGATGACAAGGGTCATGGAGCATTCTGATGACAAGCTTGTGGAGTATTTTGATGACAATGGCATGGAGCACTGTAATGAAAACGGCATCGGGCATTGTGATGGAAAAGGCATGGAGACTTTTCATGACAGGGTTCAAGGAGCCTTCTGATGACAAGTGTCAGTGAGCATTGTGATGACAAGTGTATTGAGAATTGTGATGACAAAGGTCATGGAGCATTGTGATGAAAAGGGTATGGAGTATTGTGATGACAGGCATCATGGAGCATTGTGATGACAAGTGTTATGGAACAATGTGATCACAAGGTTTTGGAGCATTGTGATGACAGAGGTCATGGATCATTTTGATTTCTAGGAGCATGGAGCATTGTGATGACAAGGGCATGAAGCAATGTGATCCCAAGGTTCATGGAGGATTGTGATGACAATGGAAATGGAGTATTTTGATTACAAGTGCATAGAGCATTGTAATGACCAGGTCATGTAGCATGTTGCTGACAAAGGCATGGAGCATTGTGATGACATGTGTCATGGAGCACTGTGATGACAAGGGAATGGAGCATGGTGACGACAAGTTCCTGGAGCATTGTGATGAGAAGACCATGGAGACTTGTGATGACAAATCTCATGGAGCATTCTGATGAAAAGGGTCATGGAGCATTGTGATTGCATTGGTCTTGGAGCACTGTGATGACTAGTGCATGGAGCATTGTGATGAGAAGGCCATGGAGCATTTTGATCACATGCGTCATGGAGTTTTGTGATGACAAGGGCATGGAGCATTTGTGATTACAGGGATCTTGGAGCATTGTGATGAAAAGGGCATGGATCATTGTGATGAAATAGGCATGGAGCCTTGTCATGACAGGGTTCAAGGAGCATACTGACGACAAGTGTCAGGGAGCATTGTGATGACAAGTGTATTGAGCATTGTGATGACAAGATCATGGAGCCTTGTGATGAGAAGACCATGGTTAATTCTGATGATGAACGGCAGCATTGTGATGATAAATGTTATGGAACATTGTGATCACAAGGGTTTGGAGCATTATGATGACAGAGGTCATGGAGAATATTGATTTTATTGTGATGACAATAGCCTGAAGCATTATGATGATGGGCATGGTACATTGTCATGACAGAGTTCATGGAGGATTGAGATGAAAAGGGCGTGGAACATTCTGATGACATGCGTCATGGGGCTTTGTGATGACAAGTGCATGGGGCATTGTGATTTCAGGGGTCTGGAGCATTGTGATGACAAGTGTTATGGAACCTTGTGATGACTAGGCCGTGGAACATTGTGATGGCAAGGGTCATGGAGCATTGTTATGACAGTGGTCATGGAGTATTTTGATTTCATTGTGATGACAATAGCATGAAGCATTATGATGATGGGCATGGTGCATTGTGATGACAGGGTTCATGGATCATTGAGATGAAAAGGTGCATAGAGCATTGTGATTAGAGGGTTCTTGGAGCATTGTGATGAGAAGGGTCATGGAGCTTTGTGATGACAAGGCCATGCAACATCGTGATAGCAGGGGTCATGGAGCATTGTTATGACAGGGGTAATGGAGCATTGTGATGGCAAGGGCATGGAGCATTGTGATGCCAATTCATTGAGCATTTTTATGACAAGGGTGTGGTGCATTTTGATGAGAAGGGCAGGGAGCATTTTGATGACAGGGTCATGGAACAATTTGATGACAGGTGTTATGGAACATTGTGATGTCAGGGGTCATGGAGCATTTTTATGAAAAGGTTCATGGAGCAGTTTGATGACAGGTGTTATGGAACATTTTGATGTCAGGGGTCATCGAACATTGTGATGATAAGTGCATGTAGCATTGTGATGACAGATGCCATGAAACATTGTGATGACAGTGGTGAGAGAGTATTGTGACAAATAGTGATGTAGCATTGTGATATCAGTGGTGAGAGAGCATTTTGATGAGAAGTGCATGGATCATTGTGGTGACAAGTTTTATGGAGCATTGTGATGACAAATTTGTGGATCATTGTGATGACAAGTGCATGGTGCATTGTGATGACATGTGTCATGGAGCATTGTGCAGAGAAAGGCATAGAGCATTTTGATGACAAGGGTCAAAGAGCATTGTGATGAAAATTTCATGGAGCATTGTGATTAAAAAGGTCACAGAGACTGTTGATGACGAGGACATGGACAATTGTGATGACAAAGTTCATGAAGCATTGTGATGACTGGAGTCACGGAGCATTGTGATGAACGGGGTCATGGAGAATTGTGATAACAAGGGCATGCAGCATTGTGATGACAAGTGGATGGAACAGTGGTCTATTTAGTTTCATGGATTATTGTGATGACATTTGCAATGGGGCATTGTGATGACAAGGGCATGGAGAATTGTGATGCAAATTGTCATGTAGGATTCTGCTGTCAAAGATAATTGAGCATTGTGATGACAATGGCTTGGAGTATTGTGATGACAAGGATCAGGGAGCATTGTGCTGACAAGTGCATGGAGGTTTGTCATGACAAGGGTCATGGAACATTCTGATGACAAGCTTGTGGAGTATTTTGATGACAATGGCATGAAGCATTGTGATGAAAACGGCATGGGGCATTGTGATGAAAAAGGCATGGAGCCTTTTCGTGACAGGGTTCAAGGAGCATTCTGACGACAAGTGTCAGTGAGCATTGTGATGACAAGTGTATTGAGAATTGTGATGACAAAGGTCATGGAGCATTGTGATGAAAAGGGCATGGATTTTTGTGATGACAGGCATCATGGAGCGTTGTGATGACAAGTGTTATGGAACACTGTGATCAGAAGGGATTTGAGCATTTTGATGACAGAAGTCATGGATCATTTTGATTTCAAGGAACATGGAGCATTGTGATGACAAGGGCATGAAGCAATGTGATCCCAAGGTTCATGGAGGATTGTGATGACAATGGTAATGCAGTATTGTGATGACAAGTGCATAGAGCATTGTAATGACAAGGGCATGTAGCATTTTGCTGACAAAGGCATGGAGCATTGTGATGACAGGTGTCATGGAGCACTGTGATGAAAAGCGTCACGGAGCATTGTGAATACAGGTGTCATGGAGCATTGGGATGACAAGGGCATGCATCACTGTGATGGCAAGGTTCATGGAGCATTTGGCTGAATATGTTCATGGAGTATTGTGATGACAGGGGTCATGGAGCATTGTGATGACAAGGGAATGGAGCATGGTGATGACAAGTTCCTGGAGCATTGTGATGAGAAGACCATGGAGACTTGTGATGACAAGTCTCATGGAGCATTCTGATGAAAAGGGTCATGTAGCATTTTGATTACAAGGGTCTTGCAGCATTGTGATGACAAGGGGATGGATTATTTTGATGACAAAGGCATGGAGCCTTTTCATGAGAGGGTACAAGGAGCATACTGACGACAAGTGTCAGGGAGCATTGTGATGACATGTGTATTGAGCATTGTGATGACAAAGATCATGGAGCATTGTGATGAGAAGACCATGGATAATTGTGATGATGAGCGTCATGGGGTGTTGTGGTGATAAGTGTAATGGAACATTGTGATCACAAGGGTTTGGAGCATTATGATGACAGACATCATGGAGAATATTGATTTCATTGTGATGACAATAGCCTGAAGCATTATGATGATGGGCATGGTGCATTGTGATGACAGGGTTCATGGAGCATTGAGATGAAATGGGGCATGGAGCATTGTGTTTACAGGGGTCTTGGAGCATTGTGATGACAACGGCATGGAGCATTGTGATGAGAAGGCCATGGAACTTTCTGATGACAAGCGTCATGGAGCTTTGTGATGACAAAGGCATGGAGCATTGTGATTTAAAGGGCCTTCAGCATTGTGATGACAGGTGTCATGGAACCTTGTGATGACTAGTCCGTGGAACATTGTGATGGCAGGGGTCATGGTGCATTGTTATGAAAGAGGTAATGGAGCATTGTGATGAGAAGGGTATGGAACATTTGTCTGCAATGTTTCAGGGATTATTGTGATGAGAGTGGGCATGGAGCATTGTGATGACAAGGGTACGGAACACTATGATACATGGGTCATGGGGGATTGTAATGACAAGGGCATGGAGCATTGTGATGAGAAGGGCATCGAGCATTGTGATGACAAGTGTCATGGAGCTTTGTGACGACAAGGGCAATGAGCAATATGATGGGAGGGTTCATGGAGCATTGTGATGACAATGACATGGAGCATTGTGATTCCAAGGGTCATGGAGCTTTGTGATGACATGTCATGGAGCATTTTGATGACAAGGGAATGGTGCATTGTGATGAGAAGGGCAGGGTGCATTTTGATGACCGGGTCGTGCAGCATTTTGATGAAAAATGTAATGGAACATTTTGATGGCAGGGGTTATAGAACATTGTGATGTCAGGGGTCTTGGAGCTTTGGGATGAAAAGGATCATGGAGCATTTTGATGACAGGGGTTATGGAACATTGTGATGTCAGGGGTCATGGAACATTGTGAAGATAAGGGGATGTAGCAGTGTGATGACAGGTTCATGGAACAGAGTGATTACAGGGGTGAGGGAGTATTGTGATGACTAGTGATGGAACACTGTGATATCTCTGGTGAGAGAGCATTTTAATGAGAAGTGCATGGAGCATTGTGATTACAAGTTTTATGGAGCATGGCAATGACAAGTATGTGGGCCGTTGTGATGAAATGCGCGTGGCATATTTTGAAGACAATGGTCATGGAGCATTGTTCTCACAAAGAAATGGAGCATTGTGATGACAAGGGTCACAGAGAATTGTGATGAAATGTTTATGGATCATTGTGGTTACAAAGGTCACAGAGCCTTGTGATGACACGGGCATGGACCATTGTTATGACAAACGTTATGAAGCATTGTGATGACTGGAGTCACGGAGCATTGTGATGTCATGGGTCATGGAGCATTGTGATGACATTTGTCATGGAGCACTGTGCTGACAAGTGCATGGAGCATTGTGCTGACAAGGGTCATGGAGCGTTGTGCTGAGAAAGGCATAGAGCATTGTGATGACAAGTGTTAAAGAGCATTGTGATGAAAAGTTCATGGAGCATTGTGGTTAAAATGTTCACAGAGACTGTTGATGATGAGGGCATGGACCATTGTGGTGACAAAGGTTATGAAGCATTGTGATGACTGGAGTCACGGAGCATTGTGACGGCAGGGGTCATGGAGTATTGTGATAACAAGGGCATGGAGCATTGTGAGGACAAGGGCATGGATCATTGGTCTAATAAGTTTCATGGATTATTGCGATGACAGTTGGAATGGTGCATTGTGATGACAAGGGAATGGAGCATTGTGATGACCAGGTCATGCAGTATTGTGAAGACAGGTGTCAGGGAGCATTGTGATGACATATGTAATGGGCCATTGTGATGACAATGGTATGGAGCATTGGGATGCCAAGTGTCATGGAAGATTCTTATGACAAAGGTAATGGAGCATTGTGATGACAATGGCTGGGAGAATTGTGATGACAAGGGTCATGGAACATTCTGATGACAAGCTTGTGGAGTATTTTGATGACAATGGCATGGAGCATTGTAATGAAAACGGCATGGGCATTGTGATGAAAAAAGCATGGAGCCTTTTCGTGACAGGGTTCAAAGAGCATTCTGATGACAAGTGTCAGGGAGCATTGTGACGACAAGTGTATTGAGAATTGTTGTGACAAAGGTCATGGAGCATTGTGATGAAAAGTGCATGGAGTATTGTGATGACAGTCATCATGGAGCGTTGTGATGACAAGTGTTATGGAACTTTGTGATCACAAGGGTTTGGAGCATTTTGATGACAGAGGTCATGGAGAATATTGATTTCATTGTGATGACAATAGCCTGAAGCATTATGATGATGGGCATGGTGCACTGTGATGACAGGGTTCAAGGAGCATTGAGATGAAAACGGGCATGGAACATTGTGATTACAAGGGTCTTGGAGCATTGTGATGAAAAGGGCATGGAGCATTGTGATTTCAGTGGTATTGAGCATTGTGATGACAAGTGTCATGGAACCTTGTGATGACTAGGCCGTGGAACATTGTATTGGCAGGGGTCATGGGGCATTGTTATGACAGGTGTAATGGAGCATTTTGATGAGAAGGGCATGGAACATTGGTCTGGAATGTTTCATGGATTTTTGTGATGAGAGTGGGCGTGAAGAATTGTGAGGATAAGGGCACAGAACACTATGATACATGGGTCATGCAGGATTGTAATGACAAGTGCATGGAGCATTGTGATGAGAAGGGCATCGAGCATTATGATGACAAGTGTCATGGAGCCTTCTGATGACAAGGGCATTGAGTAATGTGATGAGAGGATTCATGGAGCATTGTGATGACAATGACATGGAGCATTGTGATGCCAAGGGTCCTGGAGCTTTGTGATGACATGTCATGGAGCATTTTGATGACAAGGGCATGATGCATTGTGATGAGAAGGGCAGGCAGCATTTTGATGACCGGGTCATGCAGCAATTTGATGAAAAGTGTAATGGAATATTTTGATGGCAGGGGTTATAGAACATTGTGATGTCAGGGGTCTTGGAGCTTTGGGACGAAAAGGGTCATGGAGCATTTTGATGACAGGGGTTATGGAACATTGTGATGTCAGGTGTCATGGAGCATTTTGATGACAAGTGTTATGGAACATTGTGATCACAAGGGATTGGAGCATTGTGATGACAGAGGTCATGGATCATTTTGCTTTGAAGGAGCATGGAGCATTGTGATGACAAGGGCATGAAACAATATGATCCCAATGTTCATGGAGGATTATGATGACAATGGTAATGGAGTATTTTGATGACAAATGCATAGAGGATTGTAATGACAAGGCCATGTAGCATTTTGCTGACAATGGCATGGAGCATTGTGATGACAGGGGTCATGGAGCACTGTGATGACAAGCGTCACGGAGCATTGTGAAAACAGTGGTCATGGAGCATAGGGATGACAAGGACATGGATCATTGTGATGACAAGGGTCATGGAACATTGAGCTGAAAATGTTCATGGAGTATTGTGATGACAGGTGTCATGGAGCATTGTGATCACTAGGGAATGGAACATTGTGATAACAAGAGTCCCGAATCATTGTGTTGTCAGGTGTCATGGAGTGTTGTGATGACAGTGGTCATGGAGCATTGTGATGTTATTGGCCAATGAGCACTGTGATGAGAAGACATTGGGTAATTGTGATGTCGAGCATCATGGAGCACTGAAATGACAAGGGGCATGAAGCATTGTGATGACAGGTGTCACGGAGTATTGTGATGACAGGGGTCATGGAGCATTGTGATGACAAGGGCATGGAGTTTTGTGATGACATGTGCATGGAGCATTGTGATGACAAGTGCATGGAGCATTGCAATGTCAAGTGGATGGAGAATTGTGATGACAAGAGCATGTAACGTTTTGATGAGAAGTGTCATGTAGCCTTGTGATTACAAGGACGTGGAGAATTGTGATGACAAGGGACATGGAGCATTGTGATAACCAGGGCATGGTGCATTGTTATGACATGGGTCATGGAGCATTATTATGAGAACGGCCATGGTGCATTCTGACATAAGATATCACTTATGAAGAGAATGTAAACATGGCTACATATGAACTGATTTAGGGAAGAGAAAAGAGTCTCAGATTTAGAAAAAAAATCTAACGCTTGCTTAAGGGGAAATAGAGGTGGGGAGATGCACAAAACATAATATTGATATTAGCACAGGTACCGTTCCATAATCCAAAAACAGAAGAAACAAGGCCTACTCCTTCCTCAGGGAACGGAACTCAACATCCCTATTCCCCACAGAGAAATATATCTGACTAGTAAGAATTTTAAAACCTATGTATTCATATGTCTCTGTAAGGGAACCAAGTGTGTCTAGAACGATATAAACATGGCAGTGAGAATCAGCTCAAACCCACTATAGAAATGAATTTCAAAACAAAACATAAAAACAGTAAAATTCTTACACAATACCTTCAGGGGTTGTGATGAAACCTGGAATGACCCTATCTGCAATGACAGCTGGATGTGGCATAAGGCTGGTCACTTGGGACTGAGAGGATTGGTGAGATTGGGTGAAAAAATGCAGACCCTTTAAAGCAATAATGCCTGCCACCCATTCCATGGTTCCCAACTCTCCAGGTAGAAGGGAATATCACTACAGTTATAACGTGTATGGGAACCTAGAGAATGGAAACCAGCTGATGGTGAAAGGTTTCTAAAACTCTACTACTTTTTTCTCTCCTTGTGATCCAGTTTGACATTCTAACTGCTTTACTATCAATCACCCAACTTGGAAAGTCAGCCCCTATAACCTCCTGGTTCGCACAGTTGGCAAATTGTGCAGAGGATATAAGGGAAGACAGAGAACCAATGAGAGAGTACCTGTAGGCATTTGGACGGCCACATGTCTCTCTAAATTCCCGTCACAAAGAGGAATTAACCAAAGTCTCAGCCTGCCCCCCAGAACCAGTATAAGTCCAGAAGCAAAACGGTTGATTTGCAGTCATCTCACAAAAACGCGAGTTGAAAAATGGAGCTCAGGGCCACAGCAATTCACTAACCTGCAGAGTTATAAAGGACTACTCGTTTCGAAAAATCTGTTGAGGGAAAGCCACGAGGCGGAAGGGAAAATGAGGAAGAATGGCATGAAACAGATTTCAAGAGATACATTGGAATCGCCTTTAAACACAAGAAAAGCATTACAACTTTGAAAATTATGGAAATGGCCATAAAGGGCATATGGGTTTTCACGTGAATATATTCAGGAGAAAACGCATATGCCCTTTTTGGACAAGCAAGCAAACGGGCAATGCAATTCGGCACTACAAAGAAGTATCACTTCCCACTGTTCAAAAGGGACATGCGCAAAATGTGTAAAAGCCAGAAAGGCAAGACAGGCCCTGGAGAACAGGGAGCCTTGTTATGCTGATGGGCGGGATGTAAATTGCCAACTGCATCTCTGGAGGAGTGCTTCGTGTTCCCTAAAACAAGTAAACAACAGAGCTACAGAGCCAAGGGCACTTCCAGTCTAGGTAATATACCTTGGGAAAAATGAAAATCAATAAGACAGAGCCACCCCAAAATTTAGGGCTGCACTGCTTACAAAAACCTCAACTTTGGTGCACCTTAAATTCCCCAGGAAAGACAAAAATGGTTCAAGAAATTGTGGTAATTATGTAAGATGGAATATCCCTCAGCCATGAAATCAATGTCATAAGACAAGTAGCAGCAAAATGAGTGGATTCAGGTATGATGATTCTAAGTGAAATAAGTCACACAGAAAAAGAAACTTATCATAAGATATCACTTATGAAGAGCCTGTAAATATGGCTACACATCAACTGAGTTAAAAAAGAGAACAGAGTCTCACATTTAGAAAACACACTTATGCCTGCTTAAGGGGGAAGGAGAGGTGGGGTGATGCATAAAACCAGAGTTTGATATTAGTACAGGTACCGTTCCAAAAATCAAATGTGGAATAGACAAGACCTACAACTTCCTCAGTGAAAGGGACTCAAAAGCCCATATTCCCCGCAGAGGAATATATCTTACTAGTAAGAATTTTAAAACCTATGTATTGATATGTCTCCATAAGGGAATCAAGTGTGTCTAGAATGGCATAAACATGGCAGTGAGAATCAGCTCAAACCCACTATAAAAAGGACTTTCAAAAAAAACCCAAAAAAACAGGGAAATTCTTTACAATTCATTCAGGGTCTATGATGAAACCTGGAATGAACCTATCTACAGCAACAGCTGGAAGTGGCATAAGGCTGGACACCTGGGACTGAGAGGATTGGTGAGATTGGGTGAGCAAATGCACACCCTTTAATGCAATAATACGTGGCACCCATTCCATGGGTCCCAACTCTCCATGTTGAAGGGAATATTGCAACAGCTATAACATGTACCGGAAACCAAGAGAATGTACATTTCCAAAAACCTAATATGGAATAGACAAGACCTACACCTTCCTCAGGGAAAGGGACTCAACAACCCATATTCCCCGCAGAGGATTTTATCATACTATTAAGAATCTAAAAACCTCTGTATTGTTATATTTCCATAAGGGAATCACGTATATCTAAACTGACATAAACATGGCAGTGAGAGTCAGCTCAACGCCACTATAAAAAGGAATTTCAAAATCAAAAGAAAAACACCGGGAAATTCTTTACAAGTCCTTCAGGGTCTCTGAAGAAACCTGGTATGACTCTACCTACAATGACAGCAGGATGTGGCATAATGCTGGACACTTGGGACTGAGAGGATTGGTGAGATTGTGTGAGCAATTGCAGACCCTTTAAAGCAATAATGCATGGCACCCATTCCATGTGTCCCAACTCTGCAGGTTGAAGGGAATTTTACTACAGCTATAACGTGTACGGGAAACCTAGAGATTGGACACACAGTGAGTAGGAAAGGTCTCTAAAACTCAACGAATAGTCCCTCTCCTGGTGCTCCAGTTTGACTTTCCAACTGCTTTACTATCAATCTCCCAACTTGCAGAGACAGCCTCTTTAACCTCCTGGTTCGCACAGGTTGCCAATATGGCAGAGCATGAAAGGGAAGAGGGTGAACGAATGAGAGAGTAGCTGTTAGGCATTTGGACGGGCACATGTCACTCTTATTTCCTGGGAGGAAAAAGAATTAACCAACGACTCAGCGACACGCCGGGAACCAGTATAGGTCCTGAACGAAAATTTTGGACTTGCATTCAGCACACAAAAAATGAGTTGAAAAATGGAGATCAGGGGCAGACTAATTCACAAACTGGCAGAGGAGTAATGGACCGCTATCGTGCAAAAATCTGTTGAGGGAAGGCAACGAGGTGGACTTGAAAGCGAGGCAGAATAGGCGGAAACAGATTTCAAGAGGTACGTTGGATGTGCCGTTAAAGCACAGGAAGAGGGGCAAAACTTCGACAATGATGCACTTGGCCAAAAAGGGCGTATGAGTTTTCTCCTGAATATTTTCAGGAGAAAACACATAGAACCTTTTTGGCCAGGCACGCAAACGGGCAATGCGCATCTACACTACAAAGAAGTATCACTTCCCACCGGTCAAAAGGGACATCCACAAAATGTGTAAAAACCAGAAACGCAAGACAGGCCCTGGAAAACAGGGAGCTTTGTTATGATGATGGTGGGGACGTAAGATGCCAACTGCCTCTCTGGAGGAGTGCATTGTGTTCCCTAAAAAAATAAACAACAGAGCTACAGAGCCAAGGGCACTTCCAGGCTAAGGAATATAACTTGAGAAAATTGAAAACCAATAATCCAGAGCCACCCCAAAATTTAGGTTTGCACTGCTTAAAAGATCCTCAACTTGGGACCACCTTAAATATCTCAGGAAATACAAAAAGGGTTTAAGAAATTGTGGAACTTACGTACGAAGGAATATCCCTCAGCCATGAAATCAATGTCTTAAGGCCAGTAGCAGCCAAATGAGTGGATTCAGGTACGATGATTCTAAGTGAAATAAGTCACACAGAAAAAGAAACTTATCATAAGATGTCACTTATGAAGATCCTGTAAACATGGCTACACATGAACTGAGTTAGGAAAGAGAACAGAGTCTCACATTTAGAAAACACTCTCATGCCTCCTTAAGGGGGAAGGAGAGGTGGGGTGATGAATAAAACCAGAGTTTGATATAAGCACATGTACCGTTCCAAAAACCAACGATGGAATAGACAAGGCCTACACCTTCCTCAGTGAAAGGGTCCCAAAACCTCATATTTCCCACAGAGGAATATATCTGACTAGTAAGAATATTAAAATCTATGTATTGATATGTCTCTGTAAGGGAATCAACTGTGTCTAGACTGGTATAAACATAGAAGTGAGAATCAGCTCAAACCCACTATAAAATGGAATTTCAAAAACAAAACAAAAATACAGGGAAATCCTTTACAATTCCTTCAGGGTCTCTGATGAAACCTGGAATGACCCTATCTACAACGACAGCTGGATGTGGCATAAGGCTGGACAGTTGGGACTGAGAGGATTGGTGAGACTGGATGAGCAAATGCAGACCCTTTAAAGCAATAATGTGTAGCACCCATTCCATGGGTCCAACTCTCCATGTTGAAGGGAATATTACTACAGCTATAACATGTACGGGAAACTTAGAGAATGGACACACTGTGAATATGAAAGGTTTCTATAAGTCAACTAATAGTCCCTCTCCTGGTGCTCTGTTTTGATTTCCAACTGCTTTACTATCAATCTCCCAACTTGGACAGACAGCCCCTTTATCCTCCTGGTTCACACAGGTTGCCAATTTGGCAGAGTATGAAGGGAAGAGGAAGAACCAATGAGAGAGTAGCTGTTAGGCATTTGGACAGGTACATGTCACTCTAATTTCCCGAGAGGAAGAAGAATAAACCAAAGTCTCAGCCACCCGCTTGGAACCAGTATAGGTCTTGAACCAAAACTTTGGACTTGCTGTCAGCTCCCAAATGACGAGTTAAAAAATGGAGCTCAGGGAAACAGCAATTCTCATACTGGCAAAGGAGTAAAAGACCACTATCGTGCAAAAATCTGTTGAGGGAAGGCACCGAGGCGGACTTCAAAGAGAGGCAGAATAGCGGGAAACAGATTTCAAGAGGTACGTACGAAGTGCCTTTAAAGCACAGGAAGAGGGGCACAACTTCGACAATGATGCACTTGTCCAAAAAGGGCGTATAAGTTTTCTCCTGAATATATTCAGGCGAAAACACATACGCCCTTTTTAGCCATGCAAGCAAGCGGGCAATGCAAATCTGCACTACAAAGAAGTATCACTTCCCACCAGTCATAAGGGGCATCCGCAAAATATGTAAAAACCAGAAAGGCAAGACAGGCCCTGGAGAACAGGGTGCCTTGTTATGCTGATTGGCGGGAATAAGTTGCCAACTGCCTCTCTGGAGGAGTGCATTGTGTTCCATAAAACAAATAAACAACACAGCTACAGAGCCAAGGGCACTTCCAGTCTAGGGAATATACCTTTAGAAAACTGGAAATCAGTAAGACAGAGTCACGCCTAAATTTAGGGCTGCACTTCTTTCAAGAACATCAACTTGGGTACACCTTAAATATCCCAGGAAAGACAAAAATGGTTCAAGAAATTGGGGTACTTATGTACAAGGAATATCCCTCCGCCATGTAATCAATTTCATAAGGCCATTAGCAGCAAAATGAGTGGATTCAGGTACGATTATTCTAAGTGAAATAAGTCACACAGAAAAAGAAAATTACCATAAGATATCACTTATGAAGATACTGTAAACATGGCTACACATGAACTGTGTTAGGAAAGAGAAGAGAGACTCACATTTAGAAAACATTCTTATGCCTACTTAAGGGGGATTGAGAGGTGGGGTGATGCATAAAACCAGAGTTTGAATTAGTACAGGTACCTTTCCAAAAACCTAATACGGAATAGACAAGACCTACATCTTCCTCAGGGAAAGGGACTCAACAACCCATATTCCCCTCAGAGGAATATATCTAACTATTAAGAATCTTAAAACCTATGTATTGATATATCCCCGTAAGGGCATCATGTATGTCTAGACTGGCATAAACATGGCAGTGAGAATCAGCTCAAACCCACTATAAAAAGGAATTTCAAAATCAAACCAAAAAAAACAGGGAAATTCTTTACAATTCCTTCAGGGTCTCTGATGAAACCTGGTATGACTCTATCTACAATGACAGCAGGATGTGTCATATGGCTGGACACTTGGGAATCAGAGGATTGGTGAGATTGGGTGAGCAAATGCAGAACCTTTAAAGCAATAATGTGTGGCACACATTCCATGGGTACCAACTCTCCAGGTTGAAGGAAATATTACTACAGCTATAACATGTACGGGAAACCAAGAGAATGGACCCACTGTGAACACGAAATGTTTCTAAAACTCAACTAATAGTCCCTCTCCTGGTGCTCCGGTTTGACTTTCCAATGGCTTTACTATCAATCTCCCAAATTGGAGAGACAGCCCCATTAACCTCCTGGTTTGCACAGGTTGCCAATTTGGCAGAGGATGAAAAGGAAGAGGAAGAACCAATGGGAGAGTAGCTGTTAGGCATTTGGAGGGGCACATATCACACTAATTTCCCGGCAGGAAGAAGAATTATCCAAAGTCTCAGCCACCCGCCAGGATCCAGTATAGGTCCTGAACCAAAATTTTGGACTTGCATTCAGCTCACAAAAAACGAATTGAAAAATGGAGCTCAGGGGCGCAGCAATTCACAAATTGGCAGAGTAGTAAAGGACGACTATCCTGCAAAAATCTGTTGAGGGAAGGCAACGAGGCAGACTTGAAAGCGAGGCAGAATAGCCGGAAAGAGATTTCAAGAGGTACGTTGGAAGTGCCTTTAAAGGACAGGAAGAGGGGCACAACTTCGACAATGATGCACTTGGCAAAATAGGGCGTATGAGTTTTCTCCTGAATATATTCAGGAGAAAACACATACACACATTTTGGCCAAGCAAGCAAGCGGGCAATGCAAATCTGCACTACAAAGAAGTATCACGTCTCACCGGTCAAAAGGGGCATCCGCAAAATCTGTATAAACCAGAAAGGCAAGACAGGCACTGGAGAACAGGGAGCCTTGTTATGCTGATTGGCTGGAATAAGTTGCCAACTGCCTTTCTGGAGGAGTGCATTGTGTTCCGTAAAACAAATAAACAACAGAGCTACAGAGCCAAGGGCACTTCCAGTCTAGGGAATAAACCATAGGAAAACTGGAAATCAATAAGACAGAGCCACCCCCAAATTTAGGGCTGCACTTCTTTCAAGAACCTCAACTTGGTTACACCTTAAATTTCCCAGGAAAGACAAAAATGGTTCACGAAATTGTGCTACTTATGTAAAAGAAATATCCCTCAGCCATGTAATCAATGTCATAAGGCCATTAGCAGCAAAATGAGTGGATTCAGGTATGATGATTCTAAGTGAAATAAGTCACACAGACAAAGAAGCTTATCATAAGATATCACTTATGTAAATCCTGTAAACATGGCTACACATGAACTGAGTTAGGAAAGAGAACAGAGTCTCACATTTAGAAAACACTCTTATGCCTGCTTAAGGGGGAAGGAGAGGTGGGGTGATGCATAAAACCAGAGTTTGATATAAGCACATGTACCGTTCCAAAAACCTACTATGGAACACACAATACCCATACCTTCCTCAGTGAAAGGGACTCAACACACCATATTCCCCACAGAGGAATATATCTGACTAGTAAGAATCTTTAAACCTATGAATTGATATGTCTCCGTAAGGGAATCAAGTGTGCCTAGACTGGCATAAACATGGCAGTGAGAATCAGCTCAAACCCACTAAAAAAAGGAATTTCAAAAACAAATGAAAAAAACTGGGAAATTCTTTACAATTCCTTCAGAGTCTTTTTTTTTTTTTTTTTTTTTTTTCTTTTTGCGGTATGCGGGCCTCTCACTGTTGTGGCCTCTCCCGTTGCGGAGCACAGGCTCTGGATGCGCAGGCCCAGCGGCCATGGCTCACGGGCCCAGCTGCTCCGCGGCATATGGGATCCTCCCAGACCGGGGCACGAACCCGTATCCCCTGCATCGGCAGGCGGACTCTCAACCACTGCGCCACCAGGGAGGCCCACTTCAGAGTCTTTGATGAAACCTGGAATGACCCTATCTACAACGACTGATGGATGTGGCATAAGGCTGAGACACTTGGGACTGAGAGGATGAGTTAAATTGGGTGAGCAAATGCAGACCATTTAAAGCAATAATGTGTGGCACACATTCCAAGGGTCCCGACTCTCCAGGTTGAAGGGAATATTACTACAGCTGTAACACGTAAGGGAAACCTAGAGAATGGACACACTGTGAATAGGAAAGTTCTCTAAAACTCAACGAATACTCCCTCTCCTGGTGCTCAGGTTTGACTTTCCAACTGCTTTACTATCAATCTCCCAACTTGGAGAGACAGCCGCTTTAACCTCCTGGTGTGCAAAGTTTGCCAATTTGGCAAAGGATGAAAGGTAAGAGGGAGAACCAATGAGAGAGTAGCTGTTAGGCATTTGGAGGGGCACATGTCACTCTAATTGCCCGGCAGGAAGAAGAATTAACCAAAGTCTCAGCCACCCGCCGGAAACCAGTATAGGTCATGAACCAAAATTTTCGACTTGCGGTCAGCTCACAAAAAACGAGTTGAAAAATGGAGCTAGGGGCACAGCAATTCACAAACTGGCAGAGTAATAAATGACAACTATCGTCCAAAAATGTGTTGAGGGAAGGCAAAGAGGCAGACTTGAAAGCGAGGCAGAATAACAGGAAACAGATTTCAAGAGGTACATTGGAATCGCCTTTAAACACAGGAAGAGGGGCACAACTTCGAAAATGTTGCAGTTGGCCAAAAAGGGTGTATGCGTTTTCCCTGAATATATTCAATTCAAAACGCATATGCCCTTTTTGGCCAAGCAAGCAAGCAGGCAATGCAAATCTGCACTACAAAGAAGGATCACTTCCCACCAGTCAAAAGGGACATCTTCAAAATGTGAAAAAACCAGAAAGGCAAGACAGGCCCTGGAGAACAGGGAGCCTTGTTATGCTGATGGGCGGGATGTAAATTGCCAACTGCCTCTCTGGAGGAGTGCATTGTGTTCCCTAAAACAAGTAAACAACAGAGCTACAGAGCCAAGGGCACTCCCAGTCTTGGGAATATTCCTTGGGAAAACTGAAAATCAATAAGACACAGCCACCACATATTTTAGGGCTGCACAGCTTACAAGTACCTCAAGTTGGGTACAACTTAAATATCCGAGGAAAGAAAAAAATGGTTCAAGAAATTGTGGTACTTACGTATGATGGAATATCCCTCAGTCGTGATATCAATGTCATAAGGCCAGTAGCAACAAAATGAGTGGATACAGGTTCGATGATTCTAAGAGAAATAAGTCACACAGAAAAAGAAACTTATCATAAGATACCAAGTATGACGGTCCTATAAACATGGCTACACATGAACTGAGTTAGGAAAGAGAACAGAGCCTCACATTTAGAAAACTCTCCGTTGCCGGCTTAAGAGGGAAGGTGAGGTGGGGTGATGCATAAAACCAGAGTTTGATATTCGTACAGGTAACGTTCCAAAAACAAATACGGAATAGACAAGACCTACAACTTCCTCAGTGAAAGGGACTCATCAAACCATATTCCACGCAGACGAGTATATCTGACAAGTAAGAATCTTAAAACCTATGTATTGATATGTCTCCATAAGGGAATCAAGTCTGTCTAGACTGGCATAAACATGGCAGTGATAATCACCTCAAACACACTATAAAAATGAATTCCCCCCCAAAAAAAACTGGGAAATTCTTTACAATTCCTTCAGGGTCTCTGATGAAACCTGGAATGACCCTATCTACAATGACAGCTGGATGTGGAATAAGGCTGGACACATGGGACTGAAAGGATTGGTGAGATTGGGTGAGCAAATGCAGACCCTTTAAAGCAATAATGCATGGCACCCATTCCATGTGTCCCATGTCTCTAGGTTGAAGGGAATATTACTACAGCTATAACATGTACGGGAAACCTAGAGAATGGACACACTGTGAATACGAAAGGTCTCTAAAACTCAACGAAAAATCCCTCTCCTGGTGCTCCGGTTTGACTTTCCAACTGCTTTACTATCAATCTCCCAGCTTAGAGAGACAGCGCCTTTAACCTCCTGGTTCGCACAAGTTGCCAATTTGGCAGTGGATGAAAGGGAATAGGGAGAACCAATGAGAGAGTAGCTGTTAGGCATTTGGACGGGCACATGTCACTCTTATTTCCCGGGAGGAAGAAGAACTAAACAAAGTCTCAGCCACCCACCGGGAACCAGTATAGTTCCTGAACCAAAATATTGGACTTGCATTCAGCTCACAAAAAATGAGTTAAATAATGGAGCAAAGGGGCACAGCAATTCACAAACAGGCAGAGTAATAAAGGACAACTATCGTCCAACAATCTGTTGAGGGAAAGCACCGAGGCGGACTTGAAACCGAGGCAGAATAGCAGGAAACAGATTTCAAGGGGTACGTTGGAACTGCCTTTAAAGCACATGAAGAGGGGCACAATTTTGACAATGATGCACTTGGCCAAAAAGGGCATAAGCGTTTTCTCCTGAATATATTCAGGAGAAAACACATACGCCCTTTTTGGCCAGGCAAGCAAGTGGGCAATGCAAAGCTGCACTACAAAAAAGTATCACTTCCCACCGGTCAAAAGGGAAATCAACAAAATGGGTAAAATTCAGAAAGGCAAGACAGGCCCTGGAGAACAGGGAGCCTTGTTATGCTGATGGGCGGGATGTAAATTGCCAACTGCCTCTCTGGAGGAGTGCATTGTGTTCCCAAAACAAGTAAACAACTGATATACCGAGCCAAGGGCACTTCCAGTCTAGGGAATATACCTTGGGAAAACTGAAAATCAATAAGACAGAGCCACCCCAAAATTTAGGCCTTCACTGCTTACAAGAACCTCAACTTGGGTACACCTTAAGTATCCCAGGAAAGGTAAAATTTGTTCAAAAAATTGTGGTACTTACGTATGATGGAATGTCCCTCAGCCATGAAAACAATGTCATAAGACCAGTAGCAGCAAAATGAGTGGATTCAGGTACGATGATTCCAAGTGAAATAAGTCACACAGAAAAAGAAACTTATCATAAGTTATCACTTATGAAGATCCTGTAAACATGGTTACACATGAACTGAGTTAGGAAAGAGAAGAGAGTCTCACATTTCGAACACACTCTTATGCCTGCTTAAGGGGGAAGGAGAGGTGGGGTGATGCATAAAACCAGAGTTTCATATAAGCACAGGTATCGTTCCAAAAACCAACTATGGAATAGACAAGACCTACAGCTTCCTCAGGGAAAGGGACTCAAAACCCCATATTTCCCGCAGAGGAATATATCTGACTAGTAAGAATCTAAAAACCTATGTATTGATATGTCTCCGTAAGGGAATCAAGTGTGTCTAGACTGGCATAAAGATGGCAGCGAGAATCAGCACAAACCCACTATAAAAAGGAATTTCAAAAACAAAACAAAAAAACAGCGAAATTCTTTATAATTCCTTCAGGATCTCTGATGAAACTTGGAATGACCCTATCTACAACGACAGCTGGAGGTGGCATAAGGCTGGATACATGGTATTGAGAGGATTGCTGAGATTCGTGAGCAAATGCAGACCATTTAAAAGAATAATGCATGGCATCAATTCCATGTTTGCCAAACTCCAGGTTGTAGAGAATATTACTACAGCTATAACCTGTATGGTAAACCAAGAGAATGGACACACTATGAATATGAAAAGTTTCTAAAACTCAACGAATAGTCCCTCTCCTTGTGCTCCAGTTTGACTTTCTAACTGCTTTACTATCAATCTCCCAACCTGGAGAGACAGCACCTTTAACCTCCTGGTTCGCACATGTTGCCAATTTGGCAAAGGAAGAAAGGGAAGAGGGAGAACCAAAGAGAGAGTAGCTGTTAGGCATTTGGACGGGCACAAGTCACTCTTATTTCCCGGGAGGAAGAAGAATTAAACAAACTCTCAGCCACCCACCGGAACCAGTATAGGTCCTGAACCAAAATATGGGACTGGCGTTCAGCTCACAAAAAACTAGTTAAATATGGAGCTATAGGGCAGAGCAATTCACAAACTGTCAGAGTAATAAAGGACAACTATCATCCAAAAATCTGTTGAGGAAAGGCAATGAGGCGGACTTGAAAGTGAGGCAGAATAGCAGGAAACAGATTTCAAGAGGTATGTTGGAATCGCCTTTAAAGCACAGGAAGAGGGGCACAACTTCGACAATGATGCACTTGGCCAAAAAGGGCGTATGCGTTTTCTCCTGAATATATTCAAGAGAAAATGCATATGCCATTTTTGGCCAAGCAAGCAAGCGGAGAATGTAAGTCTGCACTACAAAGAAGTATCACTTCCCACCGGTCCAAAGGTACATCCACAAAAATGGTAAAAACCAGAAATTCAAGTCAGGCCCTGGAGAACAGGAAGCCTTGTTATGCTGATGGGCGGGATGTAAATTGCCAACTGCCTCTCTGGAGGAGGGCATTGTGTTCCCTAAAACAAGTAAACAACAGAGCTACAGAGGCAAGGACACTTCCAGTCTGGGGAATATAGCTTGGGAAAACTGAAAATCAATAAGAGAGGGCCACCCCAAAATTTAGGGCTGCACTGGTTACAAGAACCTCAACTTGGGTACACCGTAAATATCTCACGAAATATAAAAATGGTTCAAAAAATTGTGGTACTTACGTATGATAGAACATCCCTCAGACAAGAAATGTATGTCATAAGACCAGTAGCAGCAAAATGAGTGGATTCAGGTACGATGATTCTAAGTGAAATAAGTCACACAGAAAAAGAAACGTATCATAAGATATCACTTATGAAGATCCTGTAAACATGGCTACACATGAAGTGAGTTAGGAAAGAGAACAGAGTCCCACATTTAGAAAACACTCTTATGCCTGCTTAAGGGGGAAGGAGAGGTGGGGTGATGCATAAAACCAGAGTTTGATATAAGCACAGGTACCGTTCCAAAAACCAACTATGGAATAGAGAAGACTTACACCTTCCTCAGTGAAAGGGATTCAAAATCCCATATTTCCCACAGAGGAATATATCTGACTAGTAAGAATCTTAAAACCTATGTATTGATATGTCTCCATAAGGGAATCAAGTGTGTCTAGACTGGCATAAACATGACAGCGAGAATCATCTCAAACCCACTATAAAAGGGAATTTCAAAAACAAAACAAAAAAAACAGGGAAATTCTTTACAATTCCTTCAGGGTCTCTGATGAAACCTGGAATGACCCTAACCACAATGACAGCAGGATGTGGCATAAGGCTGGAAACATGGGAATGAGAGGATTGGTGAGATTGGGTGAGCAAATTCAGACCCTATAAAGCAATAATGCATGGCAACCATTCCATGGGTCCCAACTCTCCAGGTTGAAGAGTATATTACTACAGCTATAAAATGTACGGGAAACCTAGAGACTGGACACACTGTGAATACGAAAGGTCTCTAAAACTCAATGAATAGTCCCTCTCCTGGTGCTCAGGTTTGACTTTCCAACTGCTTTACTATCAATCTCCCAGCTTGGAGAGACTGAACATTTAACCTCCTGTTTCGCACAGGTTGCCAATTTGGCAGAGGATGAAAGGGAAGAGGGAGAACCAATGAGAGAGTAGCTGTTAGGCATTTGGACGGGCACATGTCACTCATGTTTCCCGGGAGGAAGAAGAATTAACCAAAGTCTAAGCCACCCAACGGGAACCAGTATAGGTCCTGAACCAAAATATTGGACTTGTGTTCAGCTCACAAAAAACGAGTTAAAAAATGGAGCTCAGGGGCACAGCAATTCACAAACTGGCAGAGTAATAAAGGACAACTCTCGTACAAAAATCTGTTGAGGGAAGGCAATGTGGCGGAATTGAAAGCGAGGCAGAATAGAAGGAAACAGATTTCAACAGATACGTTGGAATCGCTTTTAAAGCACAGGAAGAGGGGCACAACTTCCAAAATGATGCACTTGCCCAAAAAGGGCGTATGCGTTTTTTCCTGAGTATTTTCAGGAGAAAACGCATACGCCCTTTTTGGCCAAGCAAGCAAGCGGGCAATGCAAATCTGCACTACAAAGAAGTATCACTTCCCAAAGGTCAAAAGGGATATCCACAAAATAGGTAAAAAGCAGAAAGGCAAGACAGGGCCTGGAGTACAGGGAGCCTTGTTATGCTGATGGGCGGGATGTAAATTGCCAACTGCCTCTCTGGAGGAGTGCATTTTGTTCCCTAAAGCAAGTAAACAACAGAGCTACAGAGACAAGGGCACTTCCAGTCTAGGGTATATAACTTGGGAAAACTGAATATCAGTAAGACACAACCACCCCCAAATTGAGGGCTGCACCGCTTACAAGAACCTCAACTAGGCTACACCTTAAATATCCCAGGAAAGACAAAAATTTTTCAAGAGATTGTGGTAATTACATACGATGGAATATTTCTCTGCCATGAAATCAATGTCATCAGGCCAGTAGCATCAAATTTAGTGGATTCAGTTATGAGGATTCTAAGTGAAATTAGTCACAGAGTAAAATAAACTTATCATAAGATATCACTTATGAACGTCATGTAAACATGGCTACACATGAACTGAGTTAGTAAATAGAAGAGAGTCTCACATTTAGAAAACACTCTTACACCTGCTTAAGGGGTAAGGGGAGGTGGGGTGTTGCATAAAACCAGAGTTTGATATTAGTAAAGGCTCCATTCCAGAAACCAAATACAGAGTAGAAAAGATCTACACCTTCCTCACTGAAAAGGAATCAACACCCCATACTTCCCTCAGAGGAATATATCTGACTAGTAAGAATCTTCAAACCTATATATTGATATGTCTCCGTAAGGGATCAAGTGTGTCTAGACTGGCATAAACATGGCAGTGGGAATCAGCTCAAACTCACTATAAAAAGGAATTTCAATAACAAAACAACAAAACAGGGAAATTCTTTACAATTCCTTCAGGGTCTCTGATGAAACCTGAAATGAACCTATCTACAACTACAGCTTGATTTGGCATAATGCTGGACATTTGGGACTGAGAGGATTGGTGAGACTGGGTGAGCAAACACAGACCGTTTAAAGCAATAATGCATGGCCTCCATTCCATGGTTCCATACTCTCCAGGTGGAAGGGAATATTACTACAGCTATAACATGTACAGGAAGCCTAGAGAATGGACACACTGTGTATACGAAAGGTTTCTAAAACTCAACTAATTGTCCTTCTCCTGGTGCTACAGTTTGACTTTCCAACTGCTTTACTATCAATCTCTCAACTTGGAGAGACAGCCCCTTTAACCTCCTCGATAACACAGGTTGCCAATTTGGCAGAGGATGAAAGGGAACAGGGAGAACCAATGAGAGAGTAGCTGTTAGGCATTTAGATGGGCAAATGTCACTCTAATTGCCCGGCAGGAAGAATAATTAGCCAAGGACTCATCCCCCTGCCGGGAACCAGTATAGGTCCTGAACCCAAATTTTGGACTTGCGGTCAGCTCACAAAAAAACGATTTGATAAATGGAGCTCAGGGGCACAGCAATTCACAAACTGGCAGAGTAATAAAGGACAACTATCGTCCAAAAATATTTTGAAGGAAGGCAACGAGGCGGACTTGAAACCGAGGCAGAATTGCAGGAAACAGATTTCAAGAGGTACGTTGGAATCACCTGTAAAGCACAGGAAGAGGGGCACAATTTCGACAATGATTCACTTGGCCAAAAATGGTTTATTCGTTTTCTCCAGAATATATTCTGGAGAAAACGCATACACAGTTTTTGGCCAAGCAAGCAGGCGGGCAATGCAAATCTGCACTACAAAGAAGTATCCCTTCCCACCGGTCAAAAGGGACATCTGCAAAATGTGTAAAAACCAGAAAGGCAAGAGAGGGCCTGCAGAACAGGGAGCCTTGTTATGCTGATGGGCGGGATGTAAGTTGGCAACTGCCTCTCTGGAGGAGTGCACTGTGATCCCTAAAACAAGTAAACAACAGAGCTACAGAGCCAAGGGCACTTCCAGTCTAGGGAATATACCTTGGGAAAACTGAAAATCAATAAGACAGAGCCACCCCAAAATTTAGGGATGCACTGCTTACAAGAACCTCAACTTGGGTACACTTTAAGTATCCCAGGAAAGTTAAAAGTTGTTCAAAAAATTGTGGTATTTACGTACGATGGAATATCCCTCAGCCATGAAATCAATGTCATAAGACCAGTAGCAGCAAAATGAGTGGATTCAGGTATGATGATTCTAAGTGAAATAAGTCACACAGAAAAATAATCTTATCATACGATATCACTTAAGAAGATCCTGTAAACATGGCTACACATGAAGTGAGTGAGGAAAGAGAACAGTGTCTCACATTTAGAAAACACTCTTATGCCTGCTTAAGGGGGAAGGAGAGGTGGGGTGATGCATAAAACAAGAGTTTGATATAAGCACAGGTACCGTTCCAAAAACCAACTATGGAATAGACAAGACCTACAACTTCCTCGGGGAAAGGGACTCAAAATCGTGTATTTTCTGCAGAGGAATATATCTGACTAGTAAGAATCTTAAAACCTATGTATTGATATGTCTCCGTCAGGGAATCAAGTGTGTCTAGACTGGCATAAACACGGCAGTGAGAATCAGCTCAAAACCACTATAAAAAGGAATTTCAATAACAAAACAACAAAACAGGGAAATTATTTACAATTCCTTCAGGGTCTCTGATGATACGTGGAATGAACATATCTACAACTACAGCTTGATGTGGCATAAGGCTGGACACTTGGGACTAAGAGGATTGGTGACACTGGGTGAGCGAACACAGACCGTTTAAAGAAATAATGCATGGCCTCCATTCCATGGTTCCAAACTCTCCAGGTTGAAGGGAATATTACTACAGCTATAACATGTACGGGAAACCTAGAGAATGGACACACTGTGTATACGAAAGTTTTCTAAAACTCAACTAGTTGTCCCTCTCCTGGTGCTACAGTTTGACTTTCCAACTGCTTTACTATCAATCTCCCAACTTGGAGAGACAGCGCCTTTAATCTCCTGGATAACACAGGTTGCCAATTTGGCAGAGGATGAAAGGGAACAGGGAGAACCAATGAGAGAACAGCTGTTAGGCATTTGGACGGGCACATGTCACTCTAATTGCCTGGCAGAAAGAAGAATTAACCAAAGACTCATCCCGCTGCCGGGAACCAGTATAGGACCTGAACTGAAATTTTGGACTTGTGGTCAGCTCACAAAAAACGATTTGATAAATGGAGCTCAGGGGCACAGCAATTCACAAACTGGCAGTGTAATAAAGGACAACTATCGTCCAAAAATCTTTTGACGGAAGACAACGATGTGGACTTGAAAGCGAGGCAGAATAGCAGGAAAAAGATTTCAAGGGGTACTTTGGAATCACCTGTAAAGCACAGGAAGAGGGGCACAACAACGACAATGATGCACTTGGCCAAAAATAGTGTATGTGTTTTCTCCTGAATATATTCAGGAGAAAACACATACGCCCTTTTTGGCCAAGCCACCAAGCAGGCAATGCAAATCTGCAGTACAAAGAAGTATCACTTCCCACCAGTCAATACGGACATCCACAAAATGTGTAACAATCAGAAAGGCAAGAGAGAACCTGAAGAACAGTGAGCCTTGTTATGCTAATGGGTGGAATGTAAGTTGCCAACTGCCTCTCTGGAGGAGTGCATTGTGTTCCCTAAAACAAGTAAACAACAGAGCTACAGAGCCAAGGGCATTTCCAGTCTAGGGAATATACATTGGGAAAACTGAAAATCAATAAGACAGAGCCACCCCAAAATTTAGGGATACACTGCTTACAAGAACCTCAACTTGGTTACAACTTAAGTATCCCAGGAAAGATAAAAATGGTTCAAAAAATTGTGGTACATACGTATGATGGAATATCCCTCAGCCATGAAATCAATGTCATAAGACAAGTAGCAGCAAAATGATTGGATTCAGGTACGATGATTCTAAGTGAAATAAGTCACACAGAAAAAGAAACTTTTCATAAGATATCACTTATGAAGATCCTGTAAACATGGCTACACATGAAGTGAGTTAGGAAAGAGAACAGAGTCCCACATTTAGAAAACACTCTTATGCCTGCTTAAGGGGGAAGGAGAGGTGGGGTGATGCATAAAACCAGAGTTTGATATAAGCACAGGTACCGTTCCAAAAACCAACTATGGAATAGACAAGAGCTACACCTTCCTCAATGAAAGGGACTCAAAACCCCATATTTCCCGCAGAGGAATATATCTGACTAGTAAGTATCTTAAAACCTATGAATTGATATGTCTCCATAAGGGAATCAAGTTTGTCTAGACTGGCATAAACATGGCAGTGAGAATCAGCTTAAACCCACTATAAAAAGGAATTTGAAAAACAAAAAAACAGGGAAATTATTTACAATTCCTTCAGGGTCTCTGATGAAACCTGGAATGACCCTATCTACAATGACAGCTGGATTTGGCATAAGGCTGGACACATGGGACTGAGAGGATTGGTGAGATTGGGTGAGCAAATGCAGACCCTTTAAAGCAATAATGCATGGCACCCATTCCATGTGTCTCATCTCTCCAGGTTGAAGGGAATATTACTACAGCTATAACATGTATGGGAAACCTAGAGAATGGACACACTGTAAAAACGAAAGATCTCTAAAACTCAACGAATAATCCACCTCCTGGTGCTCCGGTTTGACTTTCCAACTGCTTTACTATCAATCTCCGAACCTAGAGAGACAGCACCTTTAACCTCCTGTTTTGCACAGGTTGCCAATATGGCAGAGGATGAATGGGAAGTGGGAGAACCAATGAGAGAGTAGCTGTTGGGCATTTAGACGGGCATATGTCACTCTTATTTCCCTGGAGGAAGAAGAATTAACCAAAATCTCAGCCACCCACCAAAAACCAGTATAGGTCCTGAACCAAAATATTGGAATTGCATTCAGCTTACAAATTAACGAGTTAAATAATGTAGCTCAGGGGCACAGCAATTCACAAAAAGGCAGAGTAATAAAGGGCAACTATCGTCCAACAATTTTTTGAGGGGAGGCAACGAGGCGGACTTGAAAACGAGGCAGAATAGCAGGAAACAGATTAAAGAGGTACGTTGGAATCGCATTTAAAGCACAGGAAGAGGGGCACAACTTCGACAACGATGCACTTGGCCAAAAAGGGCGTATGCGTTTTCTCCTGAATATATTCAGGAGAAAACCGCATACACCCTTTCTGGCCAAGCAAGCAAGTGGGCAATGCAAGTCTGCACTACAAAGAAGTATCACTTCCCACCGGTCAAAAGGGACATACACAAAATGGGTAAAATCCAGAAACACAAGACAGGCCCTGGAGAACAGGGAGCCTTGTTATGTTGATAGGCGGGATGTAAATTGCCAACTGCCTCTCTGGAGGAGTGCATTGTGTTCCCAAAAAGAAGTAAACAACAGAGCTACAGAGCCAAGGGCACTTTCAGTATAGGGAATATACCTTGGGAAAACTGAAAATCAATAAGACAGAGCCACCCCAAAATTTAGGGCTACACTGTTCACAAGAACCTCAACTTCAGTACACCTTAAATATCCCACGAAATATAAATATGGTTCAAAAAATTGTGGTACTTACGTACGATGGAATATCCCTCAGCCATGAAATCAATGTCATAAGACCAGTAGCAGCAAAATGAGTGGATTCAGGTACGATGATTCTAAGTGAAATAAGTCACACAGAAAAAGAAACTTATCATAAGATATCACTTATGAAGATCCTGTAAACATGGCTACACATGAACTGAGTTAGGAAAGAGAAGAGAGTCTCACATTTAGAAAACACTCTTATGCCTGCTTAAGGGGGAAGGAGAGGTGGGGGGATGCATAAAACCAGAGTTTGATATAAGCACAGGTACCGTTCCAAAAACCAACTATGGAATAGAGAAGACTTACACCTTCCTCAGTGAAAGGGATTCAAAATCCCATATTTCCCGCAGAGGAATATATCTCACTAGTAAGAATCTTAAAACCTATGTATTGATATGTCTCAGTTAGGGAATCAAGTGTGTCTAGACTGGCATAAACATGGCAGTGAGAATCAGCTCAAACCCACTATAAAAAGTAATTTGAAAAACAAAAAATAATGGGAAATTCTTTACAGTGGCTTCAGGATTTCTTATGCAACCTGGAATGACCCTATCTACAATGACAGCTGGATGTGGCATAAGGCTGGACACATGGGACTGAGAGGATTGGTGAGATTGGGTGAGCAAATGCAGACCCTTTAAAGCAATAATGCATGGCACCCATTCCATGGGTCCCATGTCTCAAGGTTGAAGGGAATATTACTACAGTTATAAAATGTACGGGAAACCTTGAGAATAGACACACTGTGAATACGAAAGGTCTCTAAAACTCAAAGAATAGTCCCTCTCCTGGTGCTCCGGTTTGACTTTCCCACTGCTTTACTATCAATCTCCCAAATTGGAGAGACAGCACCTTTAACCTCCTG
This sequence comes from Mesoplodon mirus, assembly GCF_964341445.2. Taxonomy (NCBI): domain Eukaryota; kingdom Metazoa; phylum Chordata; class Mammalia; order Artiodactyla; family Ziphiidae; genus Mesoplodon; species Mesoplodon mirus. The sequence goes on from NW_028295717.1 coordinate 874,434, forward strand.
GTTCGCACCGGTTGCCAATTTGACAGAGGAGGCAATGGAAGAGGGAGAGCAAATGAGAGAGTAGCTGTTAGGCATTTGGACGGGCACATGTCACTCTTATATCCCGGGAGGAAGAAGAATTAACCAAAGTCTCAGCCACCCACCGAGAACGAGTATAGGTCCTGAAACAAAATTATGGATTTGCGTTCAGCTCACAAAAAACAAGTTAACAATGGAGATCAGGGGCACAGCAATTCAAAAACTGGCAGAGTAATAAAGGACAACTATCGTCCAAAAATCTGTTGAGGGAAGGAAACATGGCGGACTTGAATGCGAGGCAGAATAGCAGGAAACAGATTTCACGAGGTACGTAGGAATCACCTTTAAAGCACAGGAAGAGGGGCACAACATCGACAATGATGCACGTGGCCAAAAAGTGCGTAAGCTTTTTCACCTGAATATATTCAGGAGAAAACGCATACAGCCTTTTTGGCCAAGCAAGCAAGGGGGCAATGCAAATCTGCACTACAAAGAAGTATCACTTGCCACCGGTCAAAAGGCACATCCACAAATTGGGTAAACACCAGAAAAGCAAGACAGGCCCTGGAGAAAAGGGAGCCTTGTATGCTGATGGGCGGGATATACATTGACAACTGCCTCTCAGGAGGAGTGCATTATGTTCCCTAAAACATGTAAACAACAGAGCTACAGAGCCAAGGGCACTTCCAGTCTGGGGAATATACCTTGGGAAAACTGAAAATCAATAAGACAGAGCCACACCAAAATTTAGGGCTGTACTGCTAACAAGAACCTCAACTACGGTACACATTAAATATACCAGGAAATATAAAAATGATTCAAAATTGTTGTACTTACATAGGATGGAATATCCCTCAGTCATGAAATCAATAACAAAAGACCAGTAGAAGCAAAATGAGTGGATTTAGGTACGATGATTCTAAGTGAAATAAGTCACACAGAAAAAGAAACGTATCATAAGATATCACTTATAAAGTTCCTGTAAACATGGCTACACCTGAACTGAGTTAGGAAAGAGAACAAAGTCTCACATTTAGAAAACACTCGTATGCCTGCTTAAGGGGGAAGGAGAGGTGTGGGGATTCATAAAACCAGAGTTTGATATAAGCACAGGTACCATTCCAATCACCAACGATGGAATAGACAAGATCTACATCTTCCTCAGTGAAAGGGACTCAAAACCCCATATTTCCCGCAGAGGAATATATCTGACTAGTAAGAATCTTAAAACCTATGTATTGATATGTCTCCGTAAGAGAATCAAGTGTTTCTAGACTGACATAATCATGGCAGCGAGAATCAGCTCAAAACCACTATAAAAAGGAATTTCAAAACAAAACAAAAAAACAGGGAAATTCTTTACAGTTCCTTCAGGGTCTCCTTTGAAACCTGGAATGACCCTATCTAAAACGACAGCATGATGTGGCATAAAGCTGGACACATGGGACTGAGAGGCTTGGTGAGATTGGGTGAGCAAATACAGACCCTTTAAAGCAATAATGCATGACACCCATTCGATGGGTCCCAACTCTCAAGGTTGAAGGGAATATTACTACAGCTATAACATGTATGGGAAACCTAGAGAATGGACACACTGTGAATACGAAAGGTTTCTAAAACTCAACGAATAGTGCCTCTCCTGGTGCTCCAGTTTGACTTTCCAACTACTGTACTATCAATCTCCAAACTTGGAGAGACAGCAACTTTAAACTCCTGGTGCGCTCAGCTTGCCCATTTGGCAAAGGATGAAAGAGAAGAGGGAGAACCAATGAGAGAGTAGCTGTTAGGCATTTGGACGGGCACCTGTCACTCTTATTTCCTGGGAGGAAGAAGAATTAACCAATGTCTCAGCCACCCACCGGGAACCAGTATAGGTCCTGAAGCAAAATATTGGACTTGTGTTCAGCTCACAAAAAACGAGTAAAAAAATGGAGCTATGGGGCAGAGCAATTCACAAACTGGCAGAGTATTAAAGGCCAGCTATCATCCAAAAATGTGTTGAGGGAAGGCAACGAGGCGGACTTGAAACTGAGGCAGAATAGCAGGAAACAGATTTCAAGAGATTGTTGGAATCGCCTTTAAAGCACAGGAAGAGGAGCACAACATCGACAATGATGCACTTGGCCCAAAAGGGCATATTCGTTTTCTCCTGAGTATATTCAGGAGAAAAGGCATACGCCCTTTTGGGCCAAGCAAGCAAGTGGGCAATACAAGTCTTTACTACAAAGAAGTATCATTTCCAACCGGTCAAAAGGAACATCCACAAAATGGGTAAAATTCAGAAAGGCAAGACAGGCCCTGGAGAACAGGGAGCATTGTTATGCTGAAGGGTGGGATGTAAATTGCCAACTGCCTCTCTGCAGGAGTGCACTGTGTTCCCTAAAACAAGTAAACAACAGAGCTACAGAGCTAAGGACACTTCCAGTCCAGGGAATATACCTCGGGAAAATTGAAAATCAATAAGACAGAGCCACCCCCAACTTTAGGGCTGCACTGCTTACAACAACCTCAACTTGGGTACATCTTAAATATCCCAGGAAATATAAAAATGGTTCAAAAAATTGTGGTACTTGCGTACGATGGAATATCCTTCAGCCATGAAATCAATGTCTTAATTCCAGTAGCAGCAAAATGAGTGGATTCAGGTACGATGATTCTAAGTGAAATAAGTCACACAGAAAAACAAACTTATCATAAGATATCACTTATGAAGGTCCTGTAAACTTGGATACACATGAACTGAGTTAGGAAAGAGAATAGAGTCTCACATTTAGAAAACACTCTTATGCCTGCTTAAGGGGGAAGGAGAGATGTGGTGATGCATTAAACCAGAGTTTGATATAAGCACAGGTACCGTTCCAAAAACCAACTATGGAATAGACAAGACCTACACCTTCCTCAGTGAAAGGGACTCAAAACACCATATTTCCCGCAGAGGAATATATCTGACTCGTAAGAATCTTAAAAACTATATATTGATATGTCTCCATAATGAATTATGTGTGTCTAGACTGGCATAAACATGGCAGCGAGAATCAGCTCAAACCCACTGAAAAAAAGGAATTTCAAAAACAAAACAAAAAAACAGGAAATTTCTTTACAATTCCTTCAGGGTCTCTGATGAAACCTGGAATGACACTATCTACAACGATAGCTAGATGTGGCATAATGCTGGACCCATGGGACTGAGATGATTGGTGAGATTGTGTGAGCAAATGCAGACCCTTTAAAGCAATAATGCATGGCACCCATTCCATGGGTCCCAACTCTCCAGGTTGAAGGGAATATTACTATAGCTATAACATGTATGGGAAACCTAGAGAATGGACACACTGTGAATACGAAAGGGCTCTAAAACTCAACGAATACTCCCCCTCCTGGGGCTCCGGTTTGATTTTCCAACTGATTTACTATCAGTCTCCAACCCTGGAGAGACAGTAACTTTAACCTCCTATTTCGCACAGGTTGCCTATTTGGCAGAGGATGAATGGGAAGAGGGAGAACCAATGAGAGAGTAGCTGTTAGGCATTTGAACGGGCACATGTCACTCTTATTTCCCGGGAGGAAGAAGAATTAAACAAAGTTTCAGCCAACCACCGAGAACCAGTATAGGTACTGAACCAAAATATTAAACTTGCGTTCAGCTCATAAAAAACGAGTTAAATAATGTAGCCCAGGGGCACAGCAATTCACAAACAGGCAGTGTAATAAAGGACAACTATCTTCCAAAAATCTGTTGAGGGAAGGCAACGAGGCGGACTTGAAAGCGAGGTAGAATAGCAGGAAACAGATTTCAAGCGGTACATTGGAATCACCTTTAAACCACAGGAAGACGGGCACAACTTCGACAATGATGCACTTGGCCAAAAAGGGCGTATGCGTTTTCTCCTGAATATGTTCAGGAGAAAACGCATACGACCTATTTGGCATAGAAAGCAAGTGGGCAATGCAAATCTCCACTACAAAGAAGTATCCCTTCCCATCGGTCATAAGGGACATCCACAAAATGGATAAAATCCAGAAAGGCAAGACAGGCATTGGAGAACTGGGAGCCTTTTTATGCTGACGGGCGGGATGTAAATTGCGAACTGCCTCTCTGGAGGAGTGCACTGAGTTCCCTAAAACAAGTAAACAACAGAGCTACAGAGCCAAGGGCAATTCCAGTCTAGGGAATATACCTTGCGAAAACTGAAAATCAATAAGACCGAGACACCCCAAAATTTAGGGCTGCACTGCTTACAAGAAACTCAACTTGGGTACACCTTAAGTATCCCAGGAAAGGTAAAAATTGTTCAGAATATTGTGGTACTTACGTATGATGGAATATCCCTCAGCCATGAAATCCATGTCATAAGACCAGTAGCAGCAAAATGAATGGATTCAGGTACCATGATTCTAAGTGAAATAAGTCACACAGAAAAGGAAACTTATCATAAGATATCACTTGTTTAAGATCCTGTAAACATGGCTACACATGAACTGAGTTAGGAAAGAGAACAGAGTCTCACATTTAGAAAACACTCTTATGCCTGCTTAAGGGGGAAGGAGAGGTGGGGTGATGCATAAAACCAGAGATTGATAAAAGCAGAGGTACTTTTCCAAAAACCACCTATGGTATAGTCAAGACCTACACCTTCCTCAGTGAAAGGGACTCAAAACCCCATATTTCCCGCAGAGGAATATATCTGACTAGTAATAATCTTAAAACCTATGAATTGATATGTCTCCGTAAGGGAATCAAGTGTTTCTAGACTGGCATAAACATGGCATCGAGAATCATCTCAAACCCACTATAAAAAGGAATTTCAAAAACAAAACAGAAAAACAGGGAAATTCTTTACAATTCCTTCAGGGTCTCTGATGAAACGTGGAATGACCCTGTCTACAATGACAGCTGGATGTGGCATAAGGCTGGACACATGGGAATGAGAGGATTGGTGAGATTCAGTGAGCAAATGCAGCCACTTTAAAACAATAATGAATGGCACCCATTCCATGGGTCCCAACTCTCCAGGTTGAAGGGAATATTACTACAGCTATAACATGTATGTGAAACCTAGAGAATGGACACATTGTGAATACGAAAGGTCTCTAAAACTCAACGAATAGTCCCTCTCCTGGTGCTCTGGTTGGACATTCCAACTGCTTTACTATCAATCTCCCAAATTGGAGAGACAGCCCCTTTAACCTCCTGGTTCGCACAGGTTGCCAATTTGGCAGAGGATGAAAGGGAAGAGGGAGAACCAATGAGAGAGTAGCTGTTAGGCATTTAGACGGGCACATGTCACTCTTATTTCCGGGGTGGAAGAAGAATTGACCAAAGACTCAGCCACCCACAGGGAACAAGTATAGGTTCTGAACCAAAATATTGGACTTGCGTTCAGCTCAGAAAAAACGAGTTAAAAATGGAGCTCAGGGGCACAGCAATTCACAAATTGTCAGAGTAATAAAGGACAACTATCATCGCAAAATCTGTTGAGGGAAGGCAACGAGGCGGAATTGAAAGCGAGACAGAATAGCAGGAAACCGATTACAAGAGGAATTTTGGAATCGGCTTTAAAGGACAGGAAGAGGGGCACAACTTCGACAATGATGCACTTGGCCAAAAAGGGCGTATGCGTTTTCCCCTGAATATATTCAGGAGAAAACGCATACGCCCTTTTTAGCCAAGCAAGCAAGTAGGCAATGCAAATCTGCACTACAAAGAAGTATCACTTCCCACCTGTCAAAAGGGACATCCACAAAATGGACAAAAATCAGAAAGGCAAGACAGGCCCTGCAGAACAGGGAGCCTTTTTATGCTGATGGGCGGGATGTAAGTTGCCAACTGCCTCTCTGGAGGAGTGCATTGTGTTCCCTAAAACAAGTAAACAACAGAGCTACAGAGCCAAGAGCACTTCCAGTCTAGGGAATATACCTTGGGAAAACTGAAAATCAATAAGACAGAGCCACCCCAAATTTAGGGCTTCACTGCTTACAAGAACATCAACTTGGGTTCACCTTAAGTATCCCAGGAAAGATAAATATGGCTCAAAAAATTGTGGTACTTATGTACAATGGAATATCCCTCAGCCATGAAATCAATGTCATAAGACCAGTAGCAGCAAAATGAGTGGATTCACGTACGATGATTCTAAGTGAAATAAGTCACACAGAAAAAGAAACTTATCATAATCTATCTCTTATGAAGATCCTGTAAACATGGCTACACATGAACTGAGTAAGGAAAGAGAACAGAGTCTCACATTTGGAAAACACTCTTATGCCTGCTTAAGGGGGATTGAGAGGTGGGGTGATGCATAAAACCAGAGTTTGATATAAGCACAGGTTCCGTTCCGAAAACCAACTATGGAATAGACAAGACCTACCTATACCTTCCTCAGTGAAAGGGACTCAAAACACCATATTTCCTGCAGAGGAATATATCTGACTAGTAAGAATCTTAAAACCTATGTATTGATATGTCTCCGTAAGGGAATCAAGTGTGTCTAGACTGGCATAAACATGGCAGCAAGAATCAGCTCAAACCCACTATAAAAATGAATTTCAAAACCAAAACAAAAAACAGGGAAATTCTATACAACTCCTTCAGGGTCTCTGATTAAACGTGGAATGACCCTGTCTACAATGACAGCTGGAGGTGGCATAAGGCTGGACACTTGGGACTGAGAGGATTGGTGAGATTGGGTGAGCAAATGCAGACCCTATAAAGGAATAATGCATGGCACCCATTCCATGGGTCACAACTCTCCAGGTTGAAGTGAATATTACTACAGATATAACATGTACGGGAAACCTAGAGAATGGACACACTGTGAATACAAAAGTTCTCTAAAACTCAACGAACAATCCCTCTCCTGGTGATCCGGTTTGACTTTCCAACTGCTTTACTCTCAATCTCCCAACTTGGAGAGACAGCCCCTTTAACCTCCTGGTTGGCACATGTTGCCAATTTGGCAGAGGATGAAAGGGAAGAGGGAGAACCAATGAGAGAGTAGCTGTTAGGCATTTGGACGGACACATGTCACTCTTATTTCCCGGGAGGAAGAAGAATTAACCAAAGTCTCAGCCACCCCCCGAAAACCAGTATAGTTTCAGAACCAAAATATTGGACTTGCGTTCAGCTCACAAAAAAACGAGATATAAATGGAGCTCAGGGGCACAGCAATTCAAAAACTGGCAGAGTAATAAAGGGCAACTATCATCCAAAAATGTGTTGAGGGAAGGCAACCAGGCGGACTTGAAAGCGAGGCAGAATAGCAGGAAACAGATTACAAGAGGTACGTTGGAATCACCTGTAAAGCACAGGAAGAGGGGCAAAACTTCTACAATGATGCACTTGGACAAAAAGGGCGTATGCTTTTTCGCCTGAACATATGCAGGAGATAACGCATACGCCCTATTTGGCCAAGCAAGCAAGCGGGCAATGCAAATCTGCACTACAAAGAAGTATCACTTCCGACCGGTCAAAAGGGACATCCACAAAATGTGTAACAACTAGAAAGGCAAGACAGGCCCTGGAGAACAGGGAGCCATGTTATGCTGATGGGCGGGATGTAAATTGCCAACTGCCTCACTGGAGGAGTGCATTGTGTTCCCTAAAACAAGTAAACAACAGAGCTACAGAGCCAAGGGCACTTCCAGTCTAGGGAATATACCTTGGGAAAAATGAAAATCAAAAAGACAGAGCCACCCTCAAACTTAGGGCTGCACTGCTTACAAGAACCTCAGCTTGGGTACACCTGAAATATCCTAGGAAATATAAAAATGGTTCAAAAAATTGTGTTACTTACGTACTAGGGAATATCCCTCAGCCATGAAATCAATGTCATAAGACCAGTAGCAGCAAAATGAGTGGATTCAGGTACGATGATTCTAAGTGAAATAAGTCACACAGAAAAAGAAGTTTATCATAAGATACCACTTATGAAGATCCTGTAAACATGGCTACACTTGAACTGAGTTAGGAAAGAGAACAGAGTCTCACATTTAGAACACACTCTTATGCCTGCTTAAGGGGGAAGGAGAGGTGGGGTGATGCATAAAACCAGAGTTTGATATAAGCACAGGTACCGTTCCAAAAACCAACTATGGAATAGACAAGACCTACCTATACTTTCCTCAGTGAAAGGGACTCAAAACCCCATATTTCCGGCAGAGGAATATATCTGACTAGTAAGTTTCTTAAAACCTATGTATTGATATGTCTCCGTAAGGGAATCAAGTGTGTCTATACTGGCATAAACATGGCAGCAAGAATCAGCTCAACCCCACTATAAAAAGGAATTTCAAATACAAAACAAAAAAACAGGGACATTCTTTACAATTCCTTCAGGGTCTCTCATGAAACCTGGAATATCCATGTCTACAATGACATCTCGATGTGGCATAAGGCTGGAAACTTGGGACTGAGAGGATTGGTGAGATTGGGTGAGCAAATGCAGACCCTTTAAAGCAATAATGCATGTCACCCATTCCATGGGTCAGAACTCTCCAGGTTGAAGGGAATATTACTACAGCTATAACTTGTATGGGAAACCTAGAGAATGGACACACTGTGAATACGAAAAGTTTCTAAAACTCAACGAATAGTCCCTCTCCTGGTTCTCTGGTTTGACTTTCCAACTCATTTACTATCAATCTCCCAACTTGGAGAGACAGCCCCTTTAACCTCCTGGTGTTCACAGTTTGCCCATTTGGCAGAGGATGAAAGGGAAGAGGGAGAACCAATGAGAGAGTTGCTGTTACGCATTTGGACGGTCATATGTCACTCTAATTTCCCGGCAGGAAGCAGAATTACCCAAAGTTGTAGCCACCCACCGGGAACAAGTATAGGCCCTGAACCAAAATTTTAGACATGCGTTCAGCTCACAAAAAACTAGTTGAAAAATGGAGCTCAAGGGCACAGCAATTCACAAACTGCCAGAGTAATAAAGGACAACTATAATCCAAAAGTCTGTTGAGGGAAGGCAACGAGGCGGATTTGAATGCGAGGCAGAATAGCAGGAAAGAGATTTCAAGAGGTACGTTGGAATCACCTGTAAAGCACAGGAAGAGGGGCACAACTTCGACAATGATGCACTTGGCCAAAATGGGCATATACATTTTCTCCTGAATATATGTAGGAGAAAACGCATATGCCCTTTTTGGCCAAGCAAGCACGCGAGCAATGCAAATCTGCACTACAAAGAAGTATCACTCCCGACCGGTCAAAAAGGACATCCACAAAATGTGTAAATGCCAGAAAGGCAAGACAGGCCCTGGAGAACAGGGAGCCTTGTTATACTGATGGGAGGGATGTAAATTGCGAACTGCCTCACTGGAGGAATGCTTTGTGTTCCCCAAAACAAGTAAACAACAGAGCTACAGAGCAAAGGGCACTTCCAGTCTAGGGAATATACCTTGGGAAAATTGAAAATCAATAAGACAGAGCCACCCCCAAATTTAGGGCTGCACTGCTTACAAGAACCTCAACTTGGGTACAACTTAAATATCCAAGGAAAGATAAAAATGGTTCAAAAAATTGTGGAACTTACGTACGATGGAATATCCCTCAGCCATGAAATCAATGTCATAAGACCAGTAGCAGCAAAATGAGTGGATTCAGGTACGATGATTCTAAGTGGAATAAGTCACACAGAAAAAGAAGCTTATCATAAGATATCACTTATGAAGATCCTGTAAACGTGGCTACACATGAACTGAGTTAGGAAAGAGAACAGAGTCTCACATTTAGAAAACACTCTTATGTCTGCTTAAGGGGGAAGGAGAGGTGGGGTGATGCATAAAACCAGAGTTTGATATAAGCACAGGTACCGTTCCAAAAACCAACTATGGAAGAGACAAGACCAACCTATACCTTCCTCAGTGAAAGGGACTCAAATCCCCATATATCCAGCAGAGGAATATATCTGACTAGTAAGAATCTTAAAACCTATGTATTGATATGTCTCTGTAAGGGAATCAAGTGTGTCTAGACTGGCATAAACATGGCAGCGAGAATCAGCTTAAACCCACTATAAAAAGGAATTTCAAAAACAAAACAAATAAACAGGGACATTCTTTCCAATTCCTTCAGGGTCTCTGATGAAACCTGGTATGTCCCTGTCTACAATGACAGCTCAATGTGGCATAAGGCTGGACACTTGGGACTGAGAGGATTGGTGAGATTGGGTAAGCAAATGCAGACCCTTTAAAGCAATAATGCATGGCACCCATTCCATGGGTCCCAACTCTCCAGGTTGAAGGGAATATTACTACAGCTATAACATGTACGGGAAACCTAGAGAATGGACACACTGTGAATACGAATGGTCTCTAAAACACAATGAATAGTCCCTCTCCTGGTTCTCCGGTTTGACTTTCCAACTGCTTTACTATCAATCTCCCAACTAGGAGAGACAGCCCGTTTAACCTCTTGGTTCTCACAGTTTGCCAATTTGGCAGAGGATGAAAGGGAAGAGCGAGAACCAATGATAGAGTAGCTGTTAGGAATATGGACGGGCATATATGACTCTAATTTCCCGGCAGGAAAAAGAATTAACCAAAGTCTCAAACACCCTCTGGGAACCAGTATAGCTCCTGAAACAAAATTTTGTACTTGCATTCAGCTCACAAAAAACGAGCTGAAAAATTGAGCTCAGCGGCAGAGCAATTCACAATCTGGCATAGTAATAAAAGCCAACTATCGTCCAGAAATTTGTTGAGGGAAGGCAACGAAGCGGACTTGAAAGTGAGGCCTAATAGCAGGAAACAGATTTCAAGAGGTACGCTGGAATCGTCTGTAAAGCACAGGAAGAGGGGCACAACTTCGACAATGATGCACTTGGCCAAAAAGGGCATATGGATTTTCCCCTGAATATATGCAGGAGAAAATGCATACGCCCTTTTTGGCCAAGCAAGCAAGCAGGCAATGCAAATCTTCACTACAAAGAAGTATCACTTCCCACTTGTCACAAGGGACATACACAAAATGGTTAAAAACCATAAATTCAAGACAGGCCCTGGAGAACAGGGAGCCTTTTTATGCTGATGGGCGGGATGTAAATTGCCAACTGCCTCTCTGGAGGAGGGCATTGTGTTCCCTAAAACAAGTAAACAACAGAGCTACAGAGCCAAGGACACATCCAGTCTAGGGAATATACCTTGGGAAAACTGAAAATCAGTAAGACAGATCCACCCCAAAATTTAGGGCTGCACTGCTTACAAGAACCTCAACTTGGGTACACCTCAAATATCCCACGAAATATAAATATGGTTCAAAAAATTGTGGTACTTACGTACGATGGAATATCCCTCAGCCATGAAATCAATGTCATAAGACCAGTAGCAGCAAAATGAGTGGATTCAGGTTCGATGATTCTAAGTGAAATAAGTCACACAGAAAAAGAAACTTATCATAAAATATCACTTATGAATATCCTGTATACATGGCTACACATGACCTGAGTTAGGAAAGAGAACAGAGTCTCACATTTAGAAAACACTCTTATGTCTGCTTAAGGGGGAAGGAGAGGTGGGGTGATGCATAAAACCAGAGTTTGATATAAGCACATGTACCGTTTCATAAACCAACTATGGAATAGACAAGACCTACACCTTCTTCAGTGAAAGGGACTCAAAACCCCATATTTCCCGCAGAGGAATATATCTGACTAGTAAGAATCATAAAACCTATGTATTGATATGTCTCCATAAGGGAATCAAGTGTTTTAGACTGGCATAAACATGGCAGAGAGAATCAACTCAAACCCACTATAAAATGGAATTTCAAAAACAAAACAAAAAAACAGGGAAATTCTTTACAATTTCTTCAGGGTCTCTGATGAAACCTGGAATGACCCTATGTACAACGACAGCTGGATGTGGCATAGGGCTGGACACATGGGACTGAGAGGATTGGTGAGATTGGGTGAGCAAAGGCAGACCCTTTAAAGCAATAATGCATGGCAACCATTCCATGGGTCCGAACTCTCCAGGTTGAAGGGAATATTACTACAGCTATAACATATATGGGAAACCTAGAGAATGGACACACTGTGAATATGAAAGGTCTCTAAAACTCAACGAATATTCCCTCTCCTGGTGCTCCAGTTTGACTTTCCAACTGCTTTACTATCAATTTCTGAACCTGGAGAGACAGCACCTTTAACCTCCTGTTTCGCTCATGTTGCCAATTTTGCAGAGGATGAATGGGAAGAGGGAGAACCAATGAGAGAGTAGCTGTTAGGCATTTGGACAGGCATATGTCACACTTATTTCCCGGGAGGAAGAAGAATTGACCAAAGTCTCAGCCACCCACCGGGAACCAGTATAGGTCCTGAACCAAAATATTGGATTTGCATTCAGCTCACAAAAACGAGTTAAAAAATGGAGCTCAGGGGCACAGCAATTCACAAACTGGCAGAATAATAAAGGGCAACTATCGTCCAAAAATCTGTTGAGTGAAGGCAACGAGGCGGACTTGAAAGCGAGGCAGAATAGCAGGAAACAGATTTCAAGAGGTACGTTGGAATAACATGTAAAGCACAGGAAGAGGGGCACAATTTCGACAATGATGCACTTGGCCAAAAAGGGCGTATGCATTTTCTCTTGAATATATACAGGAGAAAACGCATACGCCCTTTTTGGCCAAGCAAGCAAGCGGGCAATGCAAATCTGCACTACAAAGAAGTATCCCTTCCCACCGGTCAAAGGGGATATCCACAAAATGGGTAAAAAACAGAAAGGCTTGAGAGGCCCTGGAGAACAGGGAGCACTCTTATGCTGATGGGCGGCATGTAAATTAACAACTGCCTCTCTGGATGAGTGCATTGTGTTCCCTGAAACAAGTAAACAACAGAGCTACAGAGCCAAGGGCACTTCCAGTCTAGGGAATATACCTTGGGGAAACTGTAAATCAATAAGACAGAGCCACCCCAAAATTTAGGGCTGCACTGTTGACAAGAACCTCAACTTGGGTACACCTTAAATATTCCGTGAAAGATAAAAATGGTTCAAAAAATTTTGGTACTTACGTTATGATGGAATATCCCTCAGCCATGAAATCAATGTCATAAGACCAGTAGCAACAAAATGAATGGATTCAGGTATGATGATTCTAAGTGAAATAAGTCACACAGATAAAGAATCTTATCATAAGATATCAATTATGAAAATCCTGTAAACATGGCTACACATGAACTGAGTTAGGAAAGAGAACAGAGTCTCACATTTAGAAAACACTCTTACACCTGCTTAAGGGGGAAGGAGAGGTGGGGTGTTGCATAAAACAGAGTTTGTTATAAGTACAGGCACCATTCCAGAAACCAAATACAGAATAGACAAGATCTACACCTTCCTCACTGAAAGGTTATCAAGACCCCATACTTCACACAGAGGAATATATCTGACTAGTAAGGATCTTAAAACCTATGTATTGATATATCTCCATAAGGGAAACAAGTGTGTCTAGACTGGCATAAACACGGCAGTGAGAATCAGCTCAAACCCACTATAAAAAGGAATTTCAAAAACAAAACAACAAAACAGGGAAATTCTTTACAATTCCTTCAGGGTCTCTGATGAAACCTTGAATGACCCTGTGTACAACGACAGCTGGATGTGGCATAAGGCTGGACACTTGGGACTGAGAGGATTAGTGAATTTGGGTTAGCAAATGCAGACCTTCAAAGCAATAATGTGTGGCACCCATTCCATGGTTCCCAACTCTCCATGTTGAAGGGAATATTACTACAGCTATAACATGTACAGGAAACCAAGAGAATGGACACACAGTGAATACGAAAGGTTTCTAAAACCCAAATAACTGTCCCTCTCCTGGTGCTCCGGTCTGACTTTCCAGCTGCTTAACTATCAATCTCCCAACTTGGAGAGACAGCCCCTTTAACCTCCTGGTTTGCTCAGGTTGCCAATTTGGAAGAGGATGAAAGGGAAAAGGGGGAACCAATGAAAGAGTAGCTGTTAGGCATTTGGACGGGCACATGTCACTCTAAATGCCCGGCAGGAAGAAGAATTAACCAAAGTCTCAGCCACCCGCCGTAAACAAGTATAGGTCCTGAACCAAAATTTTGGACTTGCGGTCAGCTCACCAAAAATGAGTTAGAAAATGGAGCTCAAGGGCACAGCAATTCACAAACTGGCACAGTAATAAAGGACAACTATCGTCCAAAAAATCTGTTAAGGGAAGGCAACGAGGCGACCTTCAAAGCGAGGCAGAATAGCAGGAAACAGATTTCAAGTGGTTCGTTGGAATCACCTGTAAAGCACAGGAAGAGGGGCACAACTTTGACAATGATGCACTTGGCCAAAAAGGGCGTATGCGTTTTCTCCTGAATATATTCAGGAGAAAACGCATACGCCGTTTTTGGCCAAGCAAGCAAGTGGGCAATGCAAATCTGCACAGCAAAATAGTATCACTTCCCACCTGTCAAAAGGGACATCCACAAAATGTGTAAAAACCAGAAATCCTAGAGAGGCCCTGGAGAACATGGAGCCTTGTTATGCTGATGGGCGGGATGTAAATTGCCAACTGCCTCTCTGGAGGAGTGCATTGTGTTCCCTAAAACAAGGAAACAACAGAGCTACAGAGCCAAGGGCACTTCCATTCTAGGGAATATACCTTGGGAAAACTGAAAATCAATAAGATAGAGCCACCCCAAAATTTAGGCCTGCACTACTTACAAGAATCTCAAATTGAGTACTCTCTAAATATCCCAGGATAGATAAAAATGATTCAAAATTTGTGGTACTTATGTACGATGGATTATCCCTCAGCCATGAAATCAATGTCATAATGCCAGTAACAGGAAAATGAATGGATTCAGGTACGATGATTCTAAGTGAAATAAGTCACACAGAAAAAGAAACTTATCATAAGATAGCACTTATGAATTTTCTGTAACATGGTTACACATGAACTGAGTTAGGAAAGGGAACAGCGTCTCACATTTAGAAAACACACTTATGCCTGCTTAAGAAGGAAGGAGAGGTGGGGTGATGCATAGAACCAGAGTTTGATATTAGTACAAGTACCATTCCAAAATCAAAATACGGAATAGACAAGACCTACAACTTCATCAGTGAAAGGGACACAAAACCCAATATTCTGCGCAGAGGTATATATCTGACTAGTAAGAATCTTAAAACCTATGTATTGATATGTCACCGTAAGGGAATCAAGTGTGTCTAAACTGGCATAAACATGACAGTGAGTATCAGCTCAAACCCAGTAAAAAAAGAAATTTCAAATACAATACAAAAAAAACAGGGAAAATCTTTACAATTCCTTCAGGGGCTCTGATGAAACCTGGAATGACCCTACCTACAACGAGAGCTGGATGTTGCATAAAGCTGGACACTTGAGACTGAGAGGTTTGGTGAGACTGGGTGAGCAAATGCAGACCCTTTAAAGCAATAATATGTGGCACCCATTCCATGTGTCCCAACTCTCCATGTGTAAGGGAATATTACTACAGCCATAACATTTACGGGAAACCTAGAGAATGGACACACTGTGAATATGAAAGGTTTCTAAAACTCAACATATAGTCCCTCTCCTTGTGCTCCAGTTTGAACTTCCAACGGCTTTACTATCAATCTCCCAACTTGGAGCGATAGCCCGTAAAACCTCCTGGTTCGCACAGGTTGTCAATTTGGCAGAGGATGAAAGGGAAGAGGGAGAACCAATGAGAGAGTAGCTGTTATGCATTTGGACAGGTACATGTCAATTTAATTGCCTGGCAGGAAGTAGAATTAACCAATGTCTCAGCCACCCGCCGGGAACCAGTATAGGTTTTGAACCATAATTTTGTATTTGCTGTCAGTTCACAAAAACGAGTTGAAAAATGGAGCTCAGGGGCACAGGAATTTACAAACTGGCAGAGTAATAGAGGAAAACTATAGTCCAAAAATCTTTTGAGGGAAGGCAGAAAGGCGGACTTTAAAACGAGGCAGAATAGCAGGAAACAGATTTCAAGAGGTACGTTGGAATCACCTTTCAAGCACAGGAAGAGGGGCACAACTTCGACAATGATGCACTTGGCCAAAAAGGGCATATGCGTTTTCTCCTGAGTATATTCAGGAGAAAATGCATACGCCCTTTTTGGCCAAGAAAGAAAGCAGCAATGCAAATCTGCACTACAAAGAAGTATCCCTTCCCACAGGTCAAAAGGGACATCCACAAAATGTGTAAAAACCAGAAAGGCAAGACAGGCCCTGGAGATCAGGGAGCCTTGTTATGCTGATGGGCGGGATGTAAGTTGCCAACTGCCTCTCTGGAGGAGTGCATTGTGTTCCCTAAAACAAGTAAACAACAGAGCTACACAGCCAAGGGCAGTTCCAGTCTAGGGAATATACCTTGGGAAAACTGAAAATCAATAAGACAGTGCCACCCTAAAGTTTAGCGCTGCACTGCTTACAAGAACCTCAACTTGGGTACACCTTAAGTATCCCAGGAAAGACAAAAATGGTTCAAGATATTGTGGTACTTACGTACGATGGAATATCGCTCAGCCATGAAATCAATGTCATAAGGCCAGTAGCAGCAAAAAGATTGGATTCAGGTACGATGATTCTAAGTGAAATAAGTCACACAGAAAAAGAAACTTATCATAAGATATCACTTATGAAGGTCCTGCAAACATGGCTACACATGAACTGAGTTAGGAAAGATTACAGAGTAACTAATCTTATCATAAGTTATCACTCATAGCGGGAATGTACACATGACTACACATGAACTGAATTACAAACACAACAGAGTCACACTTTAGAAAACATATTCTGCCTGCTTAATGGGAAAGCCGAGGTGGGGTGATGCATAAAACCACAGTTTTAAATTAGCACAGATACCGTTATATAAACCATGTATGTAATAGACAACACCTACTCCCGGCACAATGAACTGGACTCAACACCCCCTATTCATTGCAGAGGAATATGTCTGACTCTAAGTATTTTAAAACATATGTATTCTCATGTCTCCATAAAGGAATCATGTGTGTGTATAACGGCATGGACATAGCACTGAAATTCAGTTAAACCCACTTATAAAAATAAATTTCAAAAGCAAAATGCAAAAACAGAGAGAAAGTCTTAAAAATTACGTTCAGGGCCTGTGATGCAAGCTAGATTGACCCCCTTTACACCCACAGCTGGATGAGCCATAAAACTGGACACTTGGGGCTGACAAGATTGCTGAGGTTGTGTGAACAAAAGAACACCACTTAGAGCAATACTGTGTGCTACCCATTCTAGTGGTCCCAACTCTCCAGGTTTAAGGGAATCTTCCTCCAGTTAAAACATGTATGGGAAACCCAGTGGATGGTACACTGTGTAATTGGGAAAGTTTTCTAAAAGGTACCTCATTTTTCCTTTTGTTGTTCTCCGCTTCGCCAGTCCATCTGCATTACTCAGAATCTCCCCACTTGGAGTGTCAGCGCATTTACCCTCCCGTTATGCACAGTTTGCAAACTGTGCAGAGGATGAACAGGAAGAGGGGAAATAAATGAGAGATTAGCTGTAGGTGTTTGGATGGGCACATGTCACTCTAGTTTCCCATCAGGAAGAAGAATTAACCAAAGGCTCAGCCTGAAGTCCCGGAACCAGACTAGGGCCTAAAGCCATCCTGCAGTATTGCAGCCAGCTCACAAAGAGGCGAGTTGAAAAATGGAAATCAGGGGCACAGGAATTCACAAACTTGCAGATTTATAAAGGACAACTATCATCCAGAAATATATTGAGGAAAGGCAGTGAAGAGGATTTGAATGCAAGGCAGAATTGAAGGAAACAGATTTCAAGAGGTAGATTGGAGTCGTCTTTAAAGCACATGAAAAGCGACAGAATTTCGACAATGTTGCCCTTGGCTGAAAAGGGAGTATGTGTATTTTCTTGAATATATTCGGGAAAAAATGCATACGCCCTTTTTGGCTAAGTAAGCCATCAGAAATTGCCAATCCACACTACAGAGAAGTGTCCCTTACCTCCAGTCCAAAGGGCCATCCACATATAGTGTAAAAGCCACAAATGCAGGACAGGCCATGGAGAAAAGGGAGCCTGGTTACGCCAATGGACAGGATGTAAATTGCCAACAGCCTCTCTGGAGAACTGTATGTTGTTTTCTAAAACAGAGCTACAGAGTATAGCACACTTCCACTCATGGGCGTGTATTTTGGGAAAACTAAAAATCCACAACACACAGCCAGCCCAAAGTTTAGGGCTGCTCTGTTTACAAGAACCTCGACTTCGGTACACTTTATATATCCCAGGAAAGGAAAAAAAATGGATATAGATGTTGTGGTTCTTATATACATTGGAATGCCAATCAGACATAAAATGTCATAAGGCCAATAGCAGCATAATGAGTGGCTTTAGGTATGATGATGCTAAGTGAAATGAGCCACAAAGAAAAAGAAACTCATTGTAATATATCACTTATAGAGGAAATGTAAACATGGCTACACATGAACTGAATTTCAAAAGAGAACAGAGTTACACATTTAGAAAACACACTTATGCCTCCTTAGGGGGAAAGGTGACGTGGGGTGATGTGAAAAAGCAGAGTTTGAAATTAGCACAGATCCTATTCCATATACCAAATAGTTAATAGACAAGACCTACTCCTTTCTCAATGAACTGGACACAAAACACCCTATTCACTGAAGAGGAATATATCTGACTGGTAATAACCTTGAAACCTATGTATTTATATGTCTCCATAATGGAATCAAGTGTATGTAGATTGGCATAAACACAGATCAATGGAACAGGACAGAAAGCCCAGAGATAAACCTACATACCTATGGCTATCTCATCTATGACAAAGGAGCTAAGGATATACAATGGAGAAAAGACAGTCTCTTCAGTAATTGGTGCTGGAAAAACAGGACCCCTACACATAAAAGAATGAAATTAGAACACTCCATAACACCATACACAAAAATAAACTCTAAATTGATTAGAGATCTAAATATAAGACCAGACACTATAAAACACTTAGAGGAAACCATAGGCAGAACACTCTATGACATAAATCACAGCAAGATCCTTTTGGACCCACCTCCTAGAGAAATAGAAATAAAAACAGAAATCAACAAATGGGACCTAATGAAACTTAAAAGCTTTTACACAGTACAGGAAAACATAAACAAGATGCAAAAACAACCCTCAGAATGGGAGAAAATATTTTCAAATGAAGCAATTGACAAAGGATTAATCTCCAAACTTTACAAGAACCTCATGTACCTCAATATCACAAAAACAAACAACCCAATCCAAAAACGGGCAGAAAACCTAAATAGACATTTCTCCAAAGAAGATATACAGATTACCAAGAAACACATGAAAGGATGCTGAACATCACTAATCATTAGAGAAATGCAAATCAAAACTACCGTGAGGTATCACCTCACAGCAGTCAGAGTGGCAATCATCAAAAAAATCTACAAAACAATAAATGCTGGAGAGGCCTTTATTGGAGAAAATGGAAGACACTTGCACTCTGGTTGGAAATGTAAATTGATATGGGCACTAGGGAGAACAGTACGGAGGGTCTTTAAATAACTAACAATAGAAGTACCATACGACACAACAATCCAACTACTGGGCATTTGCCTTGCGAAAACCATAATTCAAAAAGAGTTATGTACAAAAATGTTCATTGCAGCTCTATTTGCATTAGCCAGGACATGGAAGCAACCTAAGTGTCCATTGACAGATGAATGGATAAAGAAGATCTGGCACATATATACAATCAAATATTACTCAACCATAAAAAGAAGCAAAACTGAGTTATTTGTACTGAGGTGGATGGACTTAGAATCTGTCCTACACAGTGAAGTAAGTCAGAAAGGGAAAAACAAATACTGTATGTTAACAGAGATATATGGAATCTAATGAAGAAAAAAAAAAGATTTTGAAGAACCTAGTGGCAGGACAGGATTAAGGACACAGACATAGAGAAAGGACTTGAGGGCACCGGAAGGGGAAGGGGTAAGCTCGGACGAAGTGAGAGAGTGGCATGGACATAAATACATTACCAAATGTAACACCGATAGCTACTGAGAATCAGCCACATAGAACAGGGAGATCAGCTCGGTGCTTTGTGACCACATAAAGGGGTGGGATATGGAGTGTGGGAGGGAGATGCAAGAGGGAGGGGATCTGGTGATATTTGTATATGTATAGCTGATTCTCTTTGTTATGCAGCAGAAACGAACACTCCATTGTAAAGCAATTATACTCCAATAAACGTGTAAAACCAAAAAAAAAAAAAACAAAGCCCAAGGATAAACCTACACACTTATGGTCAACTAATCTATGACAAAGGAGGCAAGACTATACAATGGAGATAAGACAGTCTCTTCAATCATTGGTGCTGGGAAATATGGAGAGCTACATGTAAAAGAATTAAATTAGAACACTCCCCAACACCATACATAAAAATATATTCAAAATAAATTAGAGACCTTAATGTAAGACCAGACAGTATAAAACTCTGAGAGGAAAACTTATGAAGGATACTCTGACGTAAATCACAGCAAGACCTTTTTTGATCCACCTCCTATAGTAAGGAAATAAAAAAGAAAACTAAACAGATGGGACTAATGAAACTTAAAAGCTTTTGCAAATCAAAGGGAACTACAAACAAGACGAAAAGACAACCCTCAGAATGGCAGAAAATATTTGCAAACGAATCAATGGACAAATGATTAATCTCCAATATATATAAACAGCTCATGCAGCTCAATAATAATAAAACAAACAACCCAATACAAAATGGAAGATCTAAATAGACATTTCTTCCAAGAAGACATAGAGATGGCCAGTACGCACATGAAAATCTGCTCAACATCAATAATTATTAGAGAAATGGAAATCGAAACTACAATGAGGTATCACGTCACACCTGTTAGAATGGGCATCATCAGAAAATCTACAAACAACAAATGCTGGAGAGGGTGTGGAGAAAAGGAACCTTATTCCACTATTGGTGGGAATGTAAATCGATACAGTCTCTATGGAGAACAGTATGGAGGTTCCTTAAAAAACAAAAATAGAATTACCATATAATCCAGCTATCCCACTACTGGGCATATAACCAGAGAAAACCATAAATCAAAAAGACACATTCACCACAATGTTCACTGCAGCACTATTTACAATAGACAGGTAATGAAAGCAAACTAAGTGCCCACAGACAGACGAATGGATAAAGACGTGGTACATATATACAACGGAATATTACACAGTCATACATAGGAATGAAATTGGGTCATTTGTAGAGACCTCGATGGATCTAGAGACTGTCATACAGAGTGAAGTAAGTCAGAAAAAGAAAAACAAATATTGTATATTAATGCATATATGTGGAACCTAGAAAAATGGTACAGATGAACCAGTTTGCAGGGCAGAGATAGAGACAGATGTAGAGAACAAACATATGGACACCAAGGAGGGAACGCCATGTGAGGGTGGTGGTGGGATGGATTGGGAGACTGGGATTCACATGTGCACACTTATATGTATAAAATACATATCCAATAAGAACCTGCTGTATAAAAGAAATAAATTTAAAAAAAATTAAAAATAAATAAATAACATTTAATAAAATAAAACAGAAAAAAAAGTATTTCCCTTCACATAGACGTCTTTATATTAATGCATTATTTCCATGTTTATATCTCCAAAATTAAAAAAAAAGAGGAATAAATAAAATCTACCTTGAACCAAAAAGAAAAAAAGAAAAATAAAATAAAACAGAACCCACCAGTGATACAGAGGAAAATCGTATCAGGGCACTTGCTCCAGTGGTAAAAAATTCTTAAGTTGGTCAGAGGTGGGAAATTGTCTCCCATGCACTCAGCAGCGCTCCCCCCCACAAGGAGCATCCTCATTGCAAAGCTGGGGGACTGTGTCGAGGCGTCTGTGAGTAAATGTGAGCTGAGCCCCAGTCCTGCTGCAGCTGAACTCTTCCCACCGTTTCCAGGTAAAACACCTGAATATGTACAAGCACTTGCAAGCCTACAGGAAGGGCTGTGGAGCCACACTAGCGAGAGCACGCAGGCCGACTTGGTGCCTGCAGGCCAGCCAGGATGGTCCTGGCCCCAGATGCTCTTCTGGAAGCTTTCCATTTCCCTGCCTGAGATACCCCTCCTGCCACAGCCCCCACTGCTTTTTTACTTCCTCACCTCTGCCTGGGGAGAAATTCCAGTGGCAGGTATGGGTGACACATCCTCTTCTTTAGCAGGTGGCAGCCTGGCAACTCCTGCAGAAAGTCCAGCAGAGCCCAAATCACACTGGGCCACCCACAAAGCCACGGCCCCTCACTCCCTCCCACCACCCCAGCCCCGAAACTGCTGACGGGGCAGAGAATATGGAGTCAGTCACAGCTACAGGTGCTCTTGCTGACTGGAGAGGTGTTTATATTGACCTCAACCCAGGCACACCTGTGGGGTGGGGGCTGGCAGGCAGTGTCAGGCTGCCCAAATAAGCCAAACCTCACCCCTCAGGGGCTCACAGTTGCAGAAAATGAACCTTGCTAAACGGGTCAGTCCCAAGGAACAGGTGTGGGCCTTGAGAGTCAGGATAGACAAGGGGCTGCAGCTGCGGCTTGTTTTCTTATCATTTTATCTGGTCCATGAGTGGAAAACAACTTCAAGAAGACCGTATCCTAATGAGAGGAACCCAGGTGTCAGGGAGAGGAGTGATGGTGGGTGGAGACAGAGGCCTGGTGCCCTGGCTGCAGTGGAAGTGTCTGGAAGACCAGGCAGAGAGAGGCTGCACAGAGTGATAGCCAGGGTCACTGACCTGTCAGAGCTACTGTTTGTTAGTTCAAGTCCTGCTCTGAGGTGTTCTGTGTCAGCTGTGAGCGACAGGTGAGCTGGGGGTTCTCTGCAAGGTGGGCTATGTGCACAGTTCCTGTGTGTCCAGCCCTGCTGGGGTACCTGCCCAGGGGAGTTCCGTATCCTGGGAAGGGCCTGACTATGAGAGCCCCATGGGCTGCTGGGTAGCTGCACAGGTGAGCTCCATACCCTGGGAGAGACTTGAACACGAGAGTCCCGTGGGCTGTGGGGATGGGTGGTGCAGCCCAGGTGAGCTCCATATACTGGGAATGGCCTGACCACGAGAGCCCTATGGGCTGCTGGAGACCTGGTAAAGGATATCAGGACAGTTAGTGAAGCCACCGAGGATCTACATCTAGTAGATCCTATTTCCTACACCCTGCTGCTCATTCTACCATCCACCAGGCCATGGCATTCTGTATTAGACTTCAATGATGCCTTCTTCTGTATTCCATTCATCTCAGAGTCACAAGAATTTTTGGCTTGTGAGTGGCAGGACACAACATGCAACAAAACAAATAATGCTGGGCCGTCCAGCCCCAATGGTTCAAAATTCCCCACACCATCTTTGGGGAAATGTCCTCTAAAGACCTAAACGTTCTACCTCTGTAAAAGGGAACCCTCCTTCAATATGCAGATGACATTCTGATTGCCAGGCCTACTAAAGATGCCTCGGAACTACCTAGCCAAGAAAGGATAGAAGGTGTCCAAGAAAAAGGCTCAAATATCCCAGGCTCAGGTGACTTGCCTGGGCTTCATTCTCACAGATATTCGGAGAAACGCATCCCAGGATAGGGAAGAAGCCATTTGCAGCCTTACCTCTTCTAAAACTAGAAGACAGCTTAGGGGTTCCTGGGGAGGCCAAGGTTTTCTGCATCTGGATCCCTAACTACAGTCTAATAGCTGGGCCTCTACATGAAACACTGACACGAAAAGATGATGATCCTTTTGAATAGAATCCAGAAGCAGCCTTTCAAGAATGGAAAGAGCAGTCAATTCAGAACCTTGCCCAGGAACTCGCTTATTTAGCTAAACCCTTTGACCTTTACATACCCGGACAAAGGTTAATTGTCCTTGGAGACTTAGTGCAAAAACAGGGACCACTTGAAATGTAGCAACACAAGAATGCCCTTCAGGTATGATAAACTATGGTCACCAAGGGCTTTGCCCACCGACTCATCAGGCCAGTATACTGGGGTATCTAAAAAGCTGGAAATCAGCAGCCCACAAGGCCAGCTCCCTCCTAAGGGAATAGGACCCCACGTCGTGATCCTAACCACCCATCATGTCCTGAAGTTGCAGGGGTCGCTCTGTGGACACACTGACCTCGAGTGAGGAGGCCCTCCAACTCCAACCTCCAGAGAGACAAATGGGGGCAACGGGCCCCCAAGATGACTCGTGTGACCATCACTTGACCTGGAGTTTCTCTCAGAAAACAACAAGACTGTGCCCCGAAAGAGCAGACTACTGCTTGCAGGACTTACTGCACCCAGAGGGGAGCTAATAAGCTTGGCAGGGGAAACGTATATCATGCTTTCACCATAGAAAACCCTACAGACACCGCGGTGATGGTGGCCAATATGACCGGCTGGACTGCTGGCTACTTCTAAAGGCCGTTGACTCAGTGGACGTCATGGTCCTGGATCACCACTGACCCTGGACTGTCTGGGAGTTGCACGGTCAGGGCTCTGACACATGGTGCTGTTTGTACATTAATTCAGGGACCTAATTAAAGAAAGCACAGACTACTGGTCAGAGCATCTAGGCTGGCAAAAAAGTCAGCCTAATGTCACTGAACAAATGTGGGGTGGGGTGAAACCTGCCACCACAGCATCTCTGCGCATCTCTTTCCTGGACCCTTAAAGGTCATTAGAATCTATAACACTTCCAAAGCTGGTGCTCAGGCGGACGAGAAGTGAGGCAGGAGGCTTTGGGACAATCAACCTCACCTGGAGGCTGGTGGGGAGAAGTTTTGCCCCTTCCCCTAGGTATCAGGGCTCCCACCACAGCATGAAGCAGTTACAAAAGAGGGGTCTTCACCCTCAAAACCCCAAGAATGAGGAACGGAACAAAAAGCAGAGGAGGTGTTCGTCTCTGGCAACGTTCACTAAAAATTCCTGGGAGATAAAAAGAGAATCTGGGCAATAAAATAATGTCTAACCTGTTTTTCCTTTGTGCTTTGTCTAATTTCACATGCTCCTAGGGTTCCGCATGCAGAGGTCCCACACCCGGCACTTCAGACCCGACTTCCTAGTGCAGAATGGCTGGGTCGACACCTCAGCTAGCGGAGTCCCATGCAGACTGCACGGCATAGAGCCTGAGTTGCAGCCAACCCAGCCCTCGAGACCTCCATCCCCTAACTCCCACTGATGCTGCCGGGATCCCTACTCAGCATCCCAGCCCACAGCCCGTGGGGGAGTGCACACTCTCACCTCTCCATTCGGTTTTCAAAATAATGTTTCCTTTGCTTCTGAACCAAACTCAGTCTTGATCTGTTGGCTCCAATGACACTCGGCACGGGGACTACTGTTGGGGTCCCCTCTGGATGATCAGTAACAGAAATTGAGAACTTTGTAACTTCATTGAACAGATGTGTGAGCCAAACTGTAGTTAACATAGAGCAGTGTATAATGCTCGGGTAAAATAAGATTTTTCTAAGACTTACATTTGATATTTCCATCACTTTACTATAAGCAAGTTCAGTGAAGACGTCTGTCTTATTTGTCAGGTCAACATTAGAGAAATGAAGTGATTTATTTCCATGGATGTACATCGAATACTCTTGGCTGAAGCTTCAATCTTGTTTTGAATGCTTTTCCATTGAAAAGGATACCTCTCTTTCAGCTCCCCCATTTCTGAGAAGTATAAAATCTTATAATTTATTATTACCAATTGGGAAAGGTAGGAGAAGGGATAAATTAACAGTTTGGGATTAACACATACACACTGCTATGTATAAAATAGATCATCAACAAGGAACTACTGTATAGCACAGGGAACTACACTGAATATTTTGCAATAACCTATAAGGGGAAATAATCTGAAAAAGAATCGATATTTTTATTGACATCATCTATCAATGACAGATAAAATGTAACCTAAGCAAGGCCGATGGTGAGCGCTTCTGAACCTGAAGATTTCAATCATCTAAAGTTTGGGCTCTGCCTATTTCCCAAGGCCCTTAATGGACATACGTGTAGCCGTAGCTTAAAAATTCCCCAGTTTGGGGTTCGGGGAGGCACTGATTTGGAAAAATCCCTGGTGTTCTCCTTCCATGCACGGGACCCTTCCTACAGCTAAAACATGCCTGTCACACCTAGAGGAGGTACACCGTTTGATCGGAAAGAGTTTGGAAAAGGCACCTCATCTCCTCATCACCTGGTGCTCGGGTTCACCCCTCCAGCATCTTTCCTAACAATCTCCTCACTTGGGGATATCAGCACCGTCAACATCCTGTTGCACACAG
This sequence comes from Mesoplodon mirus, assembly GCF_964341445.2. Classification (NCBI taxonomy): domain Eukaryota; kingdom Metazoa; phylum Chordata; class Mammalia; order Artiodactyla; family Ziphiidae; genus Mesoplodon; species Mesoplodon mirus. The sequence goes on from NW_028295717.1 coordinate 900,759, forward strand.
TTTTGAATCTGTTCAGAGGATGAAGCGGAAGTTTGAGAAAATTTTAGAGACAAGTCTTAGGTGTTTGGACAGGCACATGCCACTCTAATTTCCAATCCGGAAGACAAATTCATCAAAGGCTAGAATTACCCACAGAAAGAGAATAGGGCTAGAGGAAATCCTGCTGTTTTGTGTCGAGTTTCCAGAAACACAAGTTGAAAAATGTAACACAGGGGCACTAAATTTCATGAAACTGCAGAGTTGAAAATATCTATTGTTGAAAAATGTCTTGAGGTAAGTCACAGAAAAGGACTTATAAGCAAGGGAGAGTGGCAGGAATCAGATTTGAAGAGGTAGAAAGGTCTCCCCATTAAAGCACAAGAAAAGGGGCTGAACATCGTCAATGATGCACTTGACCCAAAAGGGCGTGTGCATTTTTTTCTGAATATATTCAAGTAAAGGCCATACACACTTTTTATCCAACCAAACAGGTGGGCACTGGAAATCAATACTACAAAATGTATCACTTCACATCAGTCAGAAGGGCCATCCACATAAAGTGTAAACACCAGAAATGCAGGACAGGGTGAGGAGAAAAGGGAGCCCTGTGAGGCTGATAGTGGAAATGTAATTTGCCAACGGCCACTCTGGAGAAGTGTATTGTGTTTGCTAAAACATCTGAAAACTGAGCTACAGAGCATAGGGCACTTGCACTCATGGGCGTATACCTTGGGAAAAACAAAAAATGACAGAAAACAGGCACCCCAACGTTTACCACCTCTCTGTTAAAAAGGGCCTCCACTTGGATATAACATAATGTCCCTGGAAGGATAAAATGGATAAAAGAGATGGGGTACTTATGTAGAGTGGAATATTACTCATCCAGAAATCAATGAAATAAGGCCAGTTGGAACAACTCTGGAGGAGTTACATACGATCATTCTAAGTGACACATGTCAGAAAGAAAAAGACACATATCATAAGATGTCACTTAAAGGTGGAATCAAAAATGGCTACACATGAAATAAACTACAAAACAGAAACATAGTCAAATATGTAGAAAAGAGACATAAGGCTGCTAAATGGGAAAGGTGGGGAATGGTGAGGTATTATCCAGGAGGTTGAAATTAGCAAAGATACCATTCCAAGTACCGAATTGAATAACTGGCAAGGCCTACACGGTACCTCAAAGAACTGCACTCAGTCCACTCAAGTCACTGGAAAATAATACATATGACTCATAAGCATCTGAGAAAGAATTTATTGTTGTCTCACAGTACATGAATCAAGTGGATGTACAGCAGCAAAAAACAGAGCTTTGAAAATCAGCTGTAACCAATATAAAAATAAATTTAAAAATATTTATAAAAACAGTGAGCCAGACAAAAATTCGTACAACTTTTGTTGAAGGGCTACGATGTAACATGGATTGAACACATGAAGACCCACAGCAGGATGATATATAAGGCTGGAAGCTATGCACGCTAAGAGATGTTAGAGAGGCTGGGTGAGGAAATGCAGACCTTTTAAAGTAATACTGCCTGGTACCCATTCCATGGGTCCCAAATCTGCACTTTCAAGGGAATCTTCTGACAGTGAAAACATGCCTGGGAAACCGAGATGAATGTACACCGTGTGCTCAGGAGAGGTGTCTAAAATGCACCTCATTTTTGATCTCCTGGTGCTGGGGTTCGCCATTCCAGCCACATTACTAACAATCTCCCAACTTGGAGAATCAGCACCTTTAACCTCCTGTTTCACACAGTTTGCAATTTTTGCAGAGGATAAATGGGAAGAGGAGGAACCAATGAGAGATTAGCTGTAGTAGTTTTGACAGGCACAGGTCACTCTAATTTCCCATTAGGAAGAAGAATTAACCAAAGGCTCAGCCTGCCTCCCCAGAACCAGAATAGGGCCGGAAGCAATCCAATGGTTTGGCGGTCAGCTCACAAAAAAAGCGAGTTGCAAAATGGAGCTCAGGAGCAGACAATTCAGAGATCTGCAAAGATAAAAATGATAACCAACGTCCAAAAATATATTCAGGTAAGGCAACGAAGAGGTTCTGAATGAGAGGCAGAATTGCAGGAAACATTTTTCAAAAGGTAGATTGTACTCACATTTAAAGCATATGAAAAGCAGCAGAATTTCTAAAATGATGCAGTTGGGCAAAAGGGTGTATGCGTTTGTTTCGTGAATATCTTCAGGAAAGAAACACATACAGAGTTTTTGGCCAACCAAGCAAGAGGGAAATGCAAATCCGCACAATAAAGAAGTCTCAATTTCCACTGCTCAGAAAGTCGATCCAAAAAATGTGTACAAATCAAAAATGCAGGAGAGGCCATGGAAAACAGGGAGACTAGTCACGCTGATGGGTGGGGTATAAATATCCAAGAGCTACTCTGAAGAAGTGTATGCTGTTTCCTAAAACATCTAAAATACAAAGCCCCCGAGCAAAGGGGACTTCAACTCAAGGACATATAACTTGGGAAGAGTAAATATCAACAAGACACAGGCACCACAAAGTTTAGGGCTGCTCTGCATACAAGAACCTCAACTTCGGTACACCTAAAGAATCCCAGGAAAAAGAGAAATGCATAAAGAACTTGTGGTAATTTTGTACAACGGAATATCACTCAGACGTGAAATCAATGTCATAAGGCCAAGTAGAAGCATAATGAGAGGATTTAAGTATGATGATTCTTAGGGAAATTAGTCACACATAAAAAGAATCTTATCATAAGATATCACTTACAGAGGGAATGTCAACATCACAACACATGAACTGAATTAGGAAAGAGAGCAGCGTCTCACATTTAGAAAACACTCTTATGCCTCCTTAAGGGGGAAGGAGAGGTGGGGTGATGCATAAAACCAGAGTTTGATATTAGCACAGGTACCATTCCATAAACCAAATACAGAATAGACAAGACCTACACCTTCCTCAGTGAACGGGACTCAAAACCCCTATTCCCCACAGAGGAATATATCTGATTAGTAAGAATCTTAAAACCTATGTATTGATATGCCTCTGTAAGGGAAACAAGTGTGTCTAGACCGTCATAAACACGTCAGGGAAAATCAGCTCAACCCCATTATAAAAATGAATTTCAAAAACAAAACAAAAAAACAGCGAAATTCTTACACAATTCCTTCAGGGGTTCTGATGAAACCTAGAATGACCCTATCTGCAAAGACAGCTGGATGAGACATAAGGCTGGACACTTGGGACTGAGAGTACTGGTGAGATTGGGAGAGAAAATGCAGACCCTTTAAAGTAGTAATGCATGCCACCATTCCATGGGTCCCAAATTTCCAGGTAGAAAGGAATATCACTACAGTTATAACATATATGGGAAACCTAGAGAATGGACATCCTGTGATGGCGAAAGGTTTCTGAAAATCTCCTACTTTTTCCTCTCCTTGTGCTACAGTTTGGCATTCCAACAACTTTACTATCAATCTCCCAACTTAGGAGAGTCATCCCCTATAACCTCCTGGTTCGCACAGTTTGCTAATTGTGCAGAGGATGAAAGGGAAGAGGGAGAACCAATCAGAGAGTAGATGTAGGCATTTGGACGGACACATGTCACTCTAAATTCTCATTAGGAAGAAGAATTAACCAAAGCCTCAGCCACCCACAGGGAACCAATATAGCCACCCCTGGAACCAGTATAGGTTCTGAAGCAAAATTGTGGATTTGCGGTCAGCTCCCAATAATGGGATTTGAAAATTGGAGCTCAGGGGCAAAGCAAATCAAAAACCTACAGAGTTATAAAGGACTACTCTCTTGCAAAAATCTGTTGAGGGAAGGCAACAAAGCGGACTTGAAAATGAGGCAGAATTGCACAAAACATATTTCAAGAGGTAAATTGGAATCGCCTTTAAAGCACAGGAATGGCATCACAACTTCGAGAATGATGCACTTGGCCAAAAACAGTGTATGACTTTTCTCCTGAATATATTCAGGAGAAAAGGCATAGGCCCTTTTTGGCCAATCAAGCAAGCACACAACGCAAATCCACACTACAAAGAATTGTCGCTTCCCACCGGTCAAAAAGGGCATCCGAAAATCTGTAAAAACCAGAAAGGCAAGATAGAGATGACAAGGGCATAAAGCAATATGATCCCAAGGGTCATGGAGGATTGTGATGACAAGCACATGGAGCATTGTGATGACAAGATTATGTATCATTTTGCTGACAAAGGCATTGTGATGACAAGGTTCATGGAGCACTGTGATGACAAGCGTCATGGAGCATTGTGATTAAAGGGTTCATGGAGAATTGGGATGACAAGGGCATGGAGCATTTTGATGACAAGCGTCCCGGATCATTGTGTTGTCAGGGTTCATGGAGCGTTGTGATGACAGTGGTCATGGAGCATTGTTATGACAGAGGTCATGGTGCATTGTGATGAGAACGTCATGGAGCATTGGGCTGAAAATGTTCATGGAGTATTGTGATGACAGGGGTCAAGGAGCATTGTGATGACAAGGTACTGGAGCACTGTGATGAGAAGACCATGGAGCCATGTGATGACAAGTCTCATGGAGCATTCTGATGAAAAGGGTCATCAAGCATTGTGATTACAGGGGTCTTGGAGCATTGTGATGACAAGATTATGTATCATTTTGCTGACAAAGGCATTGTGATGACAAGGTTCATGGAGCACTGTGATGACAAGCGTCATGGAGCATTGTGATTAAAGGGTTCATGGAGCATTGGGATGACAAGGGCATGGAGCATTTTGATGACAAGCGTCCCGGATCATTGTGTTGTCAGGGTTCATGGAGCATTGTCATGACAGTGGTCATGGAGCATTGTTATGACAGAGGTCATGGAGCATTGTGATGAGAACGTCATGGAGCATTGGGCTGAAAATGTTCATGGAATATTGTGATGACAGGGGTCAAGGAGCATTGTGATGACAAGGTACTGGAGCACTGTGATGAGAAGACCATGGAGCCATGTGATGACAAGTCTCATGGAGCATTCTGATGAAAAGGGTCATGGAGCATTGTGATTACAGGGGTCTTGGAGCATTGTGATGACAAGGGCATTGAACATTGGGATGAGAATGTCATGGAGCGTTCTGATGACATGCATCATGGAGCTTTGTGATGACAAGGGCATGGAGCATTGTGATTACAGGGGACTTGGAGCACTGTGAGGAAAATGGCATGTAACACTGTGATGAAAAAGGCATGTAGCCTTGTCATGACAGGGTTCAAGGAGCATACTGATGACAAGTGTCAGGGACCATTGTGATGACAAAGGTATTGAGCATTGTGATGACAAATGTCATGGAGCATTGTGATTAGAAGACCATGGATAATTTTGATGATGAGCGTTATGGGGAGCTGTGATGATATGTGTTAGGGAATATTGTGATCACAAGGATTTGGAGCATTGTGATGACAGAGGTCATAGAGCATTTGATTTCATTGTGATGACAATAGCATGAAACATTATGATGATGCGCATTGGTGCATTGTGATGACAGCGTTCATGGAGCATTGAGATGAAAAGGGGCATGGAGCATTATGATTAGAAGAGTCTTGGATCACTGTGATGAAAAGGGCATGGAATATTGGTCTGAGATGTTTCATGGATTATTGTGATGAGAGGGGGCAAGGAGCATTGTGATAACAATGGCACGGAACACTGTGATACATGGTTCATGGAGGATTGTAATGACAAGCGCATGGAGCATTGTGAGAAGAATGGCATCGAGCATTGTGATGAAAAGCATCATGGATACTGTGATGACAAGGGCTTGGAACGATGTGATGAGAGGTTTTTGGAGCATTGTGATGACAATGGCATGGAGCATTGTGATGCCAAGGGTCAGGGAGTTTTGTGATGACAAAGGTCATGGAGCATTTTGATGACAAGTGTGTTGTGAATACTCTTGTGAAGGGCAGGGAGCATTGTGATGACAGGGTCATGGAGCAATTTGATGAAAAGTGTCATGGAACATTTTGATGACAGGGGTTATGGAACATTGTGATGTCAGGAGTCATGGAACATTTTCATGACGGTGTTGTTGACCATTGTGATGACAGGGGAGTGGGTGTATTGTGATGACTAGTGAGGGAACATTTTGATATCATTCGTGAGAGAGCATTTTGATAAGAAGTGCATGGAGCATTGTGATGACAAGTTTTATGGAGCATTGTGATGACAAGGTTGTGGAGCATTGTTATGACAAGCACATGGTGCATTGTGATGACATGGGTCATGGAGCCCTTTGCTGACAAAGGTATGGAGCATTGTGATGAGAAGGGTCAACGAGCATTGTGATGAAAATTTCATGGAGCATTTTGGTGACAAATGTCACAGAGCCTTGTGATGACGAGGGCATGGACCATTGTGATGACAAAGGTCATGAAGCATTGTGATGACTGGAGTCATGGAGCATTGTGATGACAGGGTTCATAGAGCATTGTGATGAAAAGGCAATGATCATTGTGATGACAGGGGCATGGAGCATTGGCCTGACATGTTTCATGGATTATTGTGATGACAGTGGGCATGGTGCAATGTGATGACAAGGCATGGAGCACTGTAATGAGAAGGTCATGGAGTATTTTGAAGACAGGTCTCAGGGAGCATTGTGATGACATATGTCATTGTCCATTGCGATGACAATGGAATGGAACATTGTGATGCCAAGTGTCATGGAGGATTGTGATGACAAATGTAATGGATCATTTTGATGACAAGGGCTTGGAGCATTGTGATGACAAGGGACATGGAGCATTGTGATGACAAGGGCATGGAGCATTGTGATGACAAGGGCCATTGAGAATTTTGATGACAAGTTCATGAAGCATTGTGATGAGAAGCACATGGAGCTTCATATGACAGGGGTCATGGAGCATTGTGATGACAAGTGCATAGAGAATTGTGATGACAAATCATGTAAAACCGTGATGAGAACTGTCATGGAGCATAGTGATGCCAAAAACGAGGAGAATTGTGATGACAGGGGACATGGAGCATTGTGATGACCAGGGCATGGAGCATTGTGATGACCAGAGAATGGAGCATTGTGATGGCAAGACCGTGGAGCATTGTGATGACGAGCGTCATGGAGCACTGTAATGACAAGGGTCATGGAGCATTTTGATGACAAGGGCATAGAGCATTGTGATGAGAAGACCATGGATAATTGTGATGACGAGTGTCATGGAGCACAGTAATGACAAGGGGTATGGAGCATTGTGATGACAGTGGCCATGGAGCATTGTGATGACAAGTGTCATGGAGCATTCTGATGACAAGCTTGTGGTGTATTGTGACGGCAATGGCATGGAGCATTGTGATGAAAAAGGCATGGAGCATTGTGATGAAAAAGGCATGAAGCCATTTCATCACAGGTTTCAAGGAGCATTCTGACGACAAGTGTCAGGGAACATTGTGATGACAAGTGTATTGAGAATGGTGATGAAAAATATCATGGAGCATTTTGACGAAAAGGACATGGAGTACTGTGATGAGAGGCATCATGGAGCGCTGTGATGACAAGTGTTATGGAACTTTGTGATAACAAGGGTTTGGAGCATTGTGATGATAGAAGTCATGGATCATTTTGTTTTCAAGGAGCATGGAGCATTGGGATGACAAGGGCATTAAGCAATGTGATCCCAAGATTCATGGAGGATTGTGATGACAATGGTAAGGGAGTATTGTGATGACAAGCAAATGCAGCATTTTGATGACAAGGTCATGTAGCATTTTGCTGACACAGGCATGGAGCATTGTGATGATAAGGGTCATGGAGCACTGTGATGAGAAGCATCATGGATCATTGTGATTACAGGGGTCATGGAGCATTGGGATGACAAGGTCATGGATCATTGTGATGACAACGGTTATGGAGCATTGGGCTGAAAATGTTCATGGAGCATTGTGATGACTAGGGAATGGAGCACTGTGATGACAAGAGTCCCGGATCACTGTGTTTTCAGTGGTCATGGAGCGTTGTGATGACAGGGGTCATGGAGCATTGTGATGATAGGGATCATGAAGCATTGTGATGAGAAGTTCCTGGAGAATTGGACTGAAAATGTTCAGGAAGTATTGTGAGGACAGGGGTCATGGAGCATTGTGATGACAAGGGAATGGAGCACTGTGAAGAAAAGTTCCTGGAGAATTGTGATGAGAAGACCATGGAGCCTTGTAATAACATGTCTCATGGAGCATTCTGATGAAAAGGGGCATGGAATATTGTGATTACAGGGGTCTTGGGGCATTGTGATGACAAGGGCATGGAGCATTGTGATTACTGGTGTCTTGGAGCATTGTGATGAAATTGGCATGGATCATTGTTATGAAAATGGTATGGAGCCTTGTCATGACAGGGTTCCAGGAGCATACTGATGACAAGTGTCAGGGAGCATTGTGATGACAAGTGTATAGAGCACTGTGATGACAAAGGTCATGGAGCACTGTGATGAGAAGACCATGGATAATTGTGATGATGAGCGTCATGGGACATTTTGATGATAAGTGTTATGGAACATTGTGATCAAAAGGATTTGGAGCATTGTGATGAGATAGATCATCAAATATTTTGATTTCATAGTGATGACAAGAGCGTGAAGCATTATGATGATGGGCATGGTGCATTTTGATGACAGGGTTCATGGAGCATTGAGATGCAAATGTGCATGGAGCATTGTGATTAGAGGGTTCATGGAGTTTTGTGATGACAATGGCATGGAGCATTGAGATGCCAAGGGTCATGGATCCTTGAGATGACAAAGGTCATGGAGCATTTTGATGACAAGGGCGTGGTACATTGTGATGAGATGGGCAGGGAGTATTGTGATGACAGGGTTATAGAGCAATTTGATGAAAAGGGTCATGGAATATTTTGATGACAGGTTTTATGGAACATTGTGATGTCAGGGGTCATTGAGCATTTTGAGGAAAATTGTTATGGAGCATTTTGATGACAGGGGTTATGGAACATTGTGATATCAGGGGTCATCGAACTTTGTGATGATATGTGCATATAGCATTGCAAAGACAGATGTCATGGAATATTGTGATGACAGGGTTGAGGGAGTATTTTGATGAATAGTGATGTAACATTGTGATATCAGTGTTGAGAGAGCATTTTGATGAGAAGTGCATGGAGAATTGTGATGACAAGTTTTATGGAGCACTGTGGTGACAAGATTGTGGAGCACTGTGATGAAAAGTGCAGGGTGCATTGTGATGTCATGGGTCATGGGGCATTGTGATGACGAGGGTCATGGAGCATTGTGCTGAGAAAGGCATAGAGCATTGTGATGACAAGGGTCAAAGAGCATTGTGATGAAAAGTTCATGGAGCATTGTGGTTAAAAAGGTCACAGAGACTGCTGATGATGAGGGTATGGACCATTGTGATGACAAAGGTCATGAAGCATTGTGATGAATGGATGCATGGAGCATTGTGATGACAGGGGTCATGGAACATTGTGATAACAAGGGCATGGAGCCTTGTGATGACAAGGGAATGGAGCATTGGTCTAATAAGTTTCATGGATTATTGTGATGAGAGTGGGCACAGAGAATTGTGATGATAAGGGCATGGAACACTGTGATACATGGGTCATGAAGGATTGTAATGACAAGGTCATGGGGCATTGTGATGAGAAGGGCAACGAGCATTTTGATGACAAGTGTCATGGAGCTTTGTGATGACAAGGGCATGGAGCAATGTGATGAGAGGGTTCATGGAGCATTGTGATGCCAAGTGTCATGGCGCTTTGTGATGACAACTGTCATGGAGCATTTTGATGACAAGTGCATGGTGCATTGTGATGATAAGGGCAGGGAGTATTTTGATGACAGGGTCATTCAGCAATATGATGGAAAGTGTATTGGAACATTTTGATGACAGGGGTTATAGAACATTGTGATGTCAGGGGTCACGGAACATTGTGATGATAAAGGGATGTAGCATTGTGATGACAGGTGTCATGGGACATTGTGATTACAGTAGTGAGGGAGTATTGTGACAACTAGTGTTGGAACACTGTGATATCTCTGGTGAGAGAGCATTTTGATGAGAAGTGTATGGAGCATTGTGATTACAAAGTTTATGGAGCATTGCAATGAAAATTTTCTGGAACGTTGTGATCAAAAGCGAATGGCACATTGTGATGACAAGGGTCATGGAAGAGTTTTCAGACAAAGTCATGGAGCATTTTGATGACAATGGTCACGGAGCATTGTGATGAAAACGGAATGGGACATTGTGATGAAAAAGGCATGGAGCCTTTTCGTGACAGGTTTCAAAGAGCATTCTGGTGACAAGTGTCAGGGAGCATTGTGATGACAAGTGTACTGAGCATTTTGATGCCAAATGTCATGGAGCACTGTGATGAAAAGGGCATGGAATTTTGTGATGACAGGCATCATGGAGCATTGTGATGACAAGTGTTATGGAACACTGGGATCACAAGGGTTTGGAGCATTGTGATGACAGAGGACATGGATCATTTTGATTTCAAGGAGCATGGAGCATTGTGATGACAAGGGCATGAAGCAATGTGCTCTCAAGGTTCATGGAGGATTGTGATGACAATGGAAATGGAGTATTGTGATGACAAGTGCATAGAGCATTGTAATGACAAGGTCATGTAGCATTTTGCTGACAAAGTCATGGAGCATTGTGATGACAGGTGTCATGGAGCACTGTGATGACAAGGCCACGGAACATCGTGATGGCAGGGGTCATGGAGCATTGTTATGACAGGGGTAATGGAGCATTGTGACGGCAAGGGCATGGAGCATTGTGATGAGAAGGCCATGGAGCATTCTGATGACATCTGTCATGGAGCTTTGTGATGACAAGGGCATGGAGCAATGTGATGAGAGTGTTCATGGAGGATTGTGATGACAATGACATGGAGCATTGTGATGCCAAGGGTCATGGATCTTTGTGATGACAAAGGTCATGGAGGATTTTGAGGACAAGGGCGTTGTGCATTGGGATGAGAAGGGCAGGGAGCACTGTGATGACAGGGTCATGGAGCAATTTGATGAAAAGTGTCATGGAACATTTTGATGACAGGGGTTATGGAACAATGTGATGTCAGTGGTCATGGAGCATTATGATGAAAAGGGTCAAGGAGCATTTTGATGACAGGGGTTATGGAGCATTGTGATGTCAGGGGTCATCGAACATTGTGATGATAAGTGCATGTAGCATTGTGATGACAGGGGTCATGGAACATTGGGATAACAGGGGTGAGTGAGTATTGTGACGAATAGTGATGTAACATTGTGATATCTGTGTTGAGAGAGCATTTTGATGAGAAGTGCATGGAGCATTGTGATGACAAAGTTTTATGGAGCATTGTGATGACAAGCTTGTGGAGCACTGTGATGACAAGCGCATGGTGCATTATGACGACATGTGTCATGGAGCATCGTGCTGACAAGTGCATGGAGCATTGTGATGACAAGGGTAACGGAGCAATGCGCTGAGAAAGGCGTAGAACATTGTGATGACAAGGAACAAAGAGCATTGTGATGAAAAGTTCATGGAGCATTGTGATTACAAGGGTCATGGAGCATTTTGATGACAAGGGCATGGAGCATTGGTCTAATAAGTTTCATGGATTATTCTGATGACTGTTGGAATGGTGCCTTGTGGTGACAAGGGCATGGAGCATTGTGATGACCAGGTCATGCAGTATTGGGAAGACAGGTGTCAGGGAGCATTGTGATAACATATGTAATGGCCCATTGTGATGACAATCGCATGGAGCATTGTAATGCCAGGTGTCATGGAGGATTCTGATGACAAAGGAAATGGTGCATTGTGATGACAGTGGCTTGGAGCATTGAGATGACAAGGTCAGGGAGCATTGTGCTGAAAAGTGCATGGAGAATTGTGATGACAAGGGTCATGGAACATTCTCATGATAAGCTTGTGGAGTTTTTTGCTGACAGTGGCATGGAGCATTGTGATGAAAACGTCATGGGGCATTGTGTTGAAAAAGGCATGGAGCCTTTTCGTGACAGGGTTCAAGGAGCATTCTGACGACAAGTGTCAGGGAGCATTGTGATGACAAGTGTATTGAAAATTGTGATGACAAAGGTCATGGAGCATTGTGATGAAAAGTGCATGGAGTATTGTGATGACAGGCATCATGGAGCGTAGGGATGACAAGTTTTATGGAACATTGTGATCACAAGTGTTTGGAGCATTGTGATGACAGAGGACATGGATCATTTTGATTTCAAGGAGCATGGAGCATTGTGATGACAAGGGCATGTAGCAATGTGATCCCAAAATTCATGGATGATTGTGATGACAATGGTAATGCAGTATTGTGATGACAAGCGCATAGAGCATGGTAATGACAAAGTCATGTAGCATTTTGCTGACAAAGGCATGGAACATTGTCATGACAGGTGTCATGGAGCACTGTGATGAAAAGCGTCACGGAGCATTGTGAATACAGCGGTCATGGAGCATTGGGATGACAAGGGCATGGATCATTGTGATGACAAGGGTCATGGAGCATTGGGCTGAAAATGTTCATGGAGTATTGTGATGACAGGGGTCATGGAGCATTGTGATGACAGAGGTCATGGAGAATATTGATTTCATTGTGCTGACAATAGCCGGAAGCATTATGAGGATGGGCTTGGTGCATTGTGATGACAGGTTTCATGGAGAATTGAGATGAAAAGGGGCATGGAGCATTGTGATTACAGGGGTCTTGGAGCACTGTGATGAAAAGGGAAAGGAGCATTTTGATGAGAAGGACATGGAACATTCTGATGGCATGTGTCATGGAGCTTTGTGATGACAAGAGCATGGAGCATTGTGATTACAGGGGTCTTGGAGCATTGTGATGACAAGTGTCATGGAGCCTTGTGATGACAAGGCCGTGGAATATTGTGATGGCAGTGGTCATGGAGCATTGTTATGACAGGAGTAATGGAGCATTGTGATGAGAAGGGCATGGAGCATTGTGATTACAAGGTTTATGGAGCATTACCATGACAAATTTGTGGATCGTTGTGATGAAAATCACGTAGCACATTGTGATGACAAGGGTCATGGAGCATTTTTCTGGCAAACGCATGGAGCATTTTGATGACAAGGGTCACGGAGCATTGTGATGAAAAGTTCATGGAGCATTGTGGTTATAAAGGTCAGAGAGCCTTGTGATGACGTGGGCATGGACCATTGTGATGACAAATGTTATGAAGCATTGTGATGACTGGAGTCACGGAGCATTGTGATGACAGTGGTCATGGAGCATTGTGATGACAAGGGCATGGAGCATTGTGGTGACAGGGGCATGTAGCATTGGTCTGACAAGTTTCATAGATTATTTTGATGACATTGGACATGGTGCATTGTGATGACAAGGGCATGGATCATTGTGATGAGAAGGTCATGGAGTATTGTGAAGACAGGTGTCAGGGAGCATTGTGATGACATATGTCATGGTCCATTGCAATGACAATGGCAGGGAGCATTGTGATGCCAAATGTAATGGAGGATTTTGATGACAAATATAATGGAGCATTGTGATGACTAGGGCTTGGAGCATTATGATGACAAGGGCCATTGGGAATGTTCAGAACAAGGTCGTGAAGCATTGTGATGACAAGGTCCTGGAGCATTGTGATGAGAAATCCGTAGAGACTTGTGATGACAAATCTCATGGAGCATACTGATGAAAAGGGGCATGGACCATTGTGATTACAGGGGTCTTGGAACATTGTGATGACATGAGCATGGTGCATTGTGAGGAGAAAGCCAAGGAGCACTCTGAAGACATGTTTCATTGAGCTTTGTGATGACAAGGGCATGGAGCATTGTCTTTAAAGGGTTCTTGGAGCATTGTGAGGAAAAGGGCATGGATCATTGTGATGAAAAAGGCATGGAGCCTTGTCATGACAGGGTTCAAGGAGCATACAGACAACAAGTGTCAGGGAGCATTTTGATGACAAGTGTATTGAGCATTGTGATGACAAATGTCATGGAGCATTGTGATGAGAAGACCATGGATAATTGTGATGACGAGTGTTATGGAATATTGTGATCACAAGGGTTTGGAGCATTGTTATGACTGAGGTCATGGAGCATTTTGATTTCATTGTGATGACAATAGCATGAAGCATTATGATGATGGGCATGGTGCATTGTGATGACAGGGTTCATGGATCATTGAGATGAAAAGGGACATGGAGCATTGTGATTACAGGGGTCTTGGAACACTGTGATGACAAGGGCATGGAACATTGTGAAGAGAAGGCCATGGAACCTACTGATGACATGCGTCATGGAGCTTTCTTATGACAAGGTCATGGAGCATTTTGATTACAGGTGTCTTGGAGAATTGCGAAGACATGGGTAATGGAGCCTTGTGATGACAAGGCCGTGGAACATTGTGATGGCAATGGTCATGGAGCATTGCTATGACAGAGGTAATGGAGCATTGTTATGAGAAGGGAATTGAGCATTGGTCTGAAATATTTCATGGATTAATGTGATGAGATTGGGCATGGAGCATTGTGATGAAAAGGGCACGGAACACTGTCATACATGGGTCATGGAGGATTGTAATGTCAAGGGCAAGAAGCAATGTGATAAGAGGGTTCATGGAGCACTGTGATGACAATGACATCGAGCGTTGTGAGGAGAAGGCCATGGAGCATTCTGATGTCTTGCGTCATGGAGCTTTGTGATGACAAGGGCATAGAGCTTTGTGATTACAGGGGTCTTGGAGCATTGTGATGACAAGGGCATGGAACATTGGGATGAGAATGTCATGGAGCGTTCTGATGACATGCATCATGGAGCTTTGTGATGACAAGGGCATGGAACATTGTGATTACAGGGCTCTTGGAGCATTATGATGACAAGGGCAGGGAACAATGGGATGAGAATGTCATGGAGCGTTCTGATGACATGCATCATGGAGCTTTGTGATGACAAGGACATGGAGCATTGTGATTACAGGTGTCTTGGAGCACTGTGAGGGAAAGGGCATGTAACATTGTGATGAAAAAGGCATGGAGCCTTGTCATGACAGGGTTCAAGGAGCATACTGGTGACAAGTGTCAGGGACCATTGTGATGACTAGGGTATTGAGCACTGTGATGACAAATGTTATGGAGCATTGTGATTAGAAGACCATGGATACTTGTGATGACGAGCGTTATGGGGCGTTATGATGATAGGTGTTATGGAATATTGTGATCACAAGGATTTGGAGCATTGTGATTACAGAGGTCATAGAGCATTTTGATTTCATTGTGATGACAATAGCATGAAGCATTATGATGATGCGCATTTGGTGCATTGTGATGACAGCATTCATGGAGCATTGAGATGAAAAGGGGCATGGAGCATTATGATTACAGGAGTCTTGGATCATTGTGATGAAAAGGGCATGGAACATTGGTCTGAAATGTTTCATGGATTATTGTGATGAGAGGGGGCAAGGAGCATTGTGATAACAAGGGAACGGAACACTGTGATACATGGTTCATGGAGGATTGTGATGAGAAGCGCATGGAGCATTGTGAGAAGAATGGCATCGAGCATTTTGATGAAAAGCATCATGGATCCTGTGATGACAAAGGCTTGGAACAATGTGATGAGAGGTTTTTGGAGCATTGTGATGACAACGGCATGGAGCATTGTGATGCCAAGGGTCATGGAGTTTTGTGATGACAAAGGTCATGGAGCCTTTTGATGACAAGGGTGTGGTGCATTCTCTTGTGATGGGCAGGGAGCATTGTGATGAAAGGGTCATGGAGCAATGTGATGAAAAGTGTCATGGAACATTTTGATGACGGCTTATGGAACATTGTGATGTCAGGAGTCATGGAACATTTTCATGACAGTGTTGTGGACCATTGTGATGACAGGGGAGTGGGTGTATTGTGATGACTAGTGAGGGAACCTTTTGATATCATTCGTGAGAGAGCATTTTGATAAGAAGTGCATGGAGCATTGTGAGGACAGGTTTTATGGAGCATTGTGATGACAAGATTGTGGAGCACTGTGATAACAAAGGCAAAGAGCAATGTGATGACAAGGGTCACCGCGCATTGTGATGAAAATTTCATGGAGCATTTTGGTGACAAAGGTCACAGAGCCTTGTGATGACGAGGGCATGGACCATTGTGATGACAAAGGTCATGAAGCATTGTGATGACTGGAGTCACGGAGCATTGTGATGACAGGGGTCATAGAGCTTTGTGATGAAAAGGCAATGAGCATTGTGATGACAGGGGCATGGAGCATTGGCCTGACATGTTTCATGGATTATTGTGATGACAGTGGGCATGGTGCAATGTGATGACAAAGGCATGGAGCATTGTGATGAGAAGGTCATGGAGTATTTTGAAGACAGGTCTCAGGGAGCATTGTGATGACATATGTCATGGTCCATTGCGATGACAATGGAATGGAATATTGTGATACCAAGTGTCATGGAGGATTGTGATGACAAATGTAATGGAGCATTTTGATGACAAGGGCTCGGAGCATTGTGATGACAATGGACATGGAGCATTGTGATGACAAGGGCATGGAGCATTGTGATGACAAGGGCCATTGAGAATTTTGATGACAAGTTCATGAAGCATTGGGATGAGAAGCACATGGAGCTTCCTATGACAGGGGTGATGGAGCATTGCGATGACAAATGCATAGAGAATTGTGATGACAAATCATGTAACACGGTGATGAGAAGTGTCATGGAGCATAATGATGCCAAGAACGAGGAGAAATGTGATGACAGGGGACATGGAGCATTGTGATGACCATGGCATGGAGCATTGTGATGGCAAGACCGTGGAGCTTTGTGATGAGAAGACCATGGATAATTGTGATGACGAGCGTCATGGAGCACTGTAATGACAAGGGGAATGGAGCATTGTGATGAGAGTGGCCATGGAGCATTGTGATGACAAGGGTCATGGAGCATTTTGATGACAAGGGCGTGGAGCATTGTGATGAGAAGACCATGGATAATTGTGATGACGAGCGTCATGGAGCACAGTAATGACAAGGGGTATGGAGCATTGTGATGACAGTGGCCATGGAGCATTGTGATGACAAGTTTCATGGAGCATTCTGATGACAAGCTTGTGGAGTATTGTGATTACAATGGCGTGGAGCATTGTGATGAAAAGGGCATGGAGCATTGTGATAAAAAAGGCATGAAGCCATTTCATGACAGGTTTCAAGGAGCATACTGACGACAAGTGTCAGGGAACATTGTGATGACAAGTGTATTGAGAATGGTGATGAAAAAGATCATGGAGCATTTTGACGAAAAGGGCATGGAGTATTGTGATGACAGGCATCATGGAGCGTTGTGATGACAAGTGTTATGGAACATTGTGATCACAAGGGTTTGGAGCATTGTGATGATAGAAGTCATGGATAATTTTGTTTTCAAGGAGCATGGAGCATTGGGATGACAAGGGCATGAAGCAATGTGATCCCAAGGTTCATGGAGGATTGTGATGACAATGGTAAGGGAGTATTGTGATGACAAGCAAATGGAGCATTGTGATGACAAGGTCATGTAGCATTCTGCTGACACAGGCATGGAGCATTGTGATGATAAGGGTCATAGAGCACTGTGATGAGAAGCATCACGGATCATTGAGATTACAGGGGTCATGGAGCATTGGGATGACAAGGTCATGGATCATTGTGATGACAACGGTTATGGAGCATTGGGCTGAAAATGTTCATGGAGAATTGTGATGACTAGGGAATGGAGCACTGTGATGAAAAGAGTCCCGGATCACTGTGTTGTCAGGGGTCATGGAGCGTTGTGATGAGAGTGGTCATGGAGCATTGTGATGATAGGGATCATGAAGCATTGTGATGAGAAGTTCCTGGAGAATTGGACTGAAAATGTTCAGGAAGTATTGTGAGGACATGGGTCATGGAGCATTGTGATGACAAGGGAATGGAGCACTGTGATGAAAGGTTCCTGGAGCACTGTGATGAGGAGACCATGGAGCCTCGTAATAAGAAGTCTCATGGAGCATTCTGATGAAAAGGGGCATGGAGTATTGTGATTACAGGGGTCTTGGAGCATGGTGATGACAAGGGCCTGGAGCACTGTGATTACTGGTGTCTTGGAGCATTGTGATGAAATTGGCATGGATCATTGTTATGAAAATGGTATGGAGCCTTGTCATGACAGTGTTCCAGGAGCATACTGATGACAAGTGTCAGGGAGCATTGTGATGACAAGTTTATAGAGCATTGTGATGACAAAGGTCATGGAGCACTGTTATGAGAAGAGCAAGGATAATTGTGATGATGAGCGTCATGGGGCGTTGTGATGATAAGTGTTATAGAACATTGTGATCACAAGGATTTGGAGCATTGTGATGAGACAGATGATCGAATATTTTTATTTCATAGTCATGACAAGAGCCTGAGGCATTATGATGATGGGCATGGTGCATTTTGATGACAGGGTTCATGAAGCATTGAAATGCAAAGGGGCATGGAGCATTGTGATTAGAGGGTTCATGGAGCATTGTGATGACAATGGCATGGAGCATTGGGATGCCAAGGGTCATGGAGCTTTGTGATGACAAATGTCATGGAGCAATTTGATGACAAGGGATGGTGCAATGTGATGAGAAGGGCAGGGAGCAGTGTGATGACAGGGTCATAGAGCAATTTGATGAAAAGCGTCATGGAATATTTTGATGACAGGGGTTATGGAACATTGTGATGTCAGTGGTCATCGAACTTTGTGATGATAAGGGCATGTAGAATTGCAAAGACAGGAGTCATGGAACATTGTGATGACAGTGGTGAGGGAGTATTGTGATGAATAGTGATGTAACATTGTGATATCTGTGGTGAGAGAGCATTTTGATGAGAAGTGCATGGAGAATTGTGATGACAAGTTTTATGGAGCATTGTGGTGACAAGATTGTGGAGCACTGTGATGACAATTGCAGGGTGCATTGTGATGACATGGGTCATGGTGCATTGTGCTGACAAGCGCATGGAGCATTTTGATGACAAGGGTCATGGAGCATTGTACTGAGGAAGGCATAGAGCATTGTGATGACAAGGGTCAAAGAGCACTGTGATGAAAATTTCATGGAGCATTGTGGTTAAATATGTCACAGAGACTGTGGATGACGAGGGCATGGACCATTGTGATGACAAAGGTCATGAAGCATTGTGATGAATCGATTCATGGAGCATTGTGATGACAGGGGTCATGGAGCATTGTGATAACAAGGGCATGGAGCATTGTGATGACAAGGGCAGGGAACATTGGTCTAATAAGTTTCATGGATTATTGCGATGACAGTTGGAATGGCGCATTGTGATGACAAGGGCATGGAACATTGTGATGACCAGGTTATGCAATATTGTGAAGACAGGTGTCAGGGAGCATAGTGATGACATATGTAATGGCCCATTGTGATGACAATGGCATGGATCATTGTGATACCAAGTGTCATGGAGGATTCTGATGACAATGGAAATGGCGCATTGTGATGACAATGGCTTGGAGCATTGTGATGACAAGGGTCAGGGAGCATTGTGCTATCAAGTGCATGGAGAATTGTGATGACAAGCGTCATGGAGCATTCTGATGACAAGCTTGTGGAGTATTTTGATGACAATGGCATGGATCATTGTGATGAAAACGGCATGGGCATTGTGATGATAAAGGCATGGAGCATTTTCGTGAAAGAGTTCAAGGAGCATTCTGATGACAAGTGTCAGGGAGCATTGTGATGATAAGTGTATTGAGAATTGTGATGAAAAAGTTCATGGAGCATTGTGATGAAATATGCATGGAGTAATGTGATGACAGGCATCTTAGAGCGTTGTGATGACAAGTGCTATGGAACATTGTGATCACAAGCCTTTGGAGCATTGTGATGATAGAGGTCATGGATCATTTAGATTTCAAGTAGCATGGAGCATTGTGATGCCAAGGGTCATGGAGTTTTGTGATGACAAAGGTCATGGAGCATTTTGATGACAAGGGTGTGGTGCATTCTCTTGTGATGGGCAGGGAGCATTGTGATGAAAGGGTCATGGAGCAATGTGATGAAAAGTGTCATGGAACATTTTGATGACGGCTTATGGAACATTGTGATGTCAGGAGTCATGGAACATTTTCATGACAGTGTTGTGGACCATTGTGATGACAGGGGAGTGGGTGTATTGTGATGACTAGTGAGGGAACCTTTTGATATCATTCGTGAGAGAGCATTTTGATAAGAAGTGCATGGAGCATTGTGAAGACAGGTTTTATGGAGCATTG
Organism: Mesoplodon mirus; assembly: GCF_964341445.2. Classification (NCBI taxonomy): domain Eukaryota; kingdom Metazoa; phylum Chordata; class Mammalia; order Artiodactyla; family Ziphiidae; genus Mesoplodon; species Mesoplodon mirus. Next base: position 921,051 of record NW_028295717.1, read on the forward strand.
TGATGACAAGATTGTGGAGCACTGTGATAACAAAGGCAAAGAGCAATGTGATGACAAGGGTCACCGCGCATTGTGATGAAAATTTCATGGAGCATTTTGGTGACAAAGGTCACAGAGCCTTGTGATGACGAGGGCATGGACCATTGTGATGACAAAGGTCATGAAGCATTGTGATGACTGGAGTCACGGAGCATTGTGATGACAGGGGTCATAGAGCTTTGTGATGAAAAGGCAATGAGCATTGTGATGACAGGGGCATGGAGCATTGGCCTGACATGTTTCATGGATTATTGTGATGACAGTGGGCATGGTGCAATGTGATGACAAAGGCATGGAGCATTGTGATGAGAAGGTCATGGAGTATTTTGAAGACAGGTCTCAGGGAGCATTGTGATGACATATGTCATGGTCCATTGCGATGACAATGGAATGGAATATTGTGATACCAAGTGTCATGGAGGATTGTGATGACAAATGTAATGGAGCATTTTGATGACAAGGGCTCGGAGCATTGTGATGACAATGGACATGGAGCATTGTGATGACAAGGGCATGGAGCATTGTGATGACAAGGGCCATTGAGAATTTTGATGACAAGTTCATGAAGCATTGGGATGAGAAGCACATGGAGCTTCCTATGACAGGGGTGATGGAGCATTGCGATGACAAATGCATAGAGAATTGTGATGACAAATCATGTAACACGGTGATGAGAAGTGTCATGGAGCATAATGATGCCAAGAACGAGGAGAAATGTGATGACAGGGGACATGGAGCATTGTGATGACCATGGCATGGAGCATTGTGATGGCAAGACCGTGGAGCTTTGTGATGAGAAGACCATGGATAATTGTGATGACGAGCGTCATGGAGCACTGTAATGACAAGGGGAATGGAGCATTGTGATGAGAGTGGCCATGGAGCATTGTGATGACAAGGGTCATGGAGCATTTTGATGACAAGGGCGTGGAGCATTGTGATGAGAAGACCATGGATAATTGTGATGACGAGCGTCATGGAGCACAGTAATGACAAGGGGTATGGAGCATTGTGATGACAGTGGCCATGGAGCATTGTGATGACAAGTTTCATGGAGCATTCTGATGACAAGCTTGTGGAGTATTGTGATTACAATGGCGTGGAGCATTGTGATGAAAAGGGCATGGAGCATTGTGATAAAAAAGGCATGAAGCCATTTCATGACAGGTTTCAAGGAGCATACTGACGACAAGTGTCAGGGAACATTGTGATGACAAGTGTATTGAGAATGGTGATGAAAAAGATCATGGAGCATTTTGACGAAAAGGGCATGGAGTATTGTGATGACAGGCATCATGGAGCGTTGTGATGACAAGTGTTATGGAACATTGTGATCACAAGGGTTTGGAGCATTGTGATGATAGAAGTCATGGATAATTTTGTTTTCAAGGAGCATGGAGCATTGGGATGACAAGGGCATGAAGCAATGTGATCCCAAGGTTCATGGAGGATTGTGATGACAATGGTAAGGGAGTATTGTGATGACAAGCAAATGGAGCATTGTGATGACAAGGTCATGTAGCATTCTGCTGACACAGGCATGGAGCATTGTGATGATAAGGGTCATAGAGCACTGTGATGAGAAGCATCACGGATCATTGAGATTACAGGGGTCATGGAGCATTGGGATGACAAGGTCATGGATCATTGTGATGACAACGGTTATGGAGCATTGGGCTGAAAATGTTCATGGAGAATTGTGATGACTAGGGAATGGAGCACTGTGATGAAAAGAGTCCCGGATCACTGTGTTGTCAGGGGTCATGGAGCGTTGTGATGAGAGTGGTCATGGAGCATTGTGATGATAGGGATCATGAAGCATTGTGATGAGAAGTTCCTGGAGAATTGGACTGAAAATGTTCAGGAAGTATTGTGAGGACATGGGTCATGGAGCATTGTGATGACAAGGGAATGGAGCACTGTGATGAAAGGTTCCTGGAGCACTGTGATGAGGAGACCATGGAGCCTCGTAATAAGAAGTCTCATGGAGCATTCTGATGAAAAGGGGCATGGAGTATTGTGATTACAGGGGTCTTGGAGCATGGTGATGACAAGGGCCTGGAGCACTGTGATTACTGGTGTCTTGGAGCATTGTGATGAAATTGGCATGGATCATTGTTATGAAAATGGTATGGAGCCTTGTCATGACAGTGTTCCAGGAGCATACTGATGACAAGTGTCAGGGAGCATTGTGATGACAAGTTTATAGAGCATTGTGATGACAAAGGTCATGGAGCACTGTTATGAGAAGAGCAAGGATAATTGTGATGATGAGCGTCATGGGGCGTTGTGATGATAAGTGTTATAGAACATTGTGATCACAAGGATTTGGAGCATTGTGATGAGACAGATGATCGAATATTTTTATTTCATAGTCATGACAAGAGCCTGAGGCATTATGATGATGGGCATGGTGCATTTTGATGACAGGGTTCATGAAGCATTGAAATGCAAAGGGGCATGGAGCATTGTGATTAGAGGGTTCATGGAGCATTGTGATGACAATGGCATGGAGCATTGGGATGCCAAGGGTCATGGAGCTTTGTGATGACAAATGTCATGGAGCAATTTGATGACAAGGGATGGTGCAATGTGATGAGAAGGGCAGGGAGCAGTGTGATGACAGGGTCATAGAGCAATTTGATGAAAAGCGTCATGGAATATTTTGATGACAGGGGTTATGGAACATTGTGATGTCAGTGGTCATCGAACTTTGTGATGATAAGGGCATGTAGAATTGCAAAGACAGGAGTCATGGAACATTGTGATGACAGTGGTGAGGGAGTATTGTGATGAATAGTGATGTAACATTGTGATATCTGTGGTGAGAGAGCATTTTGATGAGAAGTGCATGGAGAATTGTGATGACAAGTTTTATGGAGCATTGTGGTGACAAGATTGTGGAGCACTGTGATGACAATTGCAGGGTGCATTGTGATGACATGGGTCATGGTGCATTGTGCTGACAAGCGCATGGAGCATTTTGATGACAAGGGTCATGGAGCATTGTACAGAGGAAGGCATAGAGCATTGTGATGACAAGGGTCAAAGAGCACTGTGATGAAAATTTCATGGAGCATTGTGGTTAAATATGTCACAGAGACTGTGGATGACGAGGGCATGGACCATTGTGATGACAAAGGTCATGAAGCATTGTGATGAATCGATTCATGGAGCATTGTGATGACAGGGGTCATGGAGCATTGTGATAACAAGGGCATGGAGCATTGTGATGACAAGGGCAGGGAACATTGGTCTAATAAGATTCATGGATTATTGCGATGACAGTTGGAATGGCGCATTGTGATGACAAGGGCATGGAACATTGTGATGACCAGGTTATGCAATATTGTGAAGACAGGTGTCAGGGAGCATAGTGATGACATATGTAATGGCCCATTGTGATGACAATGGCATGGATCATTGTGATACCAAGTGTCATGGAGGATTCTGATGACAATGGAAATGGCGCATTGTGATGACAATGGCTTGGAGCATTGTGATGACAAGGGTCAGGGAGCATCGTGCTATCAAGTGCATGGAGAATTGTGATGACAAGCGTCATGGAGCATTCTGATGACAAGCTTGTGGAGTATTTTGATGACAATGGCATGGATCATTGTGATGAAAACGGCATGGGCATTGTGATGATAAAGGCATGGAGCATTTTCGTGAAAGAGTTCAAGGAGCATTCTGATGACAAGTGTCAGGGAGCATTGTGATGATAAGTGTATTGAGAATTGTGATGAAAATGTTCATGGAGCATTGTGATGAAATATGCATGGAGTAATGTGATGACAGGCATCTTAGAGCGTTGTGATGACAAGTGCTATGGAACATTGTGATCACAAGCCTTTGGAGCATTGTGATGATAGAGGTCATGGATCATTTAGATTTCAAGTAGCATGGAGCATTGTGATGACAAGGGCATGAAGCAATGTGATCCCAAGTTTCATGGAGGACTGTGATGACAATGGGAATGGAGAATTGTGAAGACAAGCGCATAGAGAATTGCAATGACAAGGTCAGGTAGTATTTTGCTGACAAAGGCATGGAGCATTTTGATGACAGGTGTCATGGCGCACTGTGATGACAAGCGTCACGGAGCATTGTGAATACAGGGTTCATGGAGCATTGGGATGACAAGGGCATGGATCATTGTGATGACAAGGGTCATGGAGCATTGGGCTGAAAATATTCATAGAGTATTTTGATGACAGGTGTCATGGAGCATTTTGATGAGAAGGTCATGGAGCATTGGGCTGAAAATATTCATGGAGTATTGTGATGACAGGGAGCATGGAGCATTTTGATGACAAGTTCCTGGAGCACTTTGATGAGAAGACAATGGAAACTTGTGATGACAAGTCTCATGGAGCATTCTGATGAAAAGGGACATGGAGCATTGTGATTACAGGGGTCTTGGAGCATTGTGATGACAAGGGCATGGAGCATTGTGATGAGAAGGCCATGGAGCATTCTGATGACATGCATCATTGAGCTTTATGATGACAAGGGCATGGAGCATTGTGATTACAGGTGTCTTGGAGCATTGTGATTAAAATGGCATGGATCATTGTGATGAAAAAGGCATGGAGACGTATCATGACAGGGTTAATGGAGCATACTGATGACAAGTGTCAGGGAGCATTGTGATAACAGGTGTATTAAGCATTGTGATGACAAAGGTCATGGAGCATTGTGATGAGAAGACCATGGATAATTGTGATGATGAGCGTCAAGGGGTGTTGTGATGATAAGTGTTATGGAACATTGTGATCACCAGGGTTTGGAGCATTGTGATGACAGAGGTCATGGAGCATTTTGATTTCATTGTGATGACAATAGCCTGAAGCATTATGATGATGGGCATGGTCCATTGTGATGACAGGTTTCATGCAGCATTGAGATGAAAAGACGCATGGAGCATTTTGATTACAATGGTCTTGGAGCATTGTGATGACAAGGGCATGGAGAATTTTGATGACAGGGCCATGGAACATTCTGATGACATGCGTCATGTAGCTTTTTGATGACAAGGACATGGAGCATTTTGATTAGATGGGTCGTGGAGCATTGTGATGACAAGTGTCATGGAGCCTTGTGATGACAAGGCCGTGGAACATTGTGATGGCAGGTGTCATGGAGCGTAGTTATGACAGAGGTAAAGGAGAATTGTGATGAGAAGGGCTTGGAGCATTGATCTGAAATGATTCATGGATTATTGTGATGAGAGTGGGCATAGAGCATTGTGATGATAAGGGCATGGAACACTGTGATACATGGGTCATGGAGGATTCTAATGACAAGGGCATGGGGCATTGTGATGAGAAGGGCATCGAGCATTGTGATTACATGTGTCATGGAGCTTTGTGATGACAAGGGCATGGAGAAATGTGATGAGAGGGTTCATGGAGCATTGTGATGACAATGACATCGAGCATTGTGATGCCGGGGGTCATGGAGATTTGTGATGACAAAGGTCATGGAGCATTTTGATGACAAGTGCATGGTGCATTGTGATGAGAATGGCAGGGAGTATTTTGATGCCAGGGTCATGCAGCAATTTGATGAAAAGTGTATTGGAACATTTTGATGACAGGAGTTATAGAACATTGTGATGTCAGGGGTCAAGGATCATTGTGATGATAAGGGGATGTAGCATTGTGATGACAGGGGTCATGGGACATTGTGATTACAGGGGTGAGATAGTATTGTGACGACTAGTGATGAAACACTGTGATATCTCTGGTGAGAGAGCATTTTGATGAGAAGTGTATGGAGCATTGTGATTACAAGGTTTATGGAGCATTGCAATGACAAGTTTCTCGACCGTTGTGATGAAAAGCGAATGGCACATTGTGATGACAAGGGACATGGAACATTTTTCGAACAAAGGCATGGAGCATTTTGATGACAATGGTCACGGAGCATTGTGATGAAAACGGCATGGGGCATTGTGATGAAAATGGCATGGAGCCTTTTCGTGACAGGGTTGAAGGAGCATTCTGATGACAAGTGTCAGGGAGCATTTTGATGACAAGTGAACTGAGCACTGTGATGACAAAGGTCATGGAGCATTGTGATGAAAAGGGCATGGAATTTTGTGATGACAGTCATCATGGAGCATTGTGATGACAAGTGTTATGGAACTTTGGGATCACAATGGTTTGGAGCATTGTGATGACAGAGGTCATGGATCATTTTGATTTCAAGGAGCATGGAGCATTGTGATGACAAGGGCATGAAGCAATGTGATCCCAAGGTTCATGGAGGATTGTGATGACAATGGAAATGGAGTATTTTGATGACAAGCACATAGAGCATTGTAGTGACAAGGTCATGTAGCATTTTGCTGACAAAGTCATGGAGCATTGTTTTTTTTTTTTTTTTTTTTTCTTTTTGCGTATGCAGGCCTCTCACTGCTGTGGCCTCTCCCGTTGCAGAGCACAGGCTCCGGACGCGCAGGCTCCGGATGCGCAGTCTCAGCGGCCATGGCTCACGGGCCCAGCTGCTCCGCGGCATATGGGATCCTCCCAGACCGGGGCACGAACCCGTATCCCCTGCATTGGCAGGCCGACTCTCAACCACTGCGCCACCAGGGAGGCCCTGGAGCATTGTGATGACAGGTGTCATGGAGCACTGTGATGACAAGCGTCACGGAGCATTGTGAATTCAGGGGTCATAGAGCATTGGAATGACAAGGGCATAGATCATTGTGATGACAAGAGTCATGGAGCAGTGGGCTGAAAATGTTCATGGAGTATTGTGATGACAGGGGTCATGGAGCTTTGTGATGACAGAAGTCAAGGATAATTTTGATTTCATTGTGCTGACAATAGCCGGAAGCAATATGATGATGGGCATGATGCATTGAGATGACAGGGTTCATGGAGCATGGAGATGTATAGGGGCATGATGCATTGTGATTACAGGGGTCTTGGAGCACTGTGATGACAGGGGCATTGAGCATTTAATGAGAAGTCCATGGAACATTCTGATGACATGTGTCATGGTGCTTTGTGATGACAAGGGCATGGAGCATTGTAATTATAGGGGTCTTGGAGCATTGTGATGACAAGTGTCATGGAGCCTTGTGATGACAAGGCCATGGAACATCGTGATGGATGGGGTCATGGAGCACTGTTATGACAGGGGTAATGGAGCATTGTGATGAGAAGGGCATGGAGCATTGTGATTACAAGTTTTATGGAGCATTGCTATGAGAAAACTGTGGACCGTTGTGATGAAACGTGCGTGGCAAATTGTGATGAAAAGGGTCATGGAGCATTTTTTTGACAAAGGCATGGAGCATTGTGATGACAAGGGTCACGGAGCATTGTGATGAAATGTTCATGGAGCATTGTGGTTACAAACGACACAGAGCCTTGTGATGACGCGGGCATGGAGCATTGTGATGACAAATGTTATGAAGCATTGTGATGACTGGAGTCACGGAGCATTGTGATGACAGGGGTCATGGTGCATTCTGATGACAAGGGCATGGAGCATTGTGATGACAGGGGCATGGAGCATTCGTCTGACAACTTTCATAGATTATTGTGACGACAGTGGACATGGTGCATTGTGATGACAAGGACATGGATCATTGTGATGAGAAGGTCATGGAGTATTGTGAAGACAGTTGTCAGGGAGCATTGTGATGACATATGTCATGGTCCATTGCGATGACAATAGCAGGGAGCCTTGTGATGCCAAATGTAAAGGAGGATTGTGTTGACAAATATAATGGTGCACTGTGATGACTAGGGCTTGGACCATTATGATGACAAGGGCCATTGAGAATTTTCAGGACAAGGTCGTGAAGAATTGTGAGGACAATGTCCTGGAGCATTGTGATGAGAAAAACATGGAGGCTTGTGATGACAAATCTCATGGAGCATACTGATGAAAATGGACATGGACCATTGTGATTACAGGCGTCTTGGAACATTGTGATGACGTGCATGGAGCATTGTGAGGAGAAGGCCAAGAGCATTCTGAAGACATGCGTCCTTTAGCTTTGTGATGACAAGGGCATGGAGCATTGTGATTACAGGGGTCTTGGAGCATTGTGATTTAAATGCATGTAGCCTTGTCATGACAGGGTTCAAGGAGCATACAGACAACAAGTGTCAGGGAGCATTTTGATGACAAGTGTATTGAGCATCGTGATGACAAAGGTCATGGAGCATTGTGATGAGAAGACCATGGATAACTGTGATGACGAGCGTCATGGTGCATTGTGATGACAAGTGTTTTGGAATAGTGTGATCACAAGCGTTTGGAGCATTGTTATGACAGAGGTCATGGAGCATTTTGATTTCATTGTGATGACAATAGCATGAAGCATTATGATGATGGTCATGGTGCATTGTGATGACAGGGTTCATGAATCATTGAGATGAAAATGGGCATGGATCATTGTGGTTACAGGGTTCTTGGAGCATTGTGATGAGAAGGGTCATGGAGCCTTGTGATGACAAGGCCATGGAATATCGTGATGGCAGGGGTCACGGATCATGGGTATGACAGGGATAATGGAGCATTTTGATGGCAGGGCAAGGAGCATTGTGATGAGAAGGCCATGGAGCATTCTGATGATATGTGTCATGGAGGTTTGTGATGACAAGGACATGAAGCAATGTGATGAGAACCTTAATGGAGCATCGTGATGACAATGATATGGAGCATTTTGATGACAAGTGTGTAGTGCATTGTGATGAGAATGGTAGGGAGCATTGTGATGACAGGGTCATGGAGCAATTTGATGAAAAGTGTCATGGAACATTTTGATGACAGTGGTTATGGAACATTGTGATGCCAGGGGTCATCGAACATTGTGATGATAAGTGCATGTAGCAGTGTGAGACAGGAGTCATGGCACATTTTGATGACAGGGGTGGGGGAATATTGTGACGAATTGTGATGTAACATTTTGATATCAGTGGTGAGAGAGCATTTTGGTGAGAAGTCCATGGAGCATTGTGATGACAAGTTTCATGGAGCATTGTGATGTCAAGATTGGGGAGCACTGTGATGAAAAGCGCATGGTGCATTGGGATGACATGTGTCATGGAGCATTGTGCTCACAAGTGCATGGAGCATTGTGATGACAAGGGTCATGGAGCATTGTGCTGAGAAAGGCATAGAGCATTGTGATGACAAGGGTCAAAGAGCATTGTGATGAAAAGTTCATGGAGCATTGTGATTAAAATGGTCACAGAGATTGTTGATGACGAGGTCATTGACCATTGTGATGACAAAGGTCATGAAGCATTGTGATAACAAGGGCATGGAGTATTGTGATGACAAGGGCATGGAGCATTGGTCTAATAAGTTTCATGGATTATTGCAATCACAGTTGGAATATGCGCATTGTGATGACCAGGGCATGGAGCATTGTGATGACCAGGTCATGCAGTATTGTGAAGACAGGTGTCAGGGAGCATTGTGATGACATATGTAATGACCCATTGTGATGACAATGGCATGGAGCATTGTGATGCCAAGTGTCATGGAGGATTCTGATGACAAAGGTAATGGAGCATTGTGATGACAATGGCTTGGAGCATTGTGATGACAAGGGTCAGGGAGCATTGTGCTGACAAGTGCATGGAGAATTGTGATGACAAGGGTCATGGAGCATTCTGATGACAAGCTTTTGGAGTATTTTGATGACAATGGCATGGAGCATTGTGATGAAAACTGCATGGGGCATTGTGATGAAAAAGGCATGGAGTCTTTTCGTGACAGGGTTCAAGGAGCATTCTGATGACAAGTGTCAGGGAGCATTGTGATGACAAGTGTATTGAGAATTGTGATGACAAAGTTCATGGAGCATTGTGATGAAAAGGGCATGGAGTATTGTGATGACAGGCATCATGGAGCATTGTTATGACAAGTGTTATGGAACACTGTGATCACAAGGTTTTGGAGCATTGTGATGACAGAGGTCATGGATCATTTTGATTTCAAGGAGCATGGAGCATTGTGATGACAAGGGCAGGAAGCAATGTGATACCAAGGTTCATGGAGGATTGTGATGACAACGGTAATGGAGTATTGTGAAGACAAGCGCATAGAGCATTATAATGGCAAGGTCATGTAGCATTTTGCTGACAAAGGCATGGAGCATTGTGATGAAAAGTGTCATGGTGCACTGTGATGACAAGCGTCACGGAGCATTGTGAATACAGGGGTCATGTAGCATTGGGATGACAAGGGCATAGATCATTGTGATGACAGGGGTCATGGAGCATTGTGATGACAGAGGTCATGGAGAATTTTGATTTCATTGTGCTGACAATAGCCGGAAGCATTATGATGATTGGCATGATGCATTGTTATGAGAGGGTTCATGGAGCATTGAGATGAAAAGGGGCATGGAGCATTGTGATTACAGGGGACTTGGAGCATTTTGATGACAAGGGCATGGAGCATTGTGTGGAGAAGGACATGGAACATTCTGATGACATGTGTCATGGAGATTTGTGATGACAAGGGCATGGAGCATTGTGCTTACAGGAGTCTTGGAGCATTGTGATGACAAGTGTCATGGAGCCTTGTGAAGACAAGGCCGTGGAACATTGTGATGGCAGTGGTAATGGAGCATTGTTATGACAGGGGTAATGGAGCATTGTGATGAGAATGGAATGGAGCATTGTGATTTCAAGATTTATGGAGCATTGCGATGACAAATTTGTGGACCGTTGGGATGAAAAGCGTGTCGCACATTGTGATGACAAGGGTCATGGAGCATTTTTCTGACAAAGGCATGGAGCATTGTGATTACAAGTGTCACGGAGCATTGTGATGAAAAGTTCATGGAGAATTGTGTTTACAAAGGTCACAGAGCCTTGTGATGACATGGGTATCGACAATTGTGATGACAAATGTTATGAAGAATTGTGATGACTGGAGTCACGGAGCATTGTGATGACAGGGGTCATGGAGCCCTGTGATGAAAAGGGCATGGAGCATTGTACTGAGAATGGCATACAGTATTGTGATGACATGTGTCATGGAGCACTGTGATGAAAATCGTCACGGAGCATTGTGAATACAGGGGTCATGGAGCATTAGGATGACAAGGGCATGGATCATTGTGATGACAAGGGTCATGGAGCACTGGGCTGAAAATGTTCCTGGAGTATTGTGATGACAGGGGTCATGGAGCATTTTGATGACAATGGAATGGAGCGTGGTGATGACAAGGTCTTGGAGCATTGTGATGAGATGACCAGGGAGACTTGTGATGACAAGTTTCATGGAGCATTCTGATGAAAAGGGGCATGGAGCATTGTGATTACATGGGTCTTGGAGCATTGTGATGACAAGGGCATGGAGCATTGTGAGGAGAAGGCCATGGAATATTCTGATTACATGCGTCATGGAGCTTTTTGATGACAAGGGCATGGAGCATTGTGATTAGAGGGGTCTTGGATCATTGTGATGACAAGAGTCATGGAGCCTTGTGATGACAAGGCCGTGGAACATTGTGATGGCAGGTGTCATGGAGCATTGTTATGATAGAGGTAATGGAGCCTTGTGATGAGAAGGGCATTGAGCATTGGTCTGAATTGTTTCATTGATTGTTGTGATGAGAGTGGGCATGGAGCAATGTGATGACAAGGGCACGGAACACTGTGATACATGGGTCATGGAGGATTGTAATGACAAGGGCATGGAGCATTGTGATGACAAGTGTCATGGTGCTTTTTGATGACAAGGGCATGGAGCCATGTGATGAGAGGGTTCATGGAGCATTGTGATGACAATGACATGGGGCATTGTGATGCCAAGTGTTATGAAGCTTTGTGATGACAAAGGTCATGGAGCATTTTCATGACAAGGGTGTGGTGCATTGTGATGAGAAGGGCAGGGAGCATTTTGATGACTGGGTCATGCAGCAATTTGATGAAAAGTGTAATGGAACATTTTGGTGACATGTGTTATGGAACACTGTGATGTCAGGGGTCATGGAACATTGTGCAGATAAGGGGATGTAGCATTGTGATGACAGGGGTCATGGAACATTGTGATAACAGGGATGAGGGAGGATAGTGATGACTAGTGATGGAACATTGTGATATCTCATGTGAGAGAGCATCTGGATGAGAAGTTCATGGAGAATTGTGATTACAAGGTTTATGGAGCATAGCGATGATAAGTTTGTGGATCATTGTGATGAAAAGCACATGGCACATTGTGAGGACAAGGGTCATGGAGCATTGTTCTGACAAAGGCATGGAGCATTGTGATGACAAGGGTCACGGAGCATTGTGCTGAAAAGTTCATGGAGCATTGTGGTTAAAATGGTCACAGAGCCTTGTGATATCGCGGGCATGGACCGTTGTGATGACAAACGTCATGAAGCATTGTGATGACTGGAGACACGGGGCAGTGTGATGACAGGGGTCATGGAGCATTGTGATGACAAGGGCATGGAGCACTGTGATGACAGGGGCATGGAGCTTTGGTATGACAAGTTTCATAGATGATTGTGATGACAGTGGACATGGTGCATTGTGATGACAAGGGCATGGAGCATTATGATGACAAGGTCATGGAGTATTGTGAAGACAGTTGTCAGGGAGCATTGTGATGACATATCTCATGGTCCATTGCGATGACAATGGCATGGAGCATTGTGATGCGAAATGTAATGGAGGATTGTAAAGACAAATATAATGGAGCATTGTGATGACTACGGCTTGGAGCATTATGATGACAAGGGCCATTGAGAATTTTCATGACAATGTCGTGAAGCATTGTGATGACAAGGTCCTGGAGCATTGTGATGAGAAATCATTGGAGCCTTGAGATGACAAGTCTCATGGAGCATACTGATGAAAAGGGGCATGGAGCATTCTGATTACAGGGGTCTTGGAACATTGTGATAACAAGGGCATGGAACATTGTGATGACAAGGGCATGGAGCATTGGTCTAATAAGTTTCATGGATTATTGTGATGACAGTTGGAATGGCACATTGTGATGACAAGGGCATGGAGCATTGTGATGACCAGGTCAGGCAGTATTGTGAAAAGAGGTGTCACGGAGCATTGTGATGACATATGTATTAGCCCATTGTGATGACAATGGCATGGAGCATTTTGATGCCAAGTGTCATGGAGGATTCTGATGACAAAGGTAAAGGAGCATTGTGATGACAAATGGCTTGGAGCATAGTGATGACAAGGTTCAGGGAGCATTGTGCTGACAAGTGCATGGAGAATTGTGATGACAAGGGTCATGGAGCATTCTGATGAAAAACTTTTGGAGTATTTTGATGACAATGGCATGGAGCATTGTGATGAAAACGGCATGGGGATTTGTGATGAAAAAGGCAAGGAGCCTTTTCGTGACAGGGTTCAAGGAGCCTTCTGACGACAAGTGTCAGGGAGCATTGTGATGACAAGTGTATTGAGAATTGTGATGACAAAGGTCATGGAGCACTGTGATGAAAAGGGCATGGAGTATTGTGATGACAGGCATCATGGAGCATTGTGATGAAAAGTGTTACGGAACATTGTGATCACAAGGATTTGGAGCATTGCGATGACAGAGGTCATGGATCATTTTGATTTCAAGGAGCATGGAGCTTTGTGATGACAAGGGCATGAAGCAATGGGATCCCAAGGTTCATGGAGGATAGTGATGACAATGGTAATGCAGTATTGTGATGACAAGCACATAGAGCATTGTAATGACAAGGTCATGTAGCATTTTGCTGACAAAGGCATGGAGCATTGTGATGACAGGTGTCATGGAGCACTGTGATGACAAGCGTCACAGAGCATTGTGAATACAGGCGTCATGGAGCATTGGGATGAAAAGTGTCATGGAGCATTTTGATGACAGTGGTTATGGAACATTGTGAAGTCATGGGTCATGGAACTTTGTAATGATAAGGGGATGTAGCATTGTGATGAGAGGGGTCATGGAACATTGTGATAACAGGGGTGAGGGAGGATTGTGATGACTAGTGATGGAACATTGTGATATCTCTGGTGAGAGAGCATTTGGATGAGAAGTTCATGGAGCATTGTGATTACAAGGTTTATGGAGCATAGCGATGACAAGGTTGTGGATCATTGTGATGAAAAGCGCATGGCACATTGTGATGACAAGCACATAGAGCATTGTAATGACAATGTCATGTAGCATTTTGCTGACAAAGGCATGGAGCATTGTGATGACAGGTGTCATGGAGCACTGTGATGACAAGCGTCATGGAGCATTGTGAATACAGGGGTCATAGAGCATTGGGATGACAAGGGCATGGATCATTGTGATGACAAGGGTCATGGAGCATTGGGCTGAAAATGTTCATGGAGTATTGTGATGACAGGGGTAATGGAGCATTGTGATGACTAGGGAATGGAGCATTGTGATAACAAGTGTCCCAGATCATTGTGTTTTCAGGTGTCAATGAGTGTTGTGATGACAGTGAACATGGAGCATTGTGATGATATTGGTCTTGGAGCACTGCGATGAGAAGGTCATGGGGCATTGGGCTGAAAATGTTCATGGAGTTTTGTGATGACAGGTGTCATGGAGCATTGTGATGACAAGGGAATGGAGCATGGTGATGACAAGGTCCTGGAGCATTGTGATGAGATGACCATGGAGACTTGTCATGACAAGTCTCATGGAGCATTCTGATGAAAAGGGGCATGGAGCATTGTGATTACAGGGTTCTTGGAGCATTGTGATGACAAGGGCATGGAGCATTGAGTGGTGAAGGCCATGGAACATTCTGATGACATGCGTCATGGAGCTTTGTGATGAAAAGGGCATGGAGTATTGTGATAACAGGCATCATGGAGCTTTGTGATGACAAGTGTTACGGAACATTGTGATCAAAAGGGTTTGGAGCATTGTGATGACAGACGTCATGGATCATTTTGATTTCAAGGAGCAGGGAGCATTTTGATGACAAGGGCATGAAGCAATGTGATCCCAAGTTTCATGGAGGATTGTGATGACAATGGTAAAGGAGTATTGTGATGACATGCGCAAAGAGCATTGTAATGACAAGGTCATGTAGCATTTTGCTGACAAAGGCATGGAGCATTGTGATGACAAGTTTCATGGAGCACTGTGATGACAAGCGTCACGGAGCATTGTGAATAGAGGGGTCATGGAGCATTGGGATGACAAGGGCATGGATCATTGTGATGACAAGTGTCATGGAGCATTGGGCGGAAAATTTTCATGGAGTACTGTGAGGACAGGGGTCATGTAAAATTTTGATTTCATTTTGCTGACAATAGCCGGAAGCATTATTATAATTGGCATGATGCATTGTGATGACAGGGTTCATGGAGCATTGAGATGAAGAGGGGCATGGAGCATTGTGATTACTGGGGTCTTGGAGCATTGTGATGACAAGGGCATAGAAAATTGTGATGGCAGGGGTCATGGAGCATTGTTATGACAGGGGTAATGGAGCATTGTGATGAGAAGTGCATGGCGCATTGTGATTACAAGGTTCATGGAGCATTGTGATGACAAATTTGTGGAACGTTTGGATGAAATGTACGTGGCACATTGTGATGACAAGGGTCATGGAGCATTTTTTTGACAAAGACATGGAGCATTGTGATGACAAGGGTCACGGAGCATTGTGATGAAAAGTTCATGGAGCATTGTGGTTACAAAGGTAACAGAGCCTTGTGATGACGTGGGTATCGCCCATTGTGATGACAAATGTTATGAAGAATTGTGATGACTGGAGTCATGGAGCATTGTGATTACAGGGGTCATGGAGCATTGTGATGAAAAGGGCATGGAACATTGTGCTGAGAAAGGCATAGAGCATTGTGATGACATGTGTCATGGAGCACTGTGATGACAAGTGTCACGGACCACTGAGATTACAGTGGTCATGGAGCATTAGGATGACAAGGGCATGGATCATTGTGATGACAAGTGTCATGGAGAATTGGGCTGAAAATGTTCCTGGAGTATTGTGATGACAGGTGTCATGGGGCATTGTGATTACAGGGGTCTTGGAGCATTATGATGAAAAGGTCCCAGATAATTAGGTTGTCAGGTGTCATGGAGTGTTGTGATGACAGTTGTCATGGAGCATTGTGATGATATTGTTCATGGAGCATTGTGATGAGAAGGTCATGGAGCATTGGGCTGAAAATGTTCATGGAGTATTGTGATGACAAGGGTCATGGAGAATTGTGATGACAACGGAATGGAGCATGGTGATGACAAGTTCCTGGAGCATTGTGATGAGATGACCATGGAGACTTGTGATGACATGTCTCATGGAGCATTCTGATGATAAGGGGCATGGAGCATTGTGATTACAGGGGTCTTGGAGCATTGTGATGACAAGGGCATGGAGCATTGTGAGGAGAAGGCCATGGAACATTCTGATGACATGCGTCATGGAGTTTTGTGATGACAAGAGCATGGAGCATTGTGATTACAGGGGTTTTGGAGCATTGTGATGACAGGGGTCCTGGAGCCTTGTGATGACAAGGCCGTGGAACATTGTGATGGCAGGGGTCATGGAGCATTTTTATGACAGAGATAATGGAGCATTGTGATGAGAAGGGCATTGAGCATTGGTCTGAAATGTTTCATGGATTATTGTGATGAGAGTGGGCATGGAGCATTGTGATGACAAGGGCACGGAACACTGTGATACATGGGTCATGGAGGATTGTAATGACAAGGGCATGGAGCATTGTGATGGGAAGGGCATCGAGCATTGTGATGACAAGTGTCATGGTGCTTTGTGATGACAAGTTCATGGAGCCATGTGATGAGAGGGTTCATGGAGCATTGTGATGACAATGACATGGAGCATTGTGATGCCAAAGGCCATGGAGCTTTGTGATGACAATGGTCATGGAGCATTTTGATGACAAAGGTTTGGTGCTTTGTGATGAGAAGTGCAGCGAGCATTTTGATGACAGGGTCATGCAGCAATTTGATGAAAAGTGTAATGGAACATTTTGATGACAGGGCTTATGAACATTGTGATGCCAGTGGTCATGGATCTTTGGGATGAAAAGGTTCATGGAGCATTTTGATGACAGGGGTTATGGAACATTGTGATGTCAGGGGTCATGGAACATTGTGCAGATAAGGGGATGTAGCATTGGGATGACAGGGGTCATGGAACATTGTGATAACAGGGGTGAGGGAGGATTGTGATGAGTAGTGGTTGAACATTGTGATATCTCATGTGAGAGAGCATTTGGATGAGAAGTTCATGGAGCATTGTGATTACAAGGTTTATGGAGCATAGCGGTGACAAGGTTGTGGATCATTTTGATGAAAAGTGCATGGCACATTGTGAAGTCAAAGGTCATGGAGCATTGTTCTGACAAAGGCATGGAGCATTGTGATGACAAGGGTCACGGAGCATTGTGATGAAAAGTTCATGGAGCATTGTGGTTAAAATGGACACAGAGCCTTGTGATGACGTGGGCATGGACCGTTGTGATGACAAACGTTATGAAGAATTGTGATGACTGGAGTCAGGGGGCATTGTGATGACAGGGGCATGGAGCTTTGGTCTGACAAGTTTCATAGATGATTGTGGTGACAGTGGACATGGTGCATTGTGATGACAAGGGCATGGAGCATTGTGATGACAAGGGCATGGAGTATTGTGAAGTCAGGTGTCAGGGAGCATTGTGATGACATATGTCATGGTCCATTGCAATGACAATGGCATGGAGCATTGTGATGCCAAATGTAATGGAGGATTGTAATGACAAATATAATGGAGCATTGTGATGACTACAGCTTGGAGCATTATGATGACAAGGGCCAATGAGAATTTTCATGACAATGTCGTGAAGCATTGTGATGACAAGGTCCTGGAGCATTGTGATGAGAAAACCATGGAGCCTTGTGATGACAAGTCTCATGGAGCATACTGATGAAAAGGGGCATGGAGCATTCTGATTACAGGGGTCTTGGAACATTGTGATAACATGGGCATGGAGCATTGTGATGACAAGGGCATGGAGCATTGGTCTAATAAGTTTCATGGATTATTGTGATGACAGTTGGAATGGCGCATTGGGATGACAAGGGCATGGAGCATTGTGATGACCAGGTCATGCAGTATTGTGAAAAGAGGTGTCACGGAGCATTGTGATGACATATGCATTGGCTCATTGTGATGACAATGGCATGGAGCATTGTGATGACAAGTGTCATGGAGGATTCTTATGACAAAGGTTATGGAGCATTGTGATCACAATGGCTTGGAGCATAGTGATGACAAGTTTCAGGGAGCATTGTGCTGACAAGTGCATGGAGAATTGTGATGACAAGGGTCATGGATCATTTTGTTTTCAAAGAGCATGGATCATTGTGATGAAAAGGGCATGAAGCAACGTGATCCCAAGGTTCATGGAGGATAGTGATGACAATGGTAATGGAGTATTGTGATGACAAGCACATAGAGTATTGTAATGAGAAGGTCATGTAGCATTTTGATGACAAAGGCATGGAGCATTGTGATGACAGGTGTCATGGAGCACTGTGATGACAAGCTTCACGGAGCATTGTGAATACAGGGGTCATGGAGCATTGGGATGACAAGGACATGGATCATTGTGAGGACAAGCGTCATGGAGCATTGGGCTGAAAATATTCATGGAGTATTGTTATGACAGTGGTCATGGAGCATTGTGATGACTAGGGAATGTAGCATTGTGATGACAAGAGTCCCGGATCATTGTGTTGTCAGGTGTCATGGAGTGTTGTGATGCCAGTGGTCATGGAGCATTGTGATGATTTTGGTCTTGGAGCATTGTGATGAGAAAGTCATGGAGCATTGGGCTGTAAATATTCATGGATTATTGTGATGACAGGGGTCATGGAGCATTGTGATGACAAGGGAATGGAGCATGGTGATGACAAGGTCCTGGAGCATTGTGATGAGAAGACCATGGAGACTTGTGATGACAAGTCTCATGGAGCATTCTGATGAAAAGGGGCATGCAGCATTGTGATTACAGGGGTCTTGGAGCATTGTGATGACAAGGGCATGGAGCACTGTGATGACAGGGTCATGGATCATGGGTCTGACAAGTTTCATAGATGATTGCGATGACAGTGGACATGGAGCATTGTGATGAAAAGGGCATGGAGCATCGGTCTCATAAGTTTCATGGATTATTGTGATGACAGTTGGAATGGCGCATTGTGATGACAAGGGCATGGAGCATTGTGATGACCAGGTCATGCAATATTGTGAAGAGAGTTGTCAGGGAGCATTGTGATGACATATGTATTGGCCCATTGTGATTCCAATGGCATGGAGAATTGTGATGCCAAGTGTCATGGAGGATTCTGATGACAAATGTAATGGAGCATTGTGATGACAATGGCTTGGAGCATAGTGATGACAAGGTTCAGGGAGCATTGTGCTGACAAGTGCATGGAGAATTGTGATGACAAGGGTCATGGAGCATTCTGATGACAAGCTTGTGGAGTATTTTGATGACAATGGCATGGAGCATTGTGATGAAAACGGCATGGGGCTTTGTGATGAAAAATGCATGGAGCCTTTTCGTGTCATGGTTCAAGGAGCATTCTGACTACAAGGGTCCGGGAGCATTGTGATGACAAGTGTATTGAGAATTGTGATGACAAAGGTCATGAAGCATTGTGATGAAAAGGGCATGGAGTATTGTGATGACAGTCATCATGGAGCATTGTGATGACAAGTGCTATGGAACACTGTGATCACAAGGGTTTGGAGCATTGTGATGACAGTGGTCATGGATCATTTTGATTTCAAGGAGCATGCAAAATTGTGATGACAAGGGCATGAAGCAATGTGATCCCAAGTTTCATGGAAGATTGTGATGACAATGGTAATGGAGTATTTTGATGACAAGCGCATAGAGCATTGTAATGACAAAGTCATGTAGCCTTCTGCTTACAAAGGCATGGAGCATTGTGATGCCAGGGGTCATGGAACACTGTGATGACAAGCGTCACGGAGCATTGTGAATACAGGGGTCATGGAGCATTGGAATGACAAGGGCATGGTTCATTGTGATGACAAGTGTCATGGAGCATTGGGCTGAAAATATTCATGGAATATTGTGATGACAGGGTTCATGGATCACTGTGATGACTAGGGAATGGAGCATTGTAATGACAAGAGTCCCAGATCATTGTGTTGTCAGGTGTCATGGAGTGTTGTGATGACAGGGGTCATGGAGCATTGTGATGACAGAGGTCATAGAGAATTTTGATTTCATTGTGCTGACAATAGCCAGAAGCATTATGATGATGGGCATGATGTACTGTGATGACAGGGTTCATGGACCATTGATATGAATAGGGGTATGGAGCACTGTGATTACAGGGGTCTGGGAGCATTGTGATGAAAAGGGCATGGATCATTTTGATAAGAAGGCCATGGAATATTCTGATGACATGTGTCATGGAGGTTTGTGATGACAAGGTCATAGAGCATTGTGATTACAGTGTTCTTGGAGCATTGTAATGAGAAGGGTCATGGAGCCTTGTGATGAAAAGGCCATGGATCACTGTGTTGGCTTGGGACATGGAGCATTGATATGACAGGGGTAATGGAGCATTGTGATGCCAAGGGCATGGAGAATTGCGATGAGAAGGCCATGGAACCTTCTGATGACAGGTGTCATGGAGCTTTGTGATGACAAGGGCATGGATCAATGTGATGAGAACGTTCATGGAGCATCGTGATGACAAAGACTTGGAGCATTGTGATGCCAAGCATCATGGATCTTTGTGATGACAAATGTCATGGAGCATTTTGATCATAAGGGCGTTGTGCATTGTGATGAGAAGGGCAGGGAGCATTGTGATGACAGGGTCATGGAGCAATTTGATGAAAAGTGTCATGGAACATTTTGATGACATGGGTTATGGATCATTGAGTTGTCAGGGGTCATGGAGCATTTTGATGAAAAGGTTCATGAAACATTTTGGTGAGAGGGGTTATGTAACATTGTGATGTCAGTGGTCATCAAACATTGTGATGATAATGCATGTAGCATTGTGATGACAGGAGTCATGGAACATTGTGATGACTGGGTTGAGGGAGTATTGTGACGAATAGTGATGTAACATTGAGATATCAGTGGTGAGAGAGCATTTTGATGAGAGGTGCATGGAGCATTGTGATGACAAGTTTTATGGAGCATTGTGGTGACAAGATTGTGGAGCACTGTTATGACAAGTGCATGGTGCATTGTGATGATATGTGTCGTGGAGCATCGTGCTCACAAGCGCATGGAGCATTGTGATGACAAGGGTAATGGAGCATTGTGCTGAGAAAGGCATAGAGCATGGTGATGACAAGGGTCAAAGAGCATTGTGATGAAAAGTTCATAGAGCATTGTGGTTAAAAAGTCACAGAGACTGTTTATGATGAGGGCATGGACCATTGTGATGACAAAGGTCAAGAAGCATTGTGATGACTGGAGTCACAGAGCATTGTGATGACAGGTGTCATGGAGCATTGTAATAACAATTGAATGGAGCATTGTGATGACAAGGGCATGGAGCATTGGTCTAATATGTTTCATGCATTATTGTGATGCGAGTTGGAATGGCGCATTGTGATGACAAGGGCATGGAGCATTGTGATGACCAGGTCATGCATTATTGTGAATACAGGTGTCAGGGAGCATTGTGATGACATATATAATGGCCCATTGTGATGACAATGGCATAAAGCATTGTGATGCCAAGTGTCATGGAGGATTCTGATGACAAAGGTAATGGAGCATTGTGATGTCAATGGCTTGGAGCATTGTGATGATGAGAGTCAGGTAGCTTTGTGCTGAGAATTGCATGGAGAATTATGATGACAAGGGTCATGGAGCATTCTGATGACAAGCTTGTGGAGTATTTTGATGACAATGACATGGAGCATTGTGATGAAAACGGCATGGGGCATTGTGATGAAAAAGTCATGGAGCCATTCGTGACCGGGTTCAAAAAGCATTCTGACGACAAGTGTTAGGGAGCATTTTGATGACAAGTGTATTGAGAATTGTGATGACAAAGGTCATGGAGCATTGTGATGAAAAGTGCATGCAGTATTGTGATGACAGGCATCATGGAGTGTTGTGATGAAAGTGTTATGGAACACTGTGATCACAAGGGTTTGGATCATTGCGATGACAGAGGTCATGGATCATTTTGATTTCAAGGAGCATGGATCATTGTGATGACAAGGTCATGAAGCAATGTGATCCCTAGGTTCATGGAGGATTTTGATGACAATGGTAACGGAGTATTGTGTTGACAAGCGCATAGAGCATTGTAATGACAAGGTCATGTAGCATTTTGCTGACAAAGGCATGGAACACTGTGATGACTGGTGTCATGGAGCACTGTGATGACAAGCGTCACGGAGCATTGTGAATACAGGGGTCATGGAGCATTGGGATGACAAGGGCTTGCATCATTGTGATGACAATTGTCATGGAGCAGTGGTCTGAAAATGTTCATGGAGTATTGTGATGACAGGGGTCATGGAGCATTATGATGACAGAGGTCATGGACAATTTTGATTTCATTGTGCTGACAATAGCTGGAAGCATTATGATGATGGGCATGATGCATTGTGATGATAGGTTTCATGGACCATTGAGTTGAAAAGAGGCATGGAGCATTGTGATTACAGGGGTCTGGGAGCATTGTGATGACAAGGGCATGGAGCATTTTGATGAGAAGACCATGGAACATTCTGATGACATGTGTCATGGAGCTTTGTGATGACAAGGGCATGGAGCATTGTGAGTACAGGGGTTTTGGAGCATTGTGATGACAAGGGTCATGGAGCATTGTTATGACAGGTATAATGGAGCATTGTGATGAGATCGGCATGGAGCATTGTGATTAGAAAGTTTATGGAGCATTGCACTGACAAATTTGTGGACCGTTGGGATGAAAAGCGTGTGGCACATTGTGATGACAAGTGTCATGTAGCATTTTTCTGACAAAGGCATGGAGCATTGTGATAACAAGGGTCTCGGAGCATTGTGATGAAATGTTCATGGAACATTGTGGTTACAAAGGTAACAGAGCCTTTTGATGATGCGAGCATTGACCATTGTGATGACAAATGATATGAAGAATTGTGATGACTGGAGTCACGGAGCATTGTGATGACAGGGGTCATGGAGCAATGTGATGACAAGGGCATGGAGCATTGTCCAGAGAAAGGCATAGATCATTGTGATGACAAGTGTCAAAGAGCATTGTGATGAAATGTTCATGGAGCATTGTGCTTAAAAAGGTCACAGAGACTGTTGATGATGAGGGCATAGACCATTGTGATGACAAAGGTCATGGAGCATTGTGATGTCTGGAGTCACGGAGCATTGTGATGACAGGGGTCATGGAACATTGTGATAACAAGGGCATGGAGCATTGTGATGACACTGGCATGGAGCATTGGTCTAATAATTTTCATGGATTATTGCGATGAGAGTTGGAATGGCGCATTATGATGACAAGGGCATGGAGAACTGTGATTACCAGGTCTTGCTGTATTGAGAAGAGAGGTGTCAGGGACCACTGTCATCACATATGTAATGGCCCATTGTGATAACAACGGCCTGGAGCATTGTGATGCCAAGTTTCATGGAGGATTCTGATGACAAAGTTAATGGAGCATTGTGATGACATGGGTCACTGATCATTGTGCTGACAAGTGCATGGAGAATTGTGGTGACAAGGGTCATGGAGCATTCTGATGACAAGCTTGTGGAGTATCTTGATGACAATGGCATGGAGCATTGTGATGAAAATGACATGGGGCTTTGTGATGAAAAAAGCATGGAGCCTTTTCGTGACAGGGTTCATGGATCATTCTGACGACAAGTGTTAGGGAGCATTGTGATGAAAAGTGTATTGAGAATTGTGATGACAAAGGTCATGGAGCATTGTGATGAAAAGGGCACGGAGTATTGTGATGGCAGGCATCATGGAGCGTTGTGATGACAAGTGTTATGGAACATTGTGATTCCAAGTGTTTGGAGCATTGTGATGAGAGAGGTCATGGATCATTTTGATTTCAAAGTCCATGGAGCATTTTGATGACAAGGGCATGAAGCAATGTGATCCCAAGGTTCATGGAGGTTTGTGATAACAATGGTAATGGAGTATTGTGATGACAAGCACATAGAGCATTGTAATGACAATGTCATGTAGCATTTTGCTGACAATGGCATGGAGCATTGTGATGACAAGTGTCATGGAACATTGGGCTGAAAATGTTCATGGAGTTTTGTGATGACAGGTGTTATGGAGCATTGAGATGAGTAGGGAATGGAGCATTGTGATGACAAGAGTTCCGGATCATTGTGTTGTCAGGTGTCATGTAGTGTTTTGATGACAGTGGTCATGGAGCATTTTGATGATATTTGTCATGGAGCATTGTGATGAGAATTTCATGGAGCATTGGGCTGAAAATATTCATGGAGTATTGTGATGACAGGGGTCATGGAGCATTGTGATGACAAGGGATTGCAGCATGGTGATGACAAGGTCCTGGAGAATTGTGATGATAAAAGCATGGAGACTTGTGATGAGAAGTCCTATGGAGCATTCTGATGAAAATGGGCATGGAGCACTGTGATTACAGGGGTCTTGGAGCATTGTGATGAAAAGGGTCAGGGAACACTGTGCTGACAAGTGCATGGAGAATTGTGATGACAAGGGTCATGGAGCATTCTGATGACTAGCTTGTCGAGTATTTTGATGACAAAGGCATGGAGCATTGTGATGAAAATGGCATGGGGCTTTGTGGTAAAATGTCATGCAGCCTTTCGTGACAGGTTAAAAGGAGCATGCTGACGACAAGTGTCAGGGAGCATTGTGATGACAAGTGTATTGAGAATTGTGATGACAAAGGTCATGGAGCATTGTGATGAAAAGGGCATGGAGTACTGTGATGACAGGCATCATGGAGCGTTGTGATGACAAGTGTTATGGAACATTGTGATCACAAGTGTTTGGAGCATTGTGATGACAGAAGTCATGGATCATATTGATTTCAAAGAGCATGGAGCATTGTGATGACTAGGGCATGAAGCAATGTGATCCCAAGGTTCATGGAGGATTGTGATGACAATGGTAATGGAGTATTGTGATGACAAGCGCCTAGAGCACTGTAATGACAAGGTAATGTAGCATTTTGCTGACAAAGGCATGGAGCATTGTGATGACAGGTGTCATGCAGCACTGTGATGACAAGCGTCACGGAACATTGTGAATACAGGGGTCATGGAGCATTGGAATGACAAGGGCATGGATGATTGTGATGACAAGGGTCATGGAGGATTGGGCTGAAAATGTTCATGGAGTATTTTGATGACAGTGGCCATAGAGCATTGTGCTGATAAGGGGATGTAGCATTGTGATGACAGGGGTCATGGAACATTGTGATAACAGGGTTAAGGGAGGATTGTGATGACTAGTGATGGAATATTGTGATATCTCATGTGAGAGAGTATTTGGATGAGAAGTGCATGGAGAATTGTAATTACAAGTTTTATGGAGCATAGCAATGACAAGGTTGTGTATCATTGTGATGAAATGCGCATGGCCCAATGTGATGACAAGGGTCATGGAGCATTGTTCTGACAAAGGCATGGAGCATTGTGATGACAAGTGTCACGGAGCATTGTGATGAAAAGTTCATGGAACATTGTGGTTACAAAGGTCACATAGCCATGTGATGACACGGGCATAGACCGTTGTGATGACAAACGTTATGTAGCACTGTGATGACTGGATTCACGGAGCATTGTGATGACAGGGGTCATGGAGCATTGTGATGAATAGGGCATGGAGCATTGTGATGAAAGGGGCATGGAGATTTGGTCTGACAAGTTTCATAGATTATTGTGATGACAGTGGGCATGTAGCATTGTGATGACAAGGACATGGAGCATTGTGATGACAAGGGAATGGAGTATTGTGAAGACGTGTCAGGGAGCATTGTGATGACATATGTCATGGTCCATTGTGATGACAATGGCATGGAGCATTGGTCTAATAAGTTTCATGGATTATTGTGATGACATTTGAAATGACGCATTGTGATGACAAGGTCATGGAGCATTTTGATGACCAGGTCATGCAGTATTGTGAAGAGAGGAGTCAGCGAGAATTGTGATGACATATGTAATGGCCCATTGTGATGACAATGGCATGGAGCATTGTGATGCCAAGTGTCATGGAGGATTCTGAGGACAAAGGTAATGGAGCATTGTGATGACAATGGCTTGGAGCATTGTGATGACAAGGGTCAGGGAGCATTGTGCTGACATGTGCATGGAGAACTGTGATGACAAGGGTCATGGAGCATTCTGATGACAATCTTTTGGAGTGTTTTGATGTCAACGGCATGGTGCATTGTGATGAAAATGGCATGGGGCTTTGTGATGAAAAAAGCATGGAGCCTTTTCGTGACAGGGTTCAAGGAGCATTCTGACGACAAGTGTCAGGGGGCATTGTGATGACAAGTGTATTGAGAATTGTGATGACAAAGGTCACGGAGCATTGTGATGAAAATGGCATGGAGTATTGTGATGACAGGCATCATGGAGCGTTGTGATGACAAGTGTTACGGAACCCTGAAATCACAAGTGTTTGGAGCATTGCGATGACAGAGGTCATGGATCATTTTGATTTCAAGGAGCATGGTGCATTGTGATGACAAGGGCATGAAGCAATGTGATCACAAGTTTCATGGAGTATTGTGATGAAAATGGTAATGGAGTATTGTGATGACAAGCGCATAGAGCATTTTAATGAAAAGGTCATGGAGCATTTTGCTAACAAAGGCATGGAGCATTGTGATGACAGGTGTCATGGAGCAGTGTGATGACAAGCGTCACGGAGCATTGTGAATACAGTGGTCATGGAGCATTGGGATGACAAGGGCATGGATCATTGTGATGACAAGAGTCATGGAGCATTGGGCTGAAAATGTTCATGGAGTATTGTGATGACAGGGGTCATGGTTCATTGTGATGACTAGGGAATGGAGCATTGTGATGACAAGAGTCCCGGGTCATTGTGTTGTCAGGTGTCATGGAGTGTTGTGATGACAGTGGTCATGGAGCATTGTGATGAGAAAATCGTGGAGCATTGGGCTGAAATTGTTCATGGAGTATTGTGATGACAGTGGTCATGGAGCATTGTGATGACAAGGGAATGAAGCATGGTGATGACAAGGTCCTGGAGCATTGTGATGAGATGACCATGGAGACTTGTGGTGACAAGTCTCATGGAGCATTCTGATGAAAAAGGGCATGGAGCATTGTGATTACAGGGGTCTTGGACCATTGTGATGATAAGGGTCATGGAGCCTTGTCATGACAAGGCCGTGGAACATTGTGATGGCAGGGGTCATGGAGCATTGTTATGACAGAGGTAATGGAGCATTGTGATGTTAAGGGCAAGGAGCATTGTGATGACCAGGTCATGCAGTATTGTGAAAAGTGGTGTCAGGGAGTATTGTGATGACATATGTATTGGCCCATTGTGATGACAATGGCATGGAGCATTGTGATGCCAAGTGTCAAGGAGGATTCTGATGACAAAGGTAATGGAGCATTGTGATGACAATGGCTTGGAGCATAGTGATGACAAAGGTCAGGGAGCATTGTGCTGACAAGTGCATGGAGAATTGTGATGACAAGCGTCATGGAGCATTCTGATGACAAGCTTGTGGAGTATTTTGATGACAATGGCATGGAGCATTGTGATGAAAACGGCATGGGGCTTTGTGATGAAATAGGCATGGAGCCTTTTCGTGACAGGGTTCAAGGAGCATTCTGACGACAAGTGTCAGGGAACATTGTGATGACAAGTGTATTGAGAATTGTGATGACAAAGGTCATGGAGCATTGTGATGAAAAGAGCATCGAGTATTGTGATGATAGGCATCATGGAGCATTGTGATGACAAGTGTTATGGAACATTGTGATCACAAGGGTTTGGAGCATTGCGATGACAGAGGTCATGGATCATTTTGATTTCAAGGAGCATGGAGCATTGTGATGACAAGGGCATGAATCAATGTGATCCCAAGGTTCATGGAGGATAGTAATGACAATGGTAATGGAGTATTGTGATGAAAAGCGCATAGAGCATTGTAATGACAAGGTCATGTAGCATTTTGCTGAAAAAGGCATGGAGGATTGTGATGACAGTTGTCATGCAGCACTGTGATGACAAGCTTCACGGAACATTGTGAATACAGGGGTCATGGAGCATTGGGATGACATATGGCATGGGCCATTGAAATGACAATGGTAGGGAGCATTGTGATGCCAAATGTAATGGAGGATTGTGATGACAAATATAATGGAGCATTGTGATGACTAGGGCTGGGAGCATTATGATGACAAAACCATGGAGCCATGTGATGACAATTCTCATGGAGCTTACTGATGAAAAAGGGCATGCAGCATTGTGATTACAGGGGTCTTGGAACTTTGTGATGACAAGGGCATGAAGCATTGTGAGGAGAAGTCCAAGGAGCATTCTGATGGCATGCATCATTGAGCTTTGTGATGACAAGGGCATGGAGCATCGTGATTACATGGGTCATGGAGCATTGTGATCATATTGGTCATGGAGCATTGTGATGAGAATGTCATGTAGCATTCGGCTGGAAATGTTAATGGATTATTGTAATGTAAGGGGTCATGGAGCATTGTGATGACAAGGGAATGGAGCATGGTGATGACAATGTCCTGGAGCATTGTGATGAGATGACCATGGAGACTTGTGGTGACAAGTCTCATGGAGCATTCTGATGAAAAAGGGCATGGAGCATTGTGATTACAAGGGTCTTGGAGCATTGTGATGACAAGGGCATGGAGCATTGTGAGGAGAAGCCATGGAGAATTCTGATGACATGCGTCACGGAGCTTTGTGCTGACAAGGCCATGGAGCATTGTGATAACAGGGGTCTTGGAGCATTGTGATGAAAAGGCATGGAGACTTGTCATCACAGGCTTCAAGGAGCATACTGACGACAGGTGTCAGGGAGTATTGTGATGAAAAGTGTATTGAGGATTGTGATGACAATGATCATGGAGCATTGTGATGAGAACACCATGGATAATTGTGATGATGATCGTCATGGGGTATTGTGATGATAAGTGTTATGGAACATTGTGATCACAAGGGTTTGGAGTATTATGATGACAGAAGTCATGGAGAATTTTGATTTCATTGTAGTGACAATAGCCTGAAGCATTATGAAGATGGGCATGGTGCATTGTGATGAGAGGGTTCATGGAGCATTGAGATGAAAAGGGCATGGAACATTGTGTTTACAGGGGTCTTGGAGCATTGTGATGACAAGGGCATGGAGCATTGTGATGAGAAGGCCATGGGACCTTCTGATGACATGCGTCATGGAGCTTTGTTATGACAAGGGCATGGAGAATTTTGATTACATATTTCTTGGAGCATTGTGATGACAAGGGTCATGGAGCCTTGTGATGACAAGGCCGTGGAACATTGTGATGGCAGTGGTCGTGGTGCATTTTTATGACAGAGGTAATGGAGCATTGTGATGAGAAGGGCATTGAGCATTGGTTTGAAATATTTCATATTTTATTGTGATGAGAGTGGACTGGAGCATTGTGATGACAAGCGCACGGAACACTGTGATACATGGGTCATGGAGGACTGTAATGACAAGTGCATGTAGCAATGTGATGAGAGGGTACATGGAGCATTGTGATGACAATGCCATGGAGCATAGTGAGGAAAAGGCCATGGAGCATTCTGATGACATGCATCATGGAGCTTTTTGATGACAAGGGCATGGAGCATTGTGATTACAGGGGTCTTGGAGCATTGTGATGAAAAGGGCATGGATCATTGTGATGAAAAATGCATGGAGCCTTGTCATGACAGTGTTCTAGGAGCAT
Source organism: Mesoplodon mirus (assembly GCF_964341445.2). Classification (NCBI taxonomy): domain Eukaryota; kingdom Metazoa; phylum Chordata; class Mammalia; order Artiodactyla; family Ziphiidae; genus Mesoplodon; species Mesoplodon mirus. Next base: position 951,056 of record NW_028295717.1, read on the forward strand.
ACTGATGACAAGTGTCAGGGAGCATTGTGAAGACAAGTGTATTGAGCATTGTGATGACAAAGATCAGGGAGCATTGTGATCAGAAGACCAAGGATAATTGTGATGATGATCGTCATGGGGTGTGGTGATGATAAATATTATGGAACATTGTGATCACAAGGGTTTGGAGCATTATGATGACAGAGGTCATGGAGAATATTGATTTCATTGTGATGACAATAGCCTGAAGCATTATGATAATGGGCATGGAGCATTGTGATGCCAACTTTCATGAAAGATTCTGATGACAAAGGTAATGGAGCACTGTTATGAGAATGGCTTGGAGCATTGTGATGACAAGGGTCAGGGAGCATTCTGATGACAAGCTTGTGGATTATTTTGATGACAATGGCATGGAGCATTGTGATGAAAACGGCATGGGGCATTGTGATGAAAAAGGCATGCAGCCTTTTCGTGGCAGGGTTCAAGGAGCATTCTGACGACAAGTGTCAGGGAGCATTGTGATGACAAGTGTATTGAGAATTGTGATGACAAAAGTCATGGAGCATGGTGATGAGAAGGCCATGGATAATTGTGATGATGATCGTCATGGGGTGTTGTGATTATAAGTGTTATGGAACATTGTGATCACAAGGCTTTGGAGCATTATGATGACAGAGGTCATGGAGAATTTTGATTTCATCGTGATGACAATAGCCTGAAGCATTATGATGATGAGCATGGTGCATTGTGATGACAGAGTTCATGGAGCATTGAGATGAAAAGGGGCATGTAGCATTTTGATTACAGGGGTCTTGGAGCATTGTGATGACAAGCGCATAGAGCACTGTAATGAAAATTTCATGTAGAATTTTCCTGAAAATGGCATGGAGCATTGTGATGACAGGTGTCATGGAGAACTGTGACACAATTGTCACGGAGCATTTTGAATACAGAGGTCATGTATCATTGGGATGGCAAGTGCATGGATCATTGTGATGACAAGGGTCATGGAGCATTGGGCTGACAATGTTCATGGAGTATTGTGATGACAGGGGTCATGGAGCATTTTGATTACAGGGGTCTTGGAGCACTGTGATGACAAGAGTCCCGGATCATTGTGTTGTCACGTGTCATGGAGTGTTGTGATGACAGTGTTCATGGAGCATTGAGATGAAAAGGGGCATGGAGCACTGTGTTTACAGGGGTTTTGGAGCACTGTGATGACAAGGGCATGTGGCATTTTGATGAGACGGCCATGGAACATTCTGATGACATGTGTCATGGAGCTTTGTGATGACAACGGCATGGAGCATTGTGATTAAAGGGGTCTTGGAGCATTGTGATGAAAAGTGTCATGGAGCCTTGTGATGACAAGGCCGTGGAATATTGTGATGGCACGGGTCATGGAGCATTGTTATGACAGGTGTAATGGAGCATTGTGATGAGAAGGGCATGCAGCATTGTGATTACAATATTTATGGAGCATTGTGATGACAAATTTTTGGACCGTTGGGATGAAAAGCGCGTGGCACATTGTGATGACAATGGTCATGGAGCATTTTAATGACAAAGGCATGGAGCATTGTGATGACAAGAGTCACGGAACATTGTGATGAAATGTTCATGGAGCATTGTGGATACAAAGGTAAACGAGCCTTGTGATGACTTGGGCATGGACCATTGTGATGACATATATTATGAAGCACTGTGATGACTGGAGTCACAGAGCATTGTGATGACAAGGTCCTGGAGCATTGTGATGAGATGACCATGGAGACTTGTGATGACAAGTCTCATGGAGCATTCTGATGAAAAGGGGCAAGGAGCATGGTGATTACAGGGGTCTTGGAGCATTGTGATGACAAGGGCAAGGAGCACTGTGAGGAGAAGGCCATGGAGCATTCTGATGACATACGTCATGGAGCATTGTGCTGAGAAAGGCATAGAGCATTGTGATGACAGGGGATAAAGAGCATTGTGAAGAAAAGTTCATGGATCATTGTGGTTAAAAAGGTCACAGAGACTCTTGATGATGAGGGCATGGACCATTGTGATGACAAAGGTCATGAAGCATAGTGATGACTGGAGTCATGGAGCATTGTGATGACAGGGGTCATGGAGCATTGTGATAACAAGGGCATGGAGCATTGTGATGACAAGGACATGGAGCATTGTGATGACCTTGTGATGCAGTATTGTGAAGACAGTTGTCAGGGAGCATTGTGCTGACATATATAATGGCCCATGGTGATGACAATGGCATGGAGCATTGTGATGCCAAGTGTCATGGAGGATTCTGAAGACAAAGGTAATGGAGCATTGTGATGACAATGGCTTGGAGCATTGTGATGACAAAGTTCAGGGAACATTGTGCTGACAAGTGCATGGAGAATTGTAATGACAAGGGTCATGGAGCATTCTGCTGACAAGCTTGTGGAGTATTTTGATGACAATGACATGGAGCATTGTGATGAAAACCGCATGGGGCATTGTGATGAAAAAAGCATGAAGACTTTTCATTAGAGGGTTCAAGGAGCATTCTGACGACAAACGTCAGGGAGCATTGTGATGACAATATATTGAGAATTGTGATGACAAAGGTCATGGAGCATTGTGATGAAAAGGGCATGGAGTATAGTGATGACAGGCATCATGGAGCGTTGTGATGACAAGTGCTATGGAACATTGTGATCACAAGGGTTTGGAGCATTGTGATGACAGAGGTCATGGATCATTTTGATTTCAAGGAGCATGGAACACTGTCATGACAAGGGCATGAAGCAATGTGATCCCAAGGTTCATGGAGGATTGTGATGATAATGGTAATGGTGTATTGTGATGACAAGCGCATAGAGCATTGTAATGACAAGGTCATGTAGCATTCTGCTGACAAAGGCATGAAGCATTGTGATGCCAGGTGTCATGGAGCACTGTGATGACAAGCGTCACGGAACATTGTGAATACAGGGGTCATGGAGAATTGGGATGACAAGGGCATGGATCATTGTGATGACAATGGTCATGGAGCATTGGGCTGAAAATGTTCATGGAGTATTGTGATGACAGGGGTCATGGAGCATTGTGATGACTAGGGAATGGAGCATTGTAATGACAAGAGTCCCGGATCATTGTGTTGTCGGGTGTCATGGAGTGTTGTGATGACAGTGGTCATGGAGAATTGTGATGATATTTGTCATGGAGCATTGTGATGAGAAGGTCATGGAGTATTTGGTTGAAAATGTTTATGGAGTATTGTGATGACAGTGGTCATGGAACATTGTGATGACAAGGGAATGGAACATGGTGATGACATGGGTCATGGAACATTTTGATTACAGGGGTGAGGGAGGATTGTGATGACTAGTGAGGGAACATGGTTATATCTCAGGTGAGAGAGCATTTGGATGAGAAGAGCATGGAGCATTGTGATTACAAGGTTTATGGAGCATAGCGATGACAAGGTTGTGTATCATTGTGATGGAAAGCCCGTGGCACATTTTGATGACAAGGGTCATGGAGCATTTTTCTGACAAAGGCATGGAGCACTGTGATGACAAGTGTCACGGAGCACTGTGTTGAAATGTTCATGGAGCATTGTGGTTACAAAGGTAAGAGAGACTTGTGATGACGCGGGCATGGACCGTTGTGATGACAAACCTTATGAAGCATTGTGATGACTGGAGTCACGGAGCATTGTGTTGACAGGGTTCATGGAGCATTGTGATGACAAGGGCATGGAGCATTGTGATGACAAAGTCATGGAGTATTGTGAAGACAGGTGTCAGGGAGCATTTTGATGACATATGTCATATCCATTTCGATGACAATGGCATGGTACATTGTGATGCCAAATGTAATGGAGGATTGTGATGACAAATATGATGGAGCATTGTGATGACTAGGGCTTGGAGCATTATGATGACAAGGGCCATTGAGAATTTTCATGACAATGTCGTGAAGCATTGTGATGACAAGGTCCTTGAGCATTGTGATGAGAAAACCATGGAGCCTTGTGATGACAGGTCTCATGGAGCATACTGATGAAAAGGGGCATGGAGCATTCTGATGACAGGGGTCTTGGAACATTGTGATAGCAAGGGCATGGAGCATTGTGATGACAAGGGCATGGAGCATTGGTATAATAAGTTTCATGGATTATTGTGATGACAGTTGGAATGGCGCATTGTGATGACAGTGGTCATGGAGCATTGTGATGATACTGGTCATGGAGCATTGTGATGAGAAGGTAATGGAGCACTGGGTTGAAAATGTTCATGGATTATTGTGATGACAAGTGTCATGGAGCATTGTGATGACAAGGGAATGGAGCATGGTGATGACAATGTCCTGCAGTATTGTGATGAGATGACGATGGAGACTTGTGATGACAATTCTCATGGAGCATTCTGATGAAAAGAGGCATGGAGCATTTTGATTACAGGTGTCTTGGAACATTGTGATGACAAGGGCATGGAGCATTGTGAGGAGAAGGCCATGGAACGTTCTGATGGCATGCATCATGGAGATTTGTGATGACAAGGGCATGGAGCATTGTGATTACAGGGGTCTTGGAGCATTGTGATGACAAGGGTCATGGAGCCTTTTGATGGCAAGGCCGTGGAACATTGTGATGGCAGGGGTCATAGAGCATTGTTATGACAGTGGTAATGGAGCATTGTGATGAGAAGGGCATAGAGCATTGGTCTGAAATGTTTCATGGATTATTGTGATGAGAGTGGGCATGGAGCATTGTGATGAAAAGGGCACGGTACACTGTGATACATGGGTCATGGAGGATTTTAATGACAAGGGCATGGAGCATTGTGATGAGAAAGGCATCGAGCATTGTGATGACAAGTGTCATTCAGCTTTGTGATGACAAAGGCATGGAGCAATGTGATGAGAGGGTTCATGGAGCATTGTGATGACAGTGACATGGAGCATTGTGATGCCAAGGGTCATGGAGCTTTGTGATGACAAAGGTCATGGAGCATTTTTATGACAAGTGTGTGGTGCATTGTGATGAGAAGGGCAGGGAGCATTTTGATGACAGGGTCATGCAGCAATTTGATGAAAAGTGTAATGGAATATTTTGATGACAGGGGTTATAGAACATTGTGATGCCAGGGATCATGGAGCTTTGGGATGAAAAGGGTCATGGAACATTTTGATGACAGGGGTTATGGAACATTGTGATGTCAGGGGTCAAGGAACATTGTGCTGATAAGGGGATGTAGCATTGTGATGACAGGGGTCATGGAACATTGTGATAACAGGGGTGAGGGAGGATTGTGATGACTAGTGATGGAACATTGTGATATCTCATGTGAGAGAGCATTTGGATGAGAAGTGCATGGAGCATTCTGATTACAAGGTTTATGGAGCATAGCTATGACAAGGTTGTGGATCATTGTGATGAAAAGCGCACGGCACATTGTGATGACAAGGGTCATGGAGCATTGTTCTGACAAAGGCATGGAGCATTGTGATGACAAGGGTCACGGAGCATTGTTATGAAAAGGGCATGGAATATTGTGATGACAGGCATCATGGAGCGTTGTGATGGCAAGTGTTATGGAACATTTTGATCACAAGGGTTTGAAGAATTGTGATGCCAGAGGTCATGGATCATTTTGATTTCAAGTATCATGGAGCATTGTGATGACAAGGGCATGAAGCAATGTGATTCCAAGGTTCATGGAGGATTGTGATGAAAATGTTAATGGAGTACTGTGATGACAAGCACATAGAGCATTGTAATGAAAAGGTCATATAGCATTTTCCTGACAAAGGCATGGAGCATTGTGATGACCGGTATGATGGAGCACTGGGATGACAAGAGTCACGGAACATTGTGAATAGAGGGGTCATGGAGCATTGTGATGACAAGGGCATGGAGCATTTTGATGACACGGGCATGAAACATTGGTCTGACATGTTGCTTAGATTATTGTGATGACTGTGGACATGGTGCATTGTGATGACAAGGGCATGGAGCATTGTGATGAGAATGTCATGGAATATGGTGAAGACAGATGTTAGGGAGCATTGTGATGACATATGTCATGGTCCATTGCGATGACAGTGTAATGGAGCATTGTGATGCGAAATGTAATGGAGGATTGTGATGGAAAATATAATGGAGCATTGTGATGACTAGGGCTTGGAGCATTATGATGACAAGGGCCATTGAGAATTTTCATAACAAGGTCATGAAGCATTGTGACAAAAAGGTCCTGGAGCATTTTGATGAGAAAACCATGGAGCCTTGTGATGACAAATCTCACGGAGCATACTGAAGAAAAGGGGCATGGACCACTGTGATTACATGCGTCTATGAACATTGTGATGACAAGGGCTTGGAGCATTGTGATGAGAAGGTCATGGAATATGGTGAAGACAGATGTCAGGGAGCATTGTGATGACATATGTAATGGCCCATTGTGATGACAATGGCATAGAGCATTGTGATGCCAAGCGTCATGGAGGATTCTGATGACAAAAATAATGGAGATTTGTGATGACAATGGCTTGGAGCATTGTGATGGCAAGTGTCAGGGAGCATCGTGCTGACAAGTGCATGGAGAATTGTGATGACAACGGTCATGGAGCATTCTGATGACAAGCTTGTGGAGTATTTTGATGACAATGGCATGGAGCATTGTGATGAAAATGGCATGGGGCCTTGTGATGAAAAAGGCATGGAGACGTTTCGTGACAGGTTTCAAGGAGCATTCTAATGACAAGTGTCAGGGAGCATTGTGATGACAAGTGTATTGAGAATTGTGATGACAAAGTCATGGAGCATTGTGATGAAAAGGGCATGGAGTATTGTGATGAGAGGCATCATGGAGCATTGTGATGACAAGTGTTATGGAACATTGTGATCACAAGTGTTTGGAGCATTGTGATGACAGAGGTCATGGATCATTTTGATTTCAAGTAGCATGGAGCATTGTGATGGCAAGGGCATGAAGCAATGTGATCCCAAATTTCATGGATCATTGTGATGACAAGGGTCATGGAGCATTGGGCTGAAAATATTCATGGAGTATTTTGATGACAGGGGTCATGGAGCATTGTGATGGCTATGGAATGGAGCATTATGATGACAAAAGTCCCAGATCATTTTGTTGTCAGGTGTCATGGAGTGTTGTGATGACAGTGGTCATGGACCATTGTGATGATATTGGTCATGGAGCATGGTGATGAGAACGTCATGGAGCATTGGGGTGAAAACGTTCATGGAGTATTGCGATGTAAAGGGTCAAAGAGCATTGTGATGAAAAGTTCATGGAGCATTGTGCTTAAGAAGGTCACAGAGACTGTTGATGATGAGGGCATGGGCCATTGTGATGACAAAGGTCATGATGCATTGTGATGACTGGAATCACGGAACACTGTGATGACACGGGTCATGGAGCACTGTGATAACAAGGGCATGGAGCATTGTGATGACAAGGGCATGGAGCATTGTGATGACCAGGTCATGCAGTATTGTAAAGAGAGGGGTCAGGGCACATTGTGATGACATATGTAATGGCCCACTGTGATGACAATGGCATGGAGCACTGTGATGCCAAGTGTCAAGGAGGATTCTGATGACAAAGGTAATGGAGCATTGAGATGACAATGGCTTGGAGCATAGTGATGACAAAGGTCATGGAGCATTGTGCTGACAAGTGCATGGAGAATTGTGATAAGAAGGGTCATGGAGCATTCTGATGACAAGCTTGTGGAGTATTTTGATGACAATGGCATGGAGCATTGTGATGAAAACGGCATGGGGCTTTGTGATGAAATAGGCATGGAGCCTTTTCGTGACAGGGTTCAAGGAGCATTCTGACGACAAGTGTCAGGGAACATTGTGATGACAAGTGTATTGAGAATTGTGATGACAAAGGTCATGGAACATTGTGATGAAAAGAGCATCGAGTATTGTGATGATAGGCATCATGGAGCATTGTGATGACAAGTGTTATGGAACATTGTGATCACAAGGGTTTGGAGCATTGCGATGACAGAGGTCATGGATCATTTTGATTTCAAGGAGCATGGAGCATTGTGATGACAAGGGCATGAATCAATGTGATCCCAAGGTTCATGGAGGATAGTAATGACAATGGTAATGGAGTATTGTGATGAAAAGCGCATAGAGCATTGTAATGACAAGGTCATGTAGCATTTTGCTGAAAAAGGCATGGAGGATTGTGATGACAGTTGTCATGCAGCACTGTAATGACAAGCTTCACGGAACATTGTGAATACAGGGGTCATGGAGCATTGGGATGACATATGGCATGGGCCATTGAAATGACAATGGCAGGGAGCATTGTGATGCCAAATGTAATGGAGGATTGTGATGACAAATATAATGGAGCATTGTGATGACTAGGGCTGGGAGCATTATGATGACAAAACCATGGAGCCATGTGATGACAATTCTCATGGAGCTTACTGATGAAAAAGGGCATGCAGCATTGTGATTACAGGGGTCTTGGAACTTTGTGATGACAAGGGCATGAAGCATTGTGAGGAGAAGTCCAAGGAGCATTCTGATGGCATGCATCATTGAGCTTTGTGATGACAAGGGCATGGAGCATCGTGATTACATGGGTCATGGAGCATTGTGATCATATTGGTCATGGAGCATTGTGATGAGAATGTCATGTAGCATTCGGCTGGAAATGTTAATGGATTATTGTAATGTAAGGGGTCATGGAGCATTGTGATGACAAGGGAATGGAGCATGGTGATGACAATGTCCTGGAGCATTGTGATGAGATGACCATGGAGACTTGTGGTGACAAGTCTCATGGAGCATTCTGATGAAAAAGGGCATGGAGCATTGTGATTACAAGGGTCTTGGAGCATTGTGATGACAAGGGCATGGAGCATTGTGAGGAGAAGCCATGGAGAATTCTGATGACATGCGTCACGGAGCTTTGTGCTGACAAGGCCATGGAGCATTGTGATAACAGGGGTCTTGGAGCATTGTGATGAAAAGGCATGGAGACTTGTCATCACAGGCTTCAAGGAGCATACTGACGACAGGTGTCAGGGAGTATTGTGATGAAAAATGTATTGAGGATTGTGATGACAATGATCATGGAGCATTGTGATGAGAACACCATGGATAATTGTGATGATGATCGTCATGGGGTATTGTGATGATAAGTGTTATGGAACATTGTGATCACAAGGGTTTGGAGCATTATGATGACAGAAGTCATGGAGAATTTTGATTTCATTGTAGTGACAATAGCCTGAAGCATTATGAAGATGGGCATGGTGCATTGTGATGAGAGGGTTCATGGAGCATTGAGATGAAAAGGGCATGGAACATTGTGTTTACAGGGGTCTTGGAGCATTGTGATGACAAGGGCATGGAGCATTGTGATGAGAAGGCCATGGGACCTTCTGATGACATGCGTCATGGAGCTTTGTTATGACAAGTGCATGGAGAATTTTGATTACATATTTCTTGGAGCATTGTGATGACAAGGGTCATGGAGCCTTGTGATGACAAGGCCGTGGAACATTGTGATGGCAGTGGTCGTGGTGCATTGTTATGACAGAGGTAATGGAGCATTGTGATGAGAAGGGCATTGAGCATTGGTTTGAAATATTTCATATTTTATTGTGATGAGAGTGGACTGGAGCATTGTGACGACAAGGGCACGGAACACTGTGATACATGCGTCATGGAGGATTGTAATGACAAGTGCATGTAGCAATGTGATGAGAGGGTACATGGAGCATTGTGATGACAAAGCCATGGAGCATAGTGAGGAAAAGGCCATGGAGCATTCTGATGACATGCGTCATGGAGCTTTTTGATGACAAGGGCATGGAGCATTGTGATTACAGGGATCTTGGAGCATTGTGATGAAAAGTGCATGGATCATTGTGATGAAAAATGCATGGAGCCTTGTCATGACAGTGTTCAAGGAGCATACTGATGACAAGTGTCAGGGAGCATTGTGAAGACAAGTGTATTGAGCATTGTGATGACAAAGATCAGGGAGCATTGTGATCAGAAGACCAAGGATAATTGTGATGATGATCGTCATGGGGTGTGGTGATGATAAATATTATGGAACATTGTGATCACAAGGGTTTGGAGCATTATGATGACAGAGGTCACGGAGACTTTTGATTTCATTGTAATGAAAATAGCCTGAAGCATTATGATAATGGGCATGGAGCATTGTGATGCCAACTTTCATGAAAGATTCTGATGACAAAGGTAATGGAGCACTGTTATGAGAATGGCTTGGAGCATTGTGATGACAAGGGTCAGGGAGCATTCTGATGACAAGCTTGTGGAGTATTTCGATGACAATGGCATGGAGCATTGTGATGAAAACGGCATGGGGCATTGTGATGAAAAAGGCATGCAGCCTTTTCGTGGCAGGGTTCAAGGAGCATTCTGACGACAAGTGTCAGGGAGCATTGTGATGACAAGTGTATTGAGAATTGTGATGACAAAAGTCATGGAGCATGGTGATGAGAAGGCCATGGATAATTGTGATGATGATCGTCATGGGGTGTTGTGATTATAAGTGTTATGGAACATTGTGATCACAAGGCTTTGGAGCATTATGATGACAGAGGTCATGGAGAATTTTGATTTCATCGTGATGACAATAGCCTGAAGCATTATGATGATGAGCATGGTGCATTGTGATGACAGAGTTCATGGAGCATTGAGATGAAAAGGGGCATGTAGCATTTTGATTACAGGGGTCTTGGAGCATTGTGATGACAAGCGCATAGAGCATTGTAATGAAAATTTCATGTAGAATTTTCCTGAAAATGGCATGGAGCATTGTGATGACAGGTGTCATGGAGAACTTTGACACAATTGTCACGGAGCATTTTGAATACAGAGGTCATGTATCATTGGGATGGCAAGTGCATGGATCATTGTGATGACAAGGGTCATGGAGCATTGGGCTGAAAATGTTCATGGAGTATTGTGATGACAGGGGTCATGGAGCATTTTGATTACAGGGGTCTTGGAGCACTGTGATGACAAGAGTCCCGGATCATTGTGTTGTCACGTGTCATGGAGTGTTGTGATGACAGTGTTCATGGAGCATTGAGATGAAAAGGGGCATGGAGCACTGTGTTTACAGGGGTTTTGGAGCACTGTGATGACAAGGGCATGTGGCATTTTGATGAGACGGCCATGGAACATTCTGATGACATGTGTCATGGAGCTTTGTGATGACAACGGCATGGAGCATTGTGATTAAAGGGGTCTTGGAGCATTGTGATGAAAAGTGTCATGGAGCCTTGTGATGACAAGGCCGTGGAATATTGTGATGGCACGGGTCATGGAGCATTGTTATGACAGGTGTAATGGAGCATTGTGATGAGAAGGGCATGCAGCATTGTGATTACAATATTTATGGAGCATTGTGATGACAAATTTTTGGACCGTTGGGATGAAAAGCGCGTGGCACATTGTGATGACAATGGTCATGGAGCATTTTAATGACAAAGGCATGGAGCATTGTGATGACAAGAGTCACGGAACATTGTGATGAAATGTTCATGGAGCATTGTGGATACAAAGGTAAACGAGCCTTGTGATGACTTGGGCATGGACCATTGTGATGACATATATTATGAAGCACTGTGATGACTGGAGTCACAGAGCATTGTGATGACAAGGTCCTGGAGCATTGTGATGAGATGACCATGGAGACTTGTGATGACAAGTCTCATGGAGCATTCTGATGAAAAGGGGCAAGGAGCATGGTGATTACAGGGGTCTTGGAGCATTGTGATGACAAGGGCAAGGAGCACTGTGAGGAGAAGACCATGGAGCATTCTGATGACATACGTCATGGAGCATTGTGCTGAGAAAGGCATAGAGCATTGTGATGACAGGGGATAAAGAGCATTGTGAAGAAAAGTTCATGGAGCATTGTGGTTAAAAAGGTCACAGAGACTCTTGATGATGAGGGCATGGACCATTGTGATGACAAAGGTCATGAAGCATAGTGATGACTGGAGTCATGGAGCATTGTGATGACAGGGGTCATGGAGCATTGTGATAACAAGGGCATGGAGCATTGTGATGACAAGGACATGGAGCATTGTGAAGACCTTGTGATGCAGTATTGTGAAGACAGTTGTCAGGGAGCATTGTGCTGACATATATAATGGCCCATGGTGATGACAATGGCATGGAGCATTGTGATGCCAAGTGTCATGGAGGATTCTGAAGACAAAGGTAATGGAGCATTGTGATGACAATGGCTTGGAGCATTGTGATGACAAAGTTCAGGGAACATTGTGCTGACAAGTGCATGGAGAATTGTAATGACAAGGGTCATGGAGCATTCTGCTGACAAGCTTGTGGAGTATTTTGATGACAATGACATGGAGCATTGTGATGAAAACCGCATGGGGCATTGTGATGAAAAAAGCATGAAGACTTTTCATTAGAGGGTTCAAGGAGCATTCTGACGACAAACGTCAGGGAGCATTGTGATGACAATATATTGAGAATTGTGATGACAAAGTTCATGGAGCATTGTGATGAAAAGGGCATGGAGTATAGTGATGACAGGCATCATGGAGCGTTGTGATGACAAGTGCTATGGAACATTGTGATCACAAGGGTTTGGAGCATTGTGATGACAGAGGTCATGGATCATTTTGATTTCAAGGAGCATGGAACACTGTCATGACAAGGGCATGAAGCAATGTGATCCCAAGGTTCATGGAGGATTGTGATGATAATGGTAATGGTGTATTGTGATGACAAGCGCATAGAGCATTGTAATGACAAGGTCATGTAGCATTCTGCTGACAAAGGCATGAAGCATTGTGATGCCAGGTGTCATGGAGCACTGTGATGACAAGCGTCACGGAACATTGTGAATACAGGGGTCATGGAGAATTGGGATGACAAGGGCATGGATCATTGTGATGACAATGGTCATGGAGCATTGGGCTGAAAATGTTCATGGAGTATTGTGATGACAGGGGTCATGGAGCATTGTGATGACTAGGGAATGGAGCATTGTAATGACAAGAGTCCCGGATCATTGTGTTGTCGGGTGTCATGGAGTGTTGTGATGACAGTGGTCATGGAGAATTGTGATGATATTTGTCATGGAGCATTGTGATGAGAAGGTCATGGAGTATTTGGTTGAAAATGTTTATGGAGTATTGTGATGACAGTGGTCATGGAACATTGTGATGACAAGGGAATGGAACATGGTGATGACATGGGTCATGGAACATTTTGATTACAGGGGTGAGGGAGGATTGTGATGACTAGTGAGGGAACATGGTTATATCTCAGGTGAGAGAGCATTTGGATGAGAAGAGCATGGAGCATTGTGATTACAAGGTTTATGGAGCATAGCGATGACAAGGTTGTGTATCATTGTGATGGAAAGCCCGTGGCACATTTTGATGACAAGGGTCATGGAGCATTTTTCTGACAAAGGCATGGAGCACTGTGATGACAAGTGTCACGGAGCACTGTGTTGAAATGTTCATGGAGCATTGTGGTTACAAAGGTAAGAGAGACTTGTGATGACGCGGGCATGGACCGTTGTGATGACAAACCTTATGAAGCATTGTGATGACTGGAGTCACGGAGCATTGTGTTGACAGGGTTCATGGAGCATTGTGATGACAAGGGCATGGAGCATTGTGATGACAAAGTCATGGAGTATTGTGAAGACAGGTGTCAGGGAGCATTTTGATGACATATGTCATATCCATTTCGATGACAATGGCATGGTACATTGTGATGCCAAATGTAATGGAGGATTGTGATGACAAATATGATGGAGCATTGTGATGACTAGGGCTTGGAGCATTATGATGACAAGGGCCATTGAGAATTTTCATGACAATGTCGTGAAGCATTGTGATGACAAGGTCCTTGAGCATTGTGATGAGAAAACCATGGAGCCTTGTGATGACAGGTCTCATGGAGCATACTGATGAAAAGGGGCATGGAGCATTCTGATGACAGGGGTCTTGGAACATTGTGATAGCAAGGGCATGGAGCATTGTGATGACAAGGGCATGGAGCATTGGTATAATAAGTTTCATGGATTATTGTGATGACAGTTGGAATGGCGCATTGTGATGACAGTGGTCATGGAGCATTGTGATGATACTGGTCATGGAGCATTGTGATGAGAAGGTAATGGAGCACTGGGTTGAAAATGTTCATGGATTATTGTGATGACAAGTGTCATGGAGCATTGTGATGACAAGGGAATGGAGCATGGTGATGACAATGTCCTGCAGTATTGTGATGAGATGACGATGGAGACTTGTGATGACAATTCTCATGGAGCATTCTGATGAAAAGAGGCATGGAGCATTTTGATTACAGGTGTCTTGGAACATTGTGATGACAAGGGCATGGAGCATTGTGAGGAGAAGGCCATGGAACGTTCTGATGGCATGCATCATGGAGATTTGTGATGACAAGGGCATGGAGCATTGTGATTACAGGGGTCTTGGAGCATTGTGATGACAAGGGTCATGGTTCATTGTGATGACTAGGGAATGGAGCATTGTGATGACAAGAGTCCCGGGTCATTGTGTTGTCAGGTGTCATGGAGTGTTGTGATGACAGTGGTCATGGAGCATTGTGATGAGAAAATCGTGGAGCATTGGGCTGAAATTGTTCATGGAGTATTGTGATGACAGTGGTCATGGAGCATTGTGATGACAAGGGAATGAAGCATGGTGATGACAAGGTCCTGGAGCATTGTGATGAGATGACCATGGAGACTTGTGGTGACAAGTCTCATGGAGCATTCTGATGAAAAAGGGCATGGAGCATTGTGATTACAGGGGTCTTGGACCATTGTGATGATAAGGGTCATGGAGCCTTGTCATGACAAGGCCGTGGAACATTGTGATGGCAGGGGTCATGGAGCATTGTTATGACAGAGGTAATGGAGCATTGTGATGTTAAGGGCAAGGAGCATTGTGATGACCAGGTCATGCAGTATTGTGAAAAGTGGTGTCAGGGAGTATTGTGATGACATATGTATTGGCCCATTGTGATGACAATGGCATGGAGCATTGTGATGCCAAGTGTCAAGGAGGATTCTGATGACAAAGGTAATGGAGCATTGTGATGACAATGGCTTGGAGCATAGTGATGACAAAGGTCAGGGAGCATTGTGCTGACAAGTGCATGGAGAATTGTGATGACAAGCGTCATGGAGCATTCTGATGACAAGCTTGTGGAGTATTTTGATGACAATGGCATGGAGCATTGTGATGAAAACGGCATGGGGCTTTGTGATGAAATAGGCATGGAGCCTTTTCGTGACAGGGTTCAAGGAGCATTCTGACGACAAGTGTCAGGGAACATTGTGATGACAAGTGTATTGAGAATTGTGATGACAAAGGTCATGGAGCATTGTGATGAAAAGAGCATCGAGTATTGTGATGATAGGCATCATGGAGCATTGTGATGACAAGTGTTATGGAACATTGTGATCACAAGGGTTTGGAGCATTGCGATGACAGAGGTCATGGATCATTTTGATTTCAAGGAGCATGGAGCATTGTGATGACAAGGGCATGAATCAATGTGATCCCAAGGTTCATGGAGGATAGTAATGACAATGGTAATGGAGTATTGTGATGAAAAGCGCATAGAGCATTGTAATGACAAGGTCATGTAGCATTTTGCTGAAAAAGGCATGGAGGATTGTGATGACAGTTGTCATGCAGCACTGTGATGACAAGCTTCACGGAACATTGTGAATACAGGGGTCATGGAGCATTGGGATGACATATGGCATGGGCCATTGAAATGACAATGGTAGGGAGCATTGTGATGCCAAATGTAATGGAGGATTGTGATGACAAATATAATGGAGCATTGTGATGACTAGGGCTGGGAGCATTATGATGACAAAACCATGGAGCCATGTGATGACAATTCTCATGGAGCTTACTGATGAAAAAGGGCATGCAGCATTGTGATTACAGGGGTCTTGGAACTTTGTGATGACAAGGGCATGAAGCATTGTGAGGAGAAGTCCAAGGAGCATTCTGATGGCATGCATCATTGAGCTTTGTGATGACAAGGGCATGGAGCATCGTGATTACATGGGTCATGGAGCATTGTGATCATATTGGTCATGGAGCATTGTGATGAGAATGTCATGTAGCATTCGGCTGGAAATGTTAATGGATTATTGTAATGTAAGGGGTCATGGAGCATTGTGATGACAAGGGAATGGAGCATGGTGATGACAATGTCCTGGAGCATTGTGATGAGATGACCATGGAGACTTGTGGTGACAAGTCTCATGGAGCATTCTGATGAAAAAGGGCATGGAGCATTGTGATTACAAGGGTCTTGGAGCATTGTGATGACAAGGGCATGGAGCATTGTGAGGAGAAGCCATGGAGAATTCTGATGACATGCGTCACGGAGCTTTGTGCTGACAAGGCCATGGAGCATTGTGATAACAGGGGTCTTGGAGCATTGTGATGAAAAGGCATGGAGACTTGTCATCACAGGCTTCAAGGAGCATACTGACGACAGGTGTCAGGGAGTATTGTGATGAAAAGTGTATTGAGGATTGTGATGACAATGATCATGGAGCATTGTGATGAGAACACCATGGATAATTGTGATGATGATCGTCATGGGGTATTGTGATGATAAGTGTTATGGAACATTGTGATCACAAGGGTTTGGAGTATTATGATGACAGAAGTCATGGAGAATTTTGATTTCATTGTAGTGACAATAGCCTGAAGCATTATGAAGATGGGCATGGTGCATTGTGATGAGAGGGTTCATGGAGCATTGAGATGAAAAGGGCATGGAACATTGTGTTTACAGGGGTCTTGGAGCATTGTGATGACAAGGGCATGGAGCATTGTGATGAGAAGGCCATGGGACCTTCTGATGACATGCGTCATGGAGCTTTGTTATGACAAGGGCATGGAGAATTTTGATTACATATTTCTTGGAGCATTGTGATGACAAGGGTCATGGAGCCTTGTGATGACAAGGCCGTGGAACATTGTGATGGCAGTGGTCGTGGTGCATTTTTATGACAGAGGTAATGGAGCATTGTGATGAGAAGGGCATTGAGCATTGGTTTGAAATATTTCATATTTTATTGTGATGAGAGTGGACTGGAGCATTGTGATGACAAGCGCACGGAACACTGTGATACATGGGTCATGGAGGACTGTAATGACAAGTGCATGTAGCAATGTGATGAGAGGGTACATGGAGCATTGTGATGACAATGCCATGGAGCATAGTGAGGAAAAGGCCATGGAGCATTCTGATGACATGCATCATGGAGCTTTTTGATGACAAGGGCATGGAGCATTGTGATTACAGGGGTCTTGGAGCATTGTGATGAAAAGGGCATGGATCATTGTGATGAAAAATGCATGGAGCCTTGTCATGACAGTGTTCTAGGAGCATACTGATGACAAGTGTCAGGGAGCATTGTGAAGACAAGTGTATTGAGCATTGTGATGACAAAGATCAGGGAGCATTGTGATCAGAAGACCAAGGATAATTGTGATGATGATCGTCATGGGGTGTGGTGATGATAAATATTATGGAACATTGTGATCACAAGGGTTTGGAGCATTATGATGACAGAGGTCATGGAGAATATTGATTTCATTGTGATGACAATAGCCTGAAGCATTATGATAATGGGCATGGAGCATTGTGATGCCAACTTTCATGAAAGATTCTGATGACAAAGGTAATGGAGCACTGTTATGAGAATGGCTTGGAGCATTGTGATGACAAGGGTCAGGGAGCATTCTGATGACAAGCTTGTGGATTATTTTGATGACAATGGCATGGAGCATTGTGATGAAAACGGCATGGGGCATTGTGATGAAAAAGGCATGCAGCCTTTTCGTGGCAGGGTTCAAGGAGCATTCTGACGACAAGTGTCAGGGAGCATTGTGATGACAAGTGTATTGAGAATTGTGATGACAAAAGTCATGGAGCATGGTGATGAGAAGGCCATGGATAATTGTGATGATGATCGTCATGGGGTGTTGTGATTATAAGTGTTATGGAACATTGTGATCACAAGGCTTTGGAGCATTATGATGACAGAGGTCATGGAGAATTTTGATTTCATCGTGATGACAATAGCCTGAAGCATTATGATGATGAGCATGGTGCATTGTGATGACAGAGTTCATGGAGCATTGAGATGAAAAGGGGCATGTAGCATTTTGATTACAGGGGTCTTGGAGCATTGTGATGACAAGCGCATAGAGCACTGTAATGAAAATTTCATGTAGAATTTTCCTGAAAATGGCATGGAGCATTGTGATGACAGGTGTCATGGAGAACTGTGACACAATTGTCACGGAGCATTTTGAATACAGAGGTCATGTATCATTGGGATGGCAAGTGCATGGATCATTGTGATGACAAGGGTCATGGAGCATTGGGCTGACAATGTTCATGGAGTATTGTGATGACAGGGGTCATGGAGCATTTTGATTACAGGGGTCTTGGAGCACTGTGATGACAAGAGTCCCGGATCATTGTGTTGTCACGTGTCATGGAGTGTTGTGATGACAGTGTTCATGGAGCATTGAGATGAAAAGGGGCATGGAGCACTGTGTTTACAGGGGTTTTGGAGCACTGTGATGACAAGGGCATGTGGCATTTTGATGAGACGGCCATGGAACATTCTGATGACATGTGTCATGGAGCTTTGTGATGACAACGGCATGGAGCATTGTGATTAAAGGGGTCTTGGAGCATTGTGATGAAAAGTGTCATGGAGCCTTGTGATGACAAGGCCGTGGAATATTGTGATGGCACGGGTCATGGAGCATTGTTATGACAGGTGTAATGGAGCATTGTGATGAGAAGGGCATGCAGCATTGTGATTACAATATTTATGGAGCATTGTGATGACAAATTTTTGGACCGTTGGGATGAAAAGCGCGTGGCACATTGTGATGACAATGGTCATGGAGCATTTTAATGACAAAGGCATGGAGCATTGTGATGACAAGAGTCACGGAACATTGTGATGAAATGTTCATGGAGCATTGTGGATACAAAGGTAAACGAGCCTTGTGATGACTTGGGCATGGACCATTGTGATGACATATATTATGAAGCACTGTGATGACTGGAGTCACAGAGCATTGTGATGACAAGGTCCTGGAGCATTGTGATGAGATGACCATGGAGACTTGTGATGACAAGTCTCATGGAGCATTCTGATGAAAAGGGGCAAGGAGCATGGTGATTACAGGGGTCTTGGAGCATTGTGATGACAAGGGCAAGGAGCACTGTGAGGAGAAGGCCATGGAGCATTCTGATGACATACGTCATGGAGCATTGTGCTGAGAAAGGCATAGAGCATTGTGATGACAGGGGATAAAGAGCATTGTGAAGAAAAGTTCATGGATCATTGTGGTTAAAAAGGTCACAGAGACTCTTGATGATGAGGGCATGGACCATTGTGATGACAAAGGTCATGAAGCATAGTGATGACTGGAGTCATGGAGCATTGTGATGACAGGGGTCATGGAGCATTGTGATAACAAGGGCATGGAGCATTGTGATGACAAGGACATGGAGCATTGTGATGACCTTGTGATGCAGTATTGTGAAGACAGTTGTCAGGGAGCATTGTGCTGACATATATAATGGCCCATGGTGATGACAATGGCATGGAGCATTGTGATGCCAAGTGTCATGGAGGATTCTGAAGACAAAGGTAATGGAGCATTGTGATGACAATGGCTTGGAGCATTGTGATGACAAAGTTCAGGGAACATTGTGCTGACAAGTGCATGGAGAATTGTAATGACAAGGGTCATGGAGCATTCTGCTGACAAGCTTGTGGAGTATTTTGATGACAATGACATGGAGCATTGTGATGAAAACCGCATGGGGCATTGTGATGAAAAAAGCATGAAGACTTTTCATTAGAGGGTTCAAGGAGCATTCTGACGACAAACGTCAGGGAGCATTGTGATGACAATATATTGAGAATTGTGATGACAAAGGTCATGGAGCATTGTGATGAAAAGGGCATGGAGTATAGTGATGACAGGCATCATGGAGCGTTGTGATGACAAGTGCTATGGAACATTGTGATCACAAGGGTTTGGAGCATTGTGATGACAGAGGTCATGGATCATTTTGATTTCAAGGAGCATGGAACACTGTCATGACAAGGGCATGAAGCAATGTGATCCCAAGGTTCATGGAGGATTGTGATGATAATGGTAATGGTGTATTGTGATGACAAGCGCATAGAGCATTGTAATGACAAGGTCATGTAGCATTCTGCTGACAAAGGCATGAAGCATTGTGATGCCAGGTGTCATGGAGCACTGTGATGACAAGCGTCACGGAACATTGTGAATACAGGGGTCATGGAGAATTGGGATGACAAGGGCATGGATCATTGTGATGACAATGGTCATGGAGCATTGGGCTGAAAATGTTCATGGAGTATTGTGATGACAGGGGTCATGGAGCATTGTGATGACTAGGGAATGGAGCATTGTAATGACAAGAGTCCCGGATCATTGTGTTGTCGGGTGTCATGGAGTGTTGTGATGACAGTGGTCATGGAGAATTGTGATGATATTTGTCATGGAGCATTGTGATGAGAAGGTCATGGAGTATTTGGTTGAAAATGTTTATGGAGTATTGTGATGACAGTGGTCATGGAACATTGTGATGACAAGGGAATGGAACATGGTGATGACATGGGTCATGGAACATTTTGATTACAGGGGTGAGGGAGGATTGTGATGACTAGTGAGGGAACATGGTTATATCTCAGGTGAGAGAGCATTTGGATGAGAAGAGCATGGAGCATTGTGATTACAAGGTTTATGGAGCATAGCGATGACAAGGTTGTGTATCATTGTGATGGAAAGCCCGTGGCACATTTTGATGACAAGGGTCATGGAGCATTTTTCTGACAAAGGCATGGAGCACTGTGATGACAAGTGTCACGGAGCACTGTGTTGAAATGTTCATGGAGCATTGTGGTTACAAAGGTAAGAGAGACTTGTGATGACGCGGGCATGGACCGTTGTGATGACAAACCTTATGAAGCATTGTGATGACTGGAGTCACGGAGCATTGTGTTGACAGGGTTCATGGAGCATTGTGATGACAAGGGCATGGAGCATTGTGATGACAAAGTCATGGAGTATTGTGAAGACAGGTGTCAGGGAGCATTTTGATGACATATGTCATATCCATTTCGATGACAATGGCATGGTACATTGTGATGCCAAATGTAATGGAGGATTGTGATGACAAATATGATGGAGCATTGTGATGACTAGGGCTTGGAGCATTATGATGACAAGGGCCATTGAGAATTTTCATGACAATGTCGTGAAGCATTGTGATGACAAGGTCCTTGAGCATTGTGATGAGAAAACCATGGAGCCTTGTGATGACAGGTCTCATGGAGCATACTGATGAAAAGGGGCATGGAGCATTCTGATGACAGGGGTCTTGGAACATTGTGATAGCAAGGGCATGGAGCATTGTGATGACAAGGGCATGGAGCATTGGTATAATAAGTTTCATGGATTATTGTGATGACAGTTGGAATGGCGCATTGTGATGACAGTGGTCATGGAGCATTGTGATGATACTGGTCATGGAGCATTGTGATGAGAAGGTAATGGAGCACTGGGTTGAAAATGTTCATGGATTATTGTGATGACAAGTGTCATGGAGCATTGTGATGACAAGGGAATGGAGCATGGTGATGACAATGTCCTGCAGTATTGTGATGAGATGACGATGGAGACTTGTGATGACAATTCTCATGGAGCATTCTGATGAAAAGAGGCATGGAGCATTTTGATTACAGGTGTCTTGGAACATTGTGATGACAAGGGCATGGAGCATTGTGAGGAGAAGGCCATGGAACGTTCTGATGGCATGCATCATGGAGATTTGTGATGACAAGGGCATGGAGCATTGTGATTACAGGGGTCTTGGAGCATTGTGATGACAAGGGTCATGGAGCCTTTTGATGGCAAGGCCGTGGAACATTGTGATGGCAGGGGTCATAGAGCATTGTTATGACAGTGGTAATGGAGCATTGTGATGAGAAGGGCATAGAGCATTGGTCTGAAATGTTTCATGGATTATTGTGATGAGAGTGGGCATGGAGCATTGTGATGAAAAGGGCACGGTACACTGTGATACATGGGTCATGGAGGATTTTAATGACAAGGGCATGGAGCATTGTGATGAGAAAGGCATCGAGCATTGTGATGACAAGTGTCATTCAGCTTTGTGATGACAAAGGCATGGAGCAATGTGATGAGAGGGTTCATGGAGCATTGTGATGACAGTGACATGGAGCATTGTGATGCCAAGGGTCATGGAGCTTTGTGATGACAAAGGTCATGGAGCATTTTTATGACAAGTGTGTGGTGCATTGTGATGAGAAGGGCAGGGAGCATTTTGATGACAGGGTCATGCAGCAATTTGATGAAAAGTGTAATGGAATATTTTGATGACAGGGGTTATAGAACATTGTGATGCCAGGGATCATGGAGCTTTGGGATGAAAAGGGTCATGGAACATTTTGATGACAGGGGTTATGGAACATTGTGATGTCAGGGGTCAAGGAACATTGTGCTGATAAGGGGATGTAGCATTGTGATGACAGGGGTCATGGAACATTGTGATAACAGGGGTGAGGGAGGATTGTGATGACTAGTGATGGAACATTGTGATATCTCATGTGAGAGAGCATTTGGATGAGAAGTGCATGGAGCATTCTGATTACAAGGTTTATGGAGCATAGCTATGACAAGGTTGTGGATCATTGTGATGAAAAGCGCACGGCACATTGTGATGACAAGGGTCATGGAGCATTGTTCTGACAAAGGCATGGAGCATTGTGATGACAAGGGTCACGGAGCATTGTTATGAAAAGGGCATGGAATATTGTGATGACAGGCATCATGGAGCGTTGTGATGGCAAGTGTTATGGAACATTTTGATCACAAGGGTTTGAAGAATTGTGATGCCAGAGGTCATGGATCATTTTGATTTCAAGTATCATGGAGCATTGTGATGACAAGGGCATGAAGCAATGTGATTCCAAGGTTCATGGAGGATTGTGATGAAAATGTTAATGGAGTACTGTGATGACAAGCACATAGAGCATTGTAATGAAAAGGTCATATAGCATTTTCCTGACAAAGGCATGGAGCATTGTGATGACCGGTATGATGGAGCACTGGGATGACAAGAGTCACGGAACATTGTGAATAGAGGGGTCATGGAGCATTGTGATGACAAGGGCATGGAGCATTTTGATGACACGGGCATGAAACATTGGTCTGACATGTTGCTTAGATTATTGTGATGACTGTGGACATGGTGCATTGTGATGACAAGGGCATGGAGCATTGTGATGAGAATGTCATGGAATATGGTGAAGACAGATGTTAGGGAGCATTGTGATGACATATGTCATGGTCCATTGCGATGACAGTGTAATGGAGCATTGTGATGCGAAATGTAATGGAGGATTGTGATGGAAAATATAATGGAGCATTGTGATGACTAGGGCTTGGAGCATTATGATGACAAGGGCCATTGAGAATTTTCATAACAAGGTCATGAAGCATTGTGACAAAAAGGTCCTGGAGCATTTTGATGAGAAAACCATGGAGCCTTGTGATGACAAATCTCACGGAGCATACTGAAGAAAAGGGGCATGGACCACTGTGATTACATGCGTCTATGAACATTGTGATGACAAGGGCTTGGAGCATTGTGATGAGAAGGTCATGGAATATGGTGAAGACAGATGTCAGGGAGCATTGTGATGACATATGTAATGGCCCATTGTGATGACAATGGCATAGAGCATTGTGATGCCAAGCGTCATGGAGGATTCTGATGACAAAAATAATGGAGATTTGTGATGACAATGGCTTGGAGCATTGTGATGGCAAGTGTCAGGGAGCATCGTGCTGACAAGTGCATGGAGAATTGTGATGACAACGGTCATGGAGCATTCTGATGACAAGCTTGTGGAGTATTTTGATGACAATGGCATGGAGCATTGTGATGAAAATGGCATGGGGCCTTGTGATGAAAAAGGCATGGAGACGTTTCGTGACAGGTTTCAAGGAGCATTCTAATGACAAGTGTCAGGGAGCATTGTGATGACAAGTGTATTGAGAATTGTGATGACAAAGTCATGGAGCATTGTGATGAAAAGGGCATGGAGTATTGTGATGAGAGGCATCATGGAGCATTGTGATGACAAGTGTTATGGAACATTGTGATCACAAGTGTTTGGAGCATTGTGATGACAGAGGTCATGGATCATTTTGATTTCAAGTAGCATGGAGCATTGTGATGGCAAGGGCATGAAGCAATGTGATCCCAAATTTCATGGATCATTGTGATGACAAGGGTCATGGAGCATTGGGCTGAAAATATTCATGGAGTATTTTGATGACAGGGGTCATGGAGCATTGTGATGGCTATGGAATGGAGCATTATGATGACAAAAGTCCCAGATCATTTTGTTGTCAGGTGTCATGGAGTGTTGTGATGACAGTGGTCATGGACCATTGTGATGATATTGGTCATGGAGCATGGTGATGAGAACGTCATGGAGCATTGGGGTGAAAACGTTCATGGAGTATTGCGATGTAAAGGGTCAAAGAGCATTGTGATGAAAAGTTCATGGAGCATTGTGCTTAAGAAGGTCACAGAGACTGTTGATGATGAGGGCATGGGCCATTGTGATGACAAAGGTCATGATGCATTGTGATGACTGGAATCACGGAACACTGTGATGACACGGGTCATGGAGCACTGTGATAACAAGGGCATGGAGCATTGTGATGACAAGGGCATGGAGCATTGTGATGACCAGGTCATGCAGTATTGTAAAGAGAGGGGTCAGGGCACATTGTGATGACATATGTAATGGCCCACTGTGATGACAATGGCATGGAGCACTGTGATGCCAAGTGTCAAGGAGGATTCTGATGACAAAGGTAATGGAGCATTGAGATGACAATGGCTTGGAGCATAGTGATGACAAAGGTCATGGAGCATTGTGCTGACAAGTGCATGGAGAATTGTGATAAGAAGGGTCATGGAGCATTCTGATGACAAGCTTGTGGAGTATTTTGATGACAATGGCATGGAGCATTGTGATGAAAACGGCATGGGGCTTTGTGATGAAATAGGCATGGAGCCTTTTCGTGACAGGGTTCAAGGAGCATTCTGACGACAAGTGTCAGGGAACATTGTGATGACAAGTGTATTGAGAATTGTGATGACAAAGGTCATGGAACATTGTGATGAAAAGAGCATCGAGTATTGTGATGATAGGCATCATGGAGCATTGTGATGACAAGTGTTATGGAACATTGTGATCACAAGGGTTTGGAGCATTGCGATGACAGAGGTCATGGATCATTTTGATTTCAAGGAGCATGGAGCATTGTGATGACAAGGGCATGAATCAATGTGATCCCAAGGTTCATGGAGGATAGTAATGACAATGGTAATGGAGTATTGTGATGAAAAGCGCATAGAGCATTGTAATGACAAGGTCATGTAGCATTTTGCTGAAAAAGGCATGGAGGATTGTGATGACAGTTGTCATGCAGCACTGTAATGACAAGCTTCACGGAACATTGTGAATACAGGGGTCATGGAGCATTGGGATGACATATGGCATGGGCCATTGAAATGACAATGGCAGGGAGCATTGTGATGCCAAATGTAATGGAGGATTGTGATGACAAATATAATGGAGCATTGTGATGACTAGGGCTGGGAGCATTATGATGACAAAACCATGGAGCCATGTGATGACAATTCTCATGGAGCTTACTGATGAAAAAGGGCATGCAGCATTGTGATTACAGGGGTCTTGGAACTTTGTGATGACAAGGGCATGAAGCATTGTGAGGAGAAGTCCAAGGAGCATTCTGATGGCATGCATCATTGAGCTTTGTGATGACAAGGGCATGGAGCATCGTGATTACATGGGTCATGGAGCATTGTGATCATATTGGTCATGGAGCATTGTGATGAGAATGTCATGTAGCATTCGGCTGGAAATGTTAATGGATTATTGTAATGTAAGGGGTCATGGAGCATTGTGATGACAAGGGAATGGAGCATGGTGATGACAATGTCCTGGAGCATTGTGATGAGATGACCATGGAGACTTGTGGTGACAAGTCTCATGGAGCATTCTGATGAAAAAGGGCATGGAGCATTGTGATTACAAGGGTCTTGGAGCATTGTGATGACAAGGGCATGGAGCATTGTGAGGAGAAGCCATGGAGAATTCTGATGACATGCGTCACGGAGCTTTGTGCTGACAAGGCCATGGAGCATTGTGATAACAGGGGTCTTGGAGCATTGTGATGAAAAGGCATGGAGACTTGTCATCACAGGCTTCAAGGAGCATACTGACGACAGGTGTCAGGGAGTATTGTGATGAAAAATGTATTGAGGATTGTGATGACAATGATCATGGAGCATTGTGATGAGAACACCATGGATAATTGTGATGATGATCGTCATGGGGTATTGTGATGATAAGTGTTATGGAACATTGTGATCACAAGGGTTTGGAGCATTATGATGACAGAAGTCATGGAGAATTTTGATTTCATTGTAGTGACAATAGCCTGAAGCATTATGAAGATGGGCATGGTGCATTGTGATGAGAGGGTTCATGGAGCATTGAGATGAAAAGGGCATGGAACATTGTGTTTACAGGGGTCTTGGAGCATTGTGATGACAAGGGCATGGAGCATTGTGATGAGAAGGCCATGGGACCTTCTGATGACATGCGTCATGGAGCTTTGTTATGACAAGTGCATGGAGAATTTTGATTACATATTTCTTGGAGCATTGTGATGACAAGGGTCATGGAGCCTTGTGATGACAAGGCCGTGGAACATTGTGATGGCAGTGGTCGTGGTGCATTGTTATGACAGAGGTAATGGAGCATTGTGATGAGAAGGGCATTGAGCATTGGTTTGAAATATTTCATATTTTATTGTGATGAGAGTGGACTGGAGCATTGTGACGACAAGGGCACGGAACACTGTGATACATGCGTCATGGAGGATTGTAATGACAAGTGCATGTAGCAATGTGATGAGAGGGTACATGGAGCATTGTGATGACAAAGCCATGGAGCATAGTGAGGAAAAGGCCATGGAGCATTCTGATGACATGCGTCATGGAGCTTTTTGATGACAAGGGCATGGAGCATTGTGATTACAGGGATCTTGGAGCATTGTGATGAAAAGTGCATGGATCATTGTGATGAAAAATGCATGGAGCCTTGTCATGACAGTGTTCAAGGAGCATACTGATGACAAGTGTCAGGGAGCATTGTGAAGACAAGTGTATTGAGCATTGTGATGACAAAGATCAGGGAGCATTG
The DNA here is from genome assembly GCF_964341445.2 of Mesoplodon mirus. Lineage (NCBI taxonomy): Eukaryota > Metazoa > Chordata > Mammalia > Artiodactyla > Ziphiidae > Mesoplodon > Mesoplodon mirus. Next base: position 978,520 of record NW_028295717.1, read on the forward strand.
TGATCAGAAGACCAAGGATAATTGTGATGATGATCGTCATGGGGTGTGGTGATGATAAATATTATGGAACATTGTGATCACAAGGGTTTGGAGCATTATGATGACAGAGGTCACGGAGACTTTTGATTTCATTGTAATGAAAATAGCCTGAAGCATTATGATAATGGGCATGGAGCATTGTGATGCCAACTTTCATGAAAGATTCTGATGACAAAGGTAATGGAGCACTGTTATGAGAATGGCTTGGAGCATTGTGATGACAAGGGTCAGGGAGCATTCTGATGACAAGCTTGTGGAGTATTTCGATGACAATGGCATGGAGCATTGTGATGAAAACGGCATGGGGCATTGTGATGAAAAAGGCATGCAGCCTTTTCGTGGCAGGGTTCAAGGAGCATTCTGACGACAAGTGTCAGGGAGCATTGTGATGACAAGTGTATTGAGAATTGTGATGACAAAAGTCATGGAGCATGGTGATGAGAAGGCCATGGATAATTGTGATGATGATCGTCATGGGGTGTTGTGATTATAAGTGTTATGGAACATTGTGATCACAAGGCTTTGGAGCATTATGATGACAGAGGTCATGGAGAATTTTGATTTCATCGTGATGACAATAGCCTGAAGCATTATGATGATGAGCATGGTGCATTGTGATGACAGAGTTCATGGAGCATTGAGATGAAAAGGGGCATGTAGCATTTTGATTACAGGGGTCTTGGAGCATTGTGATGACAAGCGCATAGAGCATTGTAATGAAAATTTCATGTAGAATTTTCCTGAAAATGGCATGGAGCATTGTGATGACAGGTGTCATGGAGAACTTTGACACAATTGTCACGGAGCATTTTGAATACAGAGGTCATGTATCATTGGGATGGCAAGTGCATGGATCATTGTGATGACAAGGGTCATGGAGCATTGGGCTGAAAATGTTCATGGAGTATTGTGATGACAGGGGTCATGGAGCATTTTGATTACAGGGGTCTTGGAGCACTGTGATGACAAGAGTCCCGGATCATTGTGTTGTCACGTGTCATGGAGTGTTGTGATGACAGTGTTCATGGAGCATTGAGATGAAAAGGGGCATGGAGCACTGTGTTTACAGGGGTTTTGGAGCACTGTGATGACAAGGGCATGTGGCATTTTGATGAGACGGCCATGGAACATTCTGATGACATGTGTCATGGAGCTTTGTGATGACAACGGCATGGAGCATTGTGATTAAAGGGGTCTTGGAGCATTGTGATGAAAAGTGTCATGGAGCCTTGTGATGACAAGGCCGTGGAATATTGTGATGGCACGGGTCATGGAGCATTGTTATGACAGGTGTAATGGAGCATTGTGATGAGAAGGGCATGCAGCATTGTGATTACAATATTTATGGAGCATTGTGATGACAAATTTTTGGACCGTTGGGATGAAAAGCGCGTGGCACATTGTGATGACAATGGTCATGGAGCATTTTAATGACAAAGGCATGGAGCATTGTGATGACAAGAGTCACGGAACATTGTGATGAAATGTTCATGGAGCATTGTGGATACAAAGGTAAACGAGCCTTGTGATGACTTGGGCATGGACCATTGTGATGACATATATTATGAAGCACTGTGATGACTGGAGTCACAGAGCATTGTGATGACAAGGTCCTGGAGCATTGTGATGAGATGACCATGGAGACTTGTGATGACAAGTCTCATGGAGCATTCTGATGAAAAGGGGCAAGGAGCATGGTGATTACAGGGGTCTTGGAGCATTGTGATGACAAGGGCAAGGAGCACTGTGAGGAGAAGACCATGGAGCATTCTGATGACATACGTCATGGAGCATTGTGCTGAGAAAGGCATAGAGCATTGTGATGACAGGGGATAAAGAGCATTGTGAAGAAAAGTTCATGGAGCATTGTGGTTAAAAAGGTCACAGAGACTCTTGATGATGAGGGCATGGACCATTGTGATGACAAAGGTCATGAAGCATAGTGATGACTGGAGTCATGGAGCATTGTGATGACAGGGGTCATGGAGCATTGTGATAACAAGGGCATGGAGCATTGTGATGACAAGGACATGGAGCATTGTGAAGACCTTGTGATGCAGTATTGTGAAGACAGTTGTCAGGGAGCATTGTGCTGACATATATAATGGCCCATGGTGATGACAATGGCATGGAGCATTGTGATGCCAAGTGTCATGGAGGATTCTGAAGACAAAGGTAATGGAGCATTGTGATGACAATGGCTTGGAGCATTGTGATGACAAAGTTCAGGGAACATTGTGCTGACAAGTGCATGGAGAATTGTAATGACAAGGGTCATGGAGCATTCTGCTGACAAGCTTGTGGAGTATTTTGATGACAATGACATGGAGCATTGTGATGAAAACCGCATGGGGCATTGTGATGAAAAAAGCATGAAGACTTTTCATTAGAGGGTTCAAGGAGCATTCTGACGACAAACGTCAGGGAGCATTGTGATGACAATATATTGAGAATTGTGATGACAAAGGTCATGGAGCATTGTGATGAAAAGGGCATGGAGTATAGTGATGACAGGCATCATGGAGCGTTGTGATGACAAGTGCTATGGAACACTGTGATCACAAGTGTTTGGAGCATTGTGATGACAGAGGTCATGGATCATTTTGATTTCAAGGAGCATAGAACACTGTGATGACAAGGGCATGAAGCAATGTGATCCCAAGGTTCATGGAGGATTGTGATGATAATGGTAATGGTGTATTGTGATGACAAGCGCATAGAGCATTGTAATGACAAGGTCATGTAGCATTCTGCTGACAAAGGCATGAAGCATTGTGATGCCAGGTGTCATGGAGCACTGTGATGACAAGCGTCACGGAGCTTTGTGAATACAGGGGTCATGGAGAATTGGGATGACAAGGGCATGGATCATTGTGATGACAATGGTCATGGAGCATTGGGCTGAAAATGTTCATGGAGTATTGTGATGACAGGGGTCATGGAGCATTGTGATGACTAGGGAATGGAGCATTGTAATGACAAGAGTCCCGGATCATTGTGTTGTCGGGTGTCATGGAGTGTTGTGATGACAGTGGTCATGGAGAATTGTGATGATATTTGTCATGGAGCATTGTGATGAGAAGGTCATGGAGTATTTGGTTGAAAATGTTTATGGAGTATTGTGATGACAGTGGTCATGGAACATTGTGATGACAAGGGAATGGAACATGGTGATGACATGGGTCATGGAACATTTTGATTACAGGGGTGAGGGAGGATTGTGATGACTAGTGAGGGAACATGGTTATATCTCAGGTGAGAGAGCATTTGGATGAGAAGAGCATGGAGCATTGTGATTACAAGGTTTATGGAGCATAGCGATGACAAGGTTGTGTATCATTGTGATGGAAAGCCCGTGGCACATTTTGATGACAAGGGTCATGGAGCATTTTTCTGACAAAGGCATGGAGCACTGTGATGACAAGTGTCACGGAGCACTGTGTTGAAATGTTCATGGAGCATTGTGGTTACAAAGGTAAGAGAGACTTGTGATGACGCGGCATGGACCGTTGTGATGACAAACCTTATGAAGCATTGTGATGACTGGAGTCACGGAGCATTGTGTTGACAGGGTTCATGGAGCATTGTGATGACAAGGGCATGGAGCATTGTGATGACAAAGTCATGGAGTATTGTGAAGACAGGTGTCAGGGAGCATTTTGATGACATATGTCATATCCATTTCGATGACAATGGCATGGTACATTGTGATGCCAAATGTAATGGAGGATTGTGATGACAAATATGATGGAGCATTGTGATGACTAGGGCTTGGAGCATTATGATGACAAGGGCCATTGAGAATTTTCATGACAATGTCGTGAAGCATTGTGATGACAAGGTCCTTGAGCATTGTGATGAGAAAACCATGGAGCCTTGTGATGACAGGTCTCATGGAGCATACTGATGAAAAGGGGCATGGAGCATTCTGATGACAGGGGTCTTGGAACATTGTGATAGCAAGGGCATGGAGCATTGTGATGACAAGGGCATGGAGCATTGGTATAATAAGTTTCATGGATTATTGTGATGACAGTTGGAATGGCGCATTGTGATGACAGTGGTCATGGAGCATTGTGATGATACTGGTCATGGAGCATTGTGATGAGAAGGTAATGGAGCACTGGGTTGAAAATGTTCATGGATTATTGTGATGACAAGTGTCATGGAGCATTGTGATGACAAGGGAATGGAGCATGGTGATGACAATGTCCTGCAGTATTGTGATGAGATGACGATGGAGACTTGTGATGACAATTCTCATGGAGCATTCTGATGAAAAGAGGCATGGAGCATTTTGATTACAGGTGTCTTGGAACATTGTGATGACAAGGGCATGGAGCATTGTGAGGAGAAGGCCATGGAACGTTCTGATGGCATGCATCATGGAGATTTGTGATGACAAGGGCATGGAGCATTGTGATTACAGGGGTCTTGGAGCATTGTGATGACAAGGGTCATGGAGCCTTTTGATGGCAAGGCCGTGGAACATTGTGATGGCAGGGGTCATAGAGCATTGTTATGACAGTGGTAATGGAGCATTGTGATGAGAAGGGCATAGAGCATTGGTCTGAAATGTTTCATGGATTATTGTGATGAGAGTGGGCATGGAGCATTGTGATGAAAAGGGCACGGTACACTGTGATACATGGGTCATGGAGGATTTTAATGACAAGGGCATGGAGCATTGTGATGAGAAAGGCATCGAGCATTGTGATGACAAGTGTCATTCAGCTTTGTGATGACAAAGGCATGGAGCAATGTGATGAGAGGGTTCATGGAGCATTGTGATGACAGTGACATGGAGCATTGTGATGCCAAGGGTCATGGAGCTTTGTGATGACAAAGGTCATGGAGCATTTTTATGACAAGTGTGTGGTGCATTGTGATGAGAAGGGCAGGGAGCATTTTGATGACAGGGTCATGCAGCAATTTGATGAAAAGTGTAATGGAATATTTTGATGACAGGGGTTATAGAACATTGTGATGCCAGGGATCATGGAGCTTTGGGATGAAAAGGGTCATGGAACATTTTGATGACAGGGGTTATGGAACATTGTGATGTCAGGGGTCAAGGAACATTGTGCTGATAAGGGGATGTAGCATTGTGATGACAGGGGTCATGGAACATTGTGGTAACAGGGGTGAGGGAGGATTGTGATGACTAGTGATGGAACATTGTGATATCTCATGTGAGAGAGCATTTGGATGAGAAGTGCATGGAGCATTCTGATTACAAGGTTTATGGAGCATAGCTATGACAAGGTTGTGGATCATTGTGATGAAAAGCGCACGGCACATTGTGATGACAAGGGTCATGGAGCATTGTTCTGACAAAGGCATGGAGCATTGTGATGACAAGGGTCACGGAGCATTGTTATGAATAGGGCATGGAATATTGTGATGACAGGCATCATGGAGCGTTGTGATGACAAGTGTTATGGAACATTGTGATCACAAGGAATTGAAGAATTGTGATGCCAGAGGTCATGGATCATTTTGATTTCAAGTATCATGGAGCATTGTGATGACAAGGGCATGAAGCAATGTGATTCCAAGGATCATGGAGGATTGTGATGAAAATGTTAATGGAGTACTGTGATGACAAGCACATAGAGCATTGTAATGAAAATGTCATGTAGCATTTTCCTGACAAAGGCATGGAGCATTGTGATGACCGGAGTGATGGAGCACTGGGATGACAAGCGTCACGGAGCATTGTGAATAGAGGGGTCATGGAGCATTGTGATGACAAGGGCATGGAGCATTGTGATGACACGGGCATGAAACATTGGTCTGACATTTTGCTTAGATTATTGTGATGACTGTGGACATGGTGCATTGTGATGACAAGGGCATGGAGCATTGTGATGAGAATGTCATGGAATATGGTGAAGACAGATGTTAGGGAGCATTGTGATGACATATGTCATGGTCCATTGCGATGACAGTGTAATGGAGCATTGTGATGCGAAATGTAATGGAGGATTGTGATGGAAAATATAATGGAGCATTGTGATGACTAGGGCTTGGAGCATTATGATGACAAGGGCCATTGTGAATTTTCATAACAAGGTCATGAAGCATTGTGACAAAAAGTTCCTGGAGCATTTTGATGAGAAAACCATGGAGCCTTGTGATGACAAATCTCACGGAGCATACTGAAGAAAAGGGGCATGGACCACTGTGATTACATGCGTCTATGAACATTGTGATGACAAGGGCTTGGAGCATTGTGATGAGAAGGTCATGGAATATGGTGAAGACAGATGTCAGGGAGCATTGTGATGACATATGTAATGGCCCATTGTGATGACAATGGCATAGAGCATTGTGATGCCAAGCGTCATGGAGGATTCTGATGACAAAAATAATGGAGATTTGTGATGACAATGGCTTGGAGCATTGTGATGGCAAGTGTCAGGGAGCATCGTGCTGACAAGTGCATGGAGAATTGTGATGACAACGGTCATGGAGCATTCTGATGACAAGCTTGTGGAGTATTTTGATGACAATGGCATGGAGCATTGTGATGAAAATGGCATGGGGCCTTGTGATGAAAAAGGCATGGAGACGTTTCGTGACAGGTTTCAAGGAGCATTCTAATGACAAGTGTCAGGGAGCATTGTGATGACAAGTGTATTGAGAATTGTGATGACAAAGTCATGGAGCATTGTGATGAAAAGGGCATGGAGTATTGTGATGAGAGGCATCATGGAGCATTGTGATGACAAGTGTTATGGAACATTGTGATCACAAGTGTTTGGAGCATTGTGATGACAGAGGTCATGGATCATTTTGATTTCAAGTAGCATGGAGCATTGTGATGGCAAGGGCATGAAGCAATGTGATCCCAAATTTCATGGATCATTGTGATGACAAGGGTCATGGAGCATTGGGCTGAAAATATTCATGGAGTATTTTGATGACAGGGGTCATGGAGCATTGTGATGGCTATGGAATGGAGCATTATGATGACAAAAGTCCCAGATCATTTTGTTGTCAGGTGTCATGGAGTGTTGTGATGACAGTGGTCATGGACCATTGTGATGATATTGGTCATGGAGCATGGTGATGAGAACGTCATGGAGCATTGGGGTGAAAACGTTCATGGAGTATTGCGATGTAAAGGGTCAAAGAGCATTGTGATGAAAAGTTCATGGAGCATTGTGCTTAAGAAGGTCACAGAGACTGTTGATGATGAGGGCATGGGCCATTGTGATGACAAAGGTCATGATGCATTGTGATGACTGGAATCACGGAACACTGTGATGACACGGGTCATGGAGCACTGTGATAACAAGGGCATGGAGCATTGTGATGACAAGGGCATGGAGCATTTTGATGACCAGGTCATGCAGTATTGTAAAGAGAGGGGTCAGGACACATTGTGATGACATATGTAATGGCCCATTGTGATGACAATGGCATGGAGCATTGTGATGCCAATTGTCATGGAGGATTCTGATGACAAATATAATGGAGCATTGTGATGACAATGGCTTGGAACATTGTGATGACAAGTGTCAGGGAGCATTTTGATGACAAGTGCATAGAGAATTATGATGACAAGAGTCATGTAGCATTCTGATGACAAGCTTTGGAGTATTTTGATGACAATGACTTGGAACATTGTGATGAAAATGGCATGGGGCATTGTGATGAAAAAGTCATGGAACCTTTCGTGACAGGGTTCAAGGAGCCTTCTGACGACAAGTGTCATGGAGCATTGTGATGACAAGTGTATTGCGAATTGTGATGACAAAGGTCATGGTGCATTGTGATGAAAAGGGCATGGAGTACTGTGATGACAGGCATTATGGAGTGTTGTGATGACAAGTGTTATGGAACATTGTTATCACAATGGTTTGGAGTATTGCGATGACAGAGGTCATGGATCATTTTGATTTCAAGGAGCATGGAGCATTGTGATGACAAGGGCATGAAGCAATGTGATCCCAAGTATCATGGAGGATTGTGATGACAATGGTAATGGAGTATTGTGATGACAAGCGCATAGAGCATTGTAATGACAGGGTCATGTAGCATTTTGCTGACAAAGGCATGGAGCATTGTGATGACAGGTGTCATGGAGCACTGTGAAGACAAGTGTCAAGGAGCATTGTAAATATAGGGGTCATGGAGCATTGGGATGAAAAGGGCATGGATCATTGTGATGACAAGTGTCATGGAGCATTGGGCTGAAAATGTTCATGGAGTATTGTGATGACAGAGGTCATAGCGAATTTTGATTTCATTGTGCTGACAATAGCCAGAAGCATTATGATGATGGGCATGATGCATTGTGATGACAGGGTTCATGGAGCATTGAGATGAAAAGGGGCCTGGAGCATTGTGATTACAGTGATGTGGTAGCATTGTGATGACAAGGGCATGGAGCATTTTGATGAGAAGGCCATGGAACATTCTGATGACATGTGTGATGGAGCTTTGTGATGACAAGGGCATTGAGCATTGTGATTATGTGGTCTTGGAGCATTGTGATGACAAGGGTCATGGAGCCTTGTGATGACAAGGCCGTGGAACATTGTGATGGCATGGGTCATGGAGCATTGTTATGACAGGGGTAATGGAGCATTGTGATTACAAGGTTTAGGGAGCATTGCGATGACAAATTTGTGGACCGTTGGGATGAAAAGCGTGTGGCACATTGTGATGACAAGTGTCATGGAGCATTTTTCGGACAAAGGCATGGAGCATTTTGATGACAAGAGTCACGGAGCATTGTGATGAAATGTTCATGGAGCATTGTGGTTACAAAGGTAACAGAGCCTTGTGATGACGCGGGCATCGACCTTTGTGATGACAAATGTTATGAAGAACTGTGATGACTGGAGTCAAGGAGCACTGTGATGACAGGGGTCATGGAGCATTGTGATGACAAGGGCATGGAGCATTGTGCTGAGAAAGGCATAGAGCTTTGTGATGACAAGTGTTAAAGAGCATTGTGATGAAATGTTCATGGAGCATTGTGGTTAAAAAGGTCACAGAGACTGTTGATGATGAGGGCATGGACAATTGTGATGACAAAGGTCATGGAGCATTGTGATGACTGGAGTCACGGAGCATTGTGATGACAGGGTTCATGGAGCATTGTGATAACAAGGGCATGGAGCATTGTGATGACACGGGCATGGATCATTGGTCTAATACGTTTCATGGATTATTGTGATGACAGTTCGAATGGCGCACTGTGATGACATGGGAAAGGAGCATTGTGATGACCAGGTCATGCAGTATTGTGAAGAGAGATGTCAGGGAGCATTGTGATGACATATGTAATGGCCCATTGTGATGACAATGGCATAGAGCATTGTGATGCCAAGCGTCATGGAGGATTCTGATGACAAAAATAATGGAGATTTGTGATGACAATGGCTTGGAGCATTGTGATGGCAAGTGTCAGGGAGCATCGTGCTGACAAGTGCATGGAGAATTGTGATGACAACGGTCATGGAGCATTCTGATGACAAGCTTGTGGAGTATTTTGATGACAATGGCATGGAGCATTGTGATGAAAATGGCATGGGGCCTTGTGATGAAAAAGGCATGGAGACGTTTCGTGACAGGTTTCAAGGAGCATTCTAATGACAAGTGTCAGGGAGCATTGTGATGACAAGTGTATTGAGAATTGTGATGACAAAGTCATGGAGCATTGTGATGAAAAGGGCATGGAGTATTGTGATGAGAGGCATCATGGAGCATTGTGATGACAAGTGTTATGGAACATTGTGATCACAAGTGTTTGGAGCATTGTGATGACAGAGGTCATGGATCATTTTGATTTCAAGTAGCATGGAGCATTGTGATGGCAAGGGCATGAAGCAATGTGATCCCAAATTTCATGGATCATTGTGATGACAAGGGTCATGGAGCATTGGGCTGAAAATATTCATGGAGTATTTTGATGACAGGGGTCATGGAGCATTGTGATGGCTATGGAATGGAGCATTATGATGACAAAAGTCCCAGATCATTTTGTTGTCAGGTGTCATGGAGTGTTGTGATGACAGTGGTCATGGACCATTGTGATGATATTGGTCATGGAGCATGGTGATGAGAACGTCATGGAGCATTGGGGTGAAAACGTTCATGGAGTATTGCGATGTAAAGGGTCAAAGAGCATTGTGATGAAAAGTTCATGGAGCATTGTGCTTAAGAAGGTCACAGAGACTGTTGATGATGAGGGCATGGACCATTGTGATGACAAAGGTCATGATGCATTGTGATGACTGGAATCACGGAACACTGTGATGACACGGGTCATGGAGCACTGTGATAACAAGGGCATGGAGCATTGTGATGACAAGGGCATGGAGCATTTTGATGACCAGGTCATGCAGTATTGTAAAGAGAGGGGTCAGGACACATTGTGATGACATATGTAATGGCCCATTGTGATGACAATGGCATGGAGCATTGTGATGCCAATTGTCATGGAGGATTCTGATGACAAATATAATGGAGCATTGTGATGACAATGGCTTGGAACATTGTGATGACAAGTGTCAGGGAGCATTTTGATGACAAGTGCATAGAGAATTATGATGACAAGAGTCATGTAGCATTCTGATGACAAGCTTTGGAGTATTTTGATGACAATGACTTGGAACATTGTGATGAAAATGGCATGGGGCATTGTGATGAAAAAGTCATGGAACCTTTCGTGACAGGGTTCAAGGAGCCTTCTGACGACAAGTGTCATGGAGCATTGTGATGACAAGTGTATTGCGAATTGTGATGACAAAGGTCATGGTGCATTGTGATGAAAAGGGCATGGAGTACTGTGATGACAGGCATTATGGAGTGTTGTGATGACAAGTGTTATGGAACATTGTTATCACAATGGTTTGGAGTATTGCGATGACAGAGGTCATGGATCATTTTGATTTCAAGGAGCATGGAGCATTGTGATGACAAGCGCATGAAGCAATGTGATCCCAAGTATCATGGAGGATTGTGATGACAATGGTAATGGAGTATTGTGATGACAAGCGCATAGAGCATTGTAATGACAGGGTCATGTAGCATTTTGCTGACAAAGGCATGGAGCATTGTGATGACAGGTGTCATGGAGCACTGTGAAGACAAGTGTCAAGGAGCATTGTAAATATAGGGGTCATGGAGCATTGGGATGAAAAGGGCATGGATCATTGTGATGACAAGTGTCATGGAGCATTGGGCTGAAAATGTTCATGGAGTATTGTGATGACAGGGGTCATGGAGCATTGTGATGACAGAGGTCATAGCGAATTTTGATTTCATTGTGCTGACAATAGCCAGAAGCATTATGATGATGGGCATGATGCATTGTGATGACAGGGTTCATGGAGCATTGAGATGAAAAGGGGCCTGGAGCATTGTGATTACAGTGATGTGGTAGCATTGTGATGACAAGGGCATGGAGCATTTTGATGAGAAGGCCATGGAACATTCTGATGACATGTGTGATGGAGCTTTGTGATGACAAGGGCATTGAGCATTGTGATTATGTGGTCTTGGAGCATTGTGATGACAAGGGTCATGGAGCCTTGTGATGACAAGGCCGTGGAACATTGTGATGGCATGGGTCATGGAGCATTGTTATGACAGGGGTAATGGAGCATTGTGATTACAAGGTTTAGGGAGCATTGCGATGACAAATTTGTGGAACGTTGGGATGAAAAGCGTGTGGCACATTGTGATGACAAGTGTCATGGAGCATTTTTCGGACAAAGGCATGGAGCATTTTGATGACAAGAGTCACGGAGCATTGTGATGAAATGTTCATGGAGCATTGTGGTTACAAAGGTAACAGAGCCTTGTGATGACGCGGGCATCGACCTTTGTGATGACAAATGTTATGAAGAACTGTGATGACTGGAGTCAAGGAGCACTGTGATGACAGGGGTCATGGAGCATTGTGATGACAAGGGCATGGAGCATTGTGCTGAGAAAGGCATAGAGCTTTGTGATGACAAGTGTTAAAGAGCATTGTGATGAAATGTTCATGGAGCATTGTGGTTAAAAAGGTCACAGAGACTGTTGATGATGAGGGCATGGACAATTGTGATGACAAAGGTCATGGAGCATTGTGATGACTGGAGTCACGGAGCATTGTGATGACAGGGTTCATGGAGCATTGTGATAACAAGGGCATGGAGCATTGTGATGACACGGGCATGGATCATTGGTCTAATACGTTTCATGGATTATTGTGATGACAGTTCGAATGGCGCATTGTGATGACATGGGAAAGGAGCATTGTGATGACCAGGTCATGCAGTATTGTGAAGAGAGATGTCAGGGAGCATTGTGATGACATATGTAATGGCCCATTGTGATGACAATGGCATGGAGCATTGGGATGCCAAGTGTCATGGAGGATTCTGATGACAAAGGTAATGGAGCATTGTGATGACAATGGCTAGGAGCATTGTGAAGACAAGGGTCAGGGAGCATTGTGCTGACAAGTGTATGGAGAATTATGATGACAAGGGTCATGGAGCATTCTGAAGACAAGCCTGTAGAGTATTTTGATGACAATGGCATGGAGCATTGTGATGAAAACGGCATGGGAAATTGTGATGAAAAAGGCATGGAGCCTTCTCCTGACAGGTTTCAAGGAGCATTCTGATGACAAGTGTCAGGGTGCATTGTGATGAAAAGTGTATTGAGAATTGTGATGACAAATGTCATGGAGCATTGTGATGAAAAGGGCATGGAGTATCGTGAAGACAGGTATCATGGAGCGTTGTGATGAAAAGTGTTATGGAACTTTGTGATCACAAGTGTTTGGTGCATTGTGATGACAGAGGTCATGGATCATTTTGATTTCAAGGAGCATGGAACATTGTGATGACAAGGGCATGAAGCAATGTGATCCCAAGGTTCATGGAGGATTGTGATGACAATTGTAATGGAGTATTGTGATGACAAACGCATAGAGCATTGTAATGAAAATGTCATGTAGCACTTTGCTGACAAAGGCAGGGAGAATTGTGATGACATGTGTCATGGAGCACTGTGATGATAAGCGTCACGGAGCATTGAGAATACAGGGGTCATGTAGCATTGGGATGACAAGGGCATGGGTCATTGTGATGACAAGGGTCATGGAGCATTGTGATGAGTAGGGAATGGAGCATTGTGATGAGAAGACCATGGATAATTGTGATGACGAGCGTCATGGGGCATTGTGATGACAAGTTTTTTGGAATATTGTGATCACAAGGGTTTGGAGCATTGTTATGACAGAGGTCATGGAGCAATTTGATTTCATTTTGATGACAATAGCATGAAGCATTATGATGATGGGCATGGTGCATTGTGATGACAGGGTTCATGGATCATTGAGATGAAAAAGGGGATAGAGCATTGTGATTACAGCGTTCTTGGAGCATTGTGATGAGAAGGGTCATGGAGCCTTGTGATGACAAGGCCATGGAACATCGTGATGGCAGGGGTCATGGAGCATTGTTATGACAGTGGTAATGGAGCATTGTGATGGCAAGGGCATGGATCATTGTGATGAGAAGGCCATGGAGCATTCTGATGACATGTGTCATGGAGCTTTGTGAAGACAAGGACATGGAGCAATGTGATGATAGCGTGCATGGAACATTCTGATGACAATGACATGGAGCATTGTGATGTCAAGGGTCATGGATCTTTGTGATGACAAAGGTCATGGAGCATTTTGATGGCAAGGGCGTTGTGCATTGTGATGAGAAAGGCAGGGAACATTCTGATGACAGGGTCTTTGAGCAATTTGATGAAAAGTGTCATGGAACATTTGATGACAGGTGTTATGGAACATTGTGATGTCAGGGGTAATCGAACATTGTGATGATAAGTGCATGTAGCATTGTGATGACAGGAGTGACGTAGTATTGTGACAAATAGTGATGTTGCATTGTGATATCAGTGGTGAGAGAGCATTTTGATGAGAAGAGCATGGAGCATAGTGATGACAAATTTTATGGAGCATTGTGATGACAAGATTGTGGAGCTGTGTGATGACCAGCACATGGTGCCTTGTGATGACATGTGTCATGGAGCATTGTGCTGCCAAGCGCATGGAGCATTGTGATGACAAGGGTCAAAGAGCATTGTGATGAAAAGTTCATGGAGCATTGTGGTTAAAAAGGTCACAGAGACTGTTGATGACCAGGGCATTGACCCTTGTGATGACAAAGGTCATGAAGCATTGTGATGATTGGAGTCTGGGAGCATTGTGATGACAGGGGTCATGGAGCATTGTGATGAGTAGGTCGTGGAGCATTGGGCTGAAAATGTTAATGGACTACTGTGATGACAGGGGTCATGGAGCATTGTGATGACCAGGGAATGGAGAATGGTGATGACAAGTTCCTGGAGCATTGTGACGAGAAGACCATGGAGACTTGTGATGACAAGTCTCATGGAGCATTCTGATGAAAAGGGGCATGGAGCATTGTGATTACAGGGGTCTTGGAGCATTGTGATGACAAGGGCATGGAGGATTATGATGAGAAGGACATGAAGCATTCTGATGACATGTGTCATGGAGCTTTTTGATGACAAGGACATGGATCATTGTGATTACAGGGATCTTGGAGCATTGTGTTGAAAAGGGCATGGATTATTGTGATGACAAAGGCATGGAGCCTTGTCATGACAGGGTTCAAGGAGCATACTGAAGACAAGTGTCAGGGAGCATTGTGATGAGAAGTGTATTGAGCATTGTGATGACAAAGATCATGGAGCATTGTGAAGAGAAGACCATGGATAATTGTGATGATGAGCGTCATGGGGTGTTGTGATGATAAGTGTTATGGAACATAGTGATCACAAGTGTTTGGAGCATTATGATGACAGAGGTCATGGAGAATATTGATTTCATTTTGATGACAATAGCCTGAAGCATTATGATGATGGGCATGGTGCATTGTGATGGCAGGGTTCATGGAGCATTGAGATGAAAAGGGGCATGGAACATTGTGTTTACAAAGGTCTTGGAGCATTGTGATGACAAGGGCATGGAGCATTGTGATGAGAAGGCCATGGAACTTTCTGATGACATGCGTCATGGAGCTTCGTGATGACAAGGGCAAGGAGCATTGTGATAACTGGGGCCTTCAGCATTGTGATGACAAGTGTCATGGAACATTGTGATGACTAGGCCGTGGAACATTGTGATGGCAGTGGTCATGGTGCATTGTTATGACAGAGGTAATGGAGCATTGTGATGAGAAGGGCATGGAACATTGGTCTGAAATGTTTCATGGATTATTGTGAGGAGAGTGGGCATGGAGCATTGTGATGACAAGGGTACGGAACACTATGATACATGGGTCATGCAGGATTGTAATGACAAGGGCATGGTGCATTGTGATTAGAAGTGCAGTGATCATTTAAATGACCGGGCCATGCAGCAATTTGATGAAAAGTGTAATGGAATATTTTGATGGCAGGTGTTATAGAACATTGTGATGTCAGGGGTCTTGGAGCTTTGGGATGAAAAGGATCATGGAGCATTTTGATGACAGGGGTTATGGAACATTGTGATGTCAGGGGTCATGGAACATTGTGATGATAAGGGGATGTAGCAGTGTGATGACAGGGTCATGGAACATTGTGATTACAGGGGTGAGGGTGTATTGTGATGACTAGTCATGGAACACTGTGATATCTCTTGTGAGAGAGCATTTTGATGAGAAGTGCATGGACCATTGTGATTACAAGGTTTATGGAGCATTGCAATGACAAGGTTGTGGACCGTTGTGATGAAATGCGCGTGGAACATTGTGAAGACAATGGTCATGGAGCATTGTTCTGACAAAGACATGGAGCATTGTGATAACAAGGGTCACTGTGAATTGTGATGAAAAGTTCATGGAGCATTGTGGTTACAAAGGTCACAGAACCTTGTGATGACACGGGCATGGATTATGGTGATGACGAACGTTATGAAGCATTGTGATGACTGGAGTCACTGAGCATTGTGATGACAGGGGTCATGGAGCATTGTGATGACATGTGTCATGGAGCATTGTGCTGACAAGCGCATGGAGCATTGTGATGACAAGGGTCATGGAGCATTGTGATGAAAAGTTCATGGATCATTTTGGTTAAAAAGCTCACAGAGAGTGATGATGACGAGGGCATGGCCCATTGTGGTGAAAAAGGTCATGAAGCATTGTTATGACTGGAGTCACAGATCATTGTGATGGCAGGGGTCATGGAGCATTGTGATAACAAGGGCATGGAGCATTGTGATGGCCAGGGCAAGGAGCATTGGTCTAATAAGTTTCATGGATTATTGCGATGACTGTTGGAATGGCGCATTGTGATGACAAGGGCATGGAGCATTGTGATGGCCAGGTCATGCAGTATTGTGAAGACAGGTGTCAGGGAGCATTGTGATGACATATGTAATGGCCCATTGTGATGACAATGGCATGGAGCATTGGGATGCCAAGTGTCATGGAGGATTCTGATGACAAAGGTAATGGAGCATTGTGATGACAATGGCTTGGAGCATTGTGATGACAAGGGTCAGGGAGCATTGTGCTGACAAGTGCATGGAGAAATGTGATGACAAGGGTCATGGAGCATTCTGATGACAAGCTTGTGGAGTATTTTGATGACAATGGCATGGAGCATTGTGATGAAAACGGCATGGGGCATTGAGATGAAAAAGGCATGGAGCCTTTTCCTGACAGGGTTCAAGGAGCATACTGATGACAAGTTTCAGGGAGCCTTGTGATGACAAGTGTATTGAGAATTGTGATGACAAAGGTCATGGAGCATTGTGATGAAAAGAGCATGGAGTATTGTGATGACAGGCATCATGGAGCGTTGTGATGACAAGTGTTATGGAACATTGTGATCACAAGGGTTTGGAGCATTGTGATGACAGAGGTCATGGATCATTTTGATTTCAAGGAGCATGGAGCATTGTGAGGACGAGGGCATGAAGCAATGTGATCCCAAGTTTCATGGAGGATTGTGATGACAATGGAAATGGAGTATTGTGATGAGAAGCGCATATAGCATTGTAATGACAAGGTCATGTAGCATTTTGCTGACAAAGGCATGGAGCATTGTGATGACATGTGTCATGGAGCACTGTGATGACAAGCGTCACGGAGCATTGTGAATACAGGGGTCATGGAGCATTGGGATGACAAGGGCATGGATCATTGTGATGACAAGTGTCATGGAGCACTGGGCTGATAATGTTCATGGAGTGTTGTGATGACAGGTGTCATGGAGCATTGTGATGACTATGGAATGGAGCATTGTGATGACAAGAGTCACGGATCATTGTGTTGCCGGGTGTCATGGAGTGTTGTGATGACAGTGGTCCTGGAGTATTGTGATGATATTGGACATGGAGCATTGTGATGAATAGGTCTTGGATCATTGGGCTGAAAATATTCATGGATTATTGTGATGACAGGTGTCATGGGACATTGTGATGTGAAGGGAATGGAGCATGGTGATGACAAGGTCCAGGAGCATTGTGATGAGAAGACCATGGAGACTTGTCATGACAAGTGTCATGGAGCATTCTGATGAAAAGGGGCATGGAGCATAGTGATTACAGGGGTCTTGGAGCATTGTGAGGACTAGGGCATGGAACACTGTGATACATGTGTCATGGGTCATGGAGGATTGTGATGACAAGTCATGGAGCATTGTGATGTCAAGGGCATGGAGCATTGTGATGACACGGGCATGGATCATTGGTCTAATACGTTTCATGGATTATTGTGATGACAGTTCGAATGGCGCATTGTGATGACATGGGAAAGGAGCATTGTGATGACCAGGTCATGCAGTATTGTGAAGAGAGATGTCAGGGAGCATTGTGATGACATATGTAATGGCCCATTGTGATGACAATGGCATGGAGCATTGGGATGCCAAGTGTCATGGAGGATTCTGATGACAAAGGTAATGGAGCATTGTGATGACAATGGCTAGGAGCATTGTGAAGACAAGGGTCAGGGAGCATTGTGCTGACAAGTGTATGGAGAATTATGATGACAAGGGTCATGGAGCATTCTGAAGACAAGCCTGTAGAGTATTTTGATGACAATGGCATGGAGCATTGTGATGAAAACGGCATGGGAAATTGTGATGAAAAAGGCATGGAGCCTTCTCCTGACAGGTTTCAAGGAGCATTCTGATGACAAGTGTCAGGGTGCATTGTGATGAAAAGTGTATTGAGAATTGTGATGACAAATGTCATGGAGCATTGTGATGAAAAGGGCATGGAGTATCGTGAAGACAGGTATCATGGAGCGTTGTGATGAAAAGTGTTATGGAACTTTGTGATCACAAGTGTTTGGTGCATTGTGATGACAGAGGTCATGGATCATTTTGATTTCAAGGAGCATGGAACATTGTGATGACAAGGGCATGAAGCAATGTGATCCCAAGGTTCATGGAGGATTGTGATGACAATTGTAATGGAGTATTGTGATGACAAACGCATAGAGCATTGTAATGAAAATGTCATGTAGCACTTTGCTGACAAAGGCAGGGAGAATTGTGATGACATGTGTCATGGAGCACTGTGATGATAAGCGTCACGGAGCATTGAGAATACAGGGGTCATGTAGCATTGGGATGACAAGGGCATGGGTCATTGTGATGACAAGGGTCATGGAGCATTGTGATGAGTAGGGAATGGAGCATTGTGATGAGAAGACCATGGATAATTGTGATGACGAGCGTCATGGGGCATTGTGATGACAAGTTTTTTGGAATATTGTGATCACAAGGGTTTGGAGCATTGTTGTGACAGAGGTCATGGAGCAATTTGATTTCATTTTGATGACAATAGCATGAAGCATTATGATGATGGGCATGGTGCATTGTGATGACAGGGTTCATGGATCATTGAGATGAAAAAGGGGATAGAGCATTGTGATTACAGCGTTCTTGGAGCATTGTGATGAGAAGGGTCATGGAGCCTTGTGATGACAAGGCCATGGAACATCGTGATGGCAGGGGTCATGGAGCATTGTTATGACAGTGGTAATGGAGCATTGTGATGGCAAGGGCATGGATCATTGTGATGAGAAGGCCATGGAGCATTCTGATGACATGTGTCATGGAGCTTTGTGAAGACAAGGACATGGAGCAATGTGATGATAGCGTGCATGGAACATTCTGATGACAATGACATGGAGCATTGTGATGTCAAGGGTCATGGATCTTTGTGATGACAAAGGTCATGGAGCATTTTGATGGCAAGGGCGTTGTGCATTGTGATGAGAAAGGCAGGGAACATTCTGATGACAGGGTCTTTGAGCAATTTGATGAAAAGTGTCATGGAACATTTGATGACAGGTGTTATGGAACATTGTGATGTCAGGGGTAATCGAACATTGTGATGATAAGTGCATGTAGCATTGTGATGACAGGAGTGACGTAGTATTGTGACAAATAGTGATGTTGCATTGTGATATCAGTGGTGAGAGAGCATTTTGATGAGAAGAGCATGGAGCATAGTGATGACAAATTTTATGGAGCATTGTGATGACAAGATTGTGGAGCTGTGTGATGACCAGCACATGGTGCCTTGTGATGACATGTGTCATGGAGCATTGTGCTGCCAAGCGCATGGAGCATTGTGATGACAAGGGTCAAAGAGCATTGTGATGAAAAGTTCATGGAGCATTGTGGTTAAAAAGGTCACAGAGACTGTTGATGACCAGGGCATTGACCCTTGTGATGACAAAGGTCATGAAGCATTGTGATGATTGGAGTCTGGGAGCATTGTGATGACAGGGGTCATGGAGCATTGTGATGAGTAGGTCGTGGAGCATTGGGCTGAAAATGTTAATGGACTACTGTGATGACAGGGGTCATGGAGCATTGTGATGACCAGGGAATGGAGAATGGTGATGACAAGTTCCTGGAGCATTGTGACGAGAAGACCATGGAGACTTGTGATGACAAGTCTCATGGAGCATTCTGATGAAAAGGGGCATGGAGCATTGTGATTACAGGGGTCTTGGAGCATTGTGATGACAAGGGCATGGAGGATTATGATGAGAAGGACATGAAGCATTCTGATGACATGTGTCATGGAGCTTTTTGATGACAAGGACATGGATCATTGTGATTACAGGGATCTTGGAGCATTGTGTTGAAAAGGGCATGGATTATTGTGATGACAAAGGCATGGAGCCTTGTCATGACAGGGTTCAAGGAGCATACTGAAGACAAGTGTCAGGGAGCATTGTGATGAGAAGTGTATTGAGCATTGTGATGACAAAGATCATGGAGCATTGTGAAGAGAAGACCATGGATAATTGTGATGATGAGCGTCATGGGGTGTTGTGATGATAAGTGTTATGGAACATAGTGATCACAAGTGTTTGGAGCATTATGATGACAGAGGTCATGGAGAATATTGATTTCATTTTGATGACAATAGCCTGAAGCATTATGATGATGGGCATGGTGCATTGTGATGGCAGGGTTCATGGAGCATTGAGATGAAAAGGGGCATGGAACATTGTGTTTACAAAGGTCTTGGAGCATTGTGATGACAAGGGCATGGAGCATTGTGATGAGAAGGCCATGGAACTTTCTGATGACATGCGTCATGGAGCTTCGTGATGACAAGGGCAAGGAGCATTGTGATAACTGGGGCCTTCAGCATTGTGATGACAAGTGTCATGGAACATTGTGATGACTAGGCCGTGGAACATTGTGATGGCAGTGGTCATGGTGCATTGTTATGACAGAGGTAATGGAGCATTGTGATGAGAAGGGCATGGAACATTGGTCTGAAATGTTTCATGGATTATTGTGAGGAGAGTGGGCATGGAGCATTGTGATGACAAGGGTACGGAACACTATGATACATGGGTCATGCAGGATTGTAATGACAAGGGCATGGTGCATTGTGATTAGAAGTGCAGTGATCATTTAAATGACCGGGCCATGCAGCAATTTGATGAAAAGTGTAATGGAATATTTTGATGGCAGGTGTTATAGAACATTGTGATGTCAGGGGTCTTGGAGCTTTGGGATGAAAAGGATCATGGAGCATTTTGATGACAGGGGTTATGGAACATTGTGATGTCAGGGGTCATGGAACATTGTGATGATAAGGGGATGTAGCAGTGTGATGACAGGGTCATGGAACATTGTGATTACAGGGGTGAGGGTGTATTGTGATGACTAGTCATGGAACACTGTGATATCTCTTGTGAGAGAGCATTTTGATGAGAAGTGCATGGACCATTGTGATTACAAGGTTTATGGAGCATTGCAATGACAAGGTTGTGGACCGTTGTGATGAAATGCGCGTGGAACATTGTGAAGACAATGGTCATGGAGCATTGTTCTGACAAAGACATGGAGCATTGTGATAACAAGGGTCACTGTGAATTGTGATGAAAAGTTCATGGAGCATTGTGGTTACAAAGGTCACAGAACCTTGTGATGACACGGGCATGGATTATGGTGATGACGAACGTTATGAAGCATTGTGATGACTGGAGTCACTGAGCATTGTGATGACAGGGGTCATGGAGCATTGTGATGACATGTGTCATGGAGCATTGTGCTGACAAGCGCATGGAGCATTGTGATGACAAGGGTCATGGAGCATTGTGATGAAAAGTTCATGGATCATTTTGGTTAAAAAGCTCACAGAGAGTGATGATGACGAGGGCATGGCCCATTGTGGTGAAAAAGGTCATGAAGCATTGTTATGACTGGAGTCACAGATCATTGTGATGGCAGGGGTCATGGAGCATTGTGATAACAAGGGCATGGAGCATTGTGATGGCCAGGGCAAGGAGCATTGGTCTAATAAGTTTCATGGATTATTGCGATGACTGTTGGAATGGCGCATTGTGATGACAAGGGCATGGAGCATTGTGATGGCCAGGTCATGCAGTATTGTGAAGACAGGTGTCAGGGAGCATTGTGATGACATATGTAATGGCCCATTGTGATGACAATGGCATGGAGCATTGGGATGCCAAGTGTCATGGAGGATTCTGATGACAAAGGTAATGGAGCATTGTGATGACAATGGCTTGGAGCATTGTGATGACAAGGGTCAGGGAGCATTGTGCTGACAAGTGCATGGAGAAATGTGATGACAAGGGTCATGGAGCATTCTGATGACAAGCTTGTGGAGTATTTTGATGACAATGGCATGGAGCATTGTGATGAAAACGGCATGGGGCATTGAGATGAAAAAGGCATGGAGCCTTTTCCTGACAGGGTTCAAGGAGCATACTGATGACAAGTTTCAGGGAGCCTTGTGATGACAAGTGTATTGAGAATTGTGATGACAAAGGTCATGGAGCATTGTGATGAAAAGAGCATGGAGTATTGTGATGACAGGCATCATGGAGCGTTGTGATGACAAGTGTTATGGAACATTGTGATCACAAGGGTTTGGAGCATTGTGATGACAGAGGTCATGGATCATTTTGATTTCAAGGAGCATGGAGCATTGTGAGGACGAGGGCATGAAGCAATGTGATCCCAAGTTTCATGGAGGATTGTGATGACAATGGAAATGGAGTATTGTGATGAGAAGCGCATATAGCATTGTAATGACAAGGTCATGTAGCATTTTGCTGACAAAGGCATGGAGCATTGTGATGACATGTGTCATGGAGCACTGTGATGACAAGCGTCACGGAGCATTGTGAATACAGGGGTCATGGAGCATTGGGATGACAAGGGCATGGATCATTGTGATGACAAGTGTCATGGAGCACTGGGCTGATAATGTTCATGGAGTGTTGTGATGACAGGTGTCATGGAGCATTGTGATGACTATGGAATGGAGCATTGTGATGACAAGAGTCACGGATCATTGTGTTGCCGGGTGTCATGGAGTGTTGTGATGACAGTGGTCCTGGAGCATTGTGATGATATTGGACATGGAGCATTGTGATGAATAGGTCTTGGATCATTGGGCTGAAAATATTCATGGATTATTGTGATGACAGGTGTCATGGGACATTGTGATGTGAAGGGAATGGAGCATGGTGATGACAAGGTCCAGGAGCATTGTGATGAGAAGACCATGGAGACTTGTCATGACAAGTGTCATGGAGCATTCTGATGAAAAGGGGCATGGAGCATAGTGATTACAGGGGTCTTGGAGCATTGTGAGGACTAGGGCATGGAACACTGTGATACATGTGTCATGGGTCATGGAGGATTGTGATGACAAGTCATGGAGCATTGTGATGTCAAGGGCATGGAGCATTGTGATGACAGGAGCATGAAGCATTTGTCTGACAAGATTC
Organism: Mesoplodon mirus; assembly: GCF_964341445.2. Classification (NCBI taxonomy): domain Eukaryota; kingdom Metazoa; phylum Chordata; class Mammalia; order Artiodactyla; family Ziphiidae; genus Mesoplodon; species Mesoplodon mirus. The sequence goes on from NW_028295717.1 coordinate 1,001,850, forward strand.
ATAGATTATTGTGATGACAGTGGACATGGTGCATTGTGATGACAAGGGCATGGATCATTGTGTAGAGAAGGTCATGGTGTATTGTGAAGACAGGTGTCAGGGAGCATTGTGATGACATATGTCATGGTCCATTGCGATGACAATGGCAGGGATTATAGTGATGCCAAATGAAATGGAGAATTGTGATGACAAATATAATGGAACATCGTGATGACTATGGCTTGGAGCATTATGATGACAATGGCCATTGAGAATTTTCCTGACAAGGTCGTGAAGCATTGTGATGACAAGTTCCTTGAGCATTGTGATGACAAAACCATGGAACCTTGTGATGACAAGTCTCATGGATCATACTGATGAAAAGGGTCTTGGAACATTGTGATGACAAGGGCATGATGCATTGTGAGGAGAAGGCCAAGGAGCATTCTGATGGCATGCGTCATCGAGCTTTGTGATGACAAGGGCATGGAGCATTGTGACTACATGAGTCTTGGAGCATTGTGATGAAAATGGCATGGATCATTGTGATGAAATAGGCATGGAACCTTGTCATGACAGGGTTCAAGGAGCATACAGACAACAAGTGTCAGGGAGCATTTTGATGACAAGTGTATTGAGCATTGTGATGACAAAGTTCATGGAGCATTGTAATGACAAATTTTATGGAGCATTGTGATGACAAGAGTGTGGAGCACTGTGATGACAAGCACATGGTGCATTGTGATGACATGTGTCATGGAGGATTGTGCTGCCAAGCGCATGGAGCATTCTGATGACAAGGGTCAAAGAGCATTGTGATTAAAAGTTCATGGAGTATTGTTGTTAAAAAGGTCACAGAGACTGTTGATGACGAGGGCATGGACCATTGTGATGACAAAGGTCATGAAGCATTGTGATGATTGGAGTCACGGAGCATTGTGATGACAGGGGTCATGGAGCATTGTGATAACAAGGGCATGGAGCATTGTGATGACAAGGGCATGGAACATTGGTCTAATAAGTTTCATGGATTATTGTGATGCCAGTTAAAATGGCGCATTGTGATGACCAGGCCATGCAGTATTGTGAAGACAGGTGTCAGGGAGCATTGTGATGACATATGTAATGGCCCATTGTGATGACAATGGCATGGAGCATAGTGATGCCAAGTGTCATGGAGGATTCTGATGACAAAAGTAATGGAGCATTGTGATGACAATGGCTTGGAGCATTGTGATGACAAGGGTCAGGGAGCATTGTGCTGACGAGTGCATGGAGAATTGTAATGACAAGTGTCATGAAGCATTCTGATGACAAGCTTGTGGAGTATTTTGATGATAATGGCATGGATCACTTTGATGAAAACGGCATGGGGTTTGTGATGAAAAATGCATGGAGACTTTTCGTGACAGGCTTCAAGGAGCATTCTGATGAGAAGTGTCAGGTAGCATTGTGATGACAAGTGTATTGAGAATTGTGATGACCAAGGTCATGGAGCATTGTGATGAAAAGAGCATGGAGTATAGTGATGACAGGACTCATGGAGCGTTTTGATGACAAGTGTTATGGAACTTTGTGATCACAAGGGTTTGGAGTATTGTGATGACAGAGGTCATGGATCATTTTGATTTCAAGGAGCAGGGAGCATTGTGATGACAAGGGCATGAAGCAATGGGATCCCAAGGTTCATGGAGGATTGTGATGACAATGGAAATGGAGTATTTTGATGACAAGCGCATAGAGCATTGTAATGGAAATGTCATGTAGCATTTTTCTGACAAAGGCATGGAGCATTGTGGTGACATGTGTCATGGAGCACTGTGATGAGAAGCGTCACGGAGCATTGTGAATACACGGGTCATGGAGCATTGGGATGACAAGGGTCATGGAGCAATGGGCTGAAAATGTTCATGGACTGTTGTGATGACAGGGGTCATGGAGCATTGTGATGACTAGGGAATGGAGCATTTTGATGAAAAGAGTCCCAAATCATTTTGTTGTCAGTTGTTATGGAGTGTTGTGATAACAGTGGTCATGGAGCTTTGTGAAGATATTGGCCATGGAGCATTGTGATGGGTAGGTCGTGGTGCATTGGGCTGAAAATGTTAATGGACTACTGTGATGACAGGGGTCATGGAGCATTGTGATGACAAGGAAATGGAGCATGGTGATGACAAGGTCCTGGAGCATTGTGAGAAGACCATGGAGACTTGTGATGACAAGTCTCATGGAGCATTCTGATGAAATGGGGGATGGAGCATTGTGATTACAGGTGTCTTGGAGCATTGTGATGACAAGGGCATGGAGCATTATGATGAGAAGGCCATGAAGCATTCTGATGACATGCGTCATGGAGCTTTTTGATGACAAGGGCATGGATCATTGTGATTACAGGGATCTTGGAGCATTGTGATGAAAAGGGCATGGATTATTGTGATGACAAAGGCATGGAGCCTTGTCATGACAGGGTTCAAGGAGCATACTGACGACAAGTGTCAGGGAGCATGGTGATGACAAGTGTATTGAGCATTGTGATGACAAAGATCATGGAGCATTGTGAAGAGAAGACCATGGATAATTGTGATGATGAGCGTCATGGGGTGTTGTGATGATAAGTGTTATGGAACATAGTGATCACAAGTGTTTGGAGCATTATGATGACAGAGGTCATGGAGAATATTGATTTCATTGTCATGACAATAGCCTGAAGCATTATGATGATGGGCATGGTGCATTGTGATGGCAGGGTTCATGGAGCATTGAGATGAAAAGGGGCATGGAGCATTGTGTTTACAAAGGTCTTGGAGCATTGTGATGACAAGGGCATGGAGCATTGTGATGAGAAGGTCATGGAATATTGTGAAGACAGGTGTCAGGGAACATTGTGATGACATAAGTCATGGTCCATTGCGATGACAATGGCATGGAGCATTGTGATACCAAATGTAATGGAGGATTGTGATGACAAATATAATGGAGCATTGTGATGATTAGCGCTTGGAGCATTATGATGACAATGGTCATTGAGAATTTTCATGACAAGGTCGTGAAGCATTGTGATGACAAATTCCTGGAGCATTGTGATGACAAAACTATGGAGCCTTGTGATGACAAGTCTCATGGAGCATACTGATGAAAAGGGGCATGGATCATTGTGATTACAGGGGTCTTGGAGCATTGTGAAGAAATATTCATGGAGCATTGTGGTTACAAAGGTCAAAGAGCCTTGTGATGACGCGGGCATGGACCACTGTGATGACAAAGGTTATGAAGTATTTTGATGACTGGAGTCAAGGAGCATTGTGATGACAGGGGTCATGGAGCATTGTGATGACATGTGTCATGGAGCATTGTGCTGACAAGCGCATGGAGCATTGTGATGACAAGGGTCATGGAGAATTGTGCTGAGAAAGGCATAGAGCATTGTAATGACAAGGGTCAAAGAGCATTGTGATGAAAATTTCATGGAACATTGTGGTTAAAAAGTCACAGAGACTGTTGATGACGAGGGCACGGACCGTTTTGATGACAAAGGTCATGAAGCACTGTGATGACTGGAGTCACGGATCATTGTGATTACAGGGGTCATGGAGCTTTGTGATAATAAGGGAATGGAGAATTGTGATGACAAGGGCATGGAACATTGGTCTAATAACTTTCATGGATTATTGCGATGACAGTTGGAATGGCACATTGTGATGACAGGGGCACGGAGCATTGTGATGACCAAGTCATGCAGTATTGTGAAGACAGGTGTCAGGGAGCACTGTGATGACATATGCAATGGCCTATTGTGTTGACAATGGCATGGAGCATTTTGATGCCAAGTGTCATGGAGGATTCTGATGCCAAAGGTAACGGAGAGTTGTGGTGACAATGGCTTGGAGCATTGTGATGACAAGGGTCAGGGAGCATTGTGCTGACAAGTGCATGGAGAATTGTGATGACAAGGGTCATGGAGCATTCTGATGACAAGCTTCTCGAGTATTTTGATGACAATGGCATGGAGCATTGTGATGAAAACGCATGGGGTATTGTGATGAAAAAGGCATTGAGCCTTTTTGTGACAGGGTTCAAGGAGCATTCTGATGACAAATGTCAGGGAGCATTGTGATGACAAGTGTATTGAGCATTTTGATGACAAAGGTCATGGAGCATTGTGATGAAAAAGGCATGGAATATAGTGATGACAGGCATCATGGAGCGTTGTGATGACAAGTGTTATGGAACATTGTGATCACAAGTGTTTGGAGCATTGTGATGACAGAGGTCATGGATCATTTTGATTTCAAGGAGCATGGAGCATTGTGATGACAAGGGTATGAGGCAATGTTATCCCAAGGTTCATGGAGGATGGTGATGACAATGGAAATGGAGTATTGTGATGACAAGTGCATAGAGCATTGTAATGACAAGGTCATGTAGCATTTTGCTGACAAATGCATGGAGCATTGTGATGACATGTGTCATGGAGCACTGTGATAACAGGCGTCACGGAGCATTGTGAATACAGGGGTCATGGAGCATTGGGATGAAAAGAGCATGGATCATTGTGATGACAAGGGTAATGGAGCACGGGGCTGAAATGTTCATGGAGTGTTGTGATGACAGGGGTCATGGAGCATTGTGATGACAAGAGTCCCGGATCATTGTGTTGTCAGGAGTAATGGAGTGTTGTGATGACAGTGGTCATGGAGCATTGTGATGATATTGGCCATGGAGCACTGTAATGTGTAGGTCGTGGAGCATTGGGCTGAATATGTTCATGGATTATTGTGATGATACTGGTCATGGAGCATTGTGATGACAAGGGAATGGAGCATGGTGATGACAAGGTCCTGGAGCATTGTGATGAGAAGACCATGGAGACTTGTGATGACAAGTCTCATGGAGCATTCTGATGAAAATGGGCATGGAGCATTGTGATTACAGGGGTCTTGGAGCACTGTGATGACTAGGGCATGGAGCTTTGTGATGAGAAGGCCATGGAGCTTTCTGATGACATGTGTCATGGAGTTTTGTGATGACAAGGGCATGGAGCATTGTGATTACAGAGATCTTGGAGCATTGTTATGAAAACGGCACGGATCATTGTTATGAAAAAGGTATGGAACCTTGTCATGACAGGCTTCAAGGAGCATACTGACGACTAGTGTCAGGGAGCATTGTGATGACAAGTGTATTGAGCATTGTGATGACAAAGATCATGGAGCATTGTGATAAGAAGACCATTGTTAATTGTGATGATGAGCGTCATGGGGTGTTGTGATGATAAGTGTTATGGAACATTGTGATCACAAGGGTTTGGAGCATTGTGATGACAGAGGTCGTGGAGATTACTGATTTCATTGTGATGACAATAGCCTGAAGCATTAGGATGATGGGCATGGTGCATTGTGATGACAGGGTTCATGGATCATTGAGATGAAAAGGGGCATGGAACATTGTGATTACAGTGTTCTTGGAGCATTGTGATGAGAAGGGTCATGGAGCCTTGTGATGACATTACCATGGAACATCGTGATGGCAGGGATCATGGAGCATTGTTATGACAGGGGTAATGTAGCATTGTGATGGCAAGGGCAAGGAGCTTTGTGATGAGAAAGCCATGGAGCTTTCTGATGACATGTGTCATGGAGCATTGTGATGACAAGTGTCACAGAGCATTGTGATGAAAAGTTCATTGAGAATTGTGGTTATAAATGTCACAGAGACTTGGGATAACGCGGGCATGGACCATTGTGATGACAAACGTTATGAAGCATTGTGATGACAGGTGTCACGGAGCATTGTGATGACAGGGGTCATCGATAATGGTGATGACTAGGGAATGGAGCATAGTGATGACAAGAGTCCCTGATCATTGTGTTGTCAGGTGTCATGGAGTGTTGTGATGACTGTTGTCATGGTGCATTGTGAGGATATTGGACATGGAGCATTGTGATGAGTAGGTAATGGAGCATTTTGCTGATAATATTCATGGAGTATTGTGATGACAGTTGTCATGGTGCATTGTGATGATATTGGTCATTGAGCATTGTGATGAGAATGTCATGGAGCATTGTGCTGATAATATTCATTGAGTATTGTGATGACAAGGGTCATGGAGCTTGGTGATGACAAGTTCCTGTAGCATTGTGATGAGAAGAGCATGGAGGCTTGTGATGACAAGTTTCATGGAGCAATCTAATGAAAAGGGGCATGGATCATTGTGATTACAGTGGTCTTGGAGCATCGTGATGACAAGGGCATGGAGCATTGTCATGAGACGGCCATGCAGCATTCTGATGACATCGGTCATGGAGCTTTGTGATGACAAGGGCATGGAGCATTGTGATTACAGGGGTCTTGGAGCATTGTGATGAAAAGGGCATGGATCATTGTGATGAAAAAGGCATGGAGCCTTGTCATGACAGGGTTCAAGGAGCATACTGACGACAAGTGTCAGGGAGCATTGTGATGACAAGTGTATTGAGCATTGTGATGACAAATGTCATGGAGCATTGTGATGAGAAGACCATGGATAATTGTGATGATGAGTGTCATGGTGTGTTGTGATGATAAGTGTTATGGAACATTGTGATCAAAAGGTTTTGGAGCATTATGATGACAGAGGTCATGGAGATTACTGATTTCATTGTGATGACAATAGCCAGAAGCATTATGATGATGGGCATGGTGCATTGTGATGACAGGGTTCATGGAGCATTGACATGAAAAGGGTCATGGAGCACTGTGATTACAGTGGTTTTGGAGCATTTTGATGACAAGGGCATGGAGCATTGTGATTACAGGGGTCTTGGAGCATTGTGATGACAAGGGTCATGGAGCCTTGTGATGACAAGGCCGTGGATCATTGTTATGGCAGGGTTCATGGAGCATTGTTATGACAGAGGTAATGGAGCATTGTGATTAGAAGGGCATTGAGCACTGGTCTGAAATGTTTCATGAATGATTGTGATGAGAAAGGGCATGGAGCATTGTGATGACAATGGCACGGAACACTGTGATACATGGGTCATGGGGGATTGTATTTACAAGGGCATGGATCATTGTGATGAGAAGGGCATCGAGCATTGTGATGACAAGTGTCATGGAGCTTTGTGATGACAAGGGCATGGAGCAATGTGATGAGAGGGTTCATGGAGCATTGTGATGACAATGACATGGAGCATTGTGATGCCAAGGGTCATTGAGCTTTGTGATGACAAACGTCATGGAGCATTTTGATGAGAAGTGTGTGGTGCATTGTGATGAGAAGGGCAGGGAGCATTTTGATGAAAGGGTCATGCAGCAATTTGATGAAAAGTGTCATGGAACATTTTGATGACAGGGGTTATAGAACATTGTGATGCCAGGGGTCATGGAGTTTTGGGATGAAAAGGATCATGGAACATTTTGATGACAGGGGTTATAGAACATTGTGATATCAGGTGTCATGGAACATTGTGACTACAGGGGTGAGGGAGTATTGTGATGACTAGTGATGGAACACTGTGATATCTCTGGTGAGAGAGCATTTTGATGAGAAGTGCATGGAGCATTGTGATTACAAGATTTATGGAGCATAGCGATGACAAGGTTGTGGACCGCTGTAATGAAAAGCGCGTGCCACAGTGCAGTGTGATGACAAGTTTCATTGAGCATTGTTCTGACAAAGGCATGGAGCATTGTGATGACAAGGGTCACGGAGCATTGTGATGAAATGTTCAAGGAGCACTGTGGTTACAAATGTCACAGAGCCTTGTGATGACGCGGGCATGGACCATTATGATGACAAACGTTATGAAGCATTGTGATGACTGGAGTCAAGGAGCATTGTGATGACATGTGTCATGGAGCATTGTGATGACAAGGGCATGGAGTATTGTGATGAAAGGGGCATGGAGCATTTGTCTGACATGTTTCATAGACTATTGTGATGAGAGTGCACATGGTGCATTGTGATGCCAAGGGCATGGAGCATTGTGATGAGAAGGGCATGGAGCATTGTGATTACAAGGTTTATGGAGCATTGTCATGACCAATTTTTGGACCATTGGGATGAGAAGCGCTTGGCACATTGTGATGACAAGGGTCATTGAGCATTTTTCTGACAAAGGCATGGAGCATTGTGATGACAAGTGTCACAGAGCTTTGTGATGAAAAGTTCATGGAGCATTGTGGTTACAAAAGTAACAGAGCCTTGTGATGACGTGGGCATCGACCATTGTGATGACAAATGTTATGAAGAATTGTGATGACTGGAGTCACGGAACATTGTGATGACAGGGGTCATGGAGCATTGTGATGAGAAGGACATGGAGAATTTTGCTGAGAAAGGCATAGAGAATTGTGATGACGTGGGTCAAATAGCATTGTGATGAAATGTTCATGGAGCTTTGTGGTTAAAATATTCACAGAGACTGTTGATGATGAGGGCATTGACCACTGTGATGACAAATGTCATGGAGCATTGTGATGACTGGAGTCACGGAGCATTGAGATGACAGGGGTCATGGAGCATTGTGATAAAAAGGGCATGGAGCATTGTGATGAATAGGGCATGTATCATTGGTCTAATATGTTTCATGGAGTATTGTGATGACTGTTGGAATGTCGCATTGTGATGACAAGGGCATGGAACATTGTGATGACCAGGTCATGCATTATTGTGAATATAGGTGTCAGAGAACTTTGTGATGACATATGTAATGGCCCATTGTGATGACAATGGCATGGAGCATTGTGATGAAAACGGCATGGGGCATTGTGATAAAAACGTCATGGAGCCTTTTCGTGAGAGGGTTCAAGGAGCATTCTGAAGACAAGTGTCAGGGAGCATTGTGATGACAAGTGTATTGAGAATTGTGATGACAAAGGTCATGGAGCATTGTGATGAAAAGGGCATGGAGTATTGTGAAGACAGGTATCATGGAGCGTTGTGATGACAAGTGTTATGGAACATTGTGATCACAAGTGTTTGGAGCATTGCGATGAGAGATTTCATGGATCATTTTGATTTCAAGGAGCAGGGAGCATTGTGATGACAAGGGCATGAAGCAATGTGATCCCAAGTTTCATGGAGGATTGTGATGACCATGGTAATGGAGTATTGTGATGACAAGCATATAGAGCATTGTAATGACAAGGTCATGTAGCATTTTGCTGACAAAGTCATGGAGCATTGTGATGACAGGTGTCATGGAGCACTGTGATGACAAGCGTCACGGAGCATTGTGAATACAGGGGTCATGGAGCATTGGGATGACAAGGGCATGGATCATTGTGATGACAAGGGTCATGGAGCATTGGGCTGAAAATGTTCACGGAGTATTGTGATGACAGGGGTCATGGAGCATTGTGATGACAGAGGTCATGGAGAATTTTGATTTCATTGTGCTGACCATAGCCGGAAGCATTATGATGATGGGCATGATGCATTGTGATGACAGGGTTCATGGAGCATTGATTTGAAAAGGGGCATGGAGCATTGTGATTACAGGGATCTGGGAGCATTGTGATGACAAGGGCATGGAGCATTTTGATGATAATGCCATGGAACATGCTGATGACATGTGTCATGGAGCTTTGTGATGACAAGGGCATGGAGCATTGTGATTACAGGGGTCTTAGAGCATTGTGATGAAAAGGACATGGATCATTGTGATGAAATACGCATGGAGCCTTGTCATGAAAGAGTTCAAGGTGCATACTGAGGGCAATAGTCAGAGAGCATTGTGATGACAAGTGTATTGAGCATTGTGATGACAAAAGTCATGGTGCATTGTGATGAGAAGACCATGGATAATTTTGCTGACCAGCGTCATGGGGCATTGTGATAACAAGTGTTATGCAACACTGTGATCACAAGGGTTTGCAGCATTGTGAGGACAGAGTTCATGGAGCATTTTGATTTCATTGTGATGACAATAGCATGAAGCATTATGATGATGGGCATGGTGCATTTTGATGACAGCGTTCATGGAGCATTGTGATGAAAAGTGGCATGGAGCATTGGTCTGACAATTTTCATGGATTATTGTGATAAGATTGGGCATGGCACATTGTAATGACAAGGGCATGGAGCACTGTGATGACAAGGTCATGGATTATTGTGAAGAAAGGTGTCAGGTAGCATTGTGATGAAATATGTCATGTTCCAGTTTGATGACAATATCATGGAGCACTGTGATGCCAAGTGTCATGGAGGTTTGCTGTGACAAAGTAAAGGAGCATTGTGATGACAAGGGCATGGAGCATTGTGATATCAAGGGCCATTGATAATTTTAATGTCCAGGTCGTGAAACATTGTGATGGACAGTGCATGGAGCTTCCTATAACAAGGGTCATGGAGCATTGCGATGACAATTGCATGGAGTATTGTGATGACAAGAGCATATAACATTTTGATGTGAAGTGCCAGGAGCATTGTAATGACAAGGACGTGGAGAATTGTGAGGACAAGGGACATTTAGCTTTGTGATGACTAGGCATGGAGCATGGTGATGGCAAAACCGTGGAGCATTGTGATGAGAAGACCTTGGGTAATTGTGGTGTCGAGCATCATGGAGCACTATAATGAAAAGTGGCATGAACCACTGTGATGACAGGTGTCAGGGAGCATTGTGATGACAGGTGTCATGGAGCAATGTGATGACAAGTGCATGGAGCATTGCGATGACAAGTGCATGGAGCATTGTGATTCCATGGGTCTTGGAGCATTGTGATGACAAGGGCATGGAGCATTGTGAGGAGAAGGCCATGGAGCATTCTGATGACATGTGTCATGGAGCATTGTGATGAAAAGGGCATGAAGTATTGTGATGACAGGGGTCATGGAGCCTTGTGATGACAAGGCCGTGGAACACTGTGATGTCAGGGGTCATGGAGCATTGTTATGACAGAGGTAATGGAGCATTGTGATGAGAAGGGCATGGAGCATTGTGATGACCAGGTCATGCAGTATTGTAAAAAGGTGTGTCACGGAACATTGTGATGACATATGTACTGGCCCATTGTGATGACAATGGCATGGAGCATTGTGATGCCAAGTGTCATGGAGGATTCTGATGACAAAGTTAATGGAGCATTGTGATGACAATGGCTTGGAGCATAGTGATGACAATGTTCAGGGAGCATTGTGCTGATAAGTGCATGGAGAATTGTGATGAAAGGGGTCATGGAGCTTTCTGATGACAAGTTTGTGGAGTATTTTGATGACAATGGCATGGAGCATTGTGATGAAAACGGCATGGGGCATTGTGATGAAAAAGGCATGGAGCCTTTTCGTGACAGGGTTCAAGGAGCATTCTGACGACAAGTGTCAGGGAGCATTGTGATGACAAGTGTATTGAGAATTGTGATGACAAATGTCATGGAGCATTGTGATGAAAAGGTCATGAAGTATTGTGATGACAGGCATCATGGAGCGTTGTGATGAATCATTTTATGGAACATTGTGATCAGAAGGTTTTGGAGCATTGCGATGACAGAGGTCATGGATCATTGTGATTTCAAGGAGCATGTAGCATTGTGATGACAAGGGCATGAAGCAATGTGATCCCAAGTTTCATGGAGTAGAGTGATGACAATGGTAATGGAGTATTGTGAAGACAAGCACATAGAGCATTGTAATGACAAGGTCATGTAGCATTTTGCTGACAAAGGCATGGAGCATTGTGACGACATGTGTCATGGAGCACTGTGATGACAAGCGTCACGGAGCATTGTGAATACAGGGGTCATGGAGCACTGGGAAGACAAGGGCATGGATCATTGTGATGACAAGTGTCATGTAGCATTGGGCTGAAAATGTTCATGGAGTATTGTGATGACAGGGGTCATGGAGCATTGCGATGACAGATGTCATTGAGAATTTTGATTTCATTGTGCTGACAATAGCTGGAAGCTTTATTATGATTAGCATGATGCATTGTGATGACAGGGTTCATGGAGCATTGAGATGAAAAGGGGCATGGAGCATTGTGATTACAGGGGTCTTTGAGCATTGTGATGACAAGGGAATGGAGCATTTTGATGAGAAGGCCATGGAACTTTCTAATGACATGTGTCATGGAGCTTTGTGATGATAAGGGCATGGAGCATTGTGATTACAGGGGTCTTTGAGCATTGTGATGACAAGGGAATGGAGCATTTTGATGAGAAGGCCATGGAACTTTCTAATGACATGTGTCATGGAGCTTTGTGATGATAAGGGCATGGAGCATTGTGATTACAGGGGTCTTGAAGCATTGTGATGACACGTGCCATGGAGCCTTCTGATGACAAGGCCGTGGAACATTATGATGGCAGGGGTCATGGAGCATTGTTATGACAGGGGTAATGGAGCATTGTGATGAGAAGGACATGGAGCATTTTGAGTACAAGTTTTATGGAGCATTTCGATGACAAATTTGTGCACCGTTGAGATGAAAAGTGCATGGCACATTGTGATGACAAGTGTCATGGAGCATTTTTCTGACAAAGGCATGGAGCATTGTGATGACAAGGGTCACGGAGCATTGTGATGAAAAGTTCATGGAGCATTGTGGTTACAATGGTAACAGAGCCTTGTGATGACGCGGGTATAGACCATTGTGATGACAAATGTTATGAAGAATTGTGATGACTGGAGTCACGGAACAATGTGATGACAGGGGTCATGGAGCATTGTGATGAAAAGGGCATGGAGCATTGTGCTGAGAAAGGCATAGAGCATTGTGATGACAAGGGTCAAAGAGCATTGTGATGAAATGTTCATGGAGCATTGTGGTTAAAAAGGTCACAAAGTCTGTTGATGATGAGGGCATGGACCATTGTGATGACAAAAGTCATGGAGCATTGTGATGACTGGAGTCACGGAGCATTGTGATGACTGGAGTCAAGGAGCATTGTGATGACTGGGGTCATGGAACATTGTGATAACAAGGGCATGGAGCATTGTGATGACAAGGGCATGGAGCATTCGTCTAATATGTTTCATGGATTATTGCGATGACAGTTTGTATGGCGCATTGTGATGACTAGGGCATGGAGCATTGTGATGACCAGGTCTTGCAATATTGTGAAGATAGTTGTCAGGGAGCATTGTGATGACATATGTAATGGCCCATTGTGATGACAATGGCATGGAGCATTGTGATGCCAAGTGTCATGGAGGATTCTGATGGCAAAGGTAATGGAGCATTGTGATGACAATGGCTAGGAGCACTGTGATGAGAAGGGTCAGGGAACACTGTGCTGACAAGTGCATGGAGAATTGTGATGACAAGGGTCATGGAGCATTCTGATGACAAGCTTGTCGAGTACTTTGATGACAATGGCATGGAGCATTGTGATGAAAATGGCATGGGGCTTTGTGATAAAAAGTCAAGCAGCCTTTCGTGACAGGTTTCAAGGAGCATGCTGACGACAAGTGTCAGGGAGCATTGTGATGACAAGTGTATTGAGAATTGTGATGACAAAAGTCATGGAGCATTGTAATGAAAAGGGCATGGAGTACTGTGATGACAGGCATCATGGAGCGTTGTGATGACAAGTGTTATGGAACATTGTGATCACAAGTGTTTGAAGCATTGTGATGACAGAAGTCATGGATCATTTTGATTTCAAAGAGCATGGAGCATTGTGATGACAAGGGCATGAAGCAATGTGATCCCAAGGTTCATGGAGGATTGTGATGACAATGGTAATGGAGTATTGCGATGACAAGCGCCTAGAGCATTGTAATGACAAGGTCATGTAGCATTTTGCTGACAAAGGCATGGAGCATTGTGATGACAGGTGTCATGCAGCACTGTGATGACAAGCGTCACGGATCATTGTGAATACAGGGGTCATGGAGCATTGGAATGACAAGGGCATGGATGATTGTGATGACAAGGTTCATGGAGGATTGGGCTGAAAATGTTCATGGAGTATTTTGATGACAGTGGTCATGGAGCCATGTGCTGATAAGGGGATGTAGCATTGTGATGACAGGGGTCATGGAACATTGTGATAACAGGGTTAAGGGAGGATTGTGATGACTAATGATGGAACATAGTGATATCTCATGTGAGTGAGCATTTGGATGAGAAGTGCATGGAGAATTGTGATTACAAGCTTTATGGAGCATAGAAATGACAAGGTTGTGTATCATTGTGATGAAATGCGCATGGCCCAGTGGGATGACAAGGGTCATGGAGCATTGTTCTGACAAAGGCTTGGAGCATTGTGATGACAAGTGTCACGGAGCATTGTGATGAAAAGTTCATGGAACATTGTGGTTACAAAGGTCACAGAGCCTTGTGATGACACGGGCATAGACCGTTGTGATGACAAACGTTATGAAGCACTGTGATGACTGGATTCAAGGAGCATTGTGATGACAGGGGTCATGGAGCCTTGTGATGAATAGGGCATGGAGCATTGTGATGAAAGGGGCATGGAGATTTGGTCTGACAAGTTTCATAGATTATTGTGATGACAGTGGGCATGTAGCATTGTGATGACAAGGACATGGAGCATTGTGATGACAAGGGCATGGAGTATTGTGCAGACGTGTCAGGGAGCATTGTGATGACATATGTCATGGTCCATTTTGATGACAATGGCATGGAGCATTGGTCTAATAAGTTTCATGTATTATTGTGATGACAGTTGAAATGGCGCATTGTGATGACAAGGTCATGGAGCATTTTGATGACCAGGTCATGCAGTATTGTGAAGAGAGGAGTCAGGGAGCATTGTGATGACATATGTAATGGCCCATTGTGATGACAAAGGCATGAAGCATTGTGATGACAGTTGTCATAGAGCAGTGTGATGACAAGCGTCACGGAGCATTGTGAATATAGTGGTCATGGAGCATTGGGATGACAAGGGCATGGATCATTGTGATGACAAGAGTCATGGAGCATTGGGCTGAAAATGTTCATGGATTATTGTGATGACAGGGGTCATGGTGCACTGTGATGACTAGGGAATGGAGCATTGTGATGACAAGAGTCCCGGATCATTGTGTTGTCAGGTGTCATGGAGTGTTGTGATGACAGTGGTCATGGAGCATTGTGATGATATTGGTCATGGAGCACTGTGATGAGAAGCTCGTGGAGCATTGGGCTGAAAATGTTCATGGAGTATTGTGATGACAGTGGTCATGGAGCATTGTCATGACAAGGGAATGAAGCATGGTGATGACAAGGTCCTGGAGCATTGTGATGAGATGACCATGGAGACTTGTGGTGACAAGTCTCATGGAGCATTCTGATGAAAAAGGGCATGGAGCATTGTGATTACAGGTGTCTTGGACCATTGTGATGATAAGGGTCATGGAGCCTTGTCATGGCAAGACCGTGGAACATTGTGATATCAGTGGTCATGGAGCATTGTTATGACAGATGTAATGGAGCATTGTGATGTTAAGGGCAAGGAGCATTGTGATGACCAGGTCATGGATTATTGTGAAAAGTGGTGTCAGGGAGCATTGTGATGACATATGTATTGGCCCATTGTGATGACAATGGCATGGAGCATTGTGATGCCAAGTATCATGGAGAATTATGATGACAAATGTAATGGAGCATTGTGATGACAATGGCTTGGAGCATAGTGATGACAAGGGCCAGGGAGCATTGTGCTGACAAGTGCATGGAGAATTGTGAT
The DNA here is from genome assembly GCF_964341445.2 of Mesoplodon mirus. Lineage (NCBI taxonomy): Eukaryota > Metazoa > Chordata > Mammalia > Artiodactyla > Ziphiidae > Mesoplodon > Mesoplodon mirus. Next base: position 1,017,456 of record NW_028295717.1, read on the forward strand.
GACAAGGGTCATGGAGCATTCTGATGGCAAGCTTGTGGATTATTTTGATGACGATGGCATGGACCAGTGTGATGAAAACGGCATGGGGCTTTGTGATGAAATAGGCATGGAGCCTTTTCGTGACAGGTTTCAAGGAGCATTTTGAAGACAAGTGTCAGGGAACATTGTGATGACAAGTGTATTGAGAATTGTGATGACGAAGGTCATGGAGCATTGTGATGAAAAGAGCATCGAGTATTGTGATGATAGGCATCATGGAGCATTGTGATGACAAGTGTTATGGAACATTGTGATCACAAGGGTTTGGAGCATTGCGATGACAGAGGTCATGGATCATTTTGATTTCAAGGAGCATGGAGCATTGTGATGACAAGGGCATGAAGCAATGTGATCCCAAGGTTCATGGAGGATAGTGATGACAATGGTAATGGAGTATTGTGATGAAAAGGGCATAGAGCATTGTAATGACAAGGTCATGTAGCATTTTACTGAAAAAGGCATGGAGGATTGTGATGACAGGTGTCATGCAGCACTGTGATGACAAGCGTCACGGAACATTGTGAATACAGTGGTCATGGAGCATTGGGATGACATATGGCATGGGCCATTGAGATGACAATGGCAGGGAGCATTGTGATGCCAAATGTAATGGAGGAATGTGATGACAAATATAATGGAGCATTGTGATGACTAGGGCTGGGAGCATTATGATGACAAAACCATGGAGCCATGTGATGACAAGTCTCATGGAGCTTACAGATGAAAAAGGGCATGCAGCATTGTGATTACAGGGGTCTTGGAACTTTGTGATGACAAGGGCATGAAGCATTGTGAGGAGAAGTCCAAGGATCATTCTGATGGCATGCATCATTGAATTTTGTGATGACAAGGACATGGAGCATCGTGATTACATGGGTCTTGGAGCATTGTGATGAAAAGGGCATGGATCATTGTGATGAAAATGGCATGGAGCCTTGTCATGACAGGGTAAAAGGAGCATACAGACAACAAGTGTCAGGGAGCAGTATGATGACAAGTGTATTGAGCATTGTGATGACGAAGGTCATGGAGCATTGTGATGAGAAGACCATGGAAAATTGTGATGATGAGCGTCATGGGGCACTGTGATGTCAAGTGTTATGGAATATTGTGATCACAAGGGTTTGGAGCTTTGTTATGACAGAGGTCATGGAGTATTTCATTTCATTGTGATGACAATAGCATGAAGCATTATGATGATGGGCATGGTGCATTGTGATGACAGGTTTCATCGATCATTGAGATGAAAAGGGGCATAGAGCATTGTGATTACAGTGTTCTTGGAGCATTGTGATGAGAAGGGTCATGGGGCCTTGTGATGACAAGGCCATGGAACATCGTGATGGCAGGGGTCATGGAGCATTGTTATGACAGGTATAATGGAGCATTGTGATGGCAAGGGCATGGAGCATTGTGATGAGAAGGTCATGGAGCATTCTGATGACCTGTGTCATGGAGCTTTGTGAAGTCAAGGGCATGGAGCAATGTGATGAGAGCGTTCATGGAGCATTGTGATGACAATGACATGGAACATTGTGATGCCAAGTGTCATGGATATTTGTGATGACAATGGTCATGGAGCATTTTGATGGCAAGTGCGTTGTGCATTGTGATGAGAAGGGCAGGGAGCATTGTGATGACAGGGTCATGGAGCAATTTGATGAAAAGTGTCATGGAACATTTTGATGACAGGTGTTATGGAACATTGTGATGTCATGGGTCATCGAACACTATGATGATAAGTGCATGTAGCATTGTGATGACAGGAGTCATGGAACATTGTGATGACAGGGGTGAGGGAGTATTGTGACAAATAGTGATGTAGCATTGTGATATATCTTTTGAGAGAGCATTTTGATGAGAAGTGCATGGAGCATTGTGATGACAAATTTTATGGAGCATTGTGATGACAAGATTGTGGAGCACAGTGATGATAAGCGCATGGTGCATTGTGATGACATGTGTCATGGAACATTGTGCTGACAAGCGCATGGAGCATTGTGATGACAAGGTTCATGGAGCATTGTGCTGAGAAACGCATAGAGCATTGTGATGACAAGGGTCAAAGAGCATTGTGATGAAAAGTTCATGGAGCATTGTGGTTAAATAGGTCACAGAGACTGTTTATGACGAGGGCACGGACCATTGTGATGACAAAGGTAATGAAGCACTGTGATGACTGGAGTCACGGAGCATTGTGATGACAATGGTCATGGAGCATGGTGATAAAAAGGGCATGGAACATTGTGATGACAAGGGCAATGAACATTTGTCTAATAAGTTTCATGGATTATTGCGATGACAGTTGGAATGGCGCATTGTGATGACAAGGGCATGGAGAATTGTGATGACCAGGTCATGCAGTATTGTGAAGACAGGTGTCAGGGAGCATTGTGATGATATATTTAATGGCCCATTGTGATTACGATGGCATGGAGCATTGTGATGCCAAGTGTCATGGAGGATTCTGATGACAAAGGTAATTGAGCATTGTGATGAAAATGCCTTGGAGCATTGCGATGACAAGTATCAAGGAGCATTGTGCTGACAAGTGCATGGAGAATTGTGATGAAAAGGGTCATGGAGCATTCTGATGACAAGCCTGTGGAGTATTTTGATGACAATGGCATGGAGCATTGTGATGAAAACGGCATGGGACTGTGTGATGAAAAAGGCATGGAGCCTTTTTGTGACAGGGTTCAAGGAGCATTCTGATGACAAGTGTCAGGGAGCATTGTGATGACAAGTGTATTTAGAATTATGATGACAAAGGTCATGGATCATTGTGATGAGAAGGCCATGGATAATTGTGATGATGATCGTCATGGGGTGTTGTGATGATAAGTGTTATGGAACATGGTGATCACAAGGTTTTGGAGCATTATGATGACAGAGGTCATGGAGAATTTTGATTTCATTGTGATGACAATAGCCTGAAGCATTATGATGATTGGCATGGTGCATTGTGATGACAGGGTTCATGGAGCATTGAGATGAAAAGGGGCATGGAGCATTGTGATTACAGGGATCTTGGAGCACTGTGATGACAAGGGCATGGAGCATTGTGATTACAGGGTTCTTGGAGCATTGTGATGACAAGGGTCATGGAGCCTAGTGATGACAAGGCCGTGGAACATTGTGATGGCAGTGGTCATGGATCATTGTTATGACAGAATTAATGGAGCATATTGATGAGAAGAGAATTGAGCATTGGTTTGTAATATTTCATGGATTATTGTGATGAGAGTGGGCATGGAGCATTGTGATGACAAGGGCACGGAAGACTGTGATACATGGGTCATGGTGGATTGTAATGACAGGGGCATGGAGCATTGTGATGAGAACGCATCGAGCATTGTGATGACAAGTGTCATGGAGCTTTGTGATGACAAGGGCATGGAGCAATGTGATGAGAGGGTTCATGGAGCATTGTGATGACAATGACATGGAGCATTGTGATGCCAAGGGTCATGGAACTTTGTGATGACAAAGGTCATGGAACATTTTGATGACAAGGGTGTGGTGCATTGTGATGAGAAGGGCAGGGAGCGTTTTGGTGACAGGGTCATGCAGCAATTTGATGAAAAGTGTAATGGAACATTTTGATGACACTGGTCATAGAACATTGTGATGCCAGGGGTCATGGAGCTTTGGGATGAAAAGTGTCATGGAGCATTTTGATGACAGGGGTTATGGAACATTGTGATGTTAGGGGTCATGGAACACTGTGCTGATAAGGGGATGTAGCATTGTGATGACAGGGGTATGGAACACTGTGATTACAGGGGTGAGGGAGCATTGTGATAACTAGTGATGGAACATTGTGATATCTCAGGTGAGAGAGCATTTGGATGAGAAGTGCATGGAGCATTGTGATTACAAGGTTTATGGAGCATAGACATGACAAGGTTGTGGATCATTGTGATGAAAAGCGCATGGCACATTGTGATGACAAGGGTCATGGAGCATTGTTCTGACAAAGGCATGGAGCACTGTGATGACAAGGGTCACGGAGCAGTGTGATGAAATGTTCATGGAGCATTGTGGTTACAAATGACACAGGGCCTTGTGATGACGCGGGCATGGACCGCTGTGATGACAAACGTTATGAAGCATTGTGATGACTGGAGTCATGGAGCATTGTGAGCACAGGGGTAATGGAGCATTGTGCTAAACGGGGCATGGGGCATTGTGAAGACAGGGGCATGGAGCATTGGTCTGAGTAATTTCATAGATTATTGTGATGACAGTGGACATGGTGCATTGTGATGACAAGGGCATGGGGCATTGTGATGAGAAGGTCATGGAGTATTGTGAAGAGAGGTGTCAGGGAGCATTGTGATGACATATGTCATGGTCCATTGCGATGACATTGGCAGGGAGCATTGTGATGCCAAATGTAATGGAGCATTGTGATGGCAAATATAATGGAGCATTTTGATGACTAGGGCTTGCAGCATTATGATTACAAGGACCATTGAGGATTTTCATGACAAGGTCGTGAAGCATTGTGATGACAAGGTCCTGGAGCTTTGTGATTAGAAATCCATGGAGCCTTGTGAAGACAAGTCTCATGGAGCGTACTGATGAAAAGGGGCATGGAGCATTCTGATTACAGGGGTCTTGGAACATTGTGATAACAAGGACATGGAGCATTGTGATGACAAGGGCATGGAGCATTGGTCTAATATATTTCATGGATTATTGCGATGACAGATGGAATGACACATTGTGATGACAAGGGCATGGAGCACTGTGATGACAAGGTGATGCAGTATTATGAAGACAGGTGTCAGGGAGCATTGTGATGACATATGTAATGGCCCATTGTGATGACAATGGCATCGAACATTGTGATGCCAAGTGTCATGGAGGATTCTGATGACAAAGGTAATGGAGCATTGTGATGACAATGGCTTGGAGCATAGTGATGACAAGGGTCAGGGAGCATTGTGCTGACAAGTGCATGGAGAATTGTGATGACAAGGGTTATGGATCATGCTAATGACAAGCTTGTGGAGAATTTTAATGACAATGTCATGGAGCATTGTGATGAAAACGGCATGGGGCATTGTGATGAAAAGGCATGGAGCCTTTTCGTGACAGGTTTCAAGGAGAATTCTGACGACAAGTGTCAGGGAGCATGGTGATGACAAGTGTATTGAGAATTGTGATGACAAAGGTCATCGAGCAATGTGATGAAAAGAGTGTGGAGTATTGTGATGACAGGCTTCATGGAGCATTGTGACGACAAGTGTTATGGAACATTGTGATCACAATGGTTTGGAGCATTGTGATGAGAGAGGTCATGGATCATTTTGATTTCAAGGCACATGGAGCATTGTGATGACAAGGGCATGAAGCAATGTGATCCCAAGATTCAAGGAGGTTTGTGATGACAATGGTAATGGAGTATTGTGATGACAAGCGCATAGAGCATTGCAATGACAAGGTCATGTAGCATTTTGCTGACAAAGGCATGGAGCATTGTGATGACAGGTGTCATGGAGCACTGTGATGACAAGCGTCAAGGAGCACTGTGAATACAGGGGTCATGGAGCATTGGGATGACAAGGGCATGGATCATTGTGATGACAAGGTTCATGGAGCATTGGGCTGAAAATGTTCATTGACTATTGTGATGACAGGGGTCATGGAGCATCGTGATGACTAGGGAATGGAGCATTGTGATGACAAGAGTCAGGGATCACTGTGTTGTCAGGTGTTATGGATGGTTGTGATGACCGGGGTCATGGAGCATTGTGATGATATTGGTCATGGAGCATTGTGATGAGAATGTCATGTAGCATTCGGCTGGAAATGTTAATGGATTATTGTAATGACAGGGTTCATGGAGCATTGTGATCACAAGGGAATGGAGCATGGTGATGACAAGGTCCTGGAGCATTGTGATGAGATGACCATGGAGACTTGTGATGACAAGTCTCATGGAGCATTCTGATGAAAAAGGGCATGGAGCATTGTGATTACAAGGGTCTTGGAGCATTGTGATGACAAGAGCATGGAGCATTGTGAGGAGAAGCCATGGAGAATTCTGATGACATGCGTCATGTAGCTTTGTGCTGACAAGGCCATGGAGCATTGTGATAACAGGGGTCTTGGAGCATTGTGATGAAAAGGCATGGATCATTGTGATGTAAAAGGCATGGAGACTTGTCATCACAGGGTTCAAGGAGCATACTGACGAGAGGTGTCAGGGAGTATTGTGATGACAAATGTATTGAGCATTGTGATGACAATGATCATGGAGCATTGTGATGAGAACACCATGGATAATTGTGATGATGATCGTCATGGGGTACTGTGATGATAAGTGTTATGGAACATTGTGATCACAAGGGTTTGGAGCATTATGATGACAGAAGTCATGGAGAATATTGATTTCATTGTAGTGACAATAGCCTGAAGCATTATGAAGATGGGCATGGTGCATTGTGATGACAGGGTTCATGGAGCATTGAGATGAATAGGGGCATGGAGCATTGTGTTTACAGTGGTATTGGAGCATTGTGATGACAAGGGCATGGAGCATTGTGATGAGAAGGCCATGGGACCTTCTGATGACATGCGTCATGGAGCTTTGTTATCACAAGGGCATGGAGAATTTTGATTACATGTTTCTTGGTGCATTGTGATGACAAGGGTCATGGAGCCTTGTGATGACAAGGCCGTGGAACATTGTGATGGCAGTGGTCGTGGTGCATTGTTATGACAGTGGTAATGGAGCATTGTGATGAGAAGGGCATTGAGCATTGGTTTGAAATATTTCATATTTTATTGTGATGAGAGTGGACTGGAGCATTGTGACGACAAGGGCACGGAACACTGTGATACATGGGTCATGGAGGATTGTAATGGCAAGTGCATGGAGCAATGTGATGAGAGGGTACATGGAGCATTGTGAAGACAATGCCATGGAACATAGTGAGGAAAAAGCCATGGAGCATTCTGATGACATGCGTCATAGAGCTTTTTGATGACAAGGGCATGGAGCATTGTGATTACTGGGGTCTTGGAGCATTGTGATGAAAAGGGCATGGATCATTGTGATGAAAAATGAATGGAGCCTTGTCATGAGAGTTTTCAAGGAGCATACTGACGACAAGTGTCAGGGAGCATTGTGAAGACAAGTGTATTGAGCATTGTGATGACAAAGATCAGGGAGCATTGTGATCAGAAGTCCAAGGATAATTGTGAAGATGATCGTCATGGGGTGTGGTGATGATAAATGTTATGGAACATTGTGATCACAAGGGTTTGGAGCATTATGATGACAGAGGTCATGGAGACTTTTGATTTCATTGTAATTGCAATAGCCAGAAGCATTATGATAATGGGCATGGTGCATTGTGATGACAGGGTTCATGGAGCATTGAGATGAAAAGGGGCATGGAGCATTGTGATTACAGGGGCCTTGTAGCATTGTGATGACAAGCGCATAGAGCATTGTAATGACAAGATCATGTAGAATTTTGCAGACAAATGCATGGAGCACTGTGATGACAGGCGTCATGGAGCACTGTGATGACATGTGTCACGGAGCATTGTGAATACAGGGGTCATGGATCACTGTGATGACAAGGGTCATGGAGAATTGGGCTGAAAATGTTCATGGAGTATTGTGATGACAGGGGTCATGGAGCATTGTGATGACAGAGGTCATGGAGAATTTTGATTTCATTGTGCTGACAATAGCCGGAAGCATTTTGATGATGGGCATGATGCATTGTGATGACAGGGTTCATGGAGCATTGAGATGAAAAGGGGCATGGAGCATTTTGATTACAGGGGTCTTAGAGCATTGTGATGACAAGGGCATGGAGCATTTTGATGAGAAGGACATGGAACATTCTGATGACATGTGTCATGCTGCTTTGTGATGACAATGGCATGGAGCATTGTGATTACAGGGGTCTTGGAGCATTGTGATGACAAGGGTCATGGAGCTTTTTGATGACAAGGCCGTGGAACATTGTGATGGCAGGGGTCAAGGAGCATTGTTATGACAGGGGTAATGGAGCATTGTGATGAGAACGGCATGGAGCATTGGGATTACAAGTTTTATGGAGCTTTGCGATGACAAATCTGTGGAACGTTGGAATAAAAAGCACGTGGTACATTGTGATGACAAGGGTCATGGAGCATTTTTCTGACAAAGACATGGAGCACTGTGAAGACAAGTGTCATGGAGCATTGTGATGAAAAGTTCATGAAGCATTGTGGTTAAAAATGTCACAAAGCCTTGTGATGACACGGACATGGACCATTGTGATGACAAATGTTATGAAGCATTGTGATGACTGGAGTCACGGAGCATTGTGATGACAGGGTCATGGAGCATTGAGATGACAACGGCATAGAGCACTGTGCTGAGAAAGGCGTAGATCATTGTGATGACAAGGGTCAAAGAGCATTGTGATGAAAAGTTCATGGAGCATTGTGGTTAAAAAGGTCACAGAGACTGTTGATGATGAGGTAGTGGACCATTGTGATGACAAAGGTCATGAAGCATTGTGATGACTGGAGTCACGGAGCATGGTGATGACAGGGGTCATGGAGCATTGTGATAACAAGGGCATGGAGCTTTGTGATGACAAGGGCATGGAGCATTGGTCTAAGATATTTCATGGATTATTGCGATGACATTTGGAATGGCGCATTGTGATGACAAGGGCATGGAGCATTGTGATGACCAGCTCATGCAGTATTGTGAAGAAAAGTGTCAGGGAGCATTGTGATGACATATGTAATGGCCCATTGTGATAAAAATGGCATGGAGCATTGTGATGCCAAGTTTCATGAAAGATTCTGATGACAAAGGTAATGGAGCATTGTTATGACAATGGCTTGGAGCATTGTGATGACAAGGGTCAGGGAGCATTGTGCTGACAAGTGCATGGAGAATTGTGATGACAAGGGTCATGGAGAATTCTGATGACAAGTTTGTGGAGTATTTTGATGACAATGGCATGGAGCATTTTGATGAAAATGGTATGGGGCAATGTGATGAGAAAGGCATGCAGCCTTTTCGTGACAGGGTTCAAGGAGCATTCTGACGACAAGTGTCAGGGAGCATTGTGATGACAAGTGTATTGAGAATTGTGATGACAAAAGTCATGGAGCATGGTGATGAGAAGGCAATGGATAATTGTGATGATGATCGTCATGGGGTGTTGTGATTATAAGTGTTATGGAACATTGTGATCACAAGGCTTTGGAGCATTACGATGACAGAGGTCATGGAGAATTTTGATTTCATTGTGATGACAATAGCCTGAAGCATTATGATGATGGGCATGGTGCATTGTGATGACAGAGTTCATGGAGCATTGAGATGAAAAGGGGCATGTAGCATTGTGATTACAGGGGTCTTGGAGCATTGTGATGACAAGCGCATAGAGCATTGTAATGACAAGTTCATGTAGAATATTCCTGAGAATGGCATGGAGCATTGTGATGACAAGCGCATAGAGCATTGTAATGACAAGTTCATGTAGAATATTCCTGAGAATGGCATGGAGCATTGTGATGACAGGTGTCATGGAGAACTGTGACACAATTGTCACGGAGCATCTTGAATACAGAGGTCATGGATCATTGGGATGACAAGTGCATGGATCATTGTGATGACAAGGGTCATGGAGCATTGGGCTGAAAATGTTCATGGAGTATTGTGATGACAGGGGTCATGGAGCATTTTGATTACAGGGGTCTTGGAGCACTGTGATGACAAGAGTCCCGGATCATTGTGTTGTCACGTGTCATGGAGTGTTGTGATTACAGGGTTCATGGAGCATTGAGATGAAAAGGGTCATGGAGCACTGTGTTTACAGGGGTTTTGGAGCACTGTGATGACAAGGGCATGCGGCATTTTGATGAGACGGCCATGGAACATTCTGATGACATGTGTCATGGAGCTTTGTGATGACAACGGCATGGAGCATTGTGATTAAAGGGGTCTTGGAGCATTGTGATGACAAGTGTCATGGAGCCTTGTGATGACAAGGCCGTGGAACATTGTGATGGCAGGGGTCATGGAGCATTATTATGACAGGTGTAATGGAGCATTGTGATGAGAAGGGCATGCAGCATTGTGATTACAATATTTATGGAGCATTGTGATGACAAATTTTTGGACCGTTGGGATGAAAAGCGCGTGGCACATTGTGATGACAATGGTCATGGAGCATTTTATTGACAAAGGCATGGAGCATTTTGATGACAAGAGTCACGGAACATTTTGATGAAATGTTCATGGAGCATTGTTGATACAAAGGTAACAGAGCCTTGTGATGACTTGGGCATGGACCATTGTGATGAGAAATATTATGAAGCCCTGTGATGACTGGAGTCACAGAGCATTGTGATGACAAGGTCCTGGAGCATTGTGATGAGATGACCATGGAGACTTGTGATGACAAGTCTCATGGAGCATTCTGATGAAAAAGGGCATGGAGCATTGTGATTACAGGTGTCTTGGACCATTGTGATGATAAGGGTCATGGAGCCTTGTCATGGCAAGACCGTGGAACATTGTGATATCAGTGGTCATGGAGCATTGTTATGACAGATGTAATGGAGCATTGTGATGTTAAGGGCAAGGAGCATTGTGATGACCAGGTCATGGATTATTGTGAAAAGTGGTGTCAGGGAGCATTGTGATGACATATGTATTGGCCCATTGTGATGACAATGGCATGGAGCATTGTGATGCCAAGTGTCATGGAGAATTATGATGACAAATGTAATGGAGCATTGTGATGACAATGGCTTGGAGCATAGTGATGACAAGGGCCAGGGAGCATTGTGCTGACAAGTGCATGGAGAATTGTGATGACAAGGGTCATGGAGCATTCTGATGGCAAGCTTGTGGATTATTTTGATGACGATGGCATGGACCAGTGTGATGAAAACGGCATGGGGCTTTGTGATGAAATAGGCATGGAGCCTTTTCGTGACAGGTTTCAAGGAGCATTTTGAAGACAAGTGTCAGGGAACATTGTGATGACAAGTGTATTGAGAATTGTGATGACGAAGGTCATGGAGCATTGTGATGAAAAGAGCATCGAGTATTGTGATGATAGGCATCATGGAGCATTGTGATGACAAGTGTTATGGAACATTGTGATCACAAGGGTTTGGAGCATTGCGATGACAGAGGTCATGGATCATTTTGATTTCAAGGAGCATGGAGCATTGTGATGACAAGGGCATGAAGCAATGTGATCCCAAGGTTCATGGAGGATAGTGATGACAATGGTAATGGAGTATTGTGATGAAAAGGGCATAGAGCATTGTAATGACAAGGTCATGTAGCATTTTACTGAAAAAGGCATGGAGGATTGTGATGACAGGTGTCATGCAGCACTGTGATGACAAGCGTCACGGAACATTGTGAATACAGTGGTCATGGAGCATTGGGATGACATATGGCATGGGCCATTGAGATGACAATGGCAGGGAGCATTGTGATGCCAAATGTAATGGAGGAATGTGATGACAAATATAATGGAGCATTGTGATGACTAGGGCTGGGAGCATTATGATGACAAAACCATGGAGCCATGTGATGACAAGTCTCATGGAGCTTACAGATGAAAAAGGGCATGCAGCATTGTGATTACAGGGGTCTTGGAACTTTGTGATGACAAGGGCATGAAGCATTGTGAGGAGAAGTCCAAGGATCATTCTGATGGCATGCATCATTGAATTTTGTGATGACAAGGACATGGAGCATCGTGATTACATGGGTCTTGGAGCATTGTGATGAAAAGGGCATGGATCATTGTGATGAAAATGGCATGGAGCCTTGTCATGACAGGGTAAAAGGAGCATACAGACAACAAGTGTCAGGGAGCAGTATGATGACAAGTGTATTGAGCATTGTGATGACGAAGGTCATGGAGCATTGTGATGAGAAGACCATGGAAAATTGTGATGATGAGCGTCATGGGGCACTGTGATGTCAAGTGTTATGGAATATTGTGATCACAAGGGTTTGGAGCTTTGTTATGACAGAGGTCATGGAGTATTTCATTTCATTGTGATGACAATAGCATGAAGCATTATGATGATGGGCATGGTGCATTGTGATGACAGGTTTCATCGATCATTGAGATGAAAAGGGGCATAGAGCATTGTGATTACAGTGTTCTTGGAGCATTGTGATGAGAAGGGTCATGGGGCCTTGTGATGACAAGGCCATGGAACATCGTGATGGCAGGGGTCATGGAGCATTGTTATGACAGGTATAATGGAGCATTGTGATGGCAAGGGCATGGAGCATTGTGATGAGAAGGTCATGGAGCATTCTGATGACCTGTGTCATGGAGCTTTGTGAAGTCAAGGGCATGGAGCAATGTGATGAGAGCGTTCATGGAGCATTGTGATGACAATGACATGGAACATTGTGATGCCAAGTGTCATGGATATTTGTGATGACAATGGTCATGGAGCATTTTGATGGCAAGTGCGTTGTGCATTGTGATGAGAAGGGCAGGGAGCATTGTGATGACAGGGTCATGGAGCAATTTGATGAAAAGTGTCATGGAACATTTTGATGACAGGTGTTATGGAACATTGTGATGTCATGGGTCATCGAACACTATGATGATAAGTGCATGTAGCATTGTGATGACAGGAGTCATGGAACATTGTGATGACAGGGGTGAGGGAGTATTGTGACAAATAGTGATGTAGCATTGTGATATATCTTTTGAGAGAGCATTTTGATGAGAAGTGCATGGAGCATTGTGATGACAAATTTTATGGAGCATTGTGATGACAAGATTGTGGAGCACAGTGATGATAAGCGCATGGTGCATTGTGATGACATGTGTCATGGAACATTGTGCTGACAAGCGCATGGAGCATTGTGATGACAAGGTTCATGGAGCATTGTGCTGAGAAACGCATAGAGCATTGTGATGACAAGGGTCAAAGAGCATTGTGATGAAAAGTTCATGGAGCATTGTGGTTAAATAGGTCACAGAGACTGTTTATGACGAGGGCACGGACCATTGTGATGACAAAGGTAATGAAGCACTGTGATGACTGGAGTCACGGAGCATTGTGATGACAATGGTCATGGAGCATGGTGATAAAAAGGGCATGGAACATTGTGATGACAAGGGCAATGAACATTTGTCTAATAAGTTTCATGGATTATTGCGATGACAGTTGGAATGGCGCATTGTGATGACAAGGGCATGGAGAATTGTGATGACCAGGTCATGCAGTATTGTGAAGACAGGTGTCAGGGAGCATTGTGATGATATATTTAATGGCCCATTGTGATTACGATGGCATGGAGCATTGTGATGCCAAGTGTCATGGAGGATTCTGATGACAAAGGTAATTGAGCATTGTGATGAAAATGCCTTGGAGCATTGCGATGACAAGTATCAAGGAGCATTGTGCTGACAAGTGCATGGAGAATTGTGATGAAAAGGGTCATGGAGCATTCTGATGACAAGCCTGTGGAGTATTTTGATGACAATGGCATGGAGCATTGTGATGAAAACGGCATGGGACTGTGTGATGAAAAAGGCATGGAGCCTTTTTGTGACAGGGTTCAAGGAGCATTCTGATGACAAGTGTCAGGGAGCATTGTGATGACAAGTGTATTTAGAATTATGATGACAAAGGTCATGGATCATTGTGATGAGAAGGCCATGGATAATTGTGATGATGATCGTCATGGGGTGTTGTGATGATAAGTGTTATGGAACATGGTGATCACAAGGTTTTGGAGCATTATGATGACAGAGGTCATGGAGAATTTTGATTTCATTGTGATGACAATAGCCTGAAGCATTATGATGATTGGCATGGTGCATTGTGATGACAGGGTTCATGGAGCATTGAGATGAAAAGGGGCATGGAGCATTGTGATTACAGGGATCTTGGAGCACTGTGATGACAAGGGCATGGAGCATTGTGATTACAGGGTTCTTGGAGCATTGTGATGACAAGGGTCATGGAGCCTAGTGATGACAAGGCCGTGGAACATTGTGATGGCAGTGGTCATGGATCATTGTTATGACAGAATTAATGGAGCATATTGATGAGAAGAGAATTGAGCATTGGTTTGTAATATTTCATGGATTATTGTGATGAGAGTGGGCATGGAGCATTGTGATGACAAGGGCACGGAAGACTGTGATACATGGGTCATGGTGGATTGTAATGACAGGGGCATGGAGCATTGTGATGAGAACGCATCGAGCATTGTGATGACAAGTGTCATGGAGCTTTGTGATGACAAGGGCATGGAGCAATGTGATGAGAGGGTTCATGGAGCATTGTGATGACAATGACATGGAGCATTGTGATGCCAAGGGTCATGGAACTTTGTGATGACAAAGGTCATGGAACATTTTGATGACAAGGGTGTGGTGCATTGTGATGAGAAGGGCAGGGAGCGTTTTGGTGACAGGGTCATGCAGCAATTTGATGAAAAGTGTAATGGAACATTTTGATGACACTGGTCATAGAACATTGTGATGCCAGGGGTCATGGAGCTTTGGGATGAAAAGTGTCATGGAGCATTTTGATGACAGGGGTTATGGAACATTGTGATGTTAGGGGTCATGGAACACTGTGCTGATAAGGGGATGTAGCATTGTGATGACAGGGGTATGGAACACTGTGATTACAGGGGTGAGGGAGCATTGTGATAACTAGTGATGGAACATTGTGATATCTCAGGTGAGAGAGCATTTGGATGAGAAGTGCATGGAGCATTGTGATTACAAGGTTTATGGAGCATAGACATGACAAGGTTGTGGATCATTGTGATGAAAAGCGCATGGCACATTGTGATGACAAGGGTCATGGAGCATTGTTCTGACAAAGGCATGGAGCACTGTGATGACAAGGGTCACGGAGCAGTGTGATGAAATGTTCATGGAGCATTGTGGTTACAAATGACACAGGGCCTTGTGATGACGCGGGCATGGACCGCTGTGATGACAAACGTTATGAAGCATTGTGATGACTGGAGTCATGGAGCATTGTGAGCACAGGGGTAATGGAGCATTGTGCTAAACGGGGCATGGGGCATTGTGAAGACAGGGGCATGGAGCATTGGTCTGAGTAATTTCATAGATTATTGTGATGACAGTGGACATGGTGCATTGTGATGACAAGGGCATGGGGCATTGTGATGAGAAGGTCATGGAGTATTGTGAAGAGAGGTGTCAGGGAGCATTGTGATGACATATGTCATGGTCCATTGCGATGACATTGGCAGGGAGCATTGTGATGCCAAATGTAATGGAGCATTGTGATGGCAAATATAATGGAGCATTTTGATGACTAGGGCTTGCAGCATTATGATTACAAGGACCATTGAGGATTTTCATGACAAGGTCGTGAAGCATTGTGATGACAAGGTCCTGGAGCTTTGTGATTAGAAATCCATGGAGCCTTGTGAAGACAAGTCTCATGGAGCGTACTGATGAAAAGGGGCATGGAGCATTCTGATTACAGGGGTCTTGGAACATTGTGATAACAAGGACATGGAGCATTGTGATGACAAGGGCATGGAGCATTGGTCTAATATATTTCATGGATTATTGCGATGACAGATGGAATGACACATTGTGATGACAAGGGCATGGAGCACTGTGATGACAAGGTGATGCAGTATTATGAAGACAGGTGTCAGGGAGCATTGTGATGACATATGTAATGGCCCATTGTGATGACAATGGCATCGAACATTGTGATGCCAAGTGTCATGGAGGATTCTGATGACAAAGGTAATGGAGCATTGTGATGACAATGGCTTGGAGCATAGTGATGACAAGGGTCAGGGAGCATTGTGCTGACAAGTGCATGGAGAATTGTGATGACAAGGGTTATGGATCATGCTAATGACAAGCTTGTGGAGAATTTTAATGACAATGTCATGGAGCATTGTGATGAAAACGGCATGGGGCATTGTGATGAAAAGGCATGGAGCCTTTTCGTGACAGGTTTCAAGGAGAATTCTGACGACAAGTGTCAGGGAGCATGGTGATGACAAGTGTATTGAGAATTGTGATGACAAAGGTCATCGAGCAATGTGATGAAAAGAGTGTGGAGTATTGTGATGACAGGCTTCATGGAGCATTGTGACGACAAGTGTTATGGAACATTGTGATCACAATGGTTTGGAGCATTGTGATGAGAGAGGTCATGGATCATTTTGATTTCAAGGCACATGGAGCATTGTGATGACAAGGGCATGAAGCAATGTGATCCCAAGATTCAAGGAGGTTTGTGATGACAATGGTAATGGAGTATTGTGATGACAAGCGCATAGAGCATTGCAATGACAAGGTCATGTAGCATTTTGCTGACAAAGGCATGGAGCATTGTGATGACAGGTGTCATGGAGCACTGTGATGACAAGCGTCAAGGAGCACTGTGAATACAGGGGTCATGGAGCATTGGGATGACAAGGGCATGGATCATTGTGATGACAAGGTTCATGGAGCATTGGGCTGAAAATGTTCATTGACTATTGTGATGACAGGGGTCATGGAGCATCGTGATGACTAGGGAATGGAGCATTGTGATGACAAGAGTCAGGGATCACTGTGTTGTCAGGTGTTATGGATGGTTGTGATGACCGGGGTCATGGAGCATTGTGATGATATTGGTCATGGAGCATTGTGATGAGAATGTCATGTAGCATTCGGCTGGAAATGTTAATGGATTATTGTAATGACAGGGTTCATGGAGCATTGTGATCACAAGGGAATGGAGCATGGTGATGACAAGGTCCTGGAGCATTGTGATGAGATGACCATGGAGACTTGTGATGACAAGTCTCATGGAGCATTCTGATGAAAAAGGGCATGGAGCATTGTGATTACAAGGGTCTTGGAGCATTGTGATGACAAGAGCATGGAGCATTGTGAGGAGAAGCCATGGAGAATTCTGATGACATGCGTCATGTAGCTTTGTGCTGACAAGGCCATGGAGCATTGTGATAACAGGGGTCTTGGAGCATTGTGATGAAAAGGCATGGATCATTGTGATGTAAAAGGCATGGAGACTTGTCATCACAGGGTTCAAGGAGCATACTGACGAGAGGTGTCAGGGAGTATTGTGATGACAAATGTATTGAGCATTGTGATGACAATGATCATGGAGCATTGTGATGAGAACACCATGGATAATTGTGATGATGATCGTCATGGGGTACTGTGATGATAAGTGTTATGGAACATTGTGATCACAAGGGTTTGGAGCATTATGATGACAGAAGTCATGGAGAATATTGATTTCATTGTAGTGACAATAGCCTGAAGCATTATGAAGATGGGCATGGTGCATTGTGATGACAGGGTTCATGGAGCATTGAGATGAATAGGGGCATGGAGCATTGTGTTTACAGTGGTATTGGAGCATTGTGATGACAAGGGCATGGAGCATTGTGATGAGAAGGCCATGGGACCTTCTGATGACATGCGTCATGGAGCTTTGTTATGACAAGGGCATGGAGAATTTTGATTACATGTTTCTTGGTGCATTGTGATGACAAGGGTCATGGAGCCTTGTGATGACAAGGCCGTGGAACATTGTGATGGCAGTGGTCGTGGTGCATTGTTATGACAGTGGTAATGGAGCATTGTGATGAGAAGGGCATTGAGCATTGGTTTGAAATATTTCATATTTTATTGTGATGAGAGTGGACTGGAGCATTGTGACGACAAGGGCACGGAACACTGTGATACATGGGTCATGGAGGATTGTAATGGCAAGTGCATGGAGCAATGTGATGAGAGGGTACATGGAGCATTGTGAAGACAATGCCATGGAACATAGTGAGGAAAAAGCCATGGAGCATTCTGATGACATGCGTCATAGAGCTTTTTGATGACAAGGGCATGGAGCATTGTGATTACTGGGGTCTTGGAGCATTGTGATGAAAAGGGCATGGATCATTGTGATGAAAAATGAATGGAGCCTTGTCATGAGAGTTTTCAAGGAGCATACTGACGACAAGTGTCAGGGAGCATTGTGAAGACAAGTGTATTGAGCATTGTGATGACAAAGATCAGGGAGCATTGTGATCAGAAGTCCAAGGATAATTGTGAAGATGATCGTCATGGGGTGTGGTGATGATAAATGTTATGGAACATTGTGATCACAAGGGTTTGGAGCATTATGATGACAGAGGTCATGGAGACTTTTGATTTCATTGTAATTGCAATAGCCAGAAGCATTATGATAATGGGCATGGTGCATTGTGATGACAGGGTTCATGGAGCATTGAGATGAAAAGGGGCATGGAGCATTGTGATTACAGGGGCCTTGTAGCATTGTGATGACAAGCGCATAGAGCATTGTAATGACAAGATCATGTAGAATTTTGCAGACAAATGCATGGAGCACTGTGATGACAGGCGTCATGGAGCACTGTGATGACATGTGTCACGGAGCATTGTGAATACAGGGGTCATGGATCACTGTGATGACAAGGGTCATGGAGAATTGGGCTGAAAATGTTCATGGAGTATTGTGATGACAGGGGTCATGGAGCATTGTGATGACAGAGGTCATGGAGAATTTTGATTTCATTGTGCTGACAATAGCCGGAAGCATTTTGATGATGGGCATGATGCATTGTGATGACAGGGTTCATGGAGCATTGAGATGAAAAGGGGCATGGAGCATTTTGATTACAGGGGTCTTAGAGCATTGTGATGACAAGGGCATGGAGCATTTTGATGAGAAGGACATGGAACATTCTGATGACATGTGTCATGCTGCTTTGTGATGACAATGGCATGGAGCATTGTGATTACAGGGGTCTTGGAGCATTGTGATGACAAGGGTCATGGAGCTTTTTGATGACAAGGCCGTGGAACATTGTGATGGCAGGGGTCAAGGAGCATTGTTATGACAGGGGTAATGGAGCATTGTGATGAGAACGGCATGGAGCATTGGGATTACAAGTTTTATGGAGCTTTGCGATGACAAATCTGTGGAACGTTGGAATAAAAAGCACGTGGTACATTGTGATGACAAGGGTCATGGAGCATTTTTCTGACAAAGACATGGAGCACTGTGAAGACAAGTGTCATGGAGCATTGTGATGAAAAGTTCATGAAGCATTGTGGTTAAAAATGTCACAAAGCCTTGTGATGACACGGACATGGACCATTGTGATGACAAATGTTATGAAGCATTGTGATGACTGGAGTCACGGAGCATTGTGATGACAGGGTCATGGAGCATTGAGATGACAACGGCATAGAGCACTGTGCTGAGAAAGGCGTAGATCATTGTGATGACAAGGGTCAAAGAGCATTGTGATGAAAAGTTCATGGAGCATTGTGGTTAAAAAGGTCACAGAGACTGTTGATGATGAGGTAGTGGACCATTGTGATGACAAAGGTCATGAAGCATTGTGATGACTGGAGTCACGGAGCATGGTGATGACAGGGGTCATGGAGCATTGTGATAACAAGGGCATGGAGCTTTGTGATGACAAGGGCATGGAGCATTGGTCTAAGATATTTCATGGATTATTGCGATGACATTTGGAATGGCGCATTGTGATGACAAGGGCATGGAGCATTGTGATGACCAGCTCATGCAGTATTGTGAAGAAAAGTGTCAGGGAGCATTGTGATGACATATGTAATGGCCCATTGTGATAAAAATGGCATGGAGCATTGTGATGCCAAGTTTCATGAAAGATTCTGATGACAAAGGTAATGGAGCATTGTTATGACAATGGCTTGGAGCATTGTGATGACAAGGGTCAGGGAGCATTGTGCTGACAAGTGCATGGAGAATTGTGATGACAAGGGTCATGGAGAATTCTGATGACAAGTTTGTGGAGTATTTTGATGACAATGGCATGGAGCATTTTGATGAAAATGGTATGGGGCAATGTGATGAGAAAGGCATGCAGCCTTTTCGTGACAGGGTTCAAGGAGCATTCTGACGACAAGTGTCAGGGAGCATTGTGATGACAAGTGTATTGAGAATTGTGATGACAAAAGTCATGGAGCATGGTGATGAGAAGGCAATGGATAATTGTGATGATGATCGTCATGGGGTGTTGTGATTATAAGTGTTATGGAACATTGTGATCACAAGGCTTTGGAGCATTACGATGACAGAGGTCATGGAGAATTTTGATTTCATTGTGATGACAATAGCCTGAAGCATTATGATGATGGGCATGGTGCATTGTGATGACAGAGTTCATGGAGCATTGAGATGAAAAGGGGCATGTAGCATTGTGATTACAGGGGTCTTGGAGCATTGTGATGACAAGCGCATAGAGCATTGTAATGACAAGTTCATGTAGAATATTCCTGAGAATGGCATGGAGCATTGTGATGACAAGCGCATAGAGCATTGTAATGACAAGTTCATGTAGAATATTCCTGAGAATGGCATGGAGCATTGTGATGACAGGTGTCATGGAGAACTGTGACACAATTGTCACGGAGCATCTTGAATACAGAGGTCATGGATCATTGGGATGACAAGTGCATGGATCATTGTGATGACAAGGGTCATGGAGCATTGGGCTGAAAATGTTCATGGAGTATTGTGATGACAGGGGTCATGGAGCATTTTGATTACAGGGGTCTTGGAGCACTGTGATGACAAGAGTCCCGGATCATTGTGTTGTCACGTGTCATGGAGTGTTGTGATTACAGGGTTCATGGAGCATTGAGATGAAAAGGGTCATGGAGCACTGTGTTTACAGGGGTTTTGGAGCACTGTGATGACAAGGGCATGCGGCATTTTGATGAGACGGCCATGGAACATTCTGATGACATGTGTCATGGAGCTTTGTGATGACAACGGCATGGAGCATTGTGATTAAAGGGGTCTTGGAGCATTGTGATGACAAGTGTCATGGAGCCTTGTGATGACAAGGCCGTGGAACATTGTGATGGCAGGGGTCATGGAGCATTATTATGACAGGTGTAATGGAGCATTGTGATGAGAAGGGCATGCAGCATTGTGATTACAATATTTATGGAGCATTGTGATGACAAATTTTTGGACCGTTGGGATGAAAAGCGCGTGGCACATTGTGATGACAATGGTCATGGAGCATTTTATTGACAAAGGCATGGAGCATTTTGATGACAAGAGTCACGGAACATTTTGATGAAATGTTCATGGAGCATTGTTGATACAAAGGTAACAGAGCCTTGTGATGACTTGGGCATGGACCATTGTGATGAGAAATATTATGAAGCCCTGTGATGACTGGAGTCACAGAGCATTGTGATGACAAGGTCCTGGAGCATTGTGATGAGATGACCATGGAGACTTGTGATGACAAGTCTCATGGAGCATTCTGATGAAAAGGGGCAAGGAGCATTGTGATTACAGTGGTCTTGGAGCATTGTGATGACAAGGGCAAGGAGCACTGTGAGGAGAAGGCCATGGAGCATTCTGATGACATATGTCATGGAGCATTGTGCTGAGAAAGGCATAGAGCATTGTGATGACAGGGGATAAAGAGCATTGTGAAGAAAAGTTCATGGAGCATTGTGGTTAAAAAGGTCACAGAGGGCCTCCCTGGTGGTGCAGTGGTTGAGAGTCCGCCTGCCGATGCAGGGGATACGGGTTCGTGCCCCGGTCTGGGAGGATCCCATATGCCGCGGAGCGGCTGGGCCCGTGAGCCATGGCCGCTGGGCCTGCGCATCCGGAGCCTGTGCTCCACAACGGGAGAGGCCACAATAGTGAGAGGCCCGCATACCGCAAAAAGAAAAAAAAAAAAAAAAAAAAAAGGTCACAGAGACTCTTGATGATGAGGGCATGGACCATTGTGATAACAAAGGTCATGGAGCATTGTGATGACAGGGGTCATGGAGCATTGTGATAACAAGGGCATGGAGCATTGTGATGACAAGGGCATGGAGCATTGTGATGACCTTGTGATGCAGTATTGTGAAGACAGTTGTCAGGGAGCATTGTGCTGACATATATAATGACCCATTGTGATGACAATGGCATGGAACATTGTGATGCCAAGTGTCATGGAGGATTCTGAAGACAAAGGAAATGGAGTATTGTGATGACAATGGCATGGAGCATTGTGATGACAAGGGTCAGGGAACATTGTGCTGACAAGTGCATGGAGAATTGTGATGACAAGGGTCATGGAGCATTCTGCTGACAAGCTTGTGGAGTCTTTTGATGACAATGGCATGGAGCATTGTGATGAAAACCGCATGGGGCATTGTGATGAAAAAGGCATGGAGACATTTCATTAGAATGTTCAAGGAGCATTCTGACGACAAACGTCAGGGAGCATTTTGATGACAATATATTGAGAATTGTGATGACAAATGTCATGGAGCATTGTGATGAAAAGGGCATGGAGTATTGTGATGACAGGCATCATGGAGCGTTGTGATGACAAGTGCTATGGAACATTGTGATCACAAGGGTTTGGAGCATTGTGATGACAGAGGTCATGGATCATTTTGATTTCCAGGAGCATGGAACATTGTGATGACAAGGGCATGAAGCATTGTGATCCCAAGGATAATGGAGGTTTGTGATGATAATGGTAATGGAGTATTGTGATGACAAGCACATAGAACATTGTAATGACAAGGTCATGTAGCATTCTGCTGACAAAGGCATGAAGCATTGTGATGCCAGGTGTCATGGAGCACTGTGATGACAAGCGTCACGGAGCATTGTGAATACAGGGGTCATGGAGAATTGGGATGACAAGGCCATGGATCATTGTGATGACAAGGGTCATGGAGCATTGGGCTGAAAATGTTCATGGAGTATTGTGATGACAGGGGTCATGGAGCATTGTGATGACTAGGGAATGGAGCATTGTAATGACAAGAGTCCCGGATCATTGTGTTGTCGGGTGTCATGGAGTGTTGTGATGACAGTGGTCATGGAGCATTGTGATGATATGTGTCATGGAGCATTGTGTTGAGAAGGTCATGGAGTATTTGGCTGAAAATATTCATGGAATATTGTGATGACAGTGGTCATGGAACATTGTGATGACAAGGGAATGCAACATGGTGATGACAGGGGTCATGGAACATTTTGATTACAGGGGTGAGGGAGGATTGTGATGACTAGTGAGGGAACATGGTTATATCTCAGGTGAGAGAGCATTTGGATGAGAAGAGCATGGAGCATTGTGATTACAAGGTTTATGGAGCGTAGCGATGACAAGGTTGTGTATCATTGTGATGGAAAGCCCGTGGCACATTTTGATGACAAGGGTCATGGAGCATTTTTCTGACAAATGCATGGAGCATTGTGATGACAAGTGTCACGGAGCACTGTGTTGAAATGTTCATGGAGCATTGTGGTTACCAAGGTCAGAGAGACTTGTGATGACGCGGGCATGGACCGTTGTGATGACAAAGGTTATGAAGCATTGTGATGACTGGAGTCACGGAGCACTGTGTTGACCGGGTTCATGGAGCATTGTGATGACAAGGGCATGGAGCATTGTGATGACAATGTCATGGAGTATTGTGAAGACAGGTGTCAGGGAGCATTTTGATGACATATGTCATGGTCCATTTCGATGACAATGGCATGGTGCATTGTGATGCCAAATGTAATGGAGGATTGTGATGACAAATATGATGGAGCATTGTGATGACTAGGGCTTGGAGTATTATGATGACAAGGGCCATTGAGAATTTTCATGACAATGTCGTGAAGCATTGTGATGACAAGGTCCTTGAGAATTGTGATGAGAAAACCATGGAGCCTTGTGATGACAGGTCTCATGGAGAATATTGATGAAAAGGGGCATGGAGCATTCTGATGACAGGGGTCTTGGAACATTGTGATAGCAAGGGCATGGAGCATTGTGATGACAAGGGCATGGAGCATTGGTATAATAAGTTTCATGGATTATTGTGATGACAGTTGGAATGGCGCATTGTGATGACAGTGGTCATGGAGCATTGTGATGATACTGGTCATGGAGCATTGTGATGAGAAGGTAATGGAGCACTGGGTTGAAAATGTTCATGGATTTTTGTGATGACAGGTTTCATGGAGCATTGTGATGACAAGGGAATGGAGCATGGTGATGACAAGGTCCTGGTGTATTGTGATGAGATGACGATGGAGACTTGTGATGACAAGTCTCATGGAGCATTGTGATGAAAAGGGCATGGAGTATTGTGATGAGAGGCATCATGGAGCTTTGTGATGACAAGTGTTATGGAACATTGTGATCACAAGTGTTTGGAGCATTGTGATGACAGAGGTCATGGATCATTTTGATTTCAAGTAGCATGGAGCATTGTGATGGCAAGGGCATGAAGCAATGTGATCCCAAATTTCATGGATCATTGTGATGACAAGGGTCATGGAACATTGGGCTGAAAATATTCATGGAGTATTTTGATGACAGGGGTCATGGAGCATTGTGATGTCTAGGGAATGGAGCATTGTGATGACAAAAGTCTCAGATCATTGTGTTGTCAGGTGTCATGGAGTGTTGTGACAACAGGGGTCATGGACCATTGTGATGATATTGGTCATGGAGCATGGTGATGAGAACGTCATGGAGCATTGGGGTGAAAACTTTCATGGAGTATTGCGATGTAATGGGTCAAAGAGCATTGTGATGAAATGTTCATGGAGCATTGTGCTTAAGAAGGTCACAGAGACTGTTGATGATGAGGGCATGGACCATTGTGATGACAAAGGTCATGATGCATTGTGATGACTGGAATCACGGAATATTGTGATGACACGGGTCATGGAGCACTGTGATAACAAGGGCATGGAGCATTGTGATGACAAGGGCATGGATCATTGGTCTAATAAGTTTCATGAATTATTGCGATGAGAGTTGGAATGGCGATTTGTGATGAAAAGGGCATAGAGCATTGTGATGACCAGGTCATGCAGTATTGTAAAGAGAGGTGTCAGGGCACATTGTGATGACATATGTAATGGCCCATTGTGATGACATTGGCATGGAGCATTGTGATGCCAAGTATCATGGAGGATTCTGATGACAAATGTAATGGAGCATTGTGATGACAATGGCTTGGAACATTGTGATGACAAGTGTCAGGGAGCATTTTGCTGACAAGTGCATAGAGAATTATGATGACAAGAGTCATGTAGCATTCTGATGACAAGCTTTGGAGTATTTTGATGACAATGACTTGGAACATTGTGATGAAAACGGCATGGGGCATTGTGATGAAAAAGTCATGGAACCATTCGTGACATGGTTCAAGGAGAATTCTGATGACAAGTGTCAGGGAGCATTGTGATGACAAGTGTATTGCGAATTGTGATGACAAAGGTCATGGTGCATTGTGATGAAAAGGGCATGGAGTATTGTGATGACAGGCATTATGGAGTGTTGTGATGACAAGTGTTATGGAACATTGTTATCACAAGGGTTTGGAGTATTGCGATGACAGAGGTCATGGATCATTTTGATTTCAAGGAGCATGGAGCATTGTGATGACAAGGGCATGAAGCAATGTGATCCCAAGTATCATGGAGGATTTTGATGACAATGGTAATGGAGTATTGTGATGACAAGCGCATAGAGCATTGTAATGACAGGGTCATGTAGCATTTTGCTGACAAAGGCATGGAGCATTGTGATGACAGGTGTCATGGAGCACTGTGAAGACAAGTGTCAAGGAGCATTGTGAATACAGGGGTCATGGAGCATTGGGATGAAAAGGGCATGGATCATTGTGATGACAAGTGTCATGGAGCATTGGGCTGAAAATGTTCATGGAGTATTGTGATGACAGGGGTCATGGAGCATTGTGATGACAGAGGTCATAGAGAATATTGATTTCATTGTGCTGACAATAGTCAGAAGCATTATGATGATGGGCATGATGCATTGTGATGACAGGGTTCATGGAGCATTGAGATGAAAAGGGGCCTGGAGCATTGTGATTACAGGGATGTGGTAGCATTGTGATGACAAGGGCATGGAGCATTTTGATGAGAAGGCCATGGAACATTCTGATGACATGTGTGATGGATCTTTGTGATGACAAGGGCATTGAGCATTGTGATTATGTGGTTTTGGAGCATTGTGATGACAAGGGTCATGGAGCCTTGTGATGACAAGGCCGTGGAACATTGTGATGGCATGGGTCATGGAGCATTGTTATGACAGGGGTAATGGAGCATTGTGATTACAAGGTTTAGGGAGCATTGCGATGACAAATTTGTGGACCGTTGGGATGAAAAGCGTGTGGCACATTGTGATGACAAGTGTCATGGAGCATTTTTCTGACAAAGGCATGGAGCATTTTGACGACAAGGGTCATGGAGCATAGTGATGAAATGTTCATGGAGCATTGTGGTTACAAAGGTAACAGAGCCTTGTGATGACGCGGGCATCGACCATTGTGATGACAAATGTTATGAAGAATTGTGATGACTGGAGTCAAGGAGCATTGTGATGACAGGGGTCATGGAGCATTGTGATGACAAGGACATGGAGCATTGTGCTGAGAAAGGCATAGAGCTTTGTGATGACAAGTGTTAAAGAGCATTGTGATGAAATGTTCATGGAGCATTTTGGTTAAAAAGGTCACAGAGACTGTTGATGATGAGGGCATGGACAATTGTGATGACAAAGGTCATGGAGCATTGTGATGACTGGAGTCACGGAGCATTGTGATGACAGGGTTCATGGAGCATTGTGATAACAAGGGCATGGAGCATTGTGATGACACGGGCATGGATCATTGGTCTAATACGTTTCAAGGATTATTGTGATGACAGTTCGAATGGCACATTGTGATGACATGGGCATGGAGCATTGTGATGACCAGGTCATGCAGTATTGTGAAGAGAGGTGTCAGGGAGCATTGTGATGACATATGTAATGGCCCATTGTGATGACAATGGCATGGAGCATTGGGATGCCAAGTGTCATGGAGGATTCTGATGACAAAGGTAATGGAGCATTGTGATGACAATGGCTAGGAGCATTGTGAAGACAAGGGTCAGGGAGCATTGTGCTGACAAGTGTATGGAGAATTATGATGACAAGGGTCATGGAGCATTCTGAAGACAAGCCTGTAGAGTATTTTGATGACAATGGCATGGAGCATTGTGATGAAAACGGCATGGGACATTGTGATGAAAAAGGCATGGAGCCTTTTCCTGACAGGTTTCAAGAAGCATTCTGATGACAAGTGTCAGGGTGCATTGTGATGAAAAGTGTATTGAGAATTGTGATGACAAATGTCATGGAGCATTGTGATGAAAAGGGCATGGAGTATCGTGATGACAGGCATCATGGAGCGTTGTGATGAAAAGTGTTATGGAACATTGTGATCACAAGTGTTTGGTGCATTGAGATGACAGAGGTCATGGATCATTTTGATTTCAAGGAGCATGGAGCATTGTGATGACAAGGGCATGAAGCAATGTGATCCCAAGGTTCATGGAGGATTGTGATGACAATTGTAATGGAGTATTGTGATGACAAACGCATAGAGCATTGTAATGAAAATGTCATGTAGCACTTTGCTGACAAAGGCAGGGAGAATTGTGATGACATGTGTCATGGAGCACTGTGATGATAAGCGTCACGGAGCATTGTGAATACAGGGGTCATGGAGCATTGGGATGACAAGGGCATGGATCATTGTGATGACAAGTGTCATGGAGCATTGTGATGAGTAGGGAATGGAGCATTGTGATGAGTAGACCATGGATAATTGTGATGACGAGCGTCATGTGGCATTGTGATGACAAGTTTTATGGAATATTGTGATCACAAGGGTTTGGAGAATTGTTATGACAGAGGTCATGGAGCAATTTGATTTCATTGTGATGACAATAGCATGAAGCATTATGATGATGGGCATTGTGCATTGTGATGACAGGTTTCATGGATCATTGAGATGAAAATGGGCATAGAGCATTGTGATTACAGCGTTCTTGGAGCATTGTGATGAGAAGCGTCATGGAGCCTTGTGATGACAAGGCCATGGAATATCGTGATGGAAGGGGTCATGGAGCATTGTTATGACAGTGGTAATGGAGCATTGTGATGGCAAGGGCATGGATCATTGTGATGAGAAGGCCATGGAGCATTCTGATGACATGTGTCATGGAGCTTTGTGAAGACAAGGGCAGGGAGCAATGTGATGAGAGCGTGCATGGAGCATTCTGATGACAATGACATGGAGCATTGTGATGCCAAGGGTCATGGATCTTTGTGATGACAAAGGTCATGGAGCATTTTGATGGCAAGGGCGTTGTGCATTGTGATGAGAAAGGCAGGGAACATTCTGATGACAGGGTCTTTGAGCAATTTGATGAAAAGTGTCATGGAACATTTTGATGACAGGTGTTATGGAACATTGTGATGTCAGGGGTCATCGAACATTGTGATGATAACTGCATGTAGCATTGTGATGACAGGAGTGACGGAGTATTGTGACAAATAGTGATGTAGCATTGTGATATCAGTGGTGAGAGAGCATTTTGATGAGAAGTGCATGGAGCATTGTGATGACAAGTTTTATGGAGCATTGTGATGACAAGATTGTGGAGCACTGTGATGCCAAGCACATGATGCATTGTGATGACATGTGTCATGGAGCATTGTGCTGCCAAGCGCATGGAGCATTGCGATGACAAGGGTCAAAGAGCATTGTGATGAAAAGTTCATGGAGCATTGTGGTTAAAAAGTCACAGAGACTGTTGATGACCAGGGCATGGACCATTGTGATGACAAAGGTCATGAAGCATTGTGATGATTGGAGTCTGGGAGCATTGTGATGACAGGGGCCATGGAGCATTGTGATGAGTAGGTCGTGGAGCATTGGGCTGAAAATGTTAATGGACTACTGTGATGACAGGGGTCATGGAGCATTGTGATGACAAGGGAATGGAGCATGGTGATGACAAGGTCCTGGAGCATTGTGAGGAGAAGACCATGGAGACTTGTAATGACAAGTCTCATGGAGCATTCTGATGAAAAGGGGCATGGAGCATTGTGATTACAGGGGTCTTGGAGCATTGTGATGACAAGGGCATGGAGGATTATGATGAGAAGGCCATGAAGCATTCTGATGACATGCGTCATGGAGATTTTTGATGACAAGGACATGGATCATTGTGATTACAGGTATCTTGGAGCATTGTGATGAAAAGGGCATGGATTATTGTGATGACAAAGGCATGGAGCCTTGTCATGACAGGGTTCAGGAAGCATACTGACGACAAGTGTCAGCGAGCATTGTGATGACAAGTGTATTGAGCATTGTGATGACAAAGATCATGGAGCATTGTGAAGAGAAGACCATGGATAATTGTGATGATGAGCGTCATGGGGTGTTGTGATGATAAGTGTTATGGAACATAGTGATCACAAGTGTTTGGAGCATTATGATGACAGAGGTCATGGAGAATATTGATTTCATTGTGATGACAATAGCCTGAAGCATTATGATGTTGGGCATGGTGCATTGTAATGGCAGGTTTCATGGAGCATTGAGATGAAAAGGGGCATAGAGCATTGTGTTTACAGAGGTCTTGGAGCATTGTGATGACAAGGGCAAGGAGCATTGTGATGAGGAGGCCATGGAACTTTCTGATGACATGCGTCATGGAGCTTTGTGATGACAAGGGCAAGGAGCATTGTGATTACAGGGGCCTTCAGCATTGTGATGACAAGTGTCATGGAAACTTGTGATGACTAGGCCGTGGAACATTGTGATGGCAGGGGTCATGGTGCATTGTTATGACAGGAGTAATGGAGCATTGAGATGAGAAGGGCATGGAACATTGGTCTGAAATGTTTCATGGATTATTGTGATGAGAGTTTGCATGGAGTATTGTGATGACAAGGGTACGGAACAATATGATACATGGGTCATGCAGGATTGTAATGACAAGGGCATGGAGCATTGCGATGAGAAGGGCATCGAGCATTGTGATGACAAGTGTCATGGAGCTTTGTGATGACAAGGGCATTGAGCAATGTTATGAGAGGGTTCATGGAGCATTGTGATGACAATGACATGGAGCATTGTGATGCCAATGGTCATGGAGTTTTGTGATGACAAGTCATGGAGCATTTTGATGACAAGGGCATGGTGCATTGTGATGAGAAGTGCAGGGATCATTTTGATGACCGGGCCATGCAGCAATTTGATGAAAAGTGTAATGGAATATTTGGATGGCTGGTGTTATAGAACATAGTGATGTCAGGGGTCTTGGAGCTTTGGGATGAAAAGGATCATGGAGCATTTTGATGACAGGGGTTATGGAACATTGTGATGTCAGGGGTCATGGAACATTGTGATGATAAGGGGATGTAGCAGTGTGATGACAGTGTCATGGAACATTGTGATTACAGGGGTGAGGGTGTATTGTGATGACTACTCATGGAACACTGTGATATCTCTGGTGAGAGAGCATTTTGATGAGAAATGCATGGACCATTGTGATTACAAGGTTTATGGAGCATTGCAATGACAAGGTTGTGGACCGTTGTGATGAAACGTGCGTGGCACATTGTGAAGACAATGGTCATGGAGCATTGTTCTGACAAAGACATGGAGCATTGTGATAACAAGGGTCACTGTGAATTGTGATGAAAAGTTCATGGAGCATTGTGGTTACAAAGGTCACAGAACCTTGTGATGACACGGGCATGGATTATTGTGATGACAAACGTTATGAAGCATTGTGATGACTGGAGTCACTGAGCATTGTGATGACAGTGGTCTTGGAGCATTGTGATGACATGTGTCATTGAGCATTGTGCTGACAAGCGCATGGAGCATTGTGATGACAAGGGTCATGGAGCATTGTGCTGAGAAAGGCATAGAGCATTGTGATGACAAGGGTCAAAGAGCATTGTGATGAAAAGTTCATGGATCATTTTGGTTAAAAAGCTCACAGAGAGTGATGATGACGAGGGCATGGCCCATTGTGGTGACAAAGGTCATGAAGCATTGTTACGACTGGAGTCACAGAGCATTGTGATGGCAGGGGTCATGGAGCATTGTGATAACAAGGGCATGGAGCATTG
Source organism: Mesoplodon mirus (assembly GCF_964341445.2). Classification (NCBI taxonomy): domain Eukaryota; kingdom Metazoa; phylum Chordata; class Mammalia; order Artiodactyla; family Ziphiidae; genus Mesoplodon; species Mesoplodon mirus. Next base: position 1,048,549 of record NW_028295717.1, read on the forward strand.
TTATGACCAGGGCAAGGAGCATTGGTCTAATAAGTTTCATGGATTATTGCGATGACAGTTGGAATGGTGCATTGTGATGACAAGGGCATGGAGCATTGTGATGGCCAGGTCATGCAGTATTGTGAAGACAGGTGTCAGGGAGCATTGTGATGACATATGTAATGGCCCATTTTGATGACAATGGCATGGAGCATTGGGATGCCAAGTGTCATGGAGGATTCTGATGACAAAAGTAATGGAGCATTGTGATGACAATGGCTTGGAGCATTGTGATGACAAGGGTCAGGGAGCATTGTGCTGACAAGTGCATGGAGAAATGTGACGACAAGTGTCATGGAGCATTCTGATGACAAGATTGTGGAGTATTTTGATGACAATGGCATGGAGCATTGTGATGAAAACGGCATGGGGCATTGTGATGAAAAAGGCATGGAGCCTTTTCCTGAAAGGGTTCAAGGAGCATACTGATGACAAGTGTCAGGGAGCCTTGTGATGACAAGTGTATTGAGAATTGTGATGACAAATGTCATGGAGCATTGTGATGAAAAGGGCATGGAGTATCGTGATGACAGGCATCATGGAGCGTTGTGATGAAAAGTGTTATGGAACATTGTGATCACAAGTGTTTGGTGCATTGAGATGACAGAGGTCATGGATCATTTTGATTTCAAGGAGCATGGAGCATTGTGATGACAAGGGCATGAAGCAATGTGATCCCAAGGTTCATGGAGGATTGTGATGACAATTGTAATGGAGTATTGTGATGACAAACGCATAGAGCATTGTAATGAAAATGTCATGTAGCACTTTGCTGACAAAGGCAGGGAGAATTGTGATGACATGTGTCATGGAGCACTGTGATGATAAGCGTCACGGAGCATTGTGAATACAGGGGTCATGGAGCATTGGGATGACAAGGGCATGGATCATTGTGATGACAAGTGTCATGGAGCATTGTGATGAGTAGGGAATGGAGCATTGTGATGAGTAGACCATGGATAATTGTGATGACGAGCGTCATGTGGCATTGTGATGACAAGTTTTATGGAATATTGTGATCACAAGGGTTTGGAGAATTGTTATGACAGAGGTCATGGAGCAATTTGATTTCATTGTGATGACAATAGCATGAAGCATTATGATGATGGGCATTGTGCATTGTGATGACAGGTTTCATGGATCATTGAGATGAAAATGGGCATAGAGCATTGTGATTACAGCGTTCTTGGAGCATTGTGATGAGAAGCGTCATGGAGCCTTGTGATGACAAGGCCATGGAATATCGTGATGGAAGGGGTCATGGAGCATTGTTATGACAGTGGTAATGGAGCATTGTGATGGCAAGGGCATGGATCATTGTGATGAGAAGGCCATGGAGCATTCTGATGACATGTGTCATGGAGCTTTGTGAAGACAAGGGCAGGGAGCAATGTGATGAGAGCGTGCATGGAGCATTCTGATGACAATGACATGGAGCATTGTGATGCCAAGGGTCATGGATCTTTGTGATGACAAAGGTCATGGAGCATTTTGATGGCAAGGGCGTTGTGCATTGTGATGAGAAAGGCAGGGAACATTCTGATGACAGGGTCTTTGAGCAATTTGATGAAAAGTGTCATGGAACATTTTGATGACAGGTGTTATGGAACATTGTGATGTCAGGGGTCATCGAACATTGTGATGATAACTGCATGTAGCATTGTGATGACAGGAGTGACGGAGTATTGTGACAAATAGTGATGTAGCATTGTGATATCAGTGGTGAGAGAGCATTTTGATGAGAAGTGCATGGAGCATTGTGATGACAAGTTTTATGGAGCATTGTGATGACAAGATTGTGGAGCACTGTGATGCCAAGCACATGATGCATTGTGATGACATGTGTCATGGAGCATTGTGCTGCCAAGCGCATGGAGCATTGCGATGACAAGGGTCAAAGAGCATTGTGATGAAAAGTTCATGGAGCATTGTGGTTAAAAAGTCACAGAGACTGTTGATGACCAGGGCATGGACCATTGTGATGACAAAGGTCATGAAGCATTGTGATGATTGGAGTCTGGGAGCATTGTGATGACAGGGGCCATGGAGCATTGTGATGAGTAGGTCGTGGAGCATTGGGCTGAAAATGTTAATGGACTACTGTGATGACAGGGGTCATGGAGCATTGTGATGACAAGGGAATGGAGCATGGTGATGACAAGGTCCTGGAGCATTGTGAGGAGAAGACCATGGAGACTTGTAATGACAAGTCTCATGGAGCATTCTGATGAAAAGGGGCATGGAGCATTGTGATTACAGGGGTCTTGGAGCATTGTGATGACAAGGGCATGGAGGATTATGATGAGAAGGCCATGAAGCATTCTGATGACATGCGTCATGGAGATTTTTGATGACAAGGACATGGATCATTGTGATTACAGGTATCTTGGAGCATTGTGATGAAAAGGGCATGGATTATTGTGATGACAAAGGCATGGAGCCTTGTCATGACAGGGTTCAGGAAGCATACTGACGACAAGTGTCAGCGAGCATTGTGATGACAAGTGTATTGAGCATTGTGATGACAAAGATCATGGAGCATTGTGAAGAGAAGACCATGGATAATTGTGATGATGAGCGTCATGGGGTGTTGTGATGATAAGTGTTATGGAACATAGTGATCACAAGTGTTTGGAGCATTATGATGACAGAGGTCATGGAGAATATTGATTTCATTGTGATGACAATAGCCTGAAGCTTTATGATGTTGGGCATGGTGCATTGTAATGGCAGGTTTCATGGAGCATTGAGATGAAAAGGGGCATAGAGCATTGTGTTTACAGAGGTCTTGGAGCATTGTGATGACAAGGGCAAGGAGCATTGTGATGAGGAGGCCATGGAACTTTCTGATGACATGCGTCATGGAGCTTTGTGATGACAAGGGCAAGGAGCATTGTGATTACAGGGGCCTTCAGCATTGTGATGACAAGTGTCATGGAAACTTGTGATGACTAGGCCGTGGAACATTGTGATGGCAGGGGTCATGGTGCATTGTTATGACAGGAGTAATGGAGCATTGAGATGAGAAGGGCATGGAACATTGGTCTGAAATGTTTCATGGATTATTGTGATGAGAGTTTGCATGGAGTATTGTGATGACAAGGGTACGGAACAATATGATACATGGGTCATGCAGGATTGTAATGACAAGGGCATGGAGCATTGCGATGAGAAGGGCATCGAGCATTGTGATGACAAGTGTCATGGAGCTTTGTGATGACAAGGGCATTGAGCAATGTTATGAGAGGGTTCATGGAGCATTGTGATGACAATGACATGGAGCATTGTGATGCCAATGGTCATGGAGTTTTGTGATGACAAGTCATGGAGCATTTTGATGACAAGGGCATGGTGCATTGTGATGAGAAGTGCAGGGATCATTTTGATGACCGGGCCATGCAGCAATTTGATGAAAAGTGTAATGGAATATTTGGATGGCTGGTGTTATAGAACATAGTGATGTCAGGGGTCTTGGAGCTTTGGGATGAAAAGGATCATGGAGCATTTTGATGACAGGGGTTATGGAACATTGTGATGTCAGGGGTCATGGAACATTGTGATGATAAGGGGATGTAGCAGTGTGATGACAGTGTCATGGAACATTGTGATTACAGGGGTGAGGGTGTATTGTGATGACTACTCATGGAACACTGTGATATCTCTGGTGAGAGAGCATTTTGATGAGAAATGCATGGACCATTGTGATTACAAGGTTTATGGAGCATTGCAATGACAAGGTTGTGGACCGTTGTGATGAAACGTGCGTGGCACATTGTGAAGACAATGGTCATGGAGCATTGTTCTGACAAAGACATGGAGCATTGTGATAACAAGGGTCACTGTGAATTGTGATGAAAAGTTCATGGAGCATTGTGGTTACAAAGGTCACAGAACCTTGTGATGACACGGGCATGGATTATTGTGATGACAAACGTTATGAAGCATTGTGATGACTGGAGTCACTGAGCATTGTGATGACAGTGGTCTTGGAGCATTGTGATGACATGTGTCATTGAGCATTGTGCTGACAAGCGCATGGAGCATTGTGATGACAAGGGTCATGGAGCATTGTGCTGAGAAAGGCATAGAGCATTGTGATGACAAGGGTCAAAGAGCATTGTGATGAAAAGTTCATGGATCATTTTGGTTAAAAAGCTCACAGAGAGTGATGATGACGAGGGCATGGCCCATTGTGGTGACAAAGGTCATGAAGCATTGTTACGACTGGAGTCACAGAGCATTGTGATGGCAGGGGTCATGGAGCATTGTGATAACAAGGGCATGGAGCATTGTTATGACCAGGGCAAGGAGCATTGGTCTAATAAGTTTCATGGATTATTGCGATGACAGTTGGAATGGTGCATTGTGATGACAAGGGCATGGAGCATTGTGATGGCCAGGTCATGCAGTATTGTGAAGACAGGTGTCAGGGAGCATTGTGATGACATATGTAATGGCCCATTTTGATGACAATGGCATGGAGCATTGGGATGCCAAGTGTCATGGAGGATTCTGATGACAAAAGTAATGGAGCATTGTGATGACAATGGCTTGGAGCATTGTGATGACAAGGGTCAGGGAGCATTGTGCTGACAAGTGCATGGAGAAATGTGACGACAAGTGTCATGGAGCATTCTGATGACAAGATTGTGGAGTATTTTGATGACAATGGCATGGAGCATTGTGATGAAAACGGCATGGGGCATTGTGATGAAAAAGGCATGGAGCCTTTTCCTGAAAGGGTTCAAGGAGCATACTGATGACAAGTGTCAGGGAGCCTTGTGATGACAAGTGTATTGAGAATTGTGATGACAAAGGTCATGGAGCATTGTGATGAAAAGAGCATGGAGTATTGTGATGACAGGCATCATGGAGCGTTGTGATGACAAGTGTTATGGAACATTGTGATCACAAGGGTTTGGAGCACTGTGATGACAGAGTTCATGGATCATTTTGATTTCAAGGAGCATGGAGCATTGTGAGGACGAGGGCATGAAGCAATGTGATCCCAAGTTTCATGGAGGATTGTGATGACAATGGAAATGGAGTATTGTGATGAGAAGCACAGAGAGCATTGTAATGAAAATGTCATTTAGCATTTTGCTGACAAAGGCATGGAGCATTGTGATGACATGGGTCATGGAGCACTGTGATGACAAGCGTCACGGAGCATTGTGAATACAGGGGTCATGGAGCATTGGGATGACAAGGGCATGGATCATTGTGATGACAATGGTCATGGAGCACTGGGCTGATAATGTTCATTGAGTGTTGTGATGACAGGTGTCATGGAGCATTGTGATGACTATGGAATGGAGCATTGTGATGACAAGAGTCGCGGATCATTGTGTTGCTGGGTGTCATGGATTGTTGTGATGACAGTGGTCATGGAGCATTGTAATGATATTGGACATGGAGCATTGTGATGAATAGGTCTTGGAGCATTGGGCTGAAAATATTCATGGAATATTGTGATGACAGGGGTCATGGAGCATTGTGATGAGAAGGGAATGGAGCATGGTGATGACAAGGTCCAGGAGCATTGTGATGAGAAGACCATGGAGATTTGTCATGACAAGTCTCATGGAGCATTCTGATGAAAAGGGGCATGGAGCATAGTGATTACAGGGGTCTTGGAGCATTGTGAGGACTAGGGCATGGAACACTGTGATACATGTGTCATGGGTCATGGAGGCTTGTGATGACAAGTCATGGAGCATTGTGATGACAAGGGCATGGAGCATTGTGATGACAGGAGCATGGAGCATTTGTCTGACAAGATTCATAGATTACTGTGATGACAGTGGACATGGTGCATTGTGATGACAAGGGCATGGATCATTGTGTAGAAAAGGTCATGGTGTATTGTGAAGACTGGTGTCAGGGAGCATTGTGATGACATATGTCATGGTCCATTGCGATGACAATGGCAGGGATTATAGTGATGCCAAATGAAATGGAGAATTGTGATGACAAATATAATGGAACATCGTGATGACTATGGCTTGGAGCATTATGATGACAATGGCCATTGAGAATTTTCATGACAAGGTCGTGAAGCATTGTGATGACAAGTTCCTTGAGCATTGTGATGACAAAACCATGGAACCTTGTGATGACAAGTCTCATGGATCATACTGATGAAAAGGGTCTTGGAACATTGTGATGACTAGGGCATGGAGCATTGTGAGGAGAAGGCCAAGGAGCATTCTGATGGCATGCGTCATCGAGCTTTGTGATGACAAGGGCATGGAGCATTGTGATTACATGGGTCTTGGAGCATTGTGATGAAAATGGCATGGATCATTGTGATGAAATAGGCATGGAGCCTTGTCATGACAGGGTTCAAGGAGCATACAGACAACAAGTGTCAGGGAGCATTTTGATGACAAGTGTATTGAGCATTGTGATGACAATGGTCATGGAGCATTGTGATGAGAAGACCATGGATAATTGTGATGACGAGCGTCATGGGGCATTGTGATGACAAGTGTTATGGAATATTGTGATCACAAGGGATTGGAGCATTGTTATGACAGAGGTCATGGAGCAATTTGATTTCATTGTGATGACAATAGCATGAAGCATTATGATGATGGGCATGGTGCATTGTGATGACAGGGTTCATGGATCATTGAGATGAAAAGGGGCATAGAGCATTGTGATTACAGCGTTCTTGGAGCATTGTGATGAGAAGGGTCATGGAGCCTTGTGATGACAAGGCCATGGAACATCGTGATGGCAGGGGTCATGGAGCATTGTTATGACAGTGGTAATGGAGCATTGTGATGGCAAGGGCATGGATCATTGTGATGAGAAGGCCATGGAGCATTCTGATGACATGTGTCATGGAGCTTTGTGAAGACAAGGGCATGGAGCAATGTGATGAGAGCGTGCATGTAGCATTGTGATGACAAGGTCCAGGAGCATTGTGATGAGAAGACCATTGAGACTTCTCATGACAAGTCTCATGGAGCATTCTGATGAAAAGGGGCATGGAGCATTGTGATTACATGGGTCTTGGAGCATTGTGATGACTAGGGCATGGAACACTGTGATACATGTGTCATGGGTCATGGAGGATTGTGATGACAAGTCATGGAGCATTGTGATGACAAGGGCATGGAGCATTGTGATGCCAAGGGTCATGGATCTTTGTGATGACAAAGGTCATGGAGCATTTTGATGGCAAGGGCGTTGTCTATTGTGATGAGAAAGGCAGGGAACATTCTGATGAGAGGGTCTTTGAGCAATTTGATGAAAAGTGTGATGGGACATTTTGATGACAGGTGTTATGGAACATTGTGATGTCAGGGGTCATCGAACATTGTGATGATAATTGCATGTAGCATTGTGATGACAGGAGTGACGGAGTATTGTGACAAATAGTGATGTAGCATTGTGATATCAGTGGTGAGAGAGCATTTTGATGAGAAGTGCATGGAGCATTGTGATGACAAATTATATGGAGCATTGTGATGACAAGATTGTGTAGCACTGTGATGACAAGCACATGGTGCATTGTGATGACATGTGTCATGGAGCATTGTGCTGCCAAGCGCATGGAGCATTGTGATGACAATGGTCAAAGAGCATTGTGATGAAAAGTCCATGGAGCATTGTGGTTAAAAAGGTCACAGAGACTGTTGATGACCAGGGCATGGACCATTGTGATGACAAAGGTCATGAATCATTGTGATGATTGGAGTCACGGAGCATTGTGATGACAGGGGTCATGGAGCATTGTGATAACAAGGGCATGGAGCATTGTGATGACAAGGGCATGGAACATTGGTGTAATAAGTTTCACGGATTATTGTGATGACAGTTAGAATGGCGCATTGTGATGACCACGGCATGGAGCATTGTGAAGACCAGGCCATGCAGTATTGTGAAGACAGGTGTCAGGGAGCATTGTGATGACATATGTAATGGCCCATTTTGATGACAATGGCATGGAGCATAGTGATGCCAAGTGTCATGGAGGATTCTGATGACAAAAGTAATGGAGCATTGTGATGACAATGGCTTGGAGCATTGTGATGACAAGGGTCAGGGAGCATTGTGCTGACAAGTGCGTGGAGAATTGTAATGACAAGTGTCATGGAGCATTCTGATGACAAGCTTGTGGAGTATTTTGATGACAATTTCATAGATCATTTTGATGAAAACGGCATGGGGCATTGTGATGAAAAAGGCATGGAGCCTTTTCGTGACATGGTTCAAGGAGCATTCTGATGACAAGTGTCAGGGAGCACTGTGATGACAAGTGTATTGAGAATTGTGATGACAAAGGTCATGGAGCATTGTGATGAAAAGAGCATGGCATATAGTCATGACAGGCATCATGGAGCGTTGTGATGACAAGTGTTATGGAACTTTGTGATCACAAGGGTTTGGAGTATTGTGATGACAGAGGTCATGGATCATTTTGATTTCAAGGAGCAGGGAGCATTGTGATGACAAGGGCATGAAGCAATGGGATCCCAAGGTTCATGGAGGATTGTGATGACAATGGAAATGGAGTATTTTGATGACAAGCTCATAGAGCATTGTAATGGAAAGGTCATATAGCATTTTGCTGACAAATGCATGGAGCATTGTGATGACATGTGTCATGGAGCACTGTGATGACAAGCGTCACGGAGCATTGTGAATACATGGGTCATGGAGCATTGGGATGACAAGGGCATGGATCATTGTGATGACAAGGGTCATGGAGCACTGGGCTGAAAATGTTCATGGACTGTTGTGATGACAGGGGTCATGGAGCATTGTGATGACTAGGGAATGGAGCATTGTGATGACAAGAGTCCCAGATCATTTTGTTGTCAGTTGTCATGGAGTGTTGTGATAACAGTGGTCATGGAGCATTGTGAAGATATTGGCCATGGAGCATTGTGATGAGTAGATCGTGGGGCATTGGGCTGAAAATATTAATGGACTACTGTGGTGACAGGGGTCATGGAGCATTGTGATGACAAGGGAATGGAGCATGGTGATGAGAAGGTCCTGGAGCATTGTGAGGAGAAGACCATGGAGACTTGTGATGACAAGTCTCATGGAGCATTCTGATGAAAAGGGGGATGGAGCATTGTGATTACAGGGGTCTTGGAGCATTGTGATGACAAGGGCATGGTGCATGATGATGAGAAGGCCATGAAGCATTCTGATCACATGCGTCATGAAGCTTTTTGATGACAAGTGCATGGATCATTGAGATTACAGGGATCTTGAAGCATTGTGATGAAAAGGGCAAGGATTATTGTGATAACAAAGGCATGGAGCCTTGTCATGTCAGGGTTCCAGGAGCATACTGACGACAAGTGTCAGGGAGCTCTGTGATGACAAGTGTATTGAGCATTGTGATGACAAGGATCATGGAGCATTGTGAAGAGAAGACCATGGAAAATTGTGATGATGAGCGTCATGGGGTGTTGTGATGATAAGTGTTATGGAACATTGTGATCAAAAGTGTTTGGAGCATTATGATGACAGAGGTCATGGAGAATATTGATTTCATGGTGATGACAATAGCCTGAAGCATTATGATGATGGGCATGGTGCATTGTGATGGCAGGGTTCATGGAGCATTGAGATGAAAACTGGCATGGAGCATTGTGTTTACAAGGGTCTTGGAGCATTGTGATGACAAGGGCATGGAGCATTGTAATGAGAAGGCCATGGAACTTTCTGATGACATGCGTCATGGAGCTTTGTGATGACAAGGGCAAGGAGCATTGTGATTACAGGGTCCTTCAGCATTGTGATGACAAGTGTCATGGAACCTTGTGATGACTAGGCCATGGAACATTGTGATGGCAGGGGTCATGGTGCATTGTTATTACAGAGGTAATGGAGCATTGTGAAGAGAAGGTCATGGAACATTGGTCTGAAATGTTTCATGGATTATTGTGATGAGAGTGGGCATGGAGCATTGTGATGACAAGGGTACGGAACACTATGATACATGGGTCATGCTGGATTGTAATGCCAAGGGCATGGAGCATTGCGATGAGAAGGGCATCGAGCATTGTGATGACAAGTGGCATGGAGCTTTGTGATGACAAGGGCATAGAGCAATGTTATGAGAGGGTTCATGGAGCACTGTGATGACAATGACATGGAGCATTGTTATGCCAAGGGTCATGGAGTTTTGTGATGACAAGTCATGGAGCATTTTGATGACAAGGTCATGGTGCATTGTGATGAGAAGTGCAGGGATCATTTTGATGACCGGGCCATGCAGCAATTTGATGAAAAGTGTAATGGAATATTTTGATGGCAGGTGTTATAGAACATTGTGATGTCAGGGGTCTTGGAGCTTTGGGATGAAAAGAATCATGGAGCATTTTGATGATAGGGGTTATGGAACATTGTGATGTCAGGGGTCATGGAACATTGTGATGATAAGGGGATGTAGCATGGTGAATGACAGGGGTCATGGAACATTGTGATAACAGGGATGAGGGTGTACTGTGATGACTAGTCATTGAACACTGTGATATCTCTGGTGAGAGAGCATTTTGATGAGAAGTGCATGGACCATTGTGATTACAAGGTTTATGGAGCATTGCAATGACAAGCTTGTGGACCGTTGTGATGAAATATGCGTGGCACATTGTGAAGACAATGGTCATGGAGCATTGTTCTGACAAAGACATGGAGCATTGTGATAACAAGGGTCACTGTGAATTGTGAAGAAAAGTTCATGGAGCATTGTGGTTACAAAGGTCACAGAAACTTGTGATGACACGGGCATGGATTATTGTGATGACAAACGTTATGAAGCATTGTGATGACTGGAGTCACTGAGCATTGTGATGACAGGGGTCATGGAGCATTGTGATGACATGTGTCATGGAGCATTGTGCTGACAAGCGCATGGAGCATTGTGATGACAAGGGTCATGGAGCATTGTGCTGAGAAAGGCATAGAGCATTGTGATGACAAGGGTCAAAGAGCATTGTGATGAAATGTTCATGGAGCATTGTGGTTAAAAAGCTCACAGAGAGTGATGGTGACGAGGGCGTGGCCCATTGTGGTGACAAAGGTCATGAAGCATTGTTATGACTGGAGTCACAGAGCATTGTGATGAGAGGGGTCATGGAGCATTGTGATAACAAGGGCATGGAGCATTGTGATGACCAGGGCAAGGAGCATTGGTCTAATAAGTTTCATGGATTATTGCGATGACATTTGGAATGGTGCATTGTGATGACAAGGGCATGGAGCATTGTGATGGCCAGGTCATGCAGTATTGTGAAGACAGGTGTCAGGGAGCATTGTGATGACATATGTAATGGCCCATTGTGATGACAATGGCATGGAGCATTGGGATGCCAAGTGACATGGAGGATTCTGATGGCAAAGGTAATGGAGCATTGTGATGACAATGGCTTGGAGCATTGTGATGACAAGGGTCAGGGAGCATTGTGCTGACAAGTGCATGGAGAAATGTGATGACAAGGGTCATGGAGCATTCTGATGACAAGCTTGTGGAGTCTTTTGATGACAATGGCATGGAGCATTGTGATGAAAACGGCATGGGGCATTGTGATGAAAAAGGCATGGAGCCTTTTCCTGACAGGGTTCAAGGAGCATACTGATGACAAGTGTCAGGGAGCCTTGTGATGACAAGTGTATTGAGAATTGTGATGACAAAGGTCGTGGAGCATTGTGATGAAAAGAGCATGGAGTATTGTGATGACAGGCATCATGGAGCGTTGTGATGACAAGTATTATGGAACATTGTGATCACAAGGGTTTGGAGCATTGTGATGACAGAGGTCATGGATCAATTTGATTTCAAGGAGCATGGAGCACTGTGAGGACAAGGGCATGAAGCAATGTGATCCCAAGTTTCATGGAGGATTGTGATGACAATGGAAATGGAGTATTGTGATGAGAAGCGCATAGAGCATTGTAATGAAAAGGTCATGTAGCATTTTGCTGACAAAGGCATGGAGCATTGTGATGACATGTGTCATGGAGCACTGTGATGACAAGCGTCACGGAGCGTTGTGAATACATGGGTCATGGAGCATTGGGATGACAAGGGCATGGATCATTGTGATAACAAGTGTCATGGAGCACTGGGCTGATAAAGTTCATGAAGTGTTGTGATGACAGGTGTCATGGAGCATTGTGATGACTATGGAATGGAGCATTGTGATGACAAGAGTCGCGGATCATTGTGTTGTCGGGTGTCATGGATTGTTGTGATGACAGTGGTCATGGAGCATTGTAATGATATTGGACATGGAGCATTGTGATGAATAGGTCTTGGAGCATTGGGCTGAAAATATTCATGGAATATTGTGATGACAGGGGTCATGGAGCATTGTGATGAGAAGGGAATGGAGCATGGTGATGACAAGGTCCAGGAGCATTGTGATGAGAAGACCATGGAGACTTGTCATGACAAGTCTCATGGAGCATTCTGATGAAAAGGGGCATGGAGCATAGTGATTACAGGGGTCTTGGAGCATTGTGAGGACTAGGGCTTGGAACACTGTGATACATGTGTCATGGGTCATGGAGGATTGTGATGACAAGTCATGGAGCATTGTGATGACAAGGGCATGGAGCATTGTGATGACAGGAGCATGGAGCATTTGTCTGACAAGATTCATAGTTTATTGTGATGACAGTGGACATGGTGCATTGTGATGTCAAGGGCATGGATTATTGTGTAGAGAAGGTCATGTTGTATTGTGAAGACAGGTGTCAGGGAGCATTGTGATGACATATGTCATGGTCCATTGCGATGACAATGGCAGGGATTATAGTGATGCCAAATGAAATGGAGAATTGTGATGACAAATATAATGGAGCATCGTGATGACTATGGCTTGGAGCATTATGATGACAATGGCCATTGAGAATTTTCATGACAAGGTCGTGAAGCATTGTGATGACAAGTTCCTTGAGCATTGTGATGACAAAACCATGGAACCTTGTGATGACAAGTCTCATTGATCATACTGATGAAAAGGGTCTTGGAACATTGTGATGACAAGGGCATGGAGCATTGTGAGGAGAAGGACAAGGAGCATTCTGATGGCATGCGTCATCGAGCTTTGTGATGACAAGGGCATGGAACATTGTGATTACATGGGTCTTGGAGCATTGTGATGAAAAGGGCATGGATCATTGTGATGAAAAAGGCATGGCGCCTTGTCATGACAGGGTTCAAGGAGCATACAGACAACAAGTGTCAGGGAGCATTTTGATGACAAGTGTATTGAGCATTGTGATGACAATGGTCATGGAGCATTGTGATGAGAAGACCATGGATAATTGTGATGACGAGCGTCATGGGGCATTGTGATGACAAGTGTTATGGAATATTGTGATCACAAGGGTTTGGAGCATTGATATGACAGAGGTCATGGAGCAATTTGATTTCATTGTGATGACAATAGCATGAAGCATTATGATGATGGGCATGGTGCATTGTGATGACAGGGTTCATGGATCATTGAGATGAAAAGGGGCATAGAGCATTGTGATTACAGCGTTCTTGGAGCATTGTGATGAGAATGGTCATGGAGCTTTGTGATGACAAGGCCATGGAACATCGTGATGGCAGGGGTCATGGAGCATTGTTATGAGAGTGGTAATGGAGCATTGTGATGGCAAGGACATGGATCATTGTGATGAGAAGGCCATGGAGCATTCTGATGGCATGTGTCATGGAGCTTTGTGAAGACAAGGGCATGGAGCAATGTGATGAGAGCGTGCATGGAGCATTGTGATGACAATGACATGGAGCATTTTGATGCCAAGGGTCATGGATCTTTGTGATGACAAAGGTCATGGAGCATTTTGATGGCAAGTGCATTGTGCATTGTGATGAGAAAGGCAGGGAACATTCTGATGAGAGGGTCTTTGAGCAATTTGATGAAAAGTGTCATGGAACATTTGATTACAGGTGTTATGGAACATTGTGTTGTCAGGGGTCATCGAACATTGTGATGATAACTGCATGCAGCATTGTGATTACAGGAGTGACGGAGTATTGTGACAAATAGTGATGTAGCATTGTGATATCAGTGGTGAGAGAGCATTTTGATGAGAAGTGCATGGAGCATTGTGATGACAAACTTTATGGAGCATTGTGATGACAAGATTGTCGAGCACTGTGATGACAAGCGCATGGTGCATTGTGATGACATGTGTCATGGAGGATTGTGCTGCCAAGAGCATGGAGGGTTGTGCTGCCAAGCGCATGGAGCATTGTGATGACAAGGGTCAAAGAGCATTGTGATGAAAAGTTCATGGAGTATTTTGGTTAAAATGGTCACAGAGAATGTTGATGACCAGGGCATGGACCTTTGTGATGACAAAGTTCATGAAGCATTGTGATGATTGGAGACACGGAGCATTGTGATGACAGGGGTCATGGAGCATTGTGATAACAAGGGCATGGAGCATTGTGATGACAAGGGCATGGAACATTGGTCTAATAAGTTTCATGGATTATTGTGATGACAGTTAAAATGGCGCATTGTGATGACAATGGCATGGAGCATTGTGATGACCAGGCCATGCAATATTGTGAAGACAGGTGTCAGGGAGCATGGTGATGACATATGTAATGGCCCATTGTGATGACAATGGCATGGAGCATAGTGATGCCAAGTGTCATGGAGGATTCTGATGATAAAATTAATGGAGCATTGTGATGACAATGGCTTGGAGCATTGTGATGACAAGGGTCAGGGAGCATTGTGCTGACAAGGGCGTGGAGAATTGTAATGACAAGTGTCGTGGAGCATTCTGATGACTAGCTTGTGGAGTATTTTGATGACAATGGCATGGATCATTTTGATGAAAACGGCATGGGTCATTGTGATGAAAAATGCATGGAGCCTTTTCGTGACAGTGTTCAAGGAGCATTCTGATGACAAGTGTCAGGGAGCATTGTGATGACAAGTGTATTGAGAATTGTGATGACAAAGGTCATGGAGCATTGTGATGAAAAGAGCATGGAGTATAGTGATGACAGGCATCATGGAGCGTTGTGATGACAAGTGTTATGGAACTTTGTGATCACAAGGGTTTGGAGTATTGTGATGACAGAGGTCATGGATCATTTGGATTTCAAGGAGCAGGGAGCATTGTGATGACAAGGGCATGAAGCAATGGGATCCCAAGGTTCATGGAGTATTGTGATGACAATGGAAATGGAGTATTTTGATGACAAGCGCATAGAGCATTGTAATGGAAATGTCATGTAGCATTTTGCTGACAAAGGCATGGAGCATTGTGATGACATGTGTCATGGAGCACTGTGATGACAAGCGTCACGGAGCATTGTGAATACACGGGTCATGGAGCATTGGGATGACAAGGGCATGGATCATTGTGATGACAAGGGTCATGGAGCACTGGGCTGAAAATGTTCATGGACTGTTGTGATGACAGGGGTCATGGACATTGTGATGACTAGGAAATGGAGCATTGTGATGACAAGTGTCCCAGATCATTCTGTTGTCTGTTGTCATGGAGTGTTGTGATAACATTGGTCATGGAGCATTGTGAAGATATTCGCCATGGAGCCTTGTGATGAGTAGGTCGTGAAGCATTGGGCTGTAAATGTTAATGGACTACTATGATGACAGGGTTCATGGAGCATTGTGATGACAAGGGAATGGAGCATGGTGATGACAAAGTCCTGGAGCATTGTGAGGAGAAGTCCATGGAGACTTGTGATGACAAGTCTCATGGAGCATTCTGATGAAAAGGGGGATGGAGCATTTTGATTACAGGGGTATTGGAGCATTGTGATGACAAGGGCATGGAGCATTATGATGAGAAGTCCATGAAGCATTCTGATGACATGCGTCATTGAGCTTTTTCATGACAAGGGCATGGATCATTGTGATTACAGGGATCTTGGAGCATTGTGATGAAAAGGGCATGGATTATTGGGATGACAAAGGCATGGAGCCTTGTCATGACAGGGTTCAAGGAGCATACTGACGACAAGTGTCAGGGAGCCTTGTGATGAGAAGTGTATTGAGCATTGTGATGACAAAGATCATGGAGCATTGTGAAGAGAAGACCATGGATAATTTTGATGATGAGCGTCATGGGGTTTTGTTATGATAAGGGTTATGGAACATTGTGATCACAAGTGTTTGTAGCATTATGATGACAGAGGTCATGGAGAATATTGATTTCATTGTGATGACAATAGCCTGAAGCATTATGATGATGGGCATGGTGCATTGTGATGGCAGGTTTCATGGAGCATTGAGATGAAAAGGAGCATGGAGCATTGTGTTTACAAAGGTCTTGGAGCATTGTGATGACAAGGGCATGGAGCATTGTGATGAGAAGGTCATGGAGTATTGTGAAGACAGGTGTCAGGGAGCATTGTGATGACATATGCAATGGCCTATTGTGATGACAATGGCATGGAGCATTTTGATGCCAAGTGTCATGGAGGATTCTGATGACAAAGGTAATGGAGAGTTGTGATGACAATGGCTTGGAGCATTGTGATGCCAAGTGTCAGGGAGCATTGTGCTGACAAGTGCATGGAGAATTGTGATTACAAGGGTCATGGAGCATTCTGATGACAAGCTTCTGGAGTATTTTGATGACAATGACATGGAGCATTGTGATGAAAACGGCATGGGGTATTGTGATTAAAAATGCATTGAGCCTTTTTGTGACAGGTTTCAAGGAGCATTCTGATGACAAATGTCAGGGAGCATTGTGATGACAAGCGTATTGAGCATTTTGATGACAAAGGTCATGGAGCATTGTGATGAAAAAGGCATCGAATATTGTGATGTCAGGCATCATGGAGTGTTGTGATGACAAGTGTTATGGAACATTGTGATCACAAGTGTTTGGAGCATTGTGATGACAGAGGTGATGGATCATTTTGATTTCAAGGAGCATGGAGCATTGTGATGACAAGGGCATGAGGCAAAGTGATCCCAAGGTTCATGGAGGATGGTGATGACAATGGTAATGGAGTATTGTGATGACAAGTGCATAGAGCATTGTAATGACAAGGTCATGTAGCATTTTGCTGACAAAGGCATGGGACATTGTGATGACATGTGTCATGGAGCACTGTGATAACAGGCGTCACGGAGCGTTGTGAATACATGGGTCATGGAGCATTGGGATGAAAAGGGCATGGATGATTGTGATGACAAGGGTCATGGAGCACTGGGCTGAAATGTTCATGGAGTGTTGTGATGACAGGGGTCATGGAGCATTGTGATGATATTGGTCATGGAGCATTGTGATGAGAATGTCATGTAGCATTCGGCTGGAAATGTTAATGGATTATTGTAATGACAGGGTTCATGGAGCATTGTGATCACAAGGGAATGGAGCATGGTGATGACAAGGTCCTGGAGCATTGTGATGAGATGACCATGGAGACTTGTGATGACAAGTCTCATGGAGCATTCTGATGAAAAAGGGCATGGAGCATTGTGATTACAAGGGTCTTGGAGCATTGTGATGACAAGAGCATGGAGCATTGTGAGGAGAAGCCATGGAGAATTCTGATGACATGCGTCATGTAGCTTTGTGCTGACAAGGCCATGGAGCATTGTGATAACAGGGGTCTTGGAGCATTGTGATGAAAAGGCATGGATCATTGTGATGTAAAAGGCATGGAGACTTGTCATCACAGGGTTCAAGGAGCATACTGACGAGAGGTGTCAGGGAGTATTGTGATGACAAGTGTATTGAGCATTGTGATGACAATGATCATGGAGCATTGTGATGAGAACACCATGGATAATTGTGATGATGATCGTCATGGGGTACTGTGATGATAAGTGTTATGGAACATTGTGATCACAAGGGTTTGGAGCATTATGATGACAGAAGTCATGGAGAATATTGATTTCATTGTAGTGACAATAGCCTGAAGCATTATGAAGATGGGCATGGTGCATTGTGATGACAGGGTTCATGGAGCATTGAGATGAATAGGGGCATGGAGCATTGTGTTTACAGTGGTCTTGGAGCATTGTGATGACAAGGGCATGGAGCATTGTGATGAGAAGGCCATGGGACCTTCTGATGACATGCGTCATGGAGCTTTGTTATGACAAGGGCATGGAGAATTTTGATTACATGTTTCTTGGTGCATTGTGATGACAAGGGTCATGGAGCCTTGTGATGACAAGGCCGTGGAACATTGTGATGGCAGTGGTCGTGGTGCATTGTTATGACAGTGGTAATGGAGCATTGTGATGAGAAGGGCATTGAGCATTGGTTTGAAATATTTCATATTTTATTGTGATGAGAGTGGACTGGAGCATTGTGACGACAAGGGCACGGAACACTGTGATACATGGGTCATGGAGGATTGTAATGGCAAGGGCATGGAGCAATGTGATGAGAGGGTACATGGAGCATTGTGAAGACAATGCCATGGAACATAGTGAGGAAAAAGCCATGGAGCATTCTGATGACATGCGTCATAGAGCTTTTTGATGACAAGGGCATGGAGCATTGTGATTACTGGGGTCTTGGAGCATTGTGATGAAAAGGGCATGGATCATTGTGATGAAAAATGAATGGAGCCTTGTCATGAGAGTGTTCAAGGAGCATACTGACGACAAGTGTCAGGGAGCATTGTGAAGACAAGTGTATTGAGCATTGTGATGACAAAGATCAGGGAGCATTGTGATCAGAAGTCCAAGGATAATTGTGAAGATGATCGTCATGGGGTGTGGTGATGATAAATGTTATGGAACATTGTGATCACAAGGGTTTGCAGCATTATGATGACAGAGGTCATGGAGACTTTTGATTTCATTGTAATTGCAATAGCCAGAAGCATTATGATAATGGGCATGGTGCATTGTGATGACAGGGTTCATGGAGCATTGAGATGAAAAGGGGCATGGAGCATTGTGATTACAGGGGCCTTGTAGCATTGTGATGACAAGCGCATAGAGCATAGTAATGACAAGATCATGTAGAATTTTGCAGACAAATGCATGGAGCACTGTGATGACAGGCGTCATGGAGCACTGTGATGACATGTGTCACGGAGCATTGTGAATACAGGGGTCATGGATCACTGTGATGACAAGGGTCATGGAGAATTGGGCTGAAAATGTTCATGGAGTATTGTGATGACAGGGGTCATGGAGCATTGTGATGACAGAGGTCATGGAGAATTTTGATTTCATTGTGCTGACAATAGCCGGAAGCATTTTGATGATGGGCATGATGCATTGTGATGACAGGGTTCATGGAGCATTGAGATGAAAAGGGGCATGGAGCATTTTGATTACAGGGGTCTTAGAGCATTGTGATGACAAGGGCATGGAGCATTTTGATGAGAAGGACATGGAACATTCTGATGACATGTGTCATGCTGCTTTGTGATGACAATGGCATGGAGCATTGTGATTACAGGGGTCTTGGAGCATTGTGATGACAAGGGTCATGGAGCTTTTTGATGACAAGGCCGTGGAACATTGTGATGGCAGGGGTCAAGGAGCATTGTTATGACAGGGGTAATGGAGCATTGTGATGAGAACGGCATGGAGCATTGGGATTACAAGTTTTATGGAGCTTTGCGATGACAAATCTGTGGAACGTTGGGATAAAAAGCACGTGGTACATTGTGATGACAAGGGTCATGGAGCATTTTTCTGACAAAGACATGGAGCACTGTGAAGACAAGTGTCATGGAGCATTGTGATGAAAAGTTCATGAAGCATTGTGGTTAAAAATGTCACAAAGCCTTGTGATGACACGGACATGGACCATTGTGATGACAAATGTTATGAAGCATTGTGATGACTGGAGTCACGGAGCATTGTGATGACAGGGTCATGGAGCATTGAGATGACAACGGCATAGAGCACTGTGCTGAGAAAGGCGTAGATCATTGTGATGACAAGGGTCAAAGAGCATTGTGATGAAAAGTTCATGGAGCATTGTGGTTAAAAAGGTCACAGAGACTGTTGATGATGAGGTAGTGGACCATTGTGATGACAAAGGTCATGAAGCATTGTGATGACTGGAGTCACGGAGCATGGTGATGACAGGGGTCATGGAGCATTGTGATAACAAGGGCATGGAGCTTTGTGATGACAAGGGCATGGAGCATTGGTCTAAGATATTTCATGGATTATTGCGATGACATTTGGAATGGCGCATTGTGATGACAAGGGCATGGAGCATTGTGATGACCAGCTCATGCAGTATTGTGAAGAAAAGTGTCAGGGAGCATTGTGATGACATATGTAATGGCCCATTGTGATAAAAATGGCATGGAGCATTGTGATGCCAAGTTTCATGAAAGATTCTGATGACAAAGGTAATGGAGCATTGTTATGACAATGGCTTGGAGCATTGTGATGACAAGGGTCAGGGAGCATTGTGCTGACAAGTGCATGGAGAATTGTGATGACAAGGGTCATGGAGAATTCTGATGACAAGTTTGTGGAGTATTTTGATGACAATGGCATGGAGCATTTTGATGAAAATGGTATGGGGCAATGTGATGAGAAAGGCATGCAGCCTTTTCGTGACAGGGTTCAAGGAGCATTCTGACGACAAGTGTCAGGGAGCATTGTGATGACAAGTGTATTGAGAATTGTGATGACAAAAGTCATGGAGCATGGTGATGAGAAGGCGATGGATAATTGTGATGATGATCGTCATGGGGTGTTGTGATTATAAGTGTTATGGAACATTGTGATCACAAGGCTTTGGAGCATTATGATGACAGAGGTCATGGAGAATTTTGATTTCATCGTGATGACAATAGCCTGAAGCATTATGATGATGGGCATGGTGCATTGTGATGACAGAGTTCATGGAGCATTGAGATGAAAAGGGGCATGTAGCATTGTGATTACAGGGGTCTTGGAGCATTGTGATGACAAGCGCATAGAGCATTGTAATGACAAGTTCATGTAGAATATTCCTGAGAATGGCATGGAGCATTGTGATGACAAGCGCATAGAGCATTGTAATGACAAGTTCATGTAGAATATTCCTGAGAATGGCATGGAGCATTGTGATGACAGGTGTCATGGAGAACTGTGACACAATTGTCACGGAGCATCTTGAATACAGAGGTCATGGATCATTGGGATGACAAGTGCATGGATCATTGTGATGACAAGGGTCATGGAGCATTGGGCTGAAAATGTTCATGGAGTATTGTGATGACAGGGGTCATGGAGCATTTTGATTACAGGGGTCTTGGAGCACTGTGATGACAAGAGTCCCGGATCATTGTGTTGTCACGTGTCATGGAGTGTTGTGATTACAGGGTTCATGGAGCATTGAGATGAAAAGGGTCATGGAGCACTGTGTTTACAGGGGTTTTGGAGCACTGTGATGACAAGGGCATGCGGCATTTTGATGAGACGGCCATGGAACATTCTGATGACATGTGTCATGGAGCTTTGTGATGACAACGGCATGGAGCATTGTGATTAAAGGGGTCTTGGAGCATTGTGATGACAAGTGTCATGGAGCCTTGTGATGACAAGGCCGTGGAACATTGTGATGGCAGGGGTCATGGAGCATTATTATGACAGGTGTAATGGAGCATTGTGATGAGAAGGGCATGCAGCATTGTGATTACAATATTTATGGAGCATTGTGATGACAAATTTTTGGACCGTTGGGATGAAAAGCGCGTGGCACATTGTGATGACAATGGTCATGGAGCATTTTATTGACAAAGGCATGGAGCATTTTGATGACAAGAGTCACGGAACATTTTGATGAAATGTTCATGGAGCATTGTTGATACAAAGGTAACAGAGCCTTGTGATGACTTGGGCATGGACCATTGTGATGAGAAATATTATGAAGCCCTGTGATGACTGGAGTCACAGAGCATTGTGATGACAAGGTCCTGGAGCATTGTGATGAGATGACCATGGAGACTTGTGATGACAAGTCTCATGGAGCATTCTGATGAAAAGGGGCAAGGAGCATTGTGATTACAGTGGTCTTGGAGCATTGTGATGACAAGGGCAAGGAGCACTGTGAGGAGAAGGCCATGGAGCATTCTGATGACATATGTCATGGAGCATTGTGCTGAGAAAGGCATAGAGCATTGTGATGACAGGGGATAAAGAGCATTGTGAAGAAAAGTTCATGGAGCATTGTGGTTAAAAAGGTCACAGAGGGCCTCCCTGGTGGTGCAGTGGTTGAGAGTCCGCCTGCCGATGCAGGGGATACGGGTTCGTGCCCCGGTCTGGGAGGATCCCATATGCCGCGGAGCGGCTGGGCCCGTGAGCCATGGCCGCTGGGCCTGCGCATCCGGAGCCTGTGCTCCACAACGGGAGAGGCCACAATAGTGAGAGGCCCGCATACCGCAAAAAGAAAAAAAAAAAAAAAAAAAAAAGGTCACAGAGACTCTTGATGATGAGGGCATGGACCATTGTGATAACAAAGGTCATGGAGCATTGTGATGACAGGGGTCATGGAGCATTGTGATAACAAGGGCATGGAGCATTGTGATGACAAGGGCATGGAGCATTGTGATGACCTTGTGATGCAGTATTGTGAAGACAGTTGTCAGGGAGCATTGTGCTGACATATATAATGACCCATTGTGATGACAATGGCATGGAACATTGTGATGCCAAGTGTCATGGAGGATTCTGAAGACAAAGGAAATGGAGTATTGTGATGACAATGGCATGGAGCATTGTGATGACAAGGGTCAGGGAACATTGTGCTGACAAGTGCATGGAGAATTGTGATGACAAGGGTCATGGAGCATTCTGCTGACAAGCTTGTGGAGTCTTTTGATGACAATGGCATGGAGCATTGTGATGAAAACCGCATGGGGCATTGTGATGAAAAAGGCATGGAGACATTTCATTAGAATGTTCAAGGAGCATTCTGACGACAAACGTCAGGGAGCATTTTGATGACAATATATTGAGAATTGTGATGACAAATGTCATGGAGCATTGTGATGAAAAGGGCATGGAGTATTGTGATGACAGGCATCATGGAGCGTTGTGATGACAAGTGCTATGGAACATTGTGATCACAAGGGTTTGGAGCATTGTGATGACAGAGGTCATGGATCATTTTGATTTCCAGGAGCATGGAACATTGTGATGACAAGGGCATGAAGCATTGTGATCCCAAGGTTCATGGAGGTTTGTGATGATAATGGTAATGGAGTATTGTGATGACAAGCACATAGAGCATTGTAATGACAAGGTCATGTAGCATTCTGCTGACAAAGGCATGAAGCATTGTGATGCCAGGTGTCATGGAGCACTGTGATGACAAGCGTCACGGAGCATTGTGAATACAGGGGTCATGGAGAATTGGGATGACAAGGCCATGGATCATTGTGATGACAAGGGTCATGGAGCATTGGGCTGAAAATGTTCATGGAGTATTGTGATGACAGGGGTCATGGAGCATTGTGATGACTAGGGAATGGAGCATTGTAATGACAAGAGTCCCGGATCATTGTGTTGTCGGGTGTCATGGAGTGTTGTGATGACAGTGGTCATGGAGCATTGTGATGATATGTGTCATGGAGCATTGTGTTGAGAAGGTCATGGAGTATTTGGCTGAAAATATTCATGGAATATTGTGATGACAGTGGTCATGGAACATTGTGATGACAAGGGAATGGAACATGGTGATGACAGGGGTCATGGAACATTTTGATTACAGGGGTGAGGGAGGATTGTGATGACTAGTGAGGGAACATGGTTATATCTCAGGTGAGAGAGCATTTGGATGAGAAGAGCATGGAGCATTGTGATTACAAGGTTTATGGAGCGTAGCGATGACAAGGTTGTGTATCATTGTGATGGAAAGCCCGTGGCACATTTTGATGACAAGGGTCATGGAGCATTTTTCTGACAAATGCATGGAGCATTGTGATGACAAGTGTCACGGAGCACTGTGTTGAAATGTTCATGGAGCATTGTGGTTACCAAGGTCAGAGAGACTTGTGATGACGCGGGCATGGACCGTTGTGATGACAAAGGTTATGAAGCATTGTGATGACTGGAGTCACGGAGCACTGTGTTGACCGGGTTCATGGAGCATTGTGATGACAAGGGCATGGAGCATTGTGATGACAATGTCATGGAGTATTGTGAAGACAGGTGTCAGGGAGCATTTTGATGACATATGTCATGGTCCATTTCGATGACAATGGCATGGTGCATTGTGATGCCAAATGTAATGGAGGATTGTGATGACAAATATGATGGAGCATTGTGATGACAAATATGATGGAGCATTGTGATGACTAGGGCTTGGAGTATTATGATGACAAGGGCCATTGAGAATTTTCATGACAATGTCGTGAAGCATTGTGATGACAAGGTCCTTGAGAATTGTGATGAGAAAACCATGGAGCCTTGTGATGACAGGTCTCATGGAGAATATTGATGAAAAGGGGCATGGGGCATTCTGATGACAGGGGTCTTGGAACATTGTGATAGCAAGGGCATGGAGCATTGTGATGACAAGGGCATGGAGCATTGGTATAAGTTTCATGGATTATTGTGATGACAGTTGGAATGGCGCATTGTGATGACAGTGGTCATGGAGCATTGTGATGATACTGGTCATGGAGCATTGTGATGAGAAGGTAATGGAGCACTGGGTTGAAAATGTTCATGGATTTTTGTGATGACAGGTTTCATGGAGCATTGTGATGACAAGGGAATGGAGCATGGTGATGACAAGGTCCTGGTGTATTGTGATGAGATGACGATGGAGACTTGTGATGACAAGTCTCATGGAGCATTGTGATGAAAAGGGCATGGAGTATTGTGATGAGAGGCATCATGGAGCTTTGTGATGACAAGTGTTATGGAACATTGTGATCACAAGTGTTTGGAGCATTGTGATGACAGAGGTCATGGATCATTTTGATTTCAAGTAGCATGGAGCATTGTGATGGCAAGGGCATGAAGCAATGTGATCCCAAATTTCATGGATCATTGTGATGACAAGGGTCATGGAACATTGGGCTGAAAATATTCATGGAGTATTTTGATGACAGGGGTCATGGAGCATTGTGATGTCTAGGGAATGGAGCATTGTGATGACAAAAGTCTCAGATCATTGTGTTGTCAGGTGTCATGGAGTGTTGTGACGACAGGGGTCATGGACCATTGTGATGATATTGGTCATGGAGCATGGTGATGAGAAGGTCATGGAGCATTGGGGTGAAAACTTTCATGGAGTATTGCGATGTAATGGGTCAAAGAGCATTGTGATGAAATGTTCATGGAGCATTGTGCTTAAGAAGGTCACAGAGACTGTTGATGATGAGGGCATGGACCATTGTGATGACAAAGGTCATGATGCATTGTGATGACTGGAATCACGGAATATTGTGATGACACGGGTCATGGAGCACTGTGATAACAAGGGCATGGAGCATTGTGATGACAAGGGCATGGATCATTGGTCTAATAAGTTTCATGAATTATTGCGATGAGAGTTGGAATGGCGATTTGTGATGAAAAGGGCATAGAGCATTGTGATGACCAGGTCATGCAGTATTGTAAAGAGAGGTGTCAGGGCACATTGTGATGACATATGTAATGGCCCATTGTGATGACAATGGCATGGAGCATTGTGATGCCAAGTATCATGGAGGATTCTGATGACAAATGTAATGGAGCATTGTGATGACAATGGCTTGGAACATTGTGATGACAAGTGTCAGGGAGCATTTTGCTGACAAGTGCATAGAGAATTATGATGACAAGAGTCATGTAGCATTCTGATGACAAGCTTTGGAGTATTTTGATGACAATGACTTGGAACATTGTGATGAAAACGGCATGGGGCATTGTGATGAAAAAGTCATGGAACCATTCGTGACATGGTTCAAGGAGAATTCTGATGACAAGTGTCAGGGAGCATTGTGATGACAAGTGTATTGCGAATTGTGATGACAAAGGTCATGGTGCATTGTGATGAAAAGGGCATGGAGTATTGTGATGACAGGCATTATGGAGTGTTGTGATGACAAGTGTTATGGAACATTGTTATCACAAGGGTTTGGAGTATTGCGATGACAGAGGTCATGGATCATTTTGATTTCAAGGAGCATGGAGCATTGTGATGACAAGGGCATGAAGCAATGTGATCCCAAGTATCATGGAGGATTTTGATGACAATGGTAATGGAGTATTGTGATGACAAGCGCATAGAGCATTGTAATGACAGGGTCATGTAGCATTTTGCTGACAAAGGCATGGAGCATTGTGATGACAGGTGTCATGGAGCACTGTGAAGACAAGTGTCAAGGAGCATTGTGAATACAGGGGTCATGGAGCATTGGGATGAAAAGGGCATGGATCATTGTGATGACAAGTGTCATGGAGCATTGGGCTGAAAATGTTCATGGAGTATTGTGATGACAGGGGTCATGGAGCATTGTGATGACAGAGGTCATAGAGAATATTGATTTCATTGTGCTGACAATAGTCAGAAGCATTATGATGATGGGCATGATGCATTGTGATGACAGGGTTCATGGAGCATTGAGATGAAAAGGGGCCTGGAGCATTGTGATTACAGGGATGTGGTAGCATTGTGATGACAAGGGCATGGAGCATTTTGATGAGAAGGCCATGGAACATTCTGATGACATGTGTGATGGATCTTTGTGATGACAAGGGCATTGAGCATTGTGATTATGTGGTTTTGGAGCATTGTGATGACAAGGGTCATGGAGCCTTGTGATGACAAGGCCGTGGAACTTTGTGATGGCAGGGGTCATGGAGCATTGTTATGACAGGGGTAATGGAGAATTGTGATTACAAGGTTTAGGGAGCATTGCGATGACAAATTTGTGGACCGTTGGGATGAAAAGCGTGTGGCACATTGTGATGACAAGTGTCATGGAGCATTTTTCTGACAAAGGCATGGAGCATTTTGACGACAAGGGTCACGGAGCATAGTGATGAAATGTTCATGGAGCATTGTGGTTACAAAGGTAACAGAGCCTTGTGATGACGCGGGCATCGACCATTGTGATGACAAATGTTATGAAGAATTGTGATGACTGGAGTCAAGGAGCATTGTGATGACAGGGGTCATGGAGCATTGTGATGACAAGGACATGGAGCATTGTGCTGAGAAAGGCATAGAGCTTTGTGATGACAAGTGTTAAAGAGCATTGTGATGAAATGTTCATGGAGCATTTTGGTTAAAAAGGTCACAGAGACTGTTGATGATGAGGGCATGGACAATTGTGATGACAAAGGTCATGGAGCATTGTGATGACTGGAGTCACGGAGCATTGTGATGACAGGGTTCATGGAGCATTGTGATAACAAGGGCATGGAGCATTGTGATGACACGGGCATGGATCATTGGTCTAATACGTTTCAAGGATTATTGTGATGACAGTTCGAATGGCACATTGTGATGACATGGGCATGGAGCATTGTGATGACCAGGTCATGCAGTATTGTGAAGAGAGGTGTCAGGGAGCATTGTGATGACATATGTAATGGCCCATTGTGATGACAATGGCATGGAGCATTGGGATGCCAAGTGTCATGGAGGATTCTGATGACAAAGGTAATGGAGCATTGTGATGACAATGGCTAGGAGCATTGTGAAGACAAGGGTCAGGGAGCATTGTGCTGACAAGTGTATGGAGAATTATGATGACAAGGGTCATGGAGCATTCTGAAGACAAGCCTGTAGAGTATTTTGATGACAATGGCATGGAGCATTGTGATGAAAACGGCATGGGACATTGTGATGAAAAAGGCATGGAGCCTTTTCCTGACAGGTTTCAAGGAGCATTCTGATGACAAGTGTCAGGGTGCATTGTGATGAAAAGTGTATTGAGAATTGTGATGACAAATGTCATGGAGCATTGTGATGAAAAGGGCATGGAGTATCGTGATGACAGGCATCATGGAGCGTTGTGATGAAAAGTGTTATGGAACATTGTGATCACAAGTGTTTGGTGCATTGAGATGACAGAGGTCATGGATCATTTTGATTTCAAGGAGCATGGAGCATTGTGATGACAAGGGCATGAAGCAATGTGATCCCAAGGTTCATGGAGGATTGTGATGACAATTGTAATGGAGTATTGTGATGACAAACGCATAGAGCATTGTAATGAAAATGTCATGTAGCACTTTGCTGACAAAGGCAGGGAGAATTGTGATGACATGTGTCATAGAGCACTGTGATGATAAGCGTCACGGAGCATTGTGAATACAGGGGTCATGGAGCATTGGGATGACAAGGGCATGGATCATTGTGATGACAAGGGTCATGGAGCATTGTGATGAGTAGGGAATGGAGCATTGTGATGAGTAGACCATGGATAATTGTGATGACGAGCGTCATGGGGCATTGTGATGACAAGTTTTATGGAATATTGTGATCACAAGGGTTTGGAGAATTGTTATGACAGAGGTCATGGAGCAATTTGATTTCATTGTGATGACAATAGCATGAAGCATTATGATGATGGGCATTGTGCATTGTGATGACAGGTTTCATGGATCATTGAGATGAAAATGGGCATAGAGCATTGTGATTACAGCGTTCTTGGAGCATTGTGATGAGAAGGGTCATGGAGCCTTGTGATGACAAGGCCATGGAACATCGTGATGGAAGGGGTCATGGAGCATTGTTATGACAGTGGTAATGGAGCATTGTGATGGCAAGGGCATGGATCATTGTGATGAGAAGGCCATGGAGCATTCTGATGACATGTGTCATGGAGCTTTGTGAAGACAAGGGCAGGGAGCAATGTGATGAGAGCGTGCATGGAGCATTCTGATGACAATGACATGGAGCATTGTGATGCCAAGGGTCATGGATCTTTGTGATGACAAAGGTCATGGAGCAT
The DNA here is from genome assembly GCF_964341445.2 of Mesoplodon mirus. NCBI lineage: Eukaryota > Metazoa > Chordata > Mammalia > Artiodactyla > Ziphiidae > Mesoplodon > Mesoplodon mirus. The sequence goes on from NW_028295717.1 coordinate 1,077,452, forward strand.
TTTGATGGCAAGGGCGTTGTGCATTGTGATGAGAAAGGCAGGGAACATTCTGATGACAGGGTCTTTGAGCAATTTGATGAAAAGTGTCATGGAACATTTTGATGACAGGTGTTATGGAACATTGTGATGTCAGGGGTCATCGAACATTGTGATGATAACTGCATGTAGCATTGTGATGACAGGAGTGACGGAGTATTGTGACAAATAGTGATGTAGCATTGTGATATCAGTGGTGAGAGAGCATTTTGATGAGAAGTGCATGGAGCATTGTGATGACAAGTTTTATGGAGCATTGTGATGACAAGATTGTGGAGCACTGTGATGCCAAGCACATGATGCATTGTGATGACATGTGTCATGGAGCATTGTGCTGCCAAGCGCATGGAGCATTGTGATGACAAGGGTCAAAGAGCATTGTGATGAAAAGTTCATGGAGCATTGTGGTTAAAAAGTCACAGAGACTGTTGATGACCAGGGCATGGACCATTGTGATGACAAAGGTCATGAAGCATTGTGATGATTGGAGTCTGGGAGCATTGTGATGAGTAGGTCGTGGAGCATTGGGCTGAAAATGTTAATGGACTACTGTGATGACAGGGGTCATGGAGCATTGTGATGACAAGGGAATGGAGCATGGTGATGACAAGGTCCTGGAGCATTGTGAGGAGAAGACCATGGAGACTTGTAATGACAAGTCTCATGGAGCATTCTGATGAAAAGGGGCATGGAGCATTGTGATTACAGGGGTCTTGGAGCATTGTGATGACAAGGGCATGGAGGATTATGATGAGAAGGCCATGAAGCATTCTGATGACATGCGTCATGGAGATTTTTGATGACAAGGACATGGATCATTGTGATTACAGGTATCTTGGAGCATTGTGATGAAAAGGGCATGGATTATTGTGATGACAAAGGCATGGAGCCTTGTCATGACAGGGTTCAGGAAGCATACTGACGACAAGTGTCAGGGAGCATTGTGATGACAAGTGTATTGAGCATTGTGATGACAAAGATCATGGAGCATTGTGAAGAGAAGACCATGGATAATTGTGATGATGAGCATCATGGGGTGTTGTGATGATAAGTGTTATGGAACATAGTGATCACAAGTGTTTGGAGCATTATGATGACGGAGGTCATGGAGAATATTGATTTCATTGTGATGACAATAGCCTGAAGCATTATGATGTTGGGCATGGTGCATTGTGATGGCAGGTTTCATGGAGCATTGAGATGAAAAGGGGCATAGAGCATTGTGTTTACAGAGGTCTTGGAGCATTGTGATGACAAGGGCAAGGAGCATTGTGATGAGAAGGCCATGGAACTTTCTGATGACATGCGTCATGGAGCTTTGTGATGACAAGGGCAAGGAGCATTGTGATTACAGGGGCCTTCAGCATTGTGATGACAAGTGTCATGGAAACTTGTGATGACTAGGCCGTGGAACATTGTGATGGCAGGGGTCATGGTGCATTGTTATGACAGGAGTAATGGAGCATTGAGATGAGAAGGGCATGGAACATTGGTCTGAAATGTTTCATGGATTATTGTGATGAGAGTTTGCATGGAGTATTGTGATGACAAGGGTACGGAACAATATGATACATGGGTCATGCAGGATTGTAATGACAAGGGCATGGAGCATTGCGATGAGAAGGGCATCGAGCATTGTGATGACAAGTGTCATGGAGCTTTGTGATGACAAGGGCATTGAGCAATGTTATGAGAGGGTTCATGGAGCATTGTGATGACAATGACATGGAGCATTGTGATGCCAATGGTCATGGAGTTTTGTGATGACAAGTCATGGAGCATTTTGATGACAAGGGCATGGTGCATTGTGATGAGAAGTGCAGGGATCATTTTGATGACCGGGCCATGCAGCAATTTGATGAAAAGTGTAATGGAATATTTGGATGGCTGGTGTTATAGAACATAGTGATGTCAGGGGTCTTGGAGCTTTGGGATGAAAAGGATCATGGAGCATTTTGATGACAGGGGTTATGGAACATTGTGATGTCAGGGGTCATGGAACATTGTGATGATAAGGGGATGTAGCAGTGTGATGACAGTGTCATGGAACATTGTGATTACAGGGGTGAGGGTGTATTGTGATGACTACTCATGGAACACTGTGATATCTCTGGTGAGAGAGCATTTTGATGAGAAATGCATGGACCATTGTGATTACAAGGTTTATGGAGCATTGCAATGACAAGGTTGTGGACCGTTGTGATGAAACGTGCGTGGCACATTGTGAAGACAATGGTCATGGAGCATTGTTCTGACAAAGACATGGAGCATTGTGATAACAAGGGTCACTGTGAATTGTGATGAAAAGTTCATGGAGCATTGTGGTTACAAAGGTCACAGAACCTTGTGATGACACGGGCATGGATTATTGTGATGACAAACGTTATGAAGCATTGTGATGACTGGAGTCACTGAGCATTGTGATGACAGTGGTCTTGGAGCATTGTGATGACATGTGTCATTGAGCATTGTGCTGACAAGCGCATGGAGCATTGTGATGACAAGGGTCATGGAGCATTGTGCTGAGAAAGGCATAGAGCATTGTGATGACAAGGGTCAAAGAGCATTGTGATGAAAAGTTCATGGATCATTTTGGTTAAAAAGCTCACAGAGAGTGATGATGACGAGGGCATGGCCCATTGTGGTGACAAAGGTCATGAAGCATTGTTATGACTGGAGTCACAGAGCATTGAGATGGCAGGGGTCATGGAGCATTGTGATAACAAGGGCATGGAGCATTGTTATGACCAGGGCAAGGAGCATTGGTCTAATAAGTTTCATGGATTATTGCGATGACAGTTGGAATGGTGCATTGTGATGACAAGGGCATGGAGCATTGTGATGGCCAGGTCATGCAGTATTGTGAAGACAGGTGTCAGGGAGCATTGTGATGACATATGTAATGGCCCATTTTGATGACAATGGCATGGAGCATTGGGATGCCAATTGTCATGGAGGATTCTGATGACAAAAGTAATGGAGCATTGTGATGACAATGGCTTGGAGCATTGTGATGACAAGGGTCAGGGAGCATTGTGCTGACAAGTGCATGGAGAAATGTGATGACAAGTGTCATGGAGCATTCTGATGACAAGATTGTGGAGTATTTTGATGACAATGGCATGGAGCATTGTGATGAAAACGGCATGGGGCATTGTGATGAAAAAGGCATGGAGCCTTTTCCTGAAAGGGTTCAAGGAGCATACTGATGACAAGTGTCAGGGAGCCTTGTGATGACAAGTGTATTGAGAATTGTGATGACAAAGGTCATGGAGCATTGTGATGAAAAGAGCATGGAGTATTGTGATGACAGGCATCATGGAGCGTTGTGATGACAAGTGTTATGGAACATTGTGATCACAAGGGTTTGGAGCATTGTGATGACAGAGTTCATGGATCATTTTGATTTCAAGGAGCATGGAGCATTGTGAGGACGAGGGCATGAAGCAATGTGATCCCAAGTTTCATGGAGGATTGTGATGACAATGGAAATGGAGTATTGTGATGAGAAGCACAGAGAGCATTGTAATGAAAATGTCATTTAGCATTTTGCTGACAAAGGCATGGAGCATTGTGATGACATGGGTCATGGAGCACTGTGATGACAAGCGTCACGGAGCATTGTGAATACAGGGGTCATGGAGCATTGGGATGACAAGGGCATGGATCATTGTGATGACAATGGTCATGGAGCACTGGGCTGATAATGTTCATTGAGTGTTGTGATGACAGGTGTCATGGAGCATTGTGATGACTATGGAATGGAGCATTGTGATGACAAGAGTCGCGGATCATTGTGTTGCTGGGTGTCATGGATTGTTGTGATGACAGTGGTCATGGAGCATTGTAATGATATTGGACATGGAGCATTGTGATGAATAGGTCTTGGAGCATTGGGCTGAAAATATTCATGGAATATTGTGATGACAGGGGTCATGGAGCATTGTGATGAGAAGGGAATGGAGCATGGTGATGACAAGGTCCAGGAGCATTGTGATGAGAAGACCATGGAGATTTGTCATGACAAGTCTCATGGAGCATTCTGATGAAAAGGGGCATGGAGCATAGTGATTACAGGGGTCTTGGAGCATTGTGAGGACTAGGGCATGGAACACTGTGATACATGTGTCATGGGTCATGGAGGCTTGTGATGACAAGTCATGGAGCATTGTGATGACAAGGGCATGGAGCATTGTGATGACAGGAGCATGGAGCATTTGTCTGACAAGATTCATAGATTACTGTGATGACAGTGGACATGGTGCATTGTGATGACAAGGGCATGGATCATTGTGTAGAAAAGGTCATGGTGTATTGTGAAGACTGGTGTCAGGGAGCATTGTGATGACATATGTCATGGTCCATTGCGTTGACAATGGCAGGGATTATAGTGATGCCAAATGAAATGGAGAATTGTGATGACAAATATAATGGAACATCGTGATGACTATGGCTTGGAGCATTATGATGACAATGGCCATTGAGAATTTTCATGACAAGGTCGTGAAGCATTGTGATGACAAGTTCCTTGAGCATTGTGATGACAAAACCATGGAACCTTGTGATGACAAGTCTCATGGATCATACTGATGAAAAGGGTCTTGGAACATTGTGATGACTAGGGCATGGAGCATTGTGAGGAGAAGGCCAAGGAGCATTCTGATGGCATGCGTCATCGAGCTTTGTGATGACAAGGGCATGGAGCATTGTGATTACATGGGTCTTGGAGCATTGTGATGAAAATGGCATGGATCATTGTGATGAAATAGGCATGGAGCCTTGTCATGACAGGGTTCAAGGAGCATACAGACAACAAGTGTCAGGGAGCATTTTGATGACAAGTGTATTGAGCATTGTGATGACAATGGTCATGGAGCATTGTGATGAGAAGACCATGGATAATTGTGATGACGAGCGTCATGGGGCATTGTGATAACAAGTGTTATGGAATATTGTGATCACAAGGGATTGGAGCATTGTTATGACAGAGGTCATGGAGCAATTTGATTTCATTGTGATGACAATAGCATGAAGCATTATGATGATGGGCATGGTGCATTGTGATGACAGGGTTCATGGATCATTGAGATGAAAAGGGGCATAGAGCATTGTGATTACAGCGTTCTTGGAGCATTGTGATGAGAAGGGTCATGGAGCCTTGTGATGACAAGGCCATGGAACATCGTGATGGCAGGGGTCATGGAGCATTGTTATGACAGTGGTAATGGAGCATTGTGATGGCAAGGGCATGGATCATTGTGATGAGAAGGCCATGGAGCATTCTGATGACATGTGTCATGGAGCTTTGTGAAGACAAGGGCATGGAGCAATGTGATGAGAGCGTGCATGTAGCATTGTGATGACAAGGTCCAGGAGCATTGTGATGAGAAGACCATTGAGACTTCTCATGACAAGTCTCATGGAGCATTCTGATGAAAAGGGGCATGGAGCATTGTGATTACATGGGTCTTGGAGCATTGTGATGACTAGGGCATGGAACACTGTGATACATGTGTCATGGGTCATGGAGGATTGTGATGACAAGTCATGGAGCATTGTGATGACAAGGGCATGGAGCATTGTGATGCCAAGGGTCATGGATCTTTGTGATGACAAAGGTCATGGAACATTTTGATGGCAAGGGCGTTGTCTATTGTGATGAGAAAGGCAGGGAACATTCTGATGAGAGGGTCTTTGAGCAATTTGATGAAAAGTGTGATGGGACATTTTGATGACAGGTGTTATGGAACATTGTGATGTCAGGGGTCATCGAACATTGTGATGATAATTGCATGTAGCATTGTGATGACAGGAGTGACGGAGTATTGTGACAAATAGTGATGTAGCATTGTGATATCAGTGGTGAGAGAGCATTTTGATGAGAAGTGCATGGAGCATTGTGATGACAAATTATATGGAGCATTGTGATGACAAGATTGTGTAACACTGTGATGACAAGCACATGGTGCATTGTGATGACATGTGTCATGGAGCATTGTGCTGCCAAGCGCATGGAGCATTGTGATGACAATGGTCAAAGAGCATTGTGATGAAAAGTCCATGGAGCATTGTGGTTAAAAAGGTCACAGAGACTGTTGATGACCAGGGCATGGACCTTTGTGATGACAAAGGTCATGAATCATTGTGATGATTGGAGTCACGGAGCATTGTGATGACAGGGGTCATGGAGCATTGTGATAACAAGGGCATGGAGCATTGTGATGACAAGGGCATGGAACATTGGTGTAATAAGTTTCACGGATTATTGTGATGACAGTTAGAATGGCGCATTGTGATGACCACGTCATGGAGCATTGTGATGACCAGGCCATGCAGTATTGTGAAGACAGGTGTCAGGGAGCATTGTGATGACATATGTAATGGCCCATTTTGATGACAATGGCATGGAGCATAGTGATGCCAAGTGTCATGGAGGATTCTGATGACAAAAGTAATGGAGCATTGTGATGACAATGGCTTGGAGCATTGTGATGACAAGGGTCAGGGAGCATTGTGCTGACAAGTGCGTGGAGAATTGTAATGACAAGTGTCATGGAGCATTCTGATGACAAGCTTGTGGAGTATTTTGATGACAATTTCATAGATCATTTTGATGAAAACGGCATGGGGCATTGTGATGAAAAAGGCATGGAGCCTTTTCGTGACATGGTTCAAGGAGCATTCTGATGACAAGTGTCAGGGAGCATTGTGATGACAAGTGTACTGAGAATTGTGATGACAAAGGTCATGGAGCATTGTGATGAAAAGAGCATGGCATATAGTCATGACAGGCATCATGGAGCGTTGTGATGACAAGTGTTATGGAACTTTGTGATCACAAGGGTTTGGAGTATTGTGATGACAGAGGTCATGGATCATTTTGATTTCAAGGAGCAGGGAGCATTGTGATGACAAGGGCATGAAGCAATGGGATCCCAAGGTTCATGGAGGATTGTGATGACAATGGAAATGGAGTATTTTGATGACAAGCTCATAGAGCATTGTAATGGAAAGGTCATATAGCATTTTGCTGACAAATGCATGGAGCATTGTGATGACATGTGTCATGGAGCACTGTGATGACAAGCGTCACGGAGCATTGTGAATACATGGGTCATGGAGCATTGGGATGACAAGGGCATGGATCATTGTGATGACAAGGGTCATGGAGCACTGGGCTGAAAATGTTCATGGACTGTTGTGATGACAGGGGTCATGGAGCATTGTGATGACTAGGGAATGGAGCATTGTGATGACAAGAGTCCCAGATCATTTTGTTGTCAGTTGTCATGGAGTGTTGTGATAACAGTGGTCATGGAGCATTGTGAAGATATTGGCCATGGAGCATTGTGATGAGTAGATCGTGGGGCATTGGGCTGAAAATATTAATGGACTACTGTGGTGACAGGGGTCATGGAGCATTGTGATGACAAGGGAATGGAGCATGGTGATGAGAAGGTCCTGGAGCATTGTGAGGAGAAGACCATGGAGACTTGTGATGACAAGTCTCATGGAGCATTCTGATGAAAAGGGGGATGGAGCATTGTGATTACAGGGGTCTTGGAGCATTGTGATGACAAGGGCATGGTGCATGATGATGAGAAGGCCATGAAGCATTCTGATCACATGCGTCATGAAGCTTTTTGATGACAAGTGCATGGATCATTGAGATTACAGGGATCTTGAAGCATTGTGATGAAAAGGGCAAGGATTATTGTGATAACAAAGGCATGGAGCCTTGTCATGTCAGGGTTCCAGGAGCATACTGACGACAAGTGTCAGGGAGCTCTGTGATGACAAGTGTATTGAGCATTGTGATGACAAGGATCATGGAGCATTGTGAAGAGAAGACCATGGAAAATTGTGATGATGAGCGTCATGGGGTGTTGTGATGATAAGTGTTATGGAACATTGTGATCAAAAGTGTTTGGAGCATTATGATGACAGAGGTCATGGAGAATATTGATTTCATGGTGATGACAATAGCCTGAAGCATTATGATGATGGGCATGGTGCATTGTGATGGCAGGGTTCATGGAGCATTGAGATGAAAACTGGCATGGAGCATTGTGTTTACAAGGGTCTTGGAGCATTGTGATGACAAGGGCATGGAGCATTGTAATGAGAAGGCCATGGAACTTTCTGATGACATGCGTCATGGAGCTTTGTGATGACAAGGGCAAGGAGCATTGTGATTACAGGGTCCTTCAGCATTGTGATGACAAGTGTCATGGAACCTTGTGATGACTAGGCCATGGAACATTGTGATGGCAGGGGTCATGGTGCATTGTTATTACAGAGGTAATGGAGCATTGTGAAGAGAAGGTCATGGAACATTGGTCTGAAATGTTTCATGGATTATTGTGATGAGAGTGGGCATGGAGCATTGTGATGACAAGGGTACGGAACACTATGATACATGGGTCATGCTGGATTGTAATGCCAAGGGCATGGAGCATTGCGATGAGAAGGGCATCGAGCATTGTGATGACAAGTGGCATGGAGCTTTGTGATGACAAGGGCATAGAGCAATGTTATGAGAGGGTTCATGGAGCACTGTGATGACAATGACATGGAGCATTGTTATGCCAAGGGTCATGGAGTTTTGTGATGACAAGTCATGGAGCATTTTGATGACAAGGTCATGGTGCATTGTGATGAGAAGTGCAGGGATCATTTTGATGACCGGGCCATGCAGCAATTTGATGAAAAGTGTAATGGAATATTTTGATGGCAGGTGTTATAGAACATTGTGATGTCAGGGGTCTTGGAGCTTTGGGATGAAAAGAATCATGGAGCATTTTGATGATAGGGGTTATGGAACATTGTGATGTCAGGGGTCATGGAACATTGTGATGATAAGGGGATGTAGCATGGTGAATGACAGGGGTCATGGAACATTGTGATAACAGGGATGAGGGTGTACTGTGATGACTAGTCATTGAACACTGTGATATCTCTGGTGAGAGAGCATTTTGATGAGAAGTGCATGGACCATTGTGATTACAAGGTTTATGGAGCATTGCAATGACAAGCTTGTGGACCGTTGTGATGAAATGTGCGTGGCACATTGTGAAGACAATGGTCATGGAGCATTGTTCTGACAAAGACATGGAGCATTGTGATAACAAGGGTCACTGTGAATTGTGAAGAAAAGTTCATGGAGCATTGTGGTTACAAAGGTCACAGAACCTTGTGATGACACGGGCATGGATTATTGTGATGACAAACGTTATGAAGCATTGTGATGACTGGAGTCACTGAGCATTGTGATGACAGGGGTCATGGAGCATTGTGATGACATGTGTCATGGAGCATTGTGCTGACAAGCGCATGGAGCATTGTGATGACAAGGGTCATGGAGCATTGTGCTGAGAAAGGCATAGAGCATTGTGATGACAAGGGTCAAAGAGCATTGTGATGAAATGTTCATGGAGCATTGTGGTTAAAAAGCTCACAGAGAGTGATGGTGACGAGGGCGTGGCCCATTGTGGTGACAAAGGTCATGAAGCATTGTTATGACTGGAGTCACAGAGCATTGTGATGACAGGGGTCATGGAGCATTGTGATAACAAGGGCATGGAGCATTGTGATGACCAGGGCAAGGAGCATTGGTCTAATAAGTTTCATGGATTATTGCGATGACATTTGGAATGGTGCATTGTGATGACAAGGGCATGGAGCATTGTGATGGCCAGGTCATGCAGTATTGTGAAGACAGGTGTCAGGGAGCATTGTGATGACATATGTAATGGCCCATTTTGATGACAATGGCATGGAGCATTGGGATGCCAATTGTCATGGAGGATTCTGATGACAAAAGTAATGGAGCATTGTGATGACAATGGCTTGGAGCATTGTGATGACAAGTGTCAGGGAGCATTGTGCTGACAAGTGCATGGAGAAATGTGATGACAAGGGTCATGGAGCATTCTGATGACAAGCTTGTGGAGTCTTTTGATGACAATGGCATGGAGCATTGTGATGAAAACGGCATGGGGCATTGTGATGAAAAAGGCATGGAGCCTTTTCCTGACAGGGTTCAAGGAGCATACTGATGACAAGTGTCAGGGAGCCTTGTGATGACAAGTGTATTGAGAATTGTGATGACAAAGGTCGTGGAGCATTGTGATGAAAAGAGCATGGAGTATTGTGATGACAGGCATCATGGAGCGTTGTGATGACAAGTATTATGGAACATTGTGATCACAAGGGTTTGGAGCATTGTGATGACAGAGGTCATGGATCAATTTGATTTCAAGGAGCATGGAGCATTGTGAGGACAAGGGCATGAAGCAATGTGATCCCAAGTTTCATGGAGGATTGTGATGACAATGGAAATGGAGTATTGTGATGAGAAGCGCTTAGAGCATTGTAATGAAAAGGTCATGTAGCATTTTGCTGACAAAGGCATGGAGCATTGTGATGACATGTGTCATGGAGCACTGTGATGACAAGCGTCACGGAGCGTTGTGAATACATGGGTCATGGAGCATTGGGATGACAAGGGCATGGATCATTGTGATAACAAGTGTCATGGAGCACTGGGCTGATAAAGTTCATGAAGTGTTGTGATGACAGGTGTCATGGAGCATTGTGATGACTATGGAATGGAGCATTGTGATGACAAGAGTCGCGGATCATTGTGTTGTCGGGTGTCATGGATTGTTGTGATGACAGTGGTCATGGAGCATTGTAATGATATTGGACATGGAGCATTGTGATGAATAGGTCTTGGAGCATTGGGCTGAAAATATTCATGGAATATTGTGATGACAGGGGTCATGGAGCATTGTGATGAGAAGGGAATGGAGCATGGTGATGACAAGGTCCAGGAGCATTGTGATGAGAAGACCATGGAGACTTGTCATGACAAGTCTCATGGAGCATTCTGATGAAAAGGGGCATGGAGCATAGTGATTACAGGGGTCTTGGAGCATTGTGAGGACTAGGGCTTGGAACACTGTGATACATGTGTCATGGGTCATGGAGGATTGTGATGACAAGTCATGGAGCATTGTGATGACAAGGGCATGGAGCATTGTGATGACAGGAGCATGGAGCATTTGTCTGACAAGATTCATAGATTATTGTGATGACAGTGGACATGGTGCATTGTGATGTCAAGGGCATGGATCATTGTGTAGAGAAGGTCATGTTGTATTGTGAAGACAGGTGTCAGGGAGCATTGTGATGACATATGTCATGGTCCATTGCGATGACAATGGCAGGGATTATAGTGATGCCAAATGAAATGGAGAATTGTGATGACAAATATAATGGAGCATCGTGATGACTATGGCTTGGAGCATTATGATGACAATGGCCATTGAGAATTTTCATGACAAGGTCGTGAAGCATTGTGATGACAAGTTCCTTGAGCATTGTGATGACAAAACCATGGAACCTTGTGATGACAAGTCTCATTGATCATACTGATGAAAAGGGTCTTGGAACATTGTGATGACAAGGGCATGGAGCATTGTGAGGAGAAGGACAAGGAGCATTCTGATGGCATGCGTCATCGAGCTTTGTGATGACAAGGGCATGGAACATTGTGATTACATGGGTCTTGGAGCATTGTGATGAAAAGGGCATGGATCATTGTGATGAAAAAGGCATGGCGCCTTGTCATGACAGGGTTCAAGGAGCATACAGACAACAAGTGTCAGGGAGCATTTTGATGACAAGTGTATTGAGCATTGTGATGACAATGGTCATGGAGCATTGTGATGAGAAGACCATGGATAATTGTGATGACGAGCGTCATGGGGCATTGTGATGACAAGTGTTATGGAATATTGTGATCACAAGGGTTTGGAGCATTGATATGACAGAGGTCATGGAGCAATTTGATTTCATTGTGATGACAATAGCATGAAGCATTATGATGATGGGCATGGTGCATTGTGATGACAGGGTTCATGGATCATTGAGATGAAAAGGGGCATAGAGCATTGTGATTACAGCGTTCTTGGAGCATTGTGATGAGAATGGTCATGGAGCTTTGTGATGACAAGGCCATGGAACATCGTGATGGCAGGGGTCATGGAGCATTGCTATGAGAGTGGTAATGGAGCATTGTGATGGCAAGGACATGGATCATTGTGATGAGAAGGCCATGGAGCATTCTGATGACATGTGTCATGGAGCTTTGTGAAGACAAGGGCATGGAGCAATGTGATGAGAGCGTGCATGGAGCATTGTGATGACAATGACATGGAGCATTTTGATGCCAAGGGTCATGGATCTTTGTGATGACAAAGGTCATGGAGCATTTTGATGGCAAGTGCATTGTGCATTGTGATGAGAAAGGCAGGGAACATTCTGATGAGAGGGTCTTTGAGCAATTTGATGAAAAGTGTCATGGAACATTTGATTACAGGTGTTATGGAACATTGTGTTGTCAGGGGTCATCGAACATTGTGATGATAACTGCATGCAGCATTGTGATTACAGGAGTGACGGAGTATTGTGACAAATAGTGATGTAGCATTGTGATATCAGTGGTGAGAGAGCATTTTGATGTGAAGTGCATGGAGCATTGTGATGACAAACTTTATGGAGCATTGTGATGACAAGATTGTCGAGCACTGTGATGACAAGCGCATGGTGCATTGTGATGACATGTGTCATGGAGGATTGTGCTGCCAAGAGCATGGAGGGTTGTGCTGCCAAGCGCATGGAGCATTGTGATGACAAGGGTCAAAGAGCATTGTGATGAAAAGTTCATGGAGTATTTTGGTTAAAATGGTCACAGAGAATGTTGATGACCAGGGCATGGACCTTTGTGATGACAAAGTTCATGAAGCATTGTGATGATTGGAGACACGGAGCATTGTGATGACAGGGGTCATGGAGCATTGTGATAACAAGGGCATGGAGCATTGTGATGACAAGGGCATGGAACATTGGTCTAATAAGTTTCATGGATTATTGTGATGACAGTTAAAATGGCGCATTGTGATGACAATGGCATGGAGCATTGTGATGACCAGGCCATGCAATATTGTGAAGACAGGTGTCAGGGAGCATGGTGATGACATATGTAATGGCCCATTGTGATGACAATGGCATGGAGCATAGTGATGCCAAGTGTCATGGAGGATTCTGATGATAAAATTAATGGAGCATTGTGATGACAATGGCTTGGAGCATTGTGATGACAAGGGTCAGGGAGCATTGTGCTGACAAGTGCGTGGAGAATTGTAATGACAAGTGTCGTGGAGCATTCTGATGACTAGCTTGTGGAGTATTTTGATGACAATGGCATGGATCATTTTGATGAAAACGGCATGGGTCATTGTGATGAAAAATGCATGGAGCCTTTTCGTGACAGTGTTCAAGGAGCATTCTGATGACAAGTGTCAGGGAGCATTGTGATGACAAGTGTATTGAGAATTGTGATGACAAAGGTCATGGAGCATTGTGATGAAAAGAGCATGGAGTATAGTGATGACAGGCATCATGGAGCGTTGTGATGACAAGTGTTATGGAACTTTGTGATCACAAGGGTTTGGAGTATTGTGATGACAGAGGTCATGGATCATTTGGATTTCAAGGAGCAGGGAGCATTGTGATGACAAGGGCATGAAGCAATGGGATCCCAAGGTTCATGGAGTATTGTGATGACAATGGAAATGGAGTATTTTGATGACAAGCGCATAGAGCATTGTAATGGAAATGTCATGTAGCATTTTGCTGACAAAGGCATGGAGCATTGTGATGACATGTGTCATGGAGCACTGTGATGACAAGCGTCACGGAGCATTGTGAATACACGGGTCATGGAGCATTGGGATGACAAGGGCATGGATCATTGTGATGACAAGGGTCATGGAGCACTGGGCTGAAAATGTTCATGGACTGTTGTGATGACAGGGGTCATGGAGCATTGTGATGACTAGGAAATGGAGCATTGTGATGACAAGTGTCCCAGATCATTCTGTTGTCTGTTGTCATGGAGTGTTGTGATAACATTGGTCATGGAGCATTGTGAAGATATTCGCCATGGAGCCTTGTGATGAGTAGGTCGTGAAGCATTGGGCTGTAAATGTTAATGGACTACTATGATGACAGGGTTCATGGAGCATTGTGATGACAAGGGAATGGAGCATGGTGATGACAAAGTCCTGGAGCATTGTGAGGAGAAGTCCATGGAGACTTGTGATGACAAGTCTCATGGAGCATTCTGATGAAAAGGGGGATGGAGCATTTTGATTACAGGGGTATTGGAACATTGTGATGACAAGGGCATGGAGCATTATGATGAGAAGTCCATGAAGCATTCTGATGACATGCGTCATTGAGCTTTTTCATGACAAGGGCATGGATCATTGTGATTACAGGGATCTTGGAGCATTGTGATGAAAAGGGCATGGATTATTGGGATGACAAAGGCATGGAGCCTTGTCATGACAGGGTTCAAGGAGCATACTGACGACAAGTGTCAGGGAGCCTTGTGATGAGAAGTGTATTGAGCATTGTGATGACAAAGATCATGGAGCATTGTGAAGAGAAGACCATGGATAATTTTGATGATGAGCGTCATGGGGTTTTGTTATGATAAGGGTTATGGAACATTGTGATCACAAGTGGTTGTAGCATTATGATGACAGAGGTCATGGAGAATATTGATTTCATTGTGATGACAATAGCCTGAAGCATTATGATGATGGGCATGGTGCATTGTGATGGCAGGTTTCATGGAGCATTGAGATGAAAAGGAGCATGGAGCATTGTGTTTACAAAGGTCTTGGAGCATTGTGATGACAAGGGCATGGAGCATTGTGATGAGAAGGTCATGGAGTATTGTGAAGACAGGTGTCAGGGAGCATTGTGATGACATATGCAATGGCCTATTGTGATGACAATGGCATGGAGCATTTTGATGCCAAGTGTCATGGAGGATTCTGATGACAAAGGTAATGGAGAGTTGTGATGACAATGGCTTGGAGCATTGTGATGCCAAGTGTCAGGGAGCATTGTGCTGACAAGTGCATGGAGAATTGTGATTACAAGGGTCATGGAGCATTCTGATGACAAGCTTCTGGAGTATTTTGATGACAATGACATGGAGCATTGTGATGAAAACGGCATGGGGTATTGTGATTAAAAATGCATTGAGCCTTTTTGTGACAGGTTTCAAGGAGCATTCTGATGACAAATGTCAGGGAGCATTGTGATGACAAGCGTATTGAGCATTTTGATGACAAAGGTCATGGAGCATTGTGATGAAAAAGGCATCGAATATTGTGATGTCAGGCATCATGGAGCGTTGTGATGACAAGTGTTATGGAACATTGTGATCACAAGTGTTTGGAGCATTGTGATGACAGAGGTGATGGATCATTTTGATTTCAAGGAGCATGGAGCATTGTGATGACAAGGGCATGAGGCAAAGTGATCCCAAGGTTCATGGAGGATGGTGATGACAATGGTAATGGAGTATTGTGATGACAAGTGCATAGAGCATTGTAATGACAAGGTCATGTAGCATTTTGCTGACAAAGGCATGGGACATTGTGATGACATGTGTCATGGGGCACTGTGATAACAGGCGTCACGGAGCGTTGTGAATACATGGGTCATGGAGCATTGGGATGAAAAGGGCATGGATGATTGTGATGACAAGGGTCATGGAGCACTGGGCTGAAATGTTCATGGAGTGTTGTGATGACAGGGGTCATGGAGCATTGTGATGAAAAGAGTCCCGGATCATTGTGTTGTTAGGAGTAATGGAGTGTTGTGATGACAGTTGTCATGGAGCATTGTGATGATATTGGCCATGGAGCACTGTGATATGTAGGTCGTGGAGCATTGGGCTGAATATGTTCATGGATTATTGTCATGATACGGGTCATGGAGCATTGTGATGACAAGGTCCTGGAGCATTGTGATGAGAAGACCATGGAGACTTGTGATGACAAGTCTCATGGAGCATTCTGATGAAAAGGGGCATGGAGCATTGTGATTACAGGGGTCTTGGAGCACTGTGATGACTAGGGCATGGAGCATTGTGATGAGAAGGACATGGAGCATTCTGATGACATGTGTCATGGAGTTTTGTGATGACAAGGGCATGGAGCATTGTGATTACAGGGATCTTGGAGCATTGTTATGAAAACGGCACGGATCATTGTTATGAAAAATGTATGGAGCCTTGTCATGACAGGCTTCAAGGAGCATACTGACGACTAGTGTCAGGAAGCATTGTGATGACAAGTGTATTGAGCATTGTGATGAAAAAGCTCATGGAGCATTGTGATAAGAAGACCATGGTTAATTGTTATGATGAGCGTCATGGGATGTTGTGATGATAAGTGTTATGGAAGTTTGAGATCACAAGGGTTTGGAGCATTATGATGACAGAGTTCATGGAGATTACTGATTTCATTGTGATGACAATAGCCTGAAGCCTTATGATGATGGGCATGGTGCATTGTGATGACAGGGTTCATGGGGCATTGAGATGAAAAGGGTCATGGAGCACTGTGATTACAGTGGTCTTGGAGCATTCTGATGACAATGGCATGGAGCATTGTGATTACAAGGGTCTTCAGCATTGTGATAACAAGTCTCATGGAACCTTGTGATGACTATGCCGTGGAACATTGTGATGGCAGGGGTCATGGTGTATTGTTATGACAGAGGTAATGGAGCATTGTGATGAGAAGGGCATGGGACATTGGTCTAAAATGTTTCATGTATTATTGTGATGAGAGTGGGCATAGAGCATTGTGATGACAAGGGTACGGAACACTATGATGTATGAGTCATGCAAGATTGTAATGACAAGGGCATGGAGCATTGGGATGACAAAAATCATGAAGCATTGTGATGACTGGAGTCATGGAGCATTGTGATGAAAAGGGCATGGAGCATTGTGATGAGAAGGTCATGGCGTATTGTGAAGACAGGTTTCAGGGAGCATTGTGATGACCTATGTCATGGTCCATTGCGATGACAATGGCATGGAGCATTGTGATGCCAAATGTAATGGAGGATTGTTATGACAAATATAATGGAACATTGTGATGACTAGCGCTTGGAGCATTATGATGACAAGGGCCATTGAGAATTTTCATGACAAGTTCGTGAAGCATTGTGATGACAAGGTCCTGGAGCATTGTGATGAGAAAACCATGGAGCCTTGTGATAACAAATCTCATGGAGCATACTGATGAAAAGGTTCATGAACCATTGTGATTACAGGGGTCTTGGAACTTTGTGATGAAAAGGTAATGGGACCTTGTTATGACAGGGTTCAAGGAGAGTACAGACAACAAGTGTCAGGGAGCATTTTGATGATAAGAGTACTGAGCATTGTGATGACAAAGGTCATGGAGCATTGTGATGAGAAGACCATAGATAACTGTGATGACGAGCGTCATGGGGCATTGTGATGACAAGTGTTATGGAATATTGTGATCACAAGGGTTTGGAGCATTGTGATGACAGAGGTCATGGAGAATTTTTATTTCATTGTGATGACAATAGCATGAAGCATTAGGATGATGGGCATGGTGCATTGTGATGACAGGGTTCATGGATCATTGAGATGAAAAGGGGCATGGAACATTGTGATTACAGTGTTCGTGGAGCATTGTGATGAGAAGGGTCATGGAGCCTTGTGATGACATTGCCATGGAACATCGTGATGGCAGGGATCATGGAGCATTGTTATGACAGGGTAATGTAGCATTGTGATGGCAAGGGCAAGGAGCTTTGTGATGAGAAAGCCATGGAGCTTTCTGATGACATGTGTCATGGAGCATTGTGATGACAAGGGTCACGGAGCATTGTGATGAAAAGTTCATTGAGAATTGTGGTTATAAAGGTCACAGAGACTTGGGATAACGCGGGCATGGACCATTGTGATGACAAACGTTATGAAGCATTGTGATGACAGGTGTCACGGAGCATTGTGATGACAGGGGTCATCGATAATGGTGATGACTAGGGAATGGAGCATAGTGATGACAAGAGTCCCGGATCATTGTGTTGTCAGGTGTCATGGAGTGTTGTGATGACAGTTGTCATGGTGCATTGTGAGGATATTGGACATGGAGCATTTTGATGAGAAGGTCATGGAGCATTTTGCTGATAATATTCATGGAGTATTGTGATGACAGTGGTCATGGTGCATTGTGATGATATTGGTCATGGAGCATTGTGATGAGAATGTCATGGAGCATTGTGCTGATAATATTCATTGAGTATTGTGATGACAAGGGTCATGGAGCTTGGTGATGACAAGGTCCTGTAGCATTGTGATGAGAAGACCATGGAGGCTTGTGATGACAAGTTTCATGGAGCATTCTAATGAAAAGGGGCATGGAGCATTGTGATTACAGTGGTCTTGGAGCATCGTGATGACAAGGGCATGGAGCATTGTCATGAGACGGCCATGCAGCATTCTGATGACATGGGTCATGGAGCTTTGTGATGACAAGGGCATGGAGCATTGTGATTACAGGGGTCTTGGAGCATTGTGATGAAAAGGGCATGGATCATTGTGATGAAAAAGGCATGGAGCCTTGTCATGACAGGGTTCAAGGAGCATACTGATGACAAGTGTCAGGGAGCATTGTGATGACAAGTGTATTGAGCATTGTGATGACAAATGTCATGGAGCATTGTGATGAGAAGACCATGGATAATTTTGATGATGAGTGTCATGGTGTGTTGTGATGATAAGTGTTATGGAACATTTTGATCAAAAGGTTTTGGAGCATTATGATGACAGAGGTCATGGAGATTACTGATTTCATTGTGATGACAATAGCCTGAAGTATTATGATGATGGGCATGGTGCATTGTGATGACAGGGTTCATGGAGCATTGAGATGAAAAGGGTCATGGAGCACTGTGATTACAGTGGTTTTGGAGCATTTTGATGACAAGGGCATGGAGCATTGTGATGAGAATGCCATGGAACATTCTGATGACATGCGTCATGGAGCTTTGTGATTACAAGGGCATGGAACATTGTGATTACAGGGGTCTTGGAGCATTGTGATGACAAGGGTCATGGAGCCTTGTGATGACAAGGCCGTGGATCATTGTTATGGCAGGGTTCATGGAGCATTGTTATGACAGAGGTAATGGAGCATTGTGATAAGAAGGGCATTGAGCACTGGTCTGAAATATTTCATGAATTATTGTGATGAGAGAGGGCATGGAGCATTGTGATGACAATGGCACGGAACACTGTGATACATGGGTCATGGAGGATTGTAATGACAAGGGCATGGATCATTGTGATGAGAAGGGCATCGAGCATTGTGATGACAAGTGTCATGGAGCTTTGTGATGAAAAGGGCATGGAGCAATGTGATGAGAGGGTTCATGGAGCATTGTGATGACAATAACATGGAGCATTGTGATGCCAAGGGTCACTGAGCTTTGTGATGACAAAGGTCATGGAGCATTTTGATGAGAAGGGTGTGGTGCATTGTGATGAGAAGGGCAGGGAGCATTTTGATGACAGGGTCATGCAGCAATTTGATGAAAATTGTCATGGAACATTTTGATGACAGGGGTTATAGAACATTGTGATGCCAGGGGTCATGGAGCTTTGGGATGAAAAGGGTCATGGAGCATTTTGATGACAGGGGTTATAGAACATTGTGATATCAGGTGTCATGGAACATTGTGACTACAGGGGTGAGGGAGTATTGTGATGACTAGTGATGGAACACTGTGATATCTCTGGTGAGAGAGCATTTTGATGAGAAGTGCATGGAGCATTGTGATTACAAGATTTATGGAGCATAGCGATGACAAGGTTGTGGACCGTTGTAATGAAAAGCTCGTGGCACAGTGCAGTGTGATGACAAGTTTCATTGAGCATTGTTCTGACAAAGGCATGGAGCATTGTGATGACAAGGGTCACGGAGCATTGTGATGAAATGTTCAAGGAGCACTGTGGTTACAAAGGTCACAGAGCCTTGTGATGACGCGGGCATGTACCATTGTGATGACAAACGTTATGAAGCATTGTGATGACTGGAGTCAAGGAGCATTGTGATGACATGTGTCATGGAGCATTGTGATGACAAGGGCATGGAGTACTGTGATGAATGGGACATGGAGCATTTGTCTAATATATTTCATAGACTATTGTGATGACAGTGCACATGGTGCATTGTGATGCCAAGGGCATGGAGCATTGTGATGAGAAGGGCATGGAGCATTGTGATTACAAGGTTTATGGAGCATTGTCATGACCAATTTTTGGACCATTGGGATGAGAAGCGGTTGGCACATTGTGATGACAAGGGTCATGGAGCATTTTTCTGACAAAGGCATGGAGCACTGTGATGACAAGTGTCACGGAGCATTGTGATGAAAAGTTCATGGAGCATTGTGGTTACAAAGGTAACAGAGCCTTGCGATGACGTGGGCATCGACCATTGTGATGACAAATGTTATGAAGAATTGTGATGACTAGAGTCACGGAGCCTTGTGATGACAGTGGTCATGGAGCATTGTGATGAGAAGGACATGGAGAATTTTGCTGAGAAAAGCATAGAGAATTGTGATGCCATGGGTCAAATAGCATTGTGATGAAATGTTCATGGAGCTTTGTGGTTAAAATTTTCACAGAGACTGTTGATGATGAGGGCATGGACCACTGTGATGACAAATGTCATGGAGCATTGTGATGACTGGAGTCACGGAGCATTGAGATGACAGGGGTCATGGAGCATTGTGATAAAAAGGGCATGGAGCATTGTGATGAAAAGTGCATGTATCATTGCTCTAATATGTTTCATGGAGTATTGTGATGACTGTTGGAATGTCGCATTGTGATGACAAGGGCATGGAACATTGTGATGACCAGGTCATGCATTATTGTGAATATAGGTGTCAGAGAACTTTGTGATGACATATGTAATGGCCCATTGTGATGACAATGGCATGGAGCATTGTGATGAAAACGGCATGGGGCATTGTGAGGTCAAGGGCCATTGATAATTTTAATGTCCAGGTCGTGAAACATTGTGATGAACAGTGCATGGAGCTTCCTATGACAGGGGTCATGGAGCTTTGCGATGACAAGTGCATGGAGTATTGTGATGACAAGAGCATATAACATTTTGATGTGGAGTGCCAGGAGCATTGTAATGACAAGGACGTGGAGAATTGTGAGGACAAGGGACATTTAGCTTTGTGATTACTAGGCATGGAGCATGGTGATGGCAAAACAGTGGAGCACTGTGATGAGAAGACCTTGGGTAATTCTGGTGTCGAGCATCATGGAGCACTATAATGAGAAGGGGCATGGAGCATTGTGATGACAAGTGCATGCAGCATTGTGATGACAAGTGCATGGAGCATTGCAATTTCAAATGCATGGAGAATTGTGATGACAAGAGCATGTAATATTTTGATGAGAAGTGTCATGTAGCATTGTGATGACAAGGACGTGGAGAATTCTGATGACAAGGGACATGGAGCTTTGTGATAACCAGGGCATGGAGCACTGTGATGACAGGGGTCATGGAGCATTATTATGACAAGTCCATGGTGCATTCTGACATAAGATATCACTTATGAAGGGAATGTAAACATGGCTACATATGAACTGAATTAGGGAAGAGAACAGAGTCTCAGATTTAGAAAACACTCTAATGCTTGCTTAAGGGGAAAGACAGGTGGGGAGATGCACAAAACAAAAGTTTGATATTAGCACAGGTACCGTTCCATAATCCAAAAAGAGAAGAGACAAGCCCTACTACTTCCTCAGTAAACGGAACTCAACATCCTTATTCCCCGCAGAGAAATATATCTGACTAGTAAGAATTTTAATACCTATGTATTGATATGTCTCCGTAAGGGAACCAAGTGTGTCTAGAATGACATAAACATGGCAGTGAGAATCAGCTCAAACCCACTATAAAAATGAATTTCAAAACAAAACATAAAAATAGTAAAATTCTTACACAATACCTTCAGGGGTTCTGATGAAACCTGGAATGACCCTATCTACAATGACAGCTGGATGTGGCATAAGGCTGGTCACTTGGGACTGAGAGGATTGGTGAGATTGGGTGAAAAAATGCAGACCCTTTAAAGCAATTATGCCTTCCACGCTTTCCATGGTTCCCAACTCTCCAAGTAGAAGGGAATATCACTACAGTTATAACATGTATGGGAACCTAGAGAATGGAAACCATCTGATGGTGAAAGGTTTCTAAAACTCTACTACTTTTTTTTCTCTCCTTGTTCTCCAGTTTGACATTCCAACTGCTTTACTATGAATCTCCCAACTTGGAGAGTCAGCCCCTATAACCTCCTGGTTCGCACAGTTGGCAAATTGTGCAGAGGATATAAGGGAAGAGAGAGAACCAATGAGAGAGTAGCTGTAGGCATTTGGACGGCCACATTTCACTCTAATTACCCATCACAAAGAGGAATTAACCAAAGACTCAGCCTGCCCCCCCCAGAACCAGTAAAGGTCCACAAGCAAAACTGTGGATTTGCGGTCAGCTCAGAAAAACACCAGTTATAAAATGGAGCTCAGGGCCACAGCAATTCACTAACCTGCAGAGTTATAAAGGACTATTCTCTTCCAAAAATCTGTTGAGGGAAAGCCACGAGGCGGAAGTGAAAATGAGGCAGAATGGCATGAAACAGATTTCAAGAGGTACAATGGAATCGCCTTTAAACACAGGAAAAGCATCACAACTTCGAAAATAATGGAAATGGCCATAAAGGGCATATGGGTTTTCACGTGAATATATTCAGGAGAAAACGCATATGCCTTTTTCAGCAAAGCAAGCAAGCGGGCAATGCAAATCTGCACTAAAATGAAGTGTCACTTCCCACCAGCCAAAAGGGACATCCGCAAAATGTGTAAAAAACAGACAGGCAAGACAGGCCCTGGGGAACAGGGAGCCTTGTTATGCTGATGGGCGGGATGTAAATTGCCAACTGCCTCTCTGGAGGAGTGCAATGTGTTCCCTAAAACAAGTGAACAACAGAGCTACAGAGCCAATGGGACTTCCATTCTAGGTAATATAGCTTGGGAAAACTGAAAATTAATAAGACAGATCCACACCAAAATTCAGGGCTGCACTGCTTACAAAAACCTCAACTTGGGTACACCTTAAATATCCGAGGAAAGACAAAAATGGTTCAAGAAATTGTGGTACTTATGTATGACGGAATATCCCTCAGCCATGAAATCAATGTCATAAGGCCAGTAGCAGCAAAATGAGTGGATTCCGGTACGATAATTCTAAGTGAAATAAGTCAAACAGAAAAAGAAAATTTTCATAAGATATCAATTATGAAGATCCTGTAAACATGGCTACACATGAACTGAGTTAGGAAAGAGAACAGAGTCTCACATTTAGAAAACACTCTTATGCCTGCTTAAGGGGGAAGGAGAGGTGGGGTGATGCATAAAACCAGAGTTTGATATAAGCACAGGTACCTTTCCAAAAACCAACTATGGAAGAGACAAGACCTACCTATACCTTCCTCAGTGAAAGGGACTCAAAACCTCATATTTCCCGCAGAGGAATATATCTGACAAGTAAGAATCTTAAAACCTATGTATTGATATGTCTCCGTAAGGGAATCAAGTGTGTCTAGACTGGCATAAAGATGGCAGCGAGAATCACATCAAACCCACTATAAAACGGAATTTCAAAAACGAAACATAAAAACAGGGAAATTTTTTGCAATTCCTTCAGGCTCTCTGATGAACCTTGGTATGACCCTATCTACAACGACAGCTGGAGGTGGCATAAGGCTGGACACATGGGACTGAGAGGATTGGTGAGATTGGGTGAGCAAATGCAGACCCTGTAAAGCGATAATGCATGTCACCCATTCCATGGGTCCCAACTCTCCAGGTTGAAGGGAATATTACTACAGCTATAACAGGTATGGGAAACCTAGAGAATGGACACACTGTGAATACGAAAGCTTTCTAAAACTCAACAAATAATCGCTCTCCTGGTTCTCCAGTTTGACTTTCCAACTGCTTTACTATCAATCTCCCAACTTGGAGAGACAGCACCTTTAACCTGCAGTTTCACACAGGTTGCCAAATTGGCAAAGGATGAAAGGGAAGAGGGAGAACCAAAGAGAGAGTAGCTGTTAGGCATCTGCATGGGCATATGTCACTCTTATTTCCCGGGAGGAAGAAGAATTAACCAAAGTCTCAGCCACCCACCTGGAACTAATATAGGTCCTGAACCAAAATATGGGACTTGCTTTCAGCTCACAAAAAACGAGTTAAAAAATGGAGCTATAAGGCAGAGCAATTCACAAACTGGCAGAGTAATAAAGGACAACTATCATCCAAAAATCTGTTGAGGGAATGCAACGAGGCGGATTTGAATGTGAGGCAGAATAGCAGGAAACAGATTTCAAGAGGTATGTTGGAATCGCCTTTAAAGCACAGGAAGAAGGGCACAAATTCGACAATGATGCACTTGGCCAAAGAGGGCGTATGCATTTTCTCCTGAGTATATTCAGGAGAAAACACATACGCCCATATTGGTCAAGCAAGCAAGCGGGCAATGCAAATGTCCAGTACAAAGAAGTATCACTTCCCACCGGTCCTAAGGGACATCCACATAAAGGGTAAAAACCAGAAATTCAAGACAGGCCCTGGAGAACAGGGAGCCTTATTATGCTGATGGGCGGGATGTATATTGCCAACTGCCTCTCTGGAGGAGTGCATTGTGTTCCCTAAAACAAGTAAACAACAGAGCTACAGAGCAAAGGACACTTCCAGTCTAGGGAATATACCTTGGGAAAACTGAAAATCAATAAGAGAGAGGCACCCCAAAATTT
This sequence comes from Mesoplodon mirus, assembly GCF_964341445.2. Classification (NCBI taxonomy): domain Eukaryota; kingdom Metazoa; phylum Chordata; class Mammalia; order Artiodactyla; family Ziphiidae; genus Mesoplodon; species Mesoplodon mirus. The sequence goes on from NW_028295717.1 coordinate 1,102,307, forward strand.
AGGGCTGCACTGCTTACAAGAACCTCAACTTGGGTACAACTTAAGTATCCCAAAAAAGGTAAAAATTGTTAAAAAAATTGTAGTACTTACGTATGATGGAATATCCCTCAGCCATGAAATCAATGTCATAAGACCAGTAGCAGCAAGATGAGTGGATTCACGTACGATGATTCTAAGTGAAATAAGTCACACAGAAAAAGAAACGTATCATAAGATATCACTTATGAAGATCCTGTAAACATGGCTACACATGAACGGAGTTCGGAAAGAGAACAGGGTCTCACATTTAGAAAACACTCTTATGCCTGCTTAAGGGGGAAGGAGAGGTGGGGTGATGCAAAAAACCAGAGTTTGATATAAGCACAGGTACCTTTCCAAAAACCAACTATGGAATAGACAAGACCTACACCTTCCTCAGTGAAAGGGGCTCAAAACGCCATATTTCCCACAGAGGAATATATCTGACAAGTAAGCATCTTAAAACCTATGTATTGATATGTCTCCGTAAGGGTATCAAGTTTGTCTAGACTGGCATAAATATGGCAGCGAGAATCAGCTCAAACCCACTATAAAAAGGAATTTCAAAAACAAAACAAAAAAACAGGGAAATTCTTTACAATTCCTTCAGGGTCTCTGATGAAACCTTGAATGACCCTATCTACAAAGACAGCTGGATGTGGCATAAGGCAGGACACATGGGACTGAGAGGATTGTTGAGATTGGGTGAGCAAATGCAGACCATTTAAAGCAATAATTCATGGCACCCATTCCATGGGTCCCAACTCTCCAGGTTGAAGGGAATATTACTACAGCTTTAACATGTACGGGAAACCTAGAGAATGGACACACTGTGAATACGAAAGGTCTCTAAAACTCAACGAATAGTCCCTCTCCTGGCGTTCCAGTTTGACTTTCCAACTGCTTTTCTATCAATCTCTCAACCTGGAGAGACAGCACCTTTAACCTCCTGTTTCGCACAGGTTGCCAATTTCGCAGAGGATGAATGGGAAGAGAGAGAACCAATGAGAGAGTAGGTGTTAGGTAGTTGGACGGGCATATGTCACTCTTATTTCCCGGGAGGAAGAAGAATTGACCAAAGTCTCAGCCACCCACCGAAAACCAGTGTAGGTCCTGAACCAAAATATTGGACTTGGGTTCAGCTCAGAAAAAACGAGTTAAAAAATGGAGCTCAGGGGCACAGCAATTCACAAACTGGCAGAGTAATAAAGGGAAACTATCGTCCAAAAATCTGTTGATGGAAGGCAAGGAGGCGAACTTGAAAGGGAAGCAGAATAGCAGGAAACATATTTCACGAGGTTGTTTGGAATCACCTTTAAAGCACAGGAAGAGGGGCACAATTTCGACAATGATGCACTTGGCCAAAAAGGGTGTATGCGTTTTCTCCTGAATATATTCAGGAGAAAATGCATACACACTTTTTGGCCAAGCAAGCAAGCAGGCAATGTAAATCTGCACAACAAAGGAGTATCACTTCCCACCGGTCAAAAGGGACATCCACAACATGGGTAAAAACCAAAAAGGCAAGACAGGTCCTGGAGAGCAGGGAGCCATGTTATGCTGACGGGCTGTATGTGAATTGTCAACTGCCTCTCTGGAGGAGTGCATTGTGTTCCCTAAAACAAGTAAACAACAGAGCTACAGAGCCAAGGGCACTTCCAGTCTAGGGAATATACCTTTGGAAAACTGAAAATCAATAAGGCAGAGCCACTCCTAAATTTAGGGCTGCACTGTTTACAAGATCTTCAACTTGGGTACAACTTAAATATCCCAGGAAAGATAAAAATGGTTCAAAATTTGTGGTACTTACGTACGATGGAATATCCCTCAGCCATGAAATCAATGTCATAAGACCAGTAGCAGCAAAATGAGTGGATTCATGTATGATGATTCTAAGTGAAATATGTCACACAGAAAAAGAAATTATCATAAGATATCACTTATGAAGATCCTGTAAACATGGCTACACATGAACTGAGTTAGGAAAGAGAACAGAGACTCACATTTAGAAAACACTCTTATGCCTGCTTAAGGGGGAAGGAGAGGTGGGGGGATACATAAAACCAGAGTTTGATATAAGCACAGGTACCGTTCCAAAAACCAACTATGGAATAGACAAGACCTACACGTTCCTCAGTGAAAGGGACTCAAAACCCCATATTTCCTGCATAGCAATATATCTGACTACTAAGAATCTTATAACCTATGTGTTTATATGTCTCCATAAGGGAATCAAGTGTGTCTAGACTGGCATAAACATGGCAGTGATAATCAGCTCAAACACAGTATAAAGAGGAATTTGAAACACAAAACAAAAAACCCGGGAAATTCTTTACAATTTCTTCAGGGTCTCTGATGAAACCTGGAATGACCCTATCTACAATGACAGCTGGATGTGGCATAAGGATGGACACATGGTACTGAGCGGATTAGTGAGATTGGGTGAGCAAATCCAGACCCCTTAAAGCAATAATGCATGGCACCCATTCCATGGGTCCCTACTCTCCAGGTTGAAGGGAATATTACTACAGCTATAACATGTACGGGAAACCTAGAGAATGGACACACTGTGAATACGAATGGTCTCTAAAATTCAACGAATAGTCCCTCTCCTGGTGCTCCGGTTTGATGTTCCAAGTGCTTTACTATCAATCTCCCAACTTGCAGAGACAGCCCCTTTAACCTCCTGGTTCGCACAGGTTGCGAATATGGCAGAGGATGAAAGGGAAGAGGGAGAACCAATGAGAGAGTAGCTGTTAGGCATTTGCACGGGCACATGTCACTCTTATTTCCCGGGAGGAAGAAGAATTAACCAAAGTTTCAGCCACCCACCGGGAACCAGTATTGTTCCTGAACCAAAATATTGGACTTGGTTCAGCTCACAAAAAAACGAGTTAAAAAATGGAGCTATGGGGCAGAGCAATTCACAAACAGGCAGAGTAATAAAGGACAACTATCATCCAAAAATCCGTTGAGGGAAGGCAATGAGGCGGAATTGAAAGCCAGGCAGAATAGCAGGAAACAGATTTCAAGAGGTATGTTGGAATCGCCTTTAAAGCACAGGAAAGGGGCACAACTTCGACAATGATGCACGTGGCCAAAAAGGGCGTATGTGTTTCATCCTTAAAATTTTCACGAGAAAACGCATACTCCCTTTTTTGCCAAGCAAGCAAGCGGGCATTGAATATCTGCACTACAAAGAATTATCACTTCCCACCAGTCAAAAGGGACATCCACAAAATGGGTGTAAACCAGAAAGGCAAGACAGGCCCTGGAGAACTGGGAGCCTTGTTATGCTGATGGGCGGGATGTAAATTGCCAACTGCCTCTCTGGAGGAGTGCATTGTGTTCCCTAAAACAAGTAAACAACAGAGCTACAGAGCCAAGGGCACTTCCAGTCTTGGGAATATACCTTTGGAAAAATGAAAATCAATAAGACAGAGCCACCCCAAAATTTAGGGCTGCACTGCTTACAAGAACCACAACTTGGGTACACCGTAAATATACCAGGAAATATAAAAATGGTTCAAAAAATTGTGGTACTTACATACGATGGAATATCCCTCAGCCATGAAATCCATGTTGTAAAACCATTAGCAGCAAAATGCGTGGATTCAGGTACGATGATTCTAAGTGAAATAAGTCACACAGAAAAAGAAACGTATCATAAGATATCACTTATGAAGATCCTGTAAACATGGCTACACATGAACTGAGTTAGGAAAGAGAACAGAGTCTCACATTTAGTAAACACACTTATGCTTTCTTAACGGTGAAGGAGAGGTGGGGTGATGCATAAAACCAGAGTTTGATATAAGCACAGATACTGTTCCAAAAACCAACTATGGAATAGACAAGACCTACACCTTCCTCAGTGAAAGGGATTCAAAACCCCATATTTCCCACAGAGGAATGTATCTGACGAGTAAGAATCTTAAAACCTATGTATTGATATGTCTCCGTAAGGGTATCAAGTGTATCTAGACTTACATAAGCATGGCAGCGAGAATCAGCTCAAACCCACTATAAAAATGAATTTCAAAAACAAAACAAAAAAAACAGGGAAATTCTTTACAATTCCTTCAGGGTCTCTGATGAAACCTGGAATGACCGTACATAAAACGACAGCTAGATGTGGCATAAGGCTGGACACATGAGACTGAGAAGATTGGTGAGATTCGGAGAGCAAATGCAGACCCTTTAAAGCAATAATGCATGGCACCCATTCCATGGGTCCCATGTCTCCAGGTTGAAGGGAATATTACTACAGCTATATCATGTACGGGAAACCTAGAGAATTGACACACTGTGAATACGAAAGGTTTCTAAAACTCAAAGAATAGTCCCTCTCCTTGTGCACCAGTATGACTTTCCAACTGCTTTACTATCAATTTTCCAACTTGGAGAGACAGCACCTTTAACCTCCTTGTTCGCACAGGTTGCCAATTTGGCAGGGGCTTAAAGGGAAGAGGGAGAACCAATGAGAGAGTAGATGTTAGGCATTTGGACAGGTACATGTCACTTTAATTGCCCAGCAGGAAGTAGAATTAACCAATGTCTCAGCCATCCGCCGGGAACCAGTATAGTTTTTGAAACATAATTTTGGATTTGTGGTCAGCTCAAAAAAACGAGTTGAAAAATGGAGCTCTGGGGCACAGCAATTTACAAACTGGCAGAGTAATAGAGGACAACTATCTTCCAAAAATCTTTTGAGGGAAGGCCGAGAGGCGGACTTTAAAACGAGGCAGAATAGCAGGAAACAGATTTCAAGAGGTACGTTGGAATCACCTTTCAAGCACAAGAAGAGGGGCACAACTTTGAAAATGATGTACTTGGCCATAAAGGGCGTATGCTTTTTCTCCTGAATATATTCAGGAGAAAATGCATACGCCCATTTTGGCCAAGCAAGCAAGCAGCAATGCAAATCTGCACTACAAAGAAGTATCCCTTCGCACCGGTCAAAAGGGACATCCGCAAAATGTTTAAAAACCAGAAAGGCAAGACAGGCCCTGGAGATCAGGCAGCCTTGTTATGCTGATGGGCGGGATGTAAGTTGCCAACTGCCTCTCTGGAGGGTTGCATTGTGTTCCCTAAAATAAGTAAACAACAGAGCTACACAGCCAAGGGCACTTCCAGTCTAGGGAATATACCTTGGGAAAACTGAAAATCAATAAGACAGAGCCACCCTAAAATTTAGCGCTGCACTGCTTACAAGAACCTCAACTTGGGTACACCTTAAGTATCCCAGGAAAGACAAAAATGGTTCAAGATATTGTGGTACTTATGTACGATGGAATATCGCTCAGCCATGAAATCAATGTCATAAGGCCAGTAGCAGCAAAAAGAGTGGATTCAGTTACGATGATTCTAAGTGAAATAAGTCACGCAGAAAAAGAAACTTATCATAAGATATCACTTATGAAGTCACTGTAAACATGGCTACACATGAACTGAGTTAGGAAAGATTACAGAGTAACTAATCTTATCATAAATTATCACTCATAGCGGGAATGTACACATGACTACACATGAACTGAATTACAAACACAACAGAGTCACACATTTAGAAAACATCTTCTGACTGCTTAATGGGAAAGCCGAAGTGGGGTGATGCATAAAACCACAATTTTAAATTAGCACAGATACCGTTATATAAACCATGTATGTAATAGACAACACCTACTCCCGGCACAATGAACTGGACTCAACACCCCCTATTCATTGCAGAGGAATACGTCTGACTCTAAGTATTTTAAAACATATGTATTCTCATGTCTCCATAATGGAATCATGTGTGTGTATAACGGCATGAACACAGCACTGAAATTCAGTTAAACCCACTTATAAAAATAAATTTCAAAAGCAAAATGCAAAAACAGAGAGAAAGTCTTAAAAATTACGTTCAGGGCCTGTGATGCAAGCTAGATTGACCACCTTTACACCCACAGCTGGATGAGACATAAGACTGGACTCTTGGGGCTGACAAGATTGCTGAGGTTGTGTGAACAAAAGAACACCACTTAGAGCAATACTGTGTGCTACCCATTCTAGTGGTCCCAACTCTCCAGGTTTAAGGGAATCTTCCTCCAGTTAAAACATGCATGGGAAACCCAGTGGATGGTACACTGTGTAATTGGGAAAGTTTTCTAAAAGGTACCTCATTTTTCCTTTTGTCGTGCTCGGCTTCGCCATTCCATCTGCATTACTCAAAATCTCCCCACTTGGAGTGTCAGCGCCGTTACCTCCCGTTATGCACAGTTTGCAAATTGTGCAGAGGATGAACAGGAAGAAGGGAAATAAATGAGAGATTAGCTGTAGGTGTTTGGATGGGCACATGTCACTCTAGTTTCCCATCAGGAAGAAGAATTAACCAAAGGCTCAGCCTGAACCCCGGAACCAGACTGGTGCCTAAAGCCATCCTGCGGTATTGCAGCCAGCTCACAAATAGGCGAGTTGAAAAATGGAAATCAGGGGCACTGCAATTCACAAACTTGCAGAGTTATAAAGGACAACTATCATCCAGAAATATATTGAGGAAAGGCAGTGAAGAGGATTTGAATGCAAGGCAGAATTGAAGGAAACAGATTTCAAGAGGTAGATTTGAGTTGTCTTTAAAGCACATGAAAAGCGACAGAATTTCGACAATTTTGCCCTTGGCTGAAAAGGGATTATGTGTATTTTCTTGAATATATTCGGGAAAATATGCATATGCCCTTTTTGGCCAAGCAAGCCATCAGGCATTGCAAATCCACACTACATAGAAGTGTCCCTTACCTCCAGTCAAAAGGGCCATCCACAAATAGTGTAAAAACCACAAATGCAGGACAGGCCATGGAGAAAAGGGAGCCTGGTTACGACGATGGGCAGGATGTAAATTGCCAACAGCCTCTCTGGAGAACTGTATGTTGTTTTCTAAAACAGAGCTACAGAGCATAGCACACTTCCACTCATGGGCGTGTATTTTGGGAAAACTAAAAATCCACAACACACAGCCAGCCCAAACTTTAGGGCTGCTCTGTTTACAAGAACCTCGACTTCGGTACACTTTATATATCCCAGGAAAATAAAAAAAAAATGGATATAGATGTTGTGGTACTTATATACAATGGAATGTCACTCAGACATAAATTCAATGTCATAAGGCCAATAGCAGCATAATGAGTGGCTTTAGGTACGATGATGCTAAGTGAAATGAGCCACAAAGAAAAAGAAACTTATTGTAATATATCACTTATAGAGGAAATGTAAACATGGCTACACATGAACTGAATTTCAAAAGAGAACAGAGTTACACATTTAGAAAACACACTTATGCCTCCTTAAGGGGAAAGGTGACGTGGGGTGATGTGTAAAAGCAGAGTTTGAAATTAGCACAGATTCCATTTCATATACCAAATATGTAAAAGACACGACCTACTCCTTTCTCAATGAACTGGACACAAAACACCCTATTCACTGAAGAGGAATATATCTGACTGGTAATAACCTTGAAACCTATGTATTTATATGTCTCCATAATGGAATCAAGTGTATGTAGATTGGCATAAACACAGATCAATGGAACAGGACAGAAAGCCCAGAGATAAACCTACATACCTATGGCTATCTCATCTATGACAAAGGAGCTAAGGATATACAATGGAGAAAAGACAGTCTCTTCAGTAATTGGTGCTGGGAAAACTGGACCCCTACACATAAAAGAATGAAATTAGAACACTCCATAACACCATACACAAAAATAGACTCTAAATTGATTAGAGATCTAAATATAAGACCAGACACTATAAAACACTTAGAGGAAACCATAGGCAGAACACTCTATGACATAAATCACAGCAAGATCCTTTTGGACCCACCTCCTAGAGAAATGGAAATAAAAACAGAAATCAACAAATGGGACCTAATGAAACTTAAAAGCTTTTACACAGTACAGGAAAACCTAAACAAGATGCAAAAACAACCCTCAGAATGGGAGAAAATATTTTCAAATGAAGCAATTGACAAAGGATTAATCTCCAAACTTTACAAGCACCGCATGTAGCTCAATATCACAAAAACAAACAACCCAATCCAAAAACGGGCAGAAGACCTAATAGACATTTCTCCAAAGAAGATATACAGATTACCAAGAAACACATGAAAGGATGCTGAACATCACTAATCATTAGAGTAATGCAAATCAAAACTACCCTGAGGTATCACCTCACAGCAATCAGAGTGGCAATCATCAAAAAAATCTAGAAAACAATAAATGCTGGAGAGGCCTTTATTGGAGAAAAGGGAACACATTTGCACTCTGGGTGGGAATGTAAATTGATATGAGCACTAGGGAGAACAGTACGGAGGTTCCTTTAAATAACTAACAATAGAAGTACCATATGACACAACAATCCAACTACTGGGCATTTGCCTTGTGAAAACCATAATTCAAAAAGAGTTATGTACAAAAATGTTCATTGCAGCTCTATTTGCATTAGCCAGGACATGGAAGCAACCTAAGTGTCCATCGACAGATGAATGGATAAAGAAGATCTGGCCCATATATACAATGGAATATTACTCAGCCATAAAAGGAAGCAAAACTGAGTTATTTGTACTGAGGTGGATGGACTTAGAATCTGTTCTACACAGTGAAGTAAGTCAGAAAGTGAAAAACAAATACTGTATGTTAGCAGAGATATATGGAATCTAATGAAGAAAAAAAAAAGATTTTGAAGAACCTAGTGGCAGGACAGGAGTAAGGACACAGACATAGAGAAAGGACTTGTGGACACCGGAAGGGGGATGGGTAAGCTGGGACGAAGTGAGAGAGTGGCATGGACATAAATACATTACCAAATGTAACACTGATAGCTACTGAGAATCAGCCACATAGAAGAGGGAGATCAGCTCGGTGCTTTGTGACCACATAAAGGGGTGGGTTATGGAGTGTGGGAGGGAGATGCAAGAGGGAGGGGATCTGGTGATATTTGTATATGTATAGCTGATTCACTTTGTTATACAGCAGAAACGAACACTCCATTGTAAAGCAATTATACTCCAATAAACGTGTAAAAGAAAAAAAAATAAATAAAGCCCAAGGATAAACCTACACACCTATGGTCAACTAATCTATGAGAAAGGAGGCAAGACTATACAATGGAGATAAGACAGTCTCTTCAATCATTGGTGCTGGGAAATATGGACAGCCACATGTAAAAGAATGAAATTAGAACACTCCCCAACACCATACATAAAAATATATTCAAAATGGATTAGAGACCTTAATGTAAGACCAGACAGTATAAAACTCTGAGAGCAAAACTTACGAAGGATACTCTGACGTAAATCACAGCAAGATCTTTTTTGATCCACCTCCTATAGTAATGAAATAAAAAAGAAAACTAAACAGATGGGACTAATGAAACGTAAAAGCTTTTGCAAAGCAAAGGAAACTACAAACAAGACGAAAAGACAACCTCAGAATGGCAGAAAATATTTGCAAACGAATCAATGGACAAATGATTAATCTCCAATATATATAAACAGCTCATGCAGCTCAATATTAATAAAACAAACAACCCAATACAAAAATGGAAGATCTAAATAGACATTTCTTCCAAGAAGACATAGAGATGGCCAGTACGCACATGAAAATCTGCTGAACATCACTAATTATTAGAGAAATGGAAATCGAAACTACAATGAGGCATCACGTCACACCTGTTAGAATGGGCATCATCAGAAAATCTACAAACAGCAAATGCTGGAGAGGGTGTGGAGAAATGGAACCTTATTCCACTATTGTTGGGAATGTAAATCGATGCAGTCTCTATGAAGAACAGTATGGAGATTCCTTAAAAATCTAAAAATAGAATTACCATATAATCCAGCAATCCCACTACTGGGCATATACCCAGAGAAAACCATAAATCAAAAAGACACATTCACCACAATGTTCACTGCAGCACTATTTACAATAGACAGGTAATGAAAGCAATCTAAGTGCCCACAGACAGACGAATGGATAAAGATGTGGTACATATATACAACGGAATATTACTCAGCCATACATAGGAATGAAATTGGTTCATTTGTAGAGACCTTGATGGATCTAGAGACTGTCATACAGAGTGAAGTAAGTCAGAAAGAGAAAAACAAATATTGTATATTAATGCATATATGTGGAACCTAGAAAAATGGTACAGATGAACCAGTTTGCAGGGCAGAGATAGAGACAGATGTAGAGAACAAACATATGGACACCAAGGAGGGAACGCCATGTGAGGGTGGTGGTGGGATGAATTGGGAGACTGGGATTCACATGTGCACACTTATATGTATAAAATACATATCCAATAAGAACCTGCTGTATAAAAGAAATAAATTTAAAAAAAATAAAAATAAATAAATAACATTTAATAAAATAAAACAGAAAAAATGTTTTTCCCTTCACATAGATGTCTTTATATTAATGCATTGTTTCCATGTTTATATCTCCAAGTTAAAAAAAAAAAGATGAATAAATAAAATCTAACTTGAACCAAAAAGAAAAAAAGAAAAAAATAAAAAAAACAGAACTCACCAGTTATACAGAGGAAAATCGTATGAGGGCACTTGCTCCAGTGGTAAAAAATTCTTAAGTTGGTCAGAGGTGGGAAATCATCTCCCATGCACTCAGCAGCGCTCCCCCCCACAAGGAGCATCCTCATTGCAAAGCTGGGGGACTGTGTCAAGGCGTCTGTGCGTAAATGTGAGCTGAGCCCCAGTCCTGCTGCAGCTGAACTCTTCCCACCCTTTCCAGGTAAAACACCTGAATATGTACAAGCACTTGCAAGCCTAGAGGAAGGGCTGTGGAGCCACACTAGCGAGAGCACGCAGGCCGACTTGTTGCCTGTAGGCCAACCAGGATGGTCCTGGCCCCAGATGCTCTTCTGGAATCTTTCCATTTCCCTGCCTGAGATACCCCTCCTGCCACGGCCCCCAGTGCTTTTTTACTTCCTCACCTCTGCCTGGGGAGAAATTCCAGTGGCAGGTATGGGTGACACATCCTCTTCTTTAGCAGGTGGCAGCCTGGCAACTCCTGCAGAGAGTCCAGCAGAGCCCCACTTACACTGGGCCACCCACAAAGCCACGGCCCCTCACTCACTCCCACCACCGCAGCCCCGACACTGCTGACGGGGCAGAGAATATGGCGTCAGGCACAGCTACAGGGGCTCTTGCTGACTGGAGAGGTGTTTATATTGACCTCAACCCAGGCACACCTGTGGGTGGGGGCTGGCAGGCAGTGTCAGGCTGCCCTAATCAGCCAATCCTCACCCCTCAGGGGCTCACAGTTGCAGAATATGAACCTTGCTAAACGGGTCAATCCCAAGGAACAGGTGTGGGCTCTTGAGAGTCAGGATAGACAAGGGGCTGCAGCTGCGGCTTGTTTTCTTATCATTTTATCTGGTCCATGAGTGGAAAACAACTTCAAGAAGACCCTACCCTAATGAGAGGAACCCAGGAGTCAGGGAGAGGAGTGATGGTGGGTGGAGACAGAAGCCTGGTGCCCTGGCTGCAGTGGAAGTGTCTGGAAGACCAGGCAGAGAGAGGCTGCACGGAGTGATGGCCAGGGTCACAGACCTGTCAAAGCTGCTGTTTGTTAGTTCAAGTCCTGCTCGGAGGTGTTCTGTGTCAGCTGTCAGCGACAGGTGAGCTGGGGGTTCTCTGCAAGGTGGGCTATGTGCACAGTTCCTGTGTGTCCAGCCCTGCTGGGGTACTTGCCCAGGGTAGTTCCATACCCTGGGAAGGGCCAGACTATGAGAGCCCCATGGGCTGCTGGGTAGGTGCAGAGGTGTGCTCCATACCCTGGGAGGGACTTGAACACGAGAGCCCCGTGGGCTGCTGGAGACCTGGTAAAGGATATCAGGACAGTCAGTGAAGCCACCGAGGATATACATCCAGTAGCTCCTATTTCCTACACCCTGCTGGAAATTCTACCATCCACCAGGCCATGGCATTCTGTATTACACTTCAATGATGCCTTCTTCTGTATTCCATTCATCTCAGAGTCACAAGAATTTTTGGCTTGTGAGTGGCAGGACACAACATGCAACAAAACCAATAATGCTGGGCCATCCTGCCCCAATGGTACAAAAATCCACACACCATCATCGGAGAAATGTCCTCTAAAGACCTAAACGTTCTACCTCTGTAAAAGGGAACCCTCCTTCAATGTGCAGATGACATTCTGATCGCCAGGCCTACTAAAGACGCCTCTGAACTACCTAGCCAAGAAAGGATAGAAGGTGTCCAAGAAAAAGGCTCAAATATCCCAGGCTCAGGTGACATGCCTGGGCTTCATCCTCACAGATATTTGGAGAAACGCATCCCAGGATAGGGAAGAAGCCATTTGCAGCCTTACCTCTTCTAAAACTAGAAGACAGCTTAGGGGTTCCTGGGGAGGCCAAGGTTTTCTGCATCTGGATCCCTAACTACAGTCTAATAGCTGCGCCTCTACATGAAACACTGACACGAAAAGATGATGATCTTTTTGAATAGAATCCAGAAGCAGCCTTTCAAGAATGGAAAGAGCAATCAATTCAGATCCTTGCCCAGGAACTCGCTAATTTAACTAAACCCTTTGACCTTTATATACCCAGTCAAAGGTTAATCGCCCTTGGAGCCTTAGTGCAAAAACTGGGACCACTTGAAATGGAGCAACACAAGAATGCCCTTCAGGTATGATAAACTATGGTCACCAAGGGCTTTGCCCACCGACTCATCAGGCCAGGATACTGGGGTATCTAAAAAGCTGGAAATCAGCAGCCCACAAGGCCAGCTCCCTCCTAAGGGAAAAGGACCCCACGTGGTGATCCTAACCTCCCATCATGTCCTGAAGTTGCAGGGGTCGCTCTGTGGACACACTGACCTCGAGTGAGGAGGCCCTCAAACTCCTACCTCCAGAGAGACAAATGGGGGCAACGGCCCCCAAGATGACTCGTGTGACCATCACTTGACCTGGAGTTTCTCTCAGAAAACAACAAGACTGTGCCCCTAAAGAGCAGACTACTGCTTGCAGGACTTACTGCACCAAGAGGGGAGCTAATAAGCTTGGCGGGGGAAACGTATATCACACTTTCACCATAGAAAACCCTACAGACACCGCGGTGATGGTGGCCAATATGACCGGCTGGACTGCTGGCTACTTCTAAAGGCCGTTGACTCAGTGGACGTCATGGTCCTGGATCACCACTGACCCTGGACTGTCTGGGAGTTGCACGGTCAGGGCTCTGACACATGGTGCTGTTTGTACATTAATTCAGGGACCTAATTAAAGAAAGCACAGACTACTGGTCAGAGCATCTAGGCTGGCAAAAAAGTCAGCCTAATGTCACCGAACAAATGTGGGGTGGGGTGAAACCTGCCACCACAGCATCTCTGTGCATCTCTTTCCTGGGCCCTTAAAAGTCATTAGAATCTATAACACTTCCAATGCTGGTGCTCAGGCGGACGAGAAGTGATGCAGGAGGCTTTGGGACAATCAACCTCACCTGGAGGCTGGTGGGCAGACGTTTTGCCCCTTCCCCCACGTATCAGGGCTCCCACCACAGCATGAAGCAGTTACAAAAGAGGGGTCTTCACCCTCAACACCCCAAGAATGAGGAACGGAACAAAAAGCAGAGGAGGTGTTCGTCTCTGGCAACGTTCACTAAAAATTCCTGGGAGATAAAAAGAGAATCTGGGCAATAAAATAAAGTCTAACCTGTTTTTCCTTTGTGCTTTGTCTAATTTCACATGCTCCTAGGGTTCCGCATGCGGAGGTCCCACACCCGGCACTTCAGACCCGACTTCCTAGTGCAGAATGGCTGGGTCGACACCTCAGCTAGCGGAGTCCCATGCAGACTGCACGGCATAGAGCCTGAGTTGCAGCCAACCCAGCCCTCGAGACCTCCATCCCCTAACTCCCACTGATGCTGCCGGGATCCCTACTCAGCATCCCAGCCCACAGACCGTGGGGGAGTGCACACTCTCACCTCTCCATTCGGTTTTCAAAATAATGTTTCCTTTGCTTCTGAACCAAACTCAGTCTTGATCTGTTGGCTCCAATGACACTGGGCACGGGGACTTCTGTTGGGGTCCACTCCGGAGGATCAGTAACAGAAATTGAGAACATTGTAACTTCAATGAACAGATGTGTGAGCCAAACTGTAGTTAACATAGAGCAGTGTATAATGCTCGGGTAAAATAAGATTTTTCTAAGACTTACATTTGATATTTCCATCACTTTACTATAAGCAAGTTCAGTGAAGACGTCTGTCTTAATTGTCAGGTCAACATTAGAGAAATGAAGTGATTTATTTCCATGGTTGTACATCGAATACTCTTGGCTGAAGCTTCAATCTTGTTTTGAATGCTTTTCCATTGAAAAGGATACCTCTATTTCAGCTCCCCCATTTCTGAGAAGTATAAAATCTTATAATGTATTATTACCAAAGGGGAAAGGTAGGAAAAGGGATAAATTAACAGTTTGGGATTAACACATACACACTGCTATGTATAAAATAGATCATCAACAAGGAATTACTGTATAGCACAGGGAACTACACTGAATATTTTGCAATAACCTATAAGGGGAAATAATCTGAAAAAGAATCGATATTTTTTATTGACATCATCTATCAATGACAGATAAAATGTAACCTAAGCAAGGCCGATGGTGAGCGCTTCTGAACCTGAAGATTTCAATCATCTAAAGTTGGGCTCTGCCTGTTTCCCAAGGCCCTTAATGGACATACGTGTAGCCGTAGCTTAAAAATTCCCCAGTTTGGGGTTCGGGGAGGCACTGATTTGGAAAAATCCCTGGTGTTCTCCTTCCATGCACGGGACCCTTCCTACAGCTAAAACATGCCTGTCACACCTAGAGGATGGTATACCGTTTGATCGGAAAGAGTTTGGAAAAGGCACCTCATCTCCTCATCGCCTGGTGCTCGGCTTCACCCCTCCAGCATCTTTCCTAACAATCTCCTCACTTGGGGATATCAGCACCGTCAACATCCTGTTGCACACAGTTTGGAATTTGTCCAGAGGATGAAGCGGAAGGATGAGAAAAATTTAGAGACAAGTCTTAGGTGTTCGGACAGGCACATGCCACTCTAATTTCCAATCCGGAAGACAAATTCATCAAACGCTAGAATTGCCCACGGAAAGAGAATAGGGCTAGAGGAAATCCCGCTGTTTTGTGTCCAGTTTCCAAAAACACAAGTTGAAAAATGGAAATCAGGGGCACTAAAATTCATGAAACTGCAGAGTTGAAAATATCTATTGTTGAAAAATGTCTTGAGGTAAGTCACAGAAAAGGACTTGTAAGCAAGGGGGAGTGGCAGGAAACAGATTTGAAGAGGTAGAAAGGACTCCCCATTAAAGCACAAGAAAAGGGGCTGAACATCGCCAATGATGCACTTGGCTCAAAAGGGCATATGCATATTTTTCTGAATATATTCAAGTAAAGGCCATTCACACTTTTTATCCAACCAAACAGGTGGGCACTGGAAATCAATACTACAAAATGTATCACTTCACATCAGTCAGAAGGGCCATCCACATAAAGTGTAAACACCAGAAATGCAGGACAGGGTGAGGAGAAAAGGGAGCCCTGTGAGGCTGATAGTGGAAATGTAATTTGCCAACGGCCACTCTGGAGAAGTGTATTGGGTTTGCTAAAACATCTGAAAACTGAGCTACAGAGCATAGGGCACTTGCACTCATGGGCGTATACCTTGGGAAAAACAAAAAATGACAGAAAACAGGCACCCCAACGTTTACCACCTCTCTGTTAAAAAGGGCCTCCACTTGGATATAACCTAAATGTCCCTGGAAAGATAAAATGGATAAAAGAGATGGGGTGCTTATGTAGAGTGGAATATTACTCATCCAGAAATCAATGAAATAAGGCCAGTTGGAACAACTCTGGAGGAGTTACATACGATCATTCTAAGTGGCACATGTCAGAAAGAAAAAGACACATATCATAAGATGTCACTTAAAGGTGGAATCAAAAATGGCTACACATGAAATAAACTACAAAACAGAAACATAGTCACATATGTAGAAAATAGACATAAGGCTGCTAAATGGGAAAGGTGGGGAATGGTGAGGTATTATCCAGGAGGTTGAAATTAGCAAAGATACCATTCCAAGTACCGAATTGAATAACTGGCAAGGCCTACACGGTACCTCAAAGAACGGCACTCAGTCCACTCAAGTCACTGGAAAATAATACATATGACTCGTAAACATCTGAGAAAGAATTTATTGTTGTCTCACAGTACATGAATCAAGTGGATGTACAGCAGCAAAAAACAGAGCTTTGAAAATCAGCTGTAACCAATATAAAAATAAATTTAAAAATATTTATAAAAACAGTGAGACAGACAAAAATTCTTACAACTTTTGTTGAAGGGCTATGATGTAACATGGATTGAACACATGTAGACCCACAGCAGGATGATATATAAGGCTGGAAGCTATGCACGCTAAGAGATGTTAGAGAGGCTGGGTGAGGAAATGCAGACCTTTTAAAGTAATACTGCCTGGTACCCATTCCATGGGTCCGAAATCTGCACTTTCAAGGGAATCTTCTGACAGTGAAAACATGCCTGGGAAACCGAGATGAATGTACACCGTGTGCTCAGGAGAGGTGTCTAAAATGCACCTCATTTTTGATCTCCTGGTGCTGGGGTTCGCCATTCCAGCCACATTACTAACAATCTCCCCACTTGGAGAATCAGCACCTTTAACCTCCTGTTTCACACAGTTTGCAAATTTTGCAGAGGATAAATGGGAAGAGGAGGAACCAATGAGAGATTTACTGTAGGAGTTTTGACAGGCACATGTCACTCTAATTTCCCATTAGGAAGAAGAATTAACCAAAGGCTCAGCCTGCCTCCCCAGAACCAGAATAGGGCCGGAATCAATCCAATGGTTTGGGGGTCAGCTCACAAAAATAGCGAGTTGCAAAATGGAGCTCAGGAGCAGACAATTCAAAGACCTGCAAAGATATAAATGATAACCAATGTCCAAAAATATATTCAGGTAAGGCAATGAAGAGGTTCTGAATGAGAGGCAGAATTGCAGGAAACATTTTACAAAAGGTAGATTGTACTCACATTTAAAGCATATGAAAAGCAGCAGAATTTCTAAAATGATGCAGTTGGGCAAAAGGGTGTATGCGTTTTTTTCGTGAATATCTTCAGGAAAAAAACACATACAGAGTTTTGGCCAACCAAGCAAGGGGGAAATGCAAATCCGCACAATAAAGAAGTCTCAATTTCCACTGCTCAGAAAGTCCATCCAAAATATGTGTACAAATCAAAAATGCAGGAGAGGCCATGGAGAACAGGGAGCCTAGTCACGATGATGGGTGGGGTATAAATATCCAAGAGCTACTCTGAAGAAGTGTATGCTGTTTCCTAAAACATCTAAAATACAAAGCCCCCGAGCAAAGGGGACTTCAACTCATGGACATATAACTTGGGAAGACTAAATATCAACAAGACACAGGCACCCCAAAGTTTAGGGCTGCTCTGCATACAAGAACCTCAACTTCGGTACACCTAAAGTATCCCAGGAAAAAGAGAAATGCATAAAGAACTTGTGGTAATTTTGTACAACGGAATATCACTCAGACGTGAAATCAGTGTCATAAGGCCAGTAGCAGCATAATGAGAGGATTTAGGTATGATGATTCTAAGGGAAATTAGTCACACAGAAAAAGAAACTTATCATAAGATATCACTTACAGAGGGAATGTCAACATCACAACACATGAACTGAATTAGGAAAGAGAAGAGAGTCTCACATTTAGAAAACACTCTTATGCCTGCTTAAGGGGGAAGGAGAGGTGGGGTGATGCATAAAACCAGAGTTTGATATTAGCACAGGTACAATTCCATAAACCAAATACAGAATAGACAAGACCTACACCTTCCTCAGTGAATAGGACTCAAAACCCCTATTCCCCACAGAGGAATATATCTGATTAGTAAGAATCTTAAAACCTATGTATTGATATGCCTCTGTAAGGGAATCAAGTGTGTCTAGACCAGCATAAACACGTCAGGGAAAATCAGCTCAACCCCATTATAAAAATGAATTTCAAAAACAAAACAAAAAAACAGCGAAATTCTTACACAATTCCTTCAGGGGTTCTGATGAAACCTAGAATGACCCTATCTGCAAAGACAGCTGGATGAGACATAAGGCTGGACACTTGGGACTGAGAGGACTGGTGAGATTGGGAGAGAAAATGCAGACCCTTTAAAGTAGTAATGCATGCCACCATTCCATGGGTCCCAAATTTCCAGGTAGAAGGGAATATCACTACAGTTATAACATGTATGGGAAACCTAGAGAATGGACACCCTGTGATGGCGAAAGGTTTCTGAAAGTCTCCTACTTTTTCCTCTCCTTGTGCTACAGTTTGGCATTCCAACTACTTTACTATCAATCTCCCATCTTAGGAGAGTCATCCCCTATAACCTCCTGGTTCGCACAGTTTGCTAATTGTGCAGAGGATGAAAGGGAAGAGGGAGAACCAATCAGAGAGTAGATGTAGGCAATTGGACGGACACATGTCACTCTAAATTCCCGTCAGGAAGAAGAATTAACCAAAGCCTCAGCCACCCACAGGGAACCAGTATAGCCACCCCTGGAACCAGTATAGGTCCTGAAGCAAAATTGTGGATTTGCGGTCAGCTCCCAATAATGGGATTTGAAAATTGGAGCTCAGGGGCAAAGCAAATCAAAAACCTACAGAGTTACAAAGGACTACTCTCTTCCAAAAATCTGTTGAGGGCAGGCAACAAAGCAGACTTGAAAATGAGGCAGAATTGCACAAAACATATTTCAAGAGGTAAATTGGAATCGCCTTTAAAGCACAGGAAAGGCATCACAACTTCGAGAATGATGCACTTGGCCAAAAACAGCGTATGATTTTCTCCTGAATATATTCAGGAGAAAAGGCAGAGGCCCTTTTTGGCCAATCAAGCAAGCGCACAATGCAAATCCACACTACAAAGAATTGTCGCTTCCCACCGGTCAAAAAGGGCATCCGAAAATCTGTAAAAACCAGAAAGGCAAGATAGAGATGACAAGGGCATAAAGCAATATGATCCCAAGGGTCATGGAGGATTGTGATGACAAGCACATGGAGCATTGTGATGACAAGATTATGTATCATTTTGCTGACAAAGGCATTGTGATGACAAGGTTCATGGAGCACTGTGATGACAAGCGTCATGAATCATTGTGATTAAAGGGTTCATGGAGCATTGTGATGACAAGGGCATGGAGCATTTTGATGACAAGAGTCCCGGATCATTGTGTTGTCAGGGTTCATGGAGCATTGTGATGACAGTGGTCATGGAGCATTGTGATGACAGAGGTCATGGAGCATTGTGATGAGAACCTCATGG
Organism: Mesoplodon mirus; assembly: GCF_964341445.2. Lineage (NCBI taxonomy): Eukaryota > Metazoa > Chordata > Mammalia > Artiodactyla > Ziphiidae > Mesoplodon > Mesoplodon mirus. The sequence goes on from NW_028295717.1 coordinate 1,121,761, forward strand.
AGCATTGGGCTGAAAATATTCATGGAGTATTGTGATGACAGGGGTCAAGGAGCATTGTGATGAAAAGGTACTGGAGCACTGTGATGAGAAGACCATGGAGCCATGTGATGACAAGTCTCATGGAGCATTCTGATGAAAAGGGTCATGGAGCATTGTGATTACAGGGGTCTTGGAGCATTGTGATGACAAGGGCATTGAACATTGGGATGAGAATGTCATGGAGCGTTCTGATGACATGCATCATGGAGCTTTGTGATGACAAGGGCATGGAACATTGTGATTACAGGGGTCTTGGAGCACTGTGAGGAAAAGGGCATGTAACATTGTGATGAAAAAGGCATGGAGCCTTGTCATGACAGGGTTCAAGGAGCATACTGATGACAAGTGTCAGGGACCATTGTGATGACAAGGGTATTGAGCATTGTGATGACAAATGTCATGGAGCATTGTGATCAGAAGACCATGGATAATTGTGATGACGAGCGTTATGGGGAGCTGTGATGATAAGTGTTATGGAATATTGTGATCACAAGGATTTGGAGCATTGTGATGACAGAGGTCATAGAGCATTCAGATTTCATTGTGATGACAATAGCATGAAGCATTATGATGATGTGCATTGGTGCATTGTGATGACAGCGTTCATGGTGCATTGAGATGAAAATGGGCATGGAGAATTATGATTAGAGGAGTCTTGGATCATTGTGATGAAAAGGGCATGGAACATTGGTCTGAGATGTTTCATGGATTATTGTGATGAGAGGGGGCAAGGAACATTGAGATAACAATGGCACGGAACTCTGTGATACATGGTTCATGGAGGATTGTAATGACAAGCGCATGGAGCATTGTGAGAAGAATGGCATCAAGCATTGTGATGAAAAGCATCATGGATCCTGTGATGACAAGGGCTTGGAACGATGTGATGAGAGGTTTTTGGAGCATTTTGATGACAATGGCATGGAGAATTGTGATGCCAAGGGTCATGGAGTTTTGTGATGACAAAGGTCATGGGGCATTTTGATGACAAGGGTGTGGTGAATTCTCTTGTGAAGGGCAGGGAGCATTGTGATGACAGGGTCATGGAGCAATTTGATGAAAAGTGTCATGGAACATTTTGATGACAGGGGTTATGGAACATTGTGATGTCAGGAGTCATGGGACATTTTCTTGACGGTGTTGTGGACCATTGTGATGACAGGGGAGTGGGTGTATTGTGATGACTAGTGAGGGACCTTTTGATATCATTCGTGAGAGAGCATTTTGATAAGAAGTGCATGGAGCATTGTGATGACAAGTTTTATGGAGCATTGTGATGACAAGATTGTGGAGCATTGTGATGACAAGCACATGGCGCATTGTGATGACATGGGTCATGGAGCACTGTGCTGACAAAGACATGGAGCAATGTGATGACAAGGGTCACCGAGCATTGTGATGAAAATTTCATGGAGCATTTTGGTGACAAAGGTCACAGAGCCTTGTGATGACGAGGGCATGGACCATTGTGATGACAAAGGTCATGAAGCATTGTGATGACTGGAGTCACGGAGCATTGTGATGACAGGGGTCATAGAGCTTTGTGATGAAAGGCAATGAGCATTGTGATGACAGGGGCATGGAGCATTGGCCTGATATGTTTCATGGATTATTGTGATGACAGTGGGCATGGTGCAATGTGATGACCAAGGAATGGAGCATTGTGATGAGAAGGTCATGGAGTATTTTGAAGACAGGTCTCAGGGAGCATTGTGATGACATATGTCATGGTCTATTGCGATGACAATGGAATGGAACATTGTGATGCCAAGTGTCATGGAGGATTGTGATGACAAATGTAATGGAGCATTTTGATGACAAGGGCTTGGAGCATTGTGATGACAAGGGACATGGAGCATTGTAATGACAAGGGCATGGAGCATTGTGATGACAAGGGCCATTGAGAATTTTGATGACAAGTTCATGAAGCATTGTGATGAGAAGCACATGGAGCTTCCTATGACAGGGGTCATGGAGCATTGCGATGACAAGTGCATAGAGAATTGTGATGACAAATCATGTAACACGGTGATGAGAAGTGTCATGGAGCATAGTGATGCCAAGAACGAGGAGAATTGTGATGACAAGGAATATGGAGCATTGTGATGACCAGGGCATGGAGCACTGTGATGGAAAGACCGTGGAGCAGTGTGATGAGAAGACCATGGATAATTGTGATGACGAGCGTCATGGAGCACTGTAATGACAAGGGGAATGCAGCATTGTGATGACAGTGGCCATGGAGCATTGTGATGACAAGGGTCATGGAGCATTTTGATGACAAGGGCGTGGAGAATTGTGATGAGAAGACCATGGATAATTGTGATGAAGAGCGTCATGGAGCACAGTAATGACAAGGGGTATGGAGCATTGTGATGCCAGTGGCCATGGAGAATTGTGATGACAAGTGTCATGGAGCATTTTGATGACAAGGGCGTAGAGCATTGTGATGAGAAGACCATGGATAATTGTGATGACGAGCGTCATGGAGCACAGTAATGAAAAGGGGTATGGGGCATTGTGATGACAGTGCCCATGGAGCATTGTGATGACAAGTGTCATGGAGCATTCTAATGACAAGCTTGTGGAGTATTGTGACGAAAATGGCATGGAGCATTGTGATGAAAAGGGCACGGAGCATTGTGATGAAATAGGCATGAAGCCATTTCATGACAGGTTTCAGGAGCATTCTGATGACAAGTGTCAGGGAACATTGTGATGACAAGTGTATTGAGAATGGTGATGAAAAAGATCATGGAGCATTTTGACGAAAAGGGCATGGAGTATTGTGATGACAGGCATCATGGAGCGTTGTGATGACAAGTGTTATAGAACATTGTGATCACAAGGGTTTGGAGCATTGTGATGATAGAAGTCATGGATCATTTTGTTTTCAAGGAGCATGGAGCATTGGGATGACAAGGGCATGAATCAATGTGATCCCAAATTTCATGGAGGATTTTGATGACAATGGTAAGGGAGTATTGTGATGACAAGCAAATGGAGCATTGTGATGACAAGGTCATGTAGCATTTTGCTGACACAGGCATGGAGCATTGTGATGATAAGGGTCATAGAGCACTGTGATGAGAAGCATCACGGATCATTGTGATTATAGGGATCATGGAGCATTGGGATGGCAAGGGCATGGATCATTGTGATGACAAGTGTCATGGAGCATTGGGCTGAAAATGTTCATGGAGCATTGGGTTGACTACGGAATGGAGCATTGTGATGACAAGAGTCCCGGATCACTGTGTTGTCAGGGGTCATGGAGCGTTGTGATGAGAGTGGTCATGGAGCATTGTGATGATAGGGATCATGAAGCATTGTGATGAGAAGTTCCTGGAGAATTGGACTGAAAATGTTCAGGAAGTATTGTGAGGACAGGGGTCATGGAGCATAGTGATGACAAGGGAATGGAGCACTGTGATGAAAAGTTCCTGGAGAATTGTGATGAGAAGACCATGGAGCCTTGTAATAACAAGTCTCATGTAGCATTCTGATGAAAAGGGGCAAGGAGTATTGTGATTACAGGGGTCTTGGGGCATTGTGATGACAAGGGCATGGAGCAATGTGATTACTGGTGTCTTGGAGCATTGTGATGAAATTGGCATGGATCATTGTTATGAAAATGGTATGGAGCCTTGTCATGACAGTGTTCCAGGAGCATACTGATGACAAGTGTCAGGGAGCATTGTGATGACAAGTGTATAGAGCACTGTGATGACAAAGGTCATGGAGCACTGTGATGAGAAGACCATGGATAATTGTGATGATGAGCGTCAAGTGACGTTGTGATGATAAGTGTTATGGAACATTGTGATCACAAGGATTTGGAACATTGTGATGAGGTAGATCATCGAATATTTTGATTTCATTGTGATGACAATAGCCTGAAGCATTATGATGATGGGCATGGTGCATTTTGATGACAGGGTTCATGGAGCATTGAGATGCAGAGGGGCATGGAGCATTGTGATTAGAGGGTTCATGGAGCATTGTGATGACAATGGCATGGAGCATTGAGATGCCAAGGGTCATGGATCCTTGTGATGACAAAGGTCATGGAGCATTTTGATGACAAGGGCGTGGTACATTGTGATGAGAAGGGCAGGGAGCATTGTGATGACAGGGTTATAGAGCAATTTGATGAAAAGTGTCATGGAATATTTTGATGACAGGTGTTATGGTACATTGTGATGTCAGGGGGTCATTGAGCATTTTGAGGAAAAGTGTTATGGAGCATTTTGATGACAGGGGTTATGGAACATTGTGATGTCATGGGTCATCGAACTTTGTGATGATAAGTGCATGTAGCATTGCAAAGACAGAAGTTATGGAACATTGTGATGACAGGGGTGAGAGAGTATTGTGATGAATAGCGATGTAACATTGTGATATCAGTGTTGAGAGAGCATTTTGATGAGAAGTGCATGGAGCATTGTGATGACAAGTTTTATGCAGCATTGTAGTGACAAGATTGTGGAGCACAGTGATGAAAAGTGCAGGGTGCATTGTGATGACATGGGTCATGGAACATTGTGCGGACAAGCGCATGGAGCATGGTGATGACAAGGGTCATGGAGCATTGTGCTGAGAAAGGCATAGAGCATTGAGATGACAAGGGTCAAAGAGCATTGTGATGAAAAGTTCACGGAGCATTGTGGTTAAATATGTCACAGAGACTGTTGATGACTAGGGCATGGACCACTGTGATGACAAAGGTCATGAAGCATTGTGATGAATGGAGGCATGGAGCATTTTGATGACAGGGGTCATGGACCATTGTGATAACAAGGGCATGGAGCCTTGTGATGACAAGGGAATGGAGCATTGGTCTAATAAGTTTCATGGATTATTGTGATGACAGTTGGAATGGCGCATTGTGATGACAAGGGCATGGAGCATTGTGATGACCAGGTCATGCAGTACTGTGAAGACAGGTGTCAGGGAGCATTGTGATGACATATGTAATGGCCCATAGTGATGACAATGGCATGGAGCATTGTGATGCCAAGTGTCATGGAGGATTCTGATGACAAAGGTAATGGAGCATTGTGATGACAATGGCTTGGAGCATTATGATGACAAGGGTCATGGAGCATTGTGCTGACAGGTGAATGGAGAATTGTGATGAAAAGGGTCATGGAGCATTCTGATGACAAGCTTGTGGAGTATTTTGATGACAATGGCATGGAGCATTGTGATGAAAATGGCATTGGGTATTGTGATGACAAGTGTATTGAGAATTGTGATGACAAAGTCTTGGAGCATTGTGATGAAAAGGGCATGGAGTATTGTGATGAGAGGCATCATGCAGCGTTGTGATGACAAGTGTTATGGAACACTGTGATCACAAGTGTTTTGAGCATTGTGATGACAGAAGTCATGGATCATTTTGATTTCAAGGAGCATGGAGCATTGTGATGACAAGGGCATGAAGCAATGTGATCCCAAGTTTCATGGAGGACTGTGATGACAATGGTAATGGAGTATTGTGATGACAAACGAATAGAGCATCACAATGACAAGGTCAGGTAGCATTTTGCTGACAAAGTCATGGAGCATTGTGATGACAGGTATCATGGAGCACTGTGATGACAAGCGTCACGGAGCACTGTGAATACAGGGGTCATGGAGCATTGGGATGACAAGGGCATGGATCATTGTGATGACAAAGGTCATGGAGCATTGGGCTGAAAATGTTCATGGAGTATTGTGATGACAGGGGTCATGGAGCATTTTGATGACAAGTTCCTAGAGCACTTTGATGAGAAGACAATGGAGACTTGTGATGACAAGTCTCATGGAGCATTCTGATGAAAAGGGACATGGAGCATTGTGATTACAGGGGTCTTGGAGCATTGTGATGACAAGGGCATGGAGCATTGTGATGAGAAGGCCATGGAGCATTCTGATGACATGCGTCATTGAGCTTTGTGATGACAAGGGCATGGAGCATTGTGATTACATGGGTCTTGGAGCATTGTGATTAAAAGGGCATGGATCTTTGTGTTGAAAAAGGCATGGAGCCTTGTCATGACAGGGTTCAAGGAGCATACAGACAACAAGTGTCAGGGAGCATTTTGATGACAAGTGTATTGAGCATTGTGATGACAAAGGTCATGGAGCATTGTGATGAGAAGAACATGGATAATTGTGATGACGAGTGTCATGGGGCACTGTGATGACAAGTGTTATGGAATATTGTGATCACAAGTTTTTGGAGCATTGTTATGACTGAGGTCATGGAGCATTTTGATTTCATTGTGATGACAATAACATGAAGCATTATGATGATGGGCATGGTGCATTGTGATGACAGGGTTCATTGATCATTGAGATGAATAATGGGCATGGAGCATTGTGATTACAGGGGTCTTGGAGCATTGTGATGAGAAGGGTCATGGAGCCTTGTGATGACAAGGCCACGGAACATCGTGATGGCAGGGGTCATGGAGCATTTTGACGGCAAGGACATGGAGCATTGTGATGAGAAGGCCATGGAGCATTCTGAAGACATGTGTCATGGAGCTTTGTGATGACAAGGGCATGGAACAATGTGATGAGAGTGTTCATGGAGCATTGTGATGACAATGACATGGAGCATTGTGATGCCAAGGGTCATGGATCTTTGTGATGACAAAGCTCATGGAGCATTTTGATGACAAGGGCATTGTGCATTGTGATGAGAAAGGCAGGGAGCATTGTGATGACAGGGTCATGGAGAAATTTGATGAAAAGTGTCATGGGACATTTTGATGACAGGGGATATGGAACATTGTGATGTCAGGGGTCATGGAGGATTATGATGAAAAGGGTCATGGGACATTTTGATGACCGGGGTTATGGAGCATTGTGATGTCAGGGGTCATCGAACATTGTGATGATAATTGCATGTAGCATTGTGATGACAGGGGTCATGGAACATTGTGATAACCGGGGTGAGTGAGTATTGTGACGAATAGTGAGGTAACATTGTGATATCTGTGGTGAGAGATCATTTTGATGAGAAGTGCATGGAGCATTGTGATGACAATGTTTATGGAGCATTGTGATGACAAGCTTGTGGAGCGCTGTGATGACAAGCACATGGTGCATTATGATGACATGCGTCATGGAGCATCGTGCTGACAAGCGCATGGAGCATTGTGATGACAAGGGTCATGGAGCATTGCACTGAGAAAGGCATAGAGCATTGTGACAACAAGGATCAAAGAGCATTGTGATGAAAAGTTCATGGAGCATTGTGATTACAAGGGTCATGGAGCATTGTGATGACAAGGGCATGGAGCATTGGTCTAATAATTTTCATGGATTATTGTGATGACTGTTGGAATGGTGCATTGTGGTGACAAGAGCATGGAGAATTGTGATGACCAGGTCATGCAGTATTTTGAAGAGAGTTGTCAGGGAGCACTGTGATGACATATGTAATCGCCCATAGTGATGACAATGGCATGGAGCATTGTGATTCCAGGTGTCATGGAGGATTCTGATGACAAAGGTAATGGTGCATTGTGATGACAGTGGCTTGGAGCATTGAGATGACAAGGTTCAGGGAGCATTGTGCTGACAAGTTCATGGAGAATTGTGATGACAAGGGTCATGGAACATTCTCATTATAAGCTTGAGGAGTTTTTTGCTGACAGGGGCGTGGAGCATTGTGATGAAAACGGCATGGGGCATTGTGTTGAAAAAGGTATGGAACCTTTTCGTGACAGCGTTCAAGGAGCATTCTGACGACAAGTGTCAGGGAGCATTGTGATGACAAGTGTATTGAGCATTGTGATGACAAAGTTCATGGAGCATTGTGATGAGAAGACCATTGATAATTGTGATGATGAGCGTCATGGAGTGTTGTGATGATAAGGGCTATGGAATATTGTGATCACCAGGGATTGGAGCACTGTGATGACAGAGGTCATGGAGCATATTTATTTAATTGTGATGACAATAGCCTGAAGCATTATGATGATGGGCAGGGTCCATTGTGATGACAGGGTTCATGGTGCATTGAGATGAAAAGACGCATGGAGCATTTTGATTAAAAGGGTCTAGGAGCATTGTGATGACAAGTGAATGGAGCCTTGTGATGACAGGGCCATGGAACATTCTGATGACATGCGTCATGTAGCTTTTTGATGACAAGTGCATGGAGCATTTTGATTAGAGGGGTCGTGGAGCATTGTGATGACAAGTGTCATGGAGCCTTGTGATGAAAAGGCCGTGGAACATTTTGATGGCAGGTGTCATGGAGCATTGTTATGAAGGAGGTAAAGGAGCATTGTGATGAGAAGGGCATGGAGCATTGGTCTGAAATGTTTCATGGATTATTGTGAAGACAGTGGGCATAGAGCATTGTGATGATAAGGGCATGGAACACTGTGATACATGGGTCATGGAGGATTGTAATGACAAGGTCATGGGGCATTGTGATGAGAAAGGCATCGAGCATTGTGATGACAAGTGTCATGGAGCTTTGTGATGACAAGGGCCTGGAGCAATGTGATGAGAGGATTCATGGAGCATTGTGATGACAATGACATGGAGCATTGTGATGCCAAGGGTCATGGCGCTTTGTGATGACAAAGGTCATGGAGCATTTTGAAGACAGTTGCATGGTGCATTGTGATGAGAAGGTCAGGGAGTATTTTGATGACAGGGTCATGCAGCAATATGATGGAAAGTGTATTGGAACATTTTGATGACAGGGGTTATAGAATATTGTGATGTCAGGGGTCATGGAACTTTATGATGATAAAGGGATGTAGCATTGTGATGACAGGGGTCATGGGACATTGTGATTACAGGGATGAGGGACTATTGTGACAACTAGTGATGGAACACTGTGATATCTCTGGTGAGAGAGCATTTTGATGAGAAGTGTATGGAGCATTGTGATTACAAGGTTTATGGAGCATTGCAATGACAATTTTCTGTATCGTTGTGATGAAAAGCGAATGGCACATTGTGATGACAAGGGTCATGGAACATTTTTCAGACAAAGTCATGGAGCATTTTGATGACAATGGTCACGGAGCATTGTGATGAAAACGGAATTGGGCATGGTGATGAAAAGGCATGGAGCCTTTTCGTGACAGGGTTCAAAGAGCATTCTGATGACAAGTGTCAGGGAGCATTGTGATGACAAGTGTACTGAGCATTGTGATGACAAATGTCATGGAGCACTGTGATGAAAAGGGCATGGAATTTTGTGATGACAGGCATCATGGAGCATTGTGATGACAAGTGTTATGGAAAATTGGGATCACAAGGGTTTGGAGCATTGCGATGACAGAGGTCATGGATCATTTTGATTTCAAGGAGCATGGAGCATTGTGATGACAAGGGCATGACGCAATGTGCTCTCAAGGTTCATGGAGGATTGTGATGACAATTGAAATGGAGTATTGTGATGACAAGCGCATAGACCATTGTAATGACAAGGTCATGTAGCATTTTGCTGACAAAGCCATGGAGCACTGTGATGACAGGTGTCATTGAGCACTGTGATGACAAGTGTCATGGAGCATTGTGAATACAGGTGACATGGAGCATTGGGATGACAAGGCCATGGATCATTGTGATGAGAAGGTCATGGAGTATTGTAAACAAAGGTGTCAGGGAGCATTGTGATTACTTATGTCATGGTCCATTGCAATGACAATGGCAGGGAGCATTGTGATGCCAAATGTAATGGAGGATTTTGATGACATATATAATGGAGCAATGTGATGACTAGGGCTTGGAGCATTATGAAGGCAAGGGCCATTGAGAATGTTCAGAACAAGGTCGAGAAGCATTGTGATGACAAGTTCCTGGAGCATTGTGATGAGAAATCCACAGAGAATTGTGATGACAAATCTCAGGGAGCATACTGATGAAAAGGGGCATGGACCACTGTGATTACAGGGGTCTTGGAACTTTGTGATGACATGGGCATGGAGCATTGGGAGTAGAATGCCAAGGAGCATTCTGAAGACATTTGTCATTGAGCTTTGTGATGACAAGGGCATGGAGCATTGTGTTTAAATGGGTCTTGGAGCATTGTGAAGAAAAGTGCAAGGATCATTGTGATGAAAAAGGCATGGAGCCTTGTCATGACAGGGTTCAAGGAGCATACAGACAACAAGTGTCAGGGACCATTTTGATGACAAGTGTATTGAGCATTGTGATGACAATGGTCATGGAGCACTGTGATGAGAAGACCATGGATAATTGTGATGACGAGTGTCATGGGGCACTGTGATGGTAAGTGTTATGGAATATTGTGATCACAAGGGTTTGGAGCATTGTTATGACAGAGGTCATGGAGCATTTTGATTTCATTGTGATGACAATAGCATGAATCATTATGATGATGGGCATGGTGCATTGTGATGACAGGGTTCATGGATCATTGAGATGAAAAATGGGCATGCAGCATTGTGATTACAGGGGTCTTGGAGCATTGTGATGAGAAGGGTCATGGAGCCTTGTGATGACAAGGCCACGGAACATCGTGATGGCAGGTGTCATGGAGCATTTTTATGACAGGTGTAATGGAGCATTGTGATGGCAAGGGCATGGAACATTGTGATGAGAAGGCCATGGAGCATTCTGATGACATGTGTCATAGAGCTTTGTGAGGACAAGGGCATGGAGCACTGTGATGCCAAGCGTCATGGATCTTTGTGATGACAATGGTCATGGAGCATTTTGATGACAAGGGCGTTGTGCACTGTGATGAGAAGGGCAGGGAGCATTGTGATGACAGGGTCATGGAGCAATTTGATGAAAAGGGCCATGGAACATTTTAATGAGAAAGATTATGGAACATTGTGATGTCAGGTGTCATGGAGCATTATGATGAAAAGGGTCATGAAGCATTTTGCTGACAGGGGTTATGGATCATTGTGATGTCAGGGGTCATCGAACATTGTGATGATAATTGCATGTAGCATTGTGATGACAGGAGTCATGGAACACTGTGATAACAGGGGTGAGGGAATATTGTGACGAATAGTGATGTAACATTGTGATATCTGTGGTGAGAGAATATTTTGATGAGAAGTGCATGGAGCATTGTGATGACAAGGTTTATGGAGCATTCTGATGACAAGCTTGTGGAGCACTGTAATGACAAGTGCATGGTGCATTATGATGAAATGTGTCATGGAGCATCGTGCTGACAAGCGCATGGAGCATTGTGATGACAAGGGTCATGGAGCATTGCGCTGAGAAAGGCATAGAGAATTGTGATGACCAGGATCAAAGAGCATTGTGATGAAAAGTTCATGGAGCATTGTGATGACAAGGGTCATGGAGCTTTGTGATGACAAGGGCATGGAGCATTGGTCTAATAAGATTCATGGATTACTGCGATGACTGTTGGAATGGTGCATTGTGGTGACAAGGGCATGGAGCATTGTGATGACCAGGTCATGCAGTATTGTGAAGAGAGGTGTCAGGGAGCATTGTGATGACATATGTAATGGCCCATTGTGATGACAATGACATGGAGCATTGTGATGCCAGGTGTCATGGAGGATTCTGATGACAAAGGTAATGGTGCATTGTAATGACAGTGGCTTGGCTCATTGAGATGACAAGTGTCAGGGAGCATTGTGCTGACAAGTGCATGGAGAATTTGATGACAAGTGTCATGGAATATTCTCATGATAAGCTTGTGGAGTTTTTTGCTGACAGTGGCGTGGAGTATTGTGATGAAAACGGCATGGGGCATTGTGTTGAAAAAGGCATGGAGCCTTTTCGTGACAGGGTTCAAGGAGCATTCTGACGACAAGATTCAGGGAGCATTGTAATGACAAGTGTATTGAGAATTGTGATGACAAAGGTCGTGGAGCATTGTGATGAAAAGTGCATGGGGTATTGTGATGACAGGCATCATGGAGCGTTGGGATGACAAGTGTTATGGAACATTTTGATCACAAGGTTTTGGAGCATTGTGATGACAGAGGTCATGGATCATTTTGATTTCAAGGAGCATGGAGCATTGTGATGACAAGGGCATGTAGCAATGTGATCCCAAGATTCATGGAGGATTGTGATGACAATGGTAATGGAGTATTGTGATGATAAGCGCATAGAGCATGGTAATGACAAAGTCATGTAGCATTTTGCTGACAAATGCATGGAACATTGTGATGACAGGTGTCATGGAGCACTGTGGTGACAAGCGTCACGGAGCATTGTGAATACAGGGGTCATGGAGCATTGGGATGACAAGGGAATGGAGCATTGTGATTACAGGTGTCATGGAGCACTGTGATGACAAGCGTCACGGAGCATTGTGAATACAGGGGTCATGGAGCATTGGGATGACAAGGGCATGGATCATTGTGATGACAAGGGTCATGGAGCATTGGGCTGCAAATGTTCATGTAGTGTTTTGATGACAGGGGTCATGGAGCATTGTGTTGACAGAGGTCATGGAGAATTTTTATTTCATTGTGCTGACAAGAGCCGGAAGCATTATGATGAAGGGTATTATGCATTGTGAAGACAGGGTTCATGGAGAATTGAGATGAAAAGGGGCATGGAGCATTGTGATTACAGGGGTCTAGGAGCACTGTAATGACAAGGGCATGGAGCATTATGATGAGAAGGCCATCGAACATTCTGATGACATGTGTCATGGAGCTTTGTGATGACAAGGGCATGGAGAATTGTGATTACAGTGGTTTGGAGCATTGTGTAGACAATTGTCATTGAGCCTTGTGATGACAAGGCCGTGGAACATTGTGATGGCAGGGGTCATTGAGCATTGTTCTGACAGTGGTAATGGAGCATTGTGATGAGAAGGGCATGGAGAATTGAGATTACAAGGTTTATGGAACATTGCTATGACAACTTTGGGGACCATTGTGATGAAAAGCACGTGGCACATTGTGATGACAAGGGTCATGGAGCATTTTTCTGACAAAGGCATGGAACATTGTGATGACAAGGATCACGGAATATTGTGATGAAAAGTTCATGGAGCATTGTGGTTACAAAGGTCACAAAGCCTTGTGATGACGTGGGCATGGACAATTGTGATGACAAATGTTATGAAGCATTTTGGTGACTGGAGTCATGGAGCATTATGATGACAGGGGTCATGGAGTACTGTGATGACAAAGGCAAGGAGCCTTGTGATGACAGGCGTCATGAAGCACTGTGATGACAAGCGTCACGGAGCATTGTGAATACAGGGGTCATGGAGCATTGGGATGACCAGGGCATGGAGCATTCTAATGACAGGTGTCATGGAGCACTGTGATGACAAGCGTCACGGAGCATTGTGAATACAGGTGTCATGGAGCACTGGGGTGACAAGGGCAAGGATCATTGTGATGACAAGGGTCATGGAGCATTGGGCTGACAATGTTCATGGAGTATTTTGATGACAGGTGTCATGGAGCATTGTGACGACAGAGGTCATGGAGAATTTTGATTTAATTGTGCTGACAATAGCCGGAATCATTATGATGATGGGCATGGTGCATTGTGATGACAGGGTTCATGGAGCATTGAGATGGAAAGGGGCATGGAGCATTGTGATTCCAGGGGTCTTGGAGCACTGTGATGACAATGGCATGGAGCATTTTGATGAGAAGCACATGGAACATTCTGATGGCATGTGTCATGGAGCTTTGTGATGACAAGGGCATGGAGCATTGTGATTACAGGGGTCTTGGAGCATTGTGATGACAAGTGTCATGGAGCCTTGTGATGACAAAGCCGTGGATCATTGTGATGGCAGGGGTCATCGAGCATTGTTATGACAGTGGTAATGGAGCATTGTGATGAGAAGGGCATGGAACATTGTGATTACAAGGTTTATGGAGCATTACCATGACAAATTTGTGGACAGTTGTGATGAAAAGCGCGTAGCACATTGTGATGACAAGGGTCAAGGAGCATTTTTCTGACAAAGGCATGGAGCATTTTGATGATAAGGGTCACGGAGCATTGTGATGAACTGTTCATGGAGCATTGTGGTTACAAAGGTCACAGAGCCTTGTGATGACGTGGGCATGGACCATTGTGATGACAAACGTTATGAATCATTGTGATGACTGGAGTCATGGAGCATTGTGATGACAGTGGTCATGGAGCATTGTGATGACAAGGGAATGGAGCGTTGTGGTGACAGGGGCATGGAGCATTGTTCTGACAAATTTCATAGATTATTGTGATGAGAGTGGACATGGTGCATTTTGATGACAAGGGCATGGAGCATTGTGATGAGAAGGTCATGGAGTATTGTGAAGACAGGTGTCAGGGAGCATTGTGATGACATACGTCATTTTCCATTGCAATGACAAAGGCAGGGAACATTGTAATGCCAAAGGTAATGGAGGATTTTGATGACAAATATAATGGAGCATTTTGATGACTAGGGCTTGGAGCATTATGAAGACAAGGGCCATTGAGAATTTTCAGAACATGGTCGTGCAGCATTGTGATGACAAGGTCCTGGAGCATTGTGATGAGAAATCCATAGAGACTTGTGATGACAAATCTCATGGAGCATACTGATGAAAAGGGGCATGGACCATTGTGATTACAGGGGTGTTGGAACTTTGTGATGACATGGGCATGGAGCATTGTGAGGAGAAGGCCAAGGAGCATTCTGAAGACATGTTTCATTGAGCTTTGTGATGACAAGGGCATGGAGCACTGTGTTTAAAGGGGTCTTGGAGCATTGTGAGGAAAAGGGCATGGATCATTGTGATGAAAAAGGCATGGAGCCTTGTCATGACAGGGTTCAAGGAGCATACAGACCACATGTGTCAGGGAGCATTTTGATGACAAGTGTATTGAGCATTGTGATGACAAAGGTCATGGAGCATTGTGATGAGAAGACCATGGATAATTGTGATGATGAGTGTCATGGGGCACTGTGATGACAAGTGTTATGGAATATTGTGATCACAAGGTTTTGGAGCATTGTTATGTCAGAGGTCATGGAGCATTTTGATTTCATTGTGATGAGAATAGCATGAAGCATTATGATGATGGGCATGGTGCATTGTGATGACAGGGTTCATGGATCATTGAGATGAAAAGGGGCATAGAGCATTGTGATTACAGGGGTCTTGGAGCATCGTGATGAGAAGGGTCATGGAGCCTTGAGATGACAAGGCCACGGAACATCGTGATGGCAGGTGTCATGGAGCATTGTTATGACAGGGGTAATGGAGCATTGTGATGGCAAGCGCATAGAGCATTGTGATGAGAAGGCCATGGAGCATTCTGATGACATGTGTCATGGAGCTTTGTGATGACAAGGACATGGAGCAATGTGATGAGAGTGTTCATGGAGCATTGTGATGACAATGACATGGAGCACTGTGATGCCAAGTGTCATGGATCTTTGTGATGTCAAAGGTAATGGAGCATTTTGATGACAAGTGTGTTGTGCATTGTGATAAGAAGTGCAGGGAGCATTGTGATGACAGGGTCATGGAGCAATTTGTTGAAAAGGGTCATGAAACATTTTGATGACAGGGGTTATGGAACACTGTGATGTCAGGGGTCATGGAGCATTTTGATGAAAAGTGCATGGATCATTGTGATGAAAAAGGCATGGAGCCTTGTCATGAAAGGATTCAAGGAGCATACAGAGAACAAGGGTCAGGGAGCATATTGATGACAAGTGTATTGAACATTGTGATGACAAATGTCATGTAGCATTGTGATGAGAAGCCCATGGATAATTGGGATGATGAGCTTCGTGGGGCATTGTGATGACAAGTATTATGGAATATTGTGATCACAAGGGTTTGGACCATTGTTATGACAGAGGTCATGGAGCATTTTGATTTCATTGTGATGACAATAGCATGAAGCATTATGATGATGGGCACGGTGCATTGTGATGACAGGGTTCATGGATCATTGAGATGAAAAGGGACATGGAGCATTGTGATTACAGGGGTCTTGGAGCATTGTGATGAGAAGGGTCATGGAGCCTTGTGATAACAAGGCCATGGAACATCGTGATATCAGGGTTCATGGAGCATTGTTATTACAGGGGTAATGGAGCATTGTGATTGCAAGGGCATGGAGCATTGTGATGAGAAGGCCATGCAGCATTCTGATAACATGTGTCATGGAGGTTTGTGAAGACAAGGACATGGAGCAATGTAATGAGAACCTTCATGGAGCACTGTGATGACAATGACATGGAGCATTGTGATGACAGGGTCATGGAGCAATTTGATGAAAAGTGTCATGGAACAATTTGATGATAGGGGTTATGGAACATTGTGATGCCAGGGGTCATCGAACATTGTGATGATAAGTGCATGTAGCATGGTGATGACAGGAGTCATGACACATTTTGATGAGAGGGGTGAGGGAATATTGTGACGAATAGTGATGTAACATTGTGATATCAGTGGTGACAGAGCATTTTGATGAGAAGTGCACAGAGCATTGTGATGACAAGGGTCAAAGAGCATTTTGATGAAAAGTTCATGTAGCATTGTGGTTAAAAAGAACACAGAGACTGTTGATGACGAGGGCATGGACCATTGTGGTGACAAAGGTCATGAAGCATTGTGATAACTGGAGTCCCGGAGCATTGTGATGAGAGGGGTCATGGAGCATTGTGATAACAAGGGCATGGAGCATTGTGATGACAAGGGCATTGAGCATTAGTCTAATAATTTTCATGGATTATTGTGATGACAGTTGGAATTGTGCATTGTGATGACAAGGGCATGGAGCATTGTGATGACCAGGTCATGCAGTATTGTGAAGACAGGTGTCAGGGAGCATTGTGATGACATATGTAATGGCCCATTGTGATGACAATGGCATGGAGCATTGTGATACCAAATGTCATGGAGGATTCTGATGATAAAGTAATAGAGCATTGTGATGGCAATGGCTTGGAGCATTGTTATCACAAATATCAGGGAGCAATGTGCTGACAAGTGCATGGAGAATTGTGATGCCAAGGGTCATGGAGCATTCTCATGACAAGCTTGTGGAGTATTTTGATGACAGTGGCATGGAGCATTGTGATGAAAACGGCATGGGGCCTTGTGATGAAAAATGCATGGAGCCTTTTCGTGACAGGGTTCAAGGAGCATCCTGATGACAAGTTTCAGGGAGCATTGTGATGACAAGTGTATTGAGAATTGTGATGACAAAGTCATGGAGCATTGTGATGAAAAGTGCATGGAGTATTGTGATGAGAGGCATCATGGAGCGTTGTGGTGACAAGTATTATGGAACATTTTGATCACAAGGGTTTGGAGCATTGTGATGACAGAAGTCACGGATCATTTTGATTTCAAGGAGCATGGAACATTGTAATTACAATGGCATGAAGCAATGTGAACCCAAGGTTAATGGAGGATTGTGATGACAATGGTAATGGAGTATTGTGATGACAAGTGCATAGAGCATTGTAATGACAAGGTCATGTAGCATTTTGCTGACAAAGTCATGGAGCATTGTGATGATATGTGTCATGGAGCACTGTGATGACAAGCGTTACGGAGCTTAGTGAATACAGGGGTCATGGAGCATTGCGATGACAAGGGCATGGATCATTGTGATGACAAGGGTCATGGAGCATTGGGCTGAAAATATTCATGGAGTATTGTGATGACAGAGGTCATGGAGAATTTTGATTAAATTGTGCTGACAATAGCCAGAAGCATTATGATGATGGGCATGGTGCATTGTGATGTCAGGGTTCATGGAGCATTGAGATGAAAAGGGGCGTGGAACATTGTGATTACAGGGGTCATGGAGCACTGTGATGACAGGGGCATGGAGCATTTTGATGAGAAGGACATGGAACATTCTGATGGCATGTGTCATGGAGCTTTGTGATGACAAGGGCATGGAGCATTGTGATTACAGGGGTCTTGGAGCATTGTGATGACAAGTGTCATGGAGCCTTGTGATGACCAGGCCGTGGAATATTGTGATGGCAGGGTCATGGAGCATTGTTATGACAGGGGTAATGGAGCATTGTGATGAGAAGGGCATGGAGCATTGTGATTACAAGGTTTATGGAGCATTACCATGACAAATTTGTAGACTGTTGTGATGAAAAGCGCATAGCACATTGTGATGACAAGTGTCATGGAGCATTTTTCTGACAAACGCATGGAGCATTTTGATGACAAGGGTCACGGAGCATTGTGATGAAAAGTTCATGGAGCATTGTGGTTATAAAGGTCACAGAGCCTTGTGATGACGCGGGCATGGACCATTGTGATGACAAATGTTATGAAGCATTGTGATGACTGGAGTCACGGAGCATTGTGATGACAGTGGTCATGGAGCATTGTGATGACAAGGGCATGGAGCATTGTGGTGACAGGGGCATGGAGCATTGGTCTGACAAATTTCATAGATTATTGTGATGACATTGGACATGGTTCATTGTGATGACAAGGGCATGGATCTTTGTGATGAGAAGGTCATGGTGTATTGTGAAGACAGGTGTCAGGGAGCATTGTGATGACATATGTCATGGTCCATTGCAATGACAATGGCAGGGAGCATCGTGATGCCAAATGTAATGGAGGATTTTGATGACAAATATAATGGAGCATTGTGATGACTAGGGCTTGGAGCATTATGATGACAAGGGCCATTGATAATTTTCATGACAATGTCGTGAAGCATTTTGATGACAAGGTCCTGGAGCACTGTGATGAGAAATCCATAGAGACTTGTGAGGACAAATCTCATGGAACATACTGATGAAAAGGGGCATGGACCATTGTGATTACAGGGGTCTTGGAACATTGTGATGACATGGGCATGGAGCATTGTGAGGAGAAGGCCAAGGAGCATTCTGAAGACATGTTTCATTGAGCTTTGTGATGACAAGTGCATGGAGCATTGTGTTTAAAGGGGTCTTGGAGCATTGTGAGGAAAAGGGCATGGATCATTGTGATGAAAAAGGCATGGAGCCTTGTCATGACTGGGTTCAAGGAGCATACAGACAACAAGTGTCAGGGAGCATTTTGATGACAAGTGTATTGAGCATTGTGATGACAGAGGTCATGGAGCATTGTGATGAGAAGACCATGGATAATTGTGATGATGAGTGTCATGGGGCACTGTGATGACAAGTGTTATGGAATATTGTGATCACAAGGTTTTGGAGCATTGTTATGACAGAGGTCATGGAGAATTTTTATTTCAATGTGATGACAATAGCATGAAGCATTATGATGATGGGCATGGTGCATTGTGATGACAGGGTTCATGGATCATTGAGATGAAAAGGGGCATGGAGCATTGTGATTACAGGGGTCTTGGAGCATTGTGATTAGAAGGGTCATGGAGCCTTGTGATGACAAGGCCACGGAACATCGTGATGGCAGGTGTCATGGAGGATTGTTATGAGTGGGGTAATGGAGCATTGTGATGGCAAGCGCATAGAGCATTGTGATGAGAAGGCCATGGATCATTCTGATGACATGTGTCATGGAGCTTTGTGATGACAAGGGCATGGAGCAATTTGATGAGAATGTTCATGGAGCACTGTGATGACAATGACATGGAGCATTGTGATGCCAAGTGTCAGGGAGGATTTTGATGACAAAGATAATGGTGCATTGTGATGAAAATGGATTGGAGCATTGAGATGACAAGTGTCAGAGAGCATTGTGCTGACAAGTGCATGGAGACTTTTGATGACAAGGGTCATGGAGCATTTTCATGACAAGCTTTTGAAGAATTTTGATGACAGTGGCGTGGAGCACTGTGATGAAAACGGCATGGGGCATTGTGTTGAAAAAGGCATGGAGCCTTTTCGTGACAGGTTTCAAGGAGCATTCTGATGACAAGTGTTTGGGAGCATTGAGATGACAAGTGTATTGAGAATTTTGATGACAAAGGTCATGGAGAATTGTGATGAAAAGTGCATGGAGTATTGTGATGAGAGGCATCATGGAGCCTTGTGATGACAAGTGTTATGGAACATTGTGATCACAAGGGTTTGGAGCATTGTGATGACAGAGGTCATGGATCATTTTGATTTCAAGGAGCATGGAGCATTGTGATTACAAGGGCATGAAGCAATGTGATCCCAAGGTTCATGGAGGATTGCGATGACAATGGTAATGGAGTATTGTGATGACAAGTGCATAGAGCATTGTAATGACAAGGTCATATAGCAATTTGCTGACAAAGTCATGGAGCATTGTGATGACATGTGTCATGGAGCACTGTGATGACAAGCGTCACGGAGCATTGTGAATACAGGGGTCATGGAGCATTGGGATGACAAGGGCATGGATCATTGTGATGACAATGGTCATGGAGCATTGGGCTGAAAATGTTCATTGAGTATTGTGATGACAGAGGTCATGGAGAATTTTGATTTCATTGTGGTGACAATAGCCGGAAGCATTATGATGATGGGCATGTTGCATTGTGATGACAGGGTTCATGGAGCATTGAGATGAAAAGGGGCAGGGAGCATTGCGATTACAGGGGTCTTGGAGCACTGTGATGACAAGGGCATGGAGCATTTTGATGAGAAAGACATGGAACATTCTGATGGCATGTGTCATGGAGCTTTGTGATGACAAGGGCATGGAGCATTGTGATTACAGGGGTCTTGGAGCATTGTGATGACAAGTGTCATGGAGCCTTGTGATGACGAGGCCGTGGAATATTGTGATGGCAGGGGTCATGGAGCATTGTTATGACAGGTGTAATGGAGCATTGTGATGAGAAGGGCATGGAGCATTGTGATTACAAGGTTTATGGAGCATTACCATGACAAATTTGTGGACCGTTGTGATGAAAAGCGCGTAGAACATTGTGATGACAAGGGTCAAGGAGCATTTTTCTGACAAAGGCATGGAGCATGTTGATGACAAAGGTCACGGAGCATTGTGATGAAAAGTTCATGGAGCATTGTGGTTATAAAGGTCACAGAGCCTTTTGCTGATGCGGGCATGGACCACTGTGATGACAAATGTTATGAAGCATTGTGATGACTGGAGTCACGGAGCAATGTGATGACAGGGGTCATGGAGCATTGTGATGACAAGGGCATGGAGCATTGTGGTGACAGGGGCATGGACTATTGGTCTGACAAATTTCATAGATTATTGTGATGACAGTGGACATATTGCATTGTGATGACAAGGGCACGGATCATTGTGATGGGAAGGTCGTGGATTATTGTGAAGACAGGTGTCATGTAGCATTGTGATGACATATGTCATGGTCCATTGCAATGACAATGGCAGGGAGCATTGTGATGCCAAATATAATGGAGGATTTTGATGATAAATAAAATGGAGCATTGTGATGACTAGGGCTTGGAGCATTATGATGACAAGGGCCATTGAGAATTTTCAGAACAAGGTCGTGAAGCATTGTGATGACAAGGTCCTGGAGCATTGTGATGAGAAATCCATAGAGAAATGTGATGACAAATCTCATGGATCATACTGATGAATAGGGGCATGGACCATTGTGATTACAGGGGTCTTGGAACATTGTGATGACATGGGCATGGAACATTGTGAGGAGAAGGCCAAGGAGCAATCTGAAGACATGTTTCATTGAGCTTTGTGATGACAAGGGCATGGAGCATTGTGTTTAAAGGGGTCTTGGAGCATTGTGAGGAAAAGGGCATGGATCATTGTGATGAAAAAGGCATGGAGCCTTGTCATGACAGGGTTCAAGGAGCATACAGACAACAAGTGTCTGGGAGCATTTTGATGACAAGTGTATTGAGCATTGTGATGACAAATGTCATGGAGCATTGTGATGAGAAGACCATGGATAATTGTGATGACGAGTGTCATGGGGCACTGTGATGACAAGTGTTATGGAATATTATGATCCCAAGGGTTTGGAGCATTGTTATGACAGAGATCATGAAGCATTTTGAATTCATTGTGATGGCAATAGCATGAAGCATTATGATGATGGGCATTGTGCATTGTGATGACAGGGTTCATGGTTCATTGAGATGAAAAGGGGCATAGAAAATTTTGTTTACAGGGTTTATGGAGCATTGCTATGACAAATATGTGGACCGTTGTGATGAAAAGCGCATGGCACATTGTGATGACAAGGGTCATGGAGCATTTTTCTGACAAAGGCATGGAGCATTGGGATGACAAGGATCAAGGAGCATTGTGATGAAATTTTCATGGAGCACTGTGGTTACAAAAGTCACAGAGCCTTGTGATGACGCGGGCATGGACAATTGTGGTGACAAATCTTATGAAGCATTGTGTTGACTGGAGTCATGGTGCATTGTGATGACAGGGGTCATGGAGTATTGTGATGACAATGGCATGGAGCATTGTGATGACAAGGGCACGGAACATTTTGATGACAGGGGCATGGGTCATTGTTCTGACAAGTTTCATAGATTATTGTGATGACAGGGGACATGGTGCATTGTGATGACAAGGGCATGGATCATTGTGATGAGAAGGTCATGGAGTATTGTGAAGATAGGTGTCAGGGAGCATTGTGATGACATATGTCATGGTCCATTGCGATGACAAAGGCAGGGAGCATTGTGATGCCAAATGTAATGGAGGATTGTGATGACAAATATAATGGAGCATTGTGAGGACTAGGGCTTGGAGCATTATGATGACAAGGGCCATTGAGAATTTTCAGGACAATGTTGTGAAGCTTTGTGATGATAAGGTCCTGGAGCATTGTGATGAGAAAACCATGGTGGACTGTGATGACAAATCTCTTGGAGCATACTGATAAAAAGGGGCATGGACCTTTGTGATTACAGGGGTCTTGGAACATTGTGATGACACGGATATGGAGCATTGTGAGGAGAAGGCGAAGGAGCATTCTGAAGATATGCGTCATTGAGCTTTGTGATGACAAGGGCATGGAACTTTGTGATTACAGTGTTCTAGGAGCATTGTGATGAAAAGGGCATGGATCATTGTGATGAAAAAGGCATGGAGCTTTGTCATGACAGGGTTCAAGGAGCATACTGACGACAAGTGTCAGGGAGCATTGTGATGAGAAAGGTCATGGAGCATTGTGATGAGAAGACCATGGATAATTGTGGTGATGAGCGTCATGGGGCATTGTGATGACAAGTGTTATGGAATAATGTGATCACAAGTGTTTGGATCATTGTTATGACAGAGGTCATGAAGAATTTTGATTTAATTGTGCTGACAATAGCATGAAGCATTATGATGATGGGCATGAGGCATTGTGATGACAGGGTTCATGGAGCATTGTGTTGAAAAGGGGCATGGATCATTGTGATTACAGGGTTCTTGGATCATTTTGGAGACATGTGTCATGGAGTCTTGTGATGACAAGGCCGTGGAACATTGTGATCGCCGGGGTCATGGAGCATTGTTATGACAGGGGTAATGGAGCATTGTGATGGCATGGGAAAGGAACACTGTGATGAGAAGGCCATGGAACATTCTGAAGACATGTGTCATGGAGCTATGTGATGACATGGGCATGAAGCAATGTGATGAGAGCGTTCATGGTGCATTGTGATGACAATGACTTGGAGCATTGTTATACCAAGGGTCATAGATCTTTGTGATGACAAAGGTCATGGTGCATTTTGATGACAAGGGCGTTTTGCATTGTGATGAGAAGGGCAGGAAGCATTGTGATGACAGGGTCATGGAGCAATTGATGAAAAAGGTCATGGAATATTTTGATGACAGGGGTTATGGAACATTGTGATGTCACGGGTTATGGAGCATTTTGATGAAAATGGTCATGGAGTATTTTGATGACAGGGGTTATGTAACATTGTGATGACAGTGGTCATCGAACATTGTGATGATAATGCATGTAGCACTGTGATGACAGGAGTCATGGAACATTGTGATGACAGAGGTGAGGGAGTATTGTGACAAATATTGATGTAACATTGTGATATCAGTTGTGAGAGCATTGTGATGAGAAGCGCATGGAGCATTGTGATGACAAGGTTTATGGAGCATTGTGATGACAAGATTGTGGAGCACTGTGATGACAAGCACATGGAGCATTGTGATGACATGTGTCATGGAGCATTGTGCTGACAAGCGCATGGAGAATTGTGATGACAATGGTCATGGAGCATTGTGCTGAGAAAGGCATAGAGCATTGCGATGACAAGGGCCAAAGAGCATTGTGATGAAAAGTTCATGGAGCATTGTGGTTAAAAATGTCACAGAGACTGTTGATGATGAGGGCATGGACCATTGTGATGATAAAGGTCATGAAGCATTTTGATGACTGTAGTCACGGAACATTTTGATGACAGGGGTCATGGAGCATTGTGATAAGAAGGGCATGGAGCATTGTGATGACAAGGGCATGCAGCATTGGTCTAATAAGTTTCATGGATTATTCGATGAGAGTTGGAATGGCGATTTGTGATGACAAGGGCATGGAGCATTTTGATGACCAGGTCATGCAGTATTGTGAAGAGAGGTGTCAGGGCGCATTGTGATGACATATGTAATGGCCCATTGTATGACAATGGCATGGAGCATTGTGATGCCAAGTGTCATGGAGGATTGTGATGACAAATGTAATGGAGCATTGTGATGACAATGGCTTGGAGCATTGTGATGACAAGGGTCAGGGAGCATTTTGCTGAAAAGTGCATGGAGAATTATGATGACAAGGGTCATGGAACATTCTGATGACAAGCTTGTGGAGTATTTTGATGACAATGACATCGATCAGTTTGATGAAAACGGCATGGGGCCTTGTGATGAAAATGTCATGGAGCCTTTGGTGACAGGGTTCAAGGAGCAGTGTGACGACAAGTGTCAGGGAGCATTGTGATGACAAGTGTATTGAGAATTGTGATGACAAAGGTCGTGGAGCATTGTGATGAAAAGAGCATGGAGTATTGTGATGACAAGCATCATGGAGCGTTGTGATGACAAGTGTTATGGAACATTGTGATCACAATGGTTTGGAGCATTGTGATGAGAGAGGTCATGGATCATTTTGATTTCAAGGATCATGGAGCATTGTGATGAAAAAGGCATTAAGCAATCTGATCAAAAGTTTCATGGAGGATTGTGATGACAATGGAAATGGAGTATTGTGATGACAAGCACATAGAGCATTGTAATGACAATGTCATGTAGCATTTTGCTGACAAAGTCATGGAGCATTGTGATGACAGGTGTCATGGTGAACTCTGATGACAAGTGTCACGGAGCATTGTGAATACAGGGGTCATGGAGCATTGGGATGAGAAGGGCATGGATCATTGTGATGACAAGGGTCATGGAGCATTGTGATGAAAATGTTCATGGAGTATTGTGATGCTTTGGGTTATGGAGCATTGTGATGACAGAGGTCATAGATAATTTTGATTTCATTGTGCTGACAATAGCCAGAAGCATTATGATGATTAGCATGATGCACTGTGATGTCAGGGTTCATGGACCATTGATAGGAAAAAGGGCATGGAGTACTGTGATTACAGGGGTCTGGGAGCATTGTGATGACAAGGGCATGGAGCAATTTGATGAGAAGTCCATGGAATATTCTGATGACATGTGTCATGGAGCTTTGTGATGACAAGGGCATGGAGCATTTTGATTACAGGGGTCTTGGAGCATTGTGATGACAAGGCCGTGGAACATTTTGATGGCAGGGGTCATGGAGCATTGTTATGACAGGTGTAATCGAGCATTGTGATAAGAAGGGCATGGAGCTTTGTGATTACAAGTTTTATGGAGCATTGCATTGACAAATTTCTGGACCGTTGGGATGAAATGCGCGTGGCCCATTGTGATGACAAGGGTCATGGCGCATTTTTCTGACAAAGGCATGGAGCATTGTTATGACAAGGGTCACGGAGCATTGTAATGAAAAGTTCATGGAGCATTGTGGTTACAAAGGTAACAGAGCCTTGTGATGACGTGGGCATTGACCATTGTGATGACAAATGTTATGAAGAATTGTGATGACTGAGTCACGGAGCATTTTGATGACAGGGGTCATGGAGCATTGTGATGAGAAGGGCATGGAGCATTGTGATAAGAAAGGCATAGAGCATTGTGATGAAAAGTGTCAAAGAGCATTATGATGCAATGTTCATGGAGCATTGTGGTTAAATTGGTCAGAGACTGTTGATGATGACGGCATGGACCATTGTGATGACAAAGGTCATGGAGCATTCTGATGACTGGAGTCACGGAGCATTGTGATGACAGGGGTCATGGAACATTGTGATAACAACGGCATGGAGAATTGTGATGACAAGGGCATGGAGCATTGTTCTAATAAGTTCCATGGAGTATTTTGATGACATTTGGAATGGCACATTGTGATGACAAGGGCATGGAGCATTGTGATGACCAGGTCTTGCAGTATTGTGAAGAGAGGTCTCAGGGAGCACTGTGAAGACATATGTAATGACACATTATGATGACAATGGCATGGAGCATTGTGATGCCAAGTGTCATGGAGGATTCTGATGATAAATGTAATAGAGCATTGTGATGACAATGGCTTGGAGCATTGTGATTACAAGGGTCAGGGAGCATTGTGCTGACAAGTGCATGGAGAATTGTGATAACAAGGGTCATGGAGCATTCTGATGACAAGCTTGTGGAGTATTTTGATGAAAATGGCATGGAGCATTGTTATGAAAATGGCATGGGGCATAGTGATGAAAAAGGCATGGAGCCTTTTCATGACATGGTTCAAGGAGCAGTCTGACGACAAGTGTCAGGGAGCATTGTGATGACAAGTGTATTGAGAATTGTGATGACAAAGGTCATGGAGCATTTTGATGAAAAGGGCATGGAGTATTGTGATGACAGGCATCATGGAGCGTTGTAATGACAAGTATTATGGAACATTGTGATCACAAGATTTTGGAGCATTGTGATGACAGAGGTGATGGATCATTTTGATTTCAAGGAGCATGGAGCACTGTGATGACAAAGGCATGAAGCAATGTGATCAAAAGGTTCAAAGAGGATTGTGATGACAATGGTAATGGAGTATTGTGATGACAAGCACATAGAGCATTGTAATGACAAGGTCATGTAGCATTTTGCTGACAAAGGCATGAAGCATTGTGATGACAGGTGTCATGGAGCACTGTTATGACAAGCGTCAGAGAGCATTGTGAATACAGGGGTCATGGAGCATTTGGATGACAAGGGCATGGATCATTGTGATGACAAGTGTCATGGAGCAGTGGGCTGAAAATGTTCATGGAGTATTGTGATGACAGGGGTCATGGAGCATTGTGATGACAGAGGTCATTGAGAATTTTGATTTCATTGTGCTGGCAATAGCTGGAAGCATTATGATGATGGGCATGATGCATTGTGATGACAGGGTTAATGGACCATTGATTTGAAAAGGGGCATTGAGCATTGTGATTACAGGGGTTTGGGAGCATTTTGATGACAAGGACATGGAGCATTTTGATGAGAAGCCCATGGAACATTCTGATGACATGTGTCATGGAGCTTTGTGATGACAAGGGCATGGAGCATTGTGATTACAGGGGTTTTGGAGCATTATGATGACAAGGGTCAAGGAGCATTTTTCTGACAAAGGCATGGTGCATTTTGATGACAAGGGTCTCGGAGCATTGTGATGAAAAGTTCATAGAACATTGTGGTTACAAAGGTAACAGAGCATTTTGATGACACGAGCATCGACCATTGTGATGACAAATGTTTTGAAGAATTGTGATGACTGGAGTCACGGAGCATGTGATGACAGGGGTCATGGAGCAATGTGATGACAAGGGCATGGAGCATTGTCCTGAGAAAGGCATAGAGCATTGTGATGACAAGTGTCAAAGAGCATTGTGATGAAATGTTCATGGAGCATTGTGCTTAAAAAGGTCACAGAGAGTGTTGATGATGAGGGCATGGACCATTGTGATGACAAAGGTCATGGAGAATTGTGATGACATGAGTCACAGAGCATTGTGATGACAGGGGTCATGGAACATTGTGATAACAAGGGCATGGAGCATTGTGATGACAAGGGCATGGAGCATTGCTCTAATAAGTTTCATGGAGTATTGTGATGACAGTTGGAATGGCGCATTGTGATGATAAGGGCATGGAGCAATGTGATGACCAGGTCTTGCTGTATTGTGAAGAGAGGTGTCAGGGAGCACTGTGATGACACATGTAATGGCCCATTGTGATTACAATGGCATGGAGCATTGTGAGGCCAAGTGTCATGGAGGATTCTGATGACAAAGGTAATGGAGCATTGTGATGACAATGGCTTGGAACATTGTGATGACAAGGGTCAGGGAGCATTGTGCTGACAAGTGCATGGAGAATTGTGATGACAAGGGTCATGAAGCATTCTGATGACAAGCTTGTGGAGTATTTTGATTACAATGGCATGGAGCATTTTGATGAAAATGGCATGGGGCTTTGTGATGAAAAAGGCATGGAACCTTTTTGTGACAGTGTTCAAGGAGCATTCTGACGACAAGTGTCAGGGAGCATTGTGATGACAAGATTATTGAGAATTGTGATGACAAAGGTCATGGAGCATTGTGATGAAAACGGCATGGAGTGTTGTGATGGCAGGCATCATGGAGCGTTGTGATGACAAGTGTTATGGAACATTGTGATCACAAGGGTTTGGAGCATTGTGATGACAGAGGTCATGGATCATTTTGATTTCAGGGAGCATGGAGCATTGTGATGACAAGGGCATGAAGCAATGTGATCAAAAGGTTCAAGGAGGATTGTGATGACAATGGTAATGGAGTATTGTGATGACAAGCACATAGAGCATTGTAATGACAAGGTCATGTAGCATTTTGCTGACAAAGGCATGGAGCATTGTGATGACAGGTGTCATGGAGCACTGTTATGACAAGCGTCACGGAGCATTGTGAATACAGGGGTCATGGAGCATTGTGATGACAAGGGCATTCATGATTGTGATGACAAGGGTCATGGATCTTTGGGCTGAAAGTGTTCATGGAGTATTGTGATGACATGGGTCATGGAGCATTGTGATGAGTAGGGAATGGAGCATTGTGATGACAAGAGTCCCAGATCATTTAGTTGTCAGGTGTCATGGAGTGTTGTGATGAGAGTGGTCATGGAGCATTTTGATGATATTTGTCATGGAGCATTGTGATGAGAATTTCATGGAGCATTGGGCTGAAAATATTCATGGAGTATTGTGATGACAGTGGTCATGGAGCATTGTGAGGACAAGGGAATGGAGCATGTTAATGACAAGATTCTGGAGCATTGTGATGATAAGACCATGGAGACTTGTGATGACAACTCTCATGGAGCATTCTGATGAAAAGGGGCATGGAGCACTGTGATTACAGGGGTCTTGGAGCATTCTGATGACAAAAGCATGGAGCATTGTGAGGAGAAGGCAATGGAGCATTCTGATGACATGTGTCATGGAGCTTTGTGATGACAAGGGCATGGAGCATTGTGATTACAGGGGACTGGGAGCACTGTGATGAAAAGGGCATGGATCATTGTGATGAAAAGGCATGGAGTCTTGTCATGACAGGGTACAAGGAGCATACCAACGACAAGTGTCAGGGAGCATTGTGATGACAAGTGTATTGAGCATTGTGATGACAAAGATCATGGAGCATTGTGATGAGAAGACCATGGATAATTGTGATGATGAGCGTCAGAGGGTGTTGTGATGAATAGTGTTATAAAACATTGTGATTACAAGGCTTTGGAGAATTATGATGACAGTGGTCATGGATAATTTTGATTTCACTGTGATGACAATAGCCTGAAGCATTATGATGATGGTCATGGTGCATTTTGATGACAGGCTTCAAGGTGCATTGAGATGAAAAGTAGCATGGAACATTGTGATTACAGGGGTCTTGGAGCATTGTCATGACAAGGGCATGGAGCATTGTGATGAGAAGGCCATGGAACATTTTGATGTCATGTGTCAAGGAGCTCTGTGCTGACAAGGGCATGGAGCATTGTGATTACAGGGGTCTGGGAGCATTGTGATGACAAGTGTCATGGAGCCTTGTGATGACAAGGCCGTGGAATATTGTGATGGCAAGTGTCATGGATCAATGTTATGACAGAGGTAATGGAGCATTGTGATGAGAATGGCATTGACCATTGGTCTGAAATATTTCATGGATTATTGTGATGAGAGTGGGCATGGAGCATTCTGATGACAAGGGAACGGAACACCGTGATACATGGGTCATGCAGGACTGTAATGTCAAGGGCATGGAGCATTGTGATGAGAAGGGCATCGAGCAATGCGATGACAAGTGTCATGGAGCTTTGTGAAGACAAGGGCATGGAGCAATATGATGAGAGGGTTCATGGAGCATTGTGATGACAATGACATGGAGCATTGTGATGCCAAGGGTCATGGAGATTTGTGAAGAAAAAGTCATGGAGCATTTTGATGACAAGTGTGTGGTGCATTGTGATGAGAAAGGCAGGGAGCATTTTGATGACTGGGTCATGCAGAAATTTGATGAAAAATGTAATGGAACATTTTGATGACAGGGGTTATAGAACATTGTGATGCCAAGGGTCATGGAGCTTTGGGATGAAAAGTGTCATGGAGCATTTTGATGACAGTGGTTATGAAACATTGTGATGTCATGGGTCATGGAACATTGTGATGATAAGGGGATGTAGCATTGTGTTGAGAGGGGTCATGGAACATTGTGATAACAGGGTTGAGCGAGGATTCTGATGACTAGTGATGGAACATTTTGATATCTCATGTGAGAGAAGATTTGGATGAGAAGTGCATGGAGCATTGTGATTACATGGTTTATTTAGCATAGCGATGACAAAGTTGTGGATCATTGTGATGAAAAGCGCATGGCACATTGTGATGACAAGGGTCATGGAGCATTGTTCTGACAAAGGCATGGAGCATTGTGATGACAAGGGTCACGGAGCATTGTGATGAAAAGTTCATGGAGCATTGTGGTTACAAATGTCACAGAGCCTTGTGATGATGCGAGAATGGCCCGTTCGGATGACAAACTTATGAAGCATTGTGATGACTGGAGTCACGGAGCATTGTGATGACAGGGGTCATGGAGCATTTTGATGACAAGGGCATTGAGCATTGTGATGACAGGGGCATGGAGCATTGGTCTGACAAGTTTCATAGACTATTGTGATGACATTGGACATGGTGAATTGTGATGACAAGGACATGGAGCTTTTTGATGAGAAGGCCATGGAACATTCTGATGACGTGTGTCATGGAGCTTTGTGATGACAAGGGCATGGAGCATGGTGATTACAGGGGTCTTGGAGCATTGTGATGACAAGGGTCATGGAGCCTTGTGAGGACAAGGCCGTGGATCATTGTGATGGCAGGGGTCATGGAGCATTGTGATGACAAGGGCGTGAAGAATTGTGATGACCAGGTCTTGCTCTATTGTGAAGAGAGTTGTCAGGGAGCACTGTGATGATATATGTAATTGCCCATTGTGATGACAATGGCATGGAGCATTGTGATGCCAAGTTTCATGGAGGATTCTGATGACAAAGGTAATGGAGCATTGTGATGACAATGGCTTGGAGCACTGTGATGACAAGGGTCATTGAGCATTGTCCTGACAAGTGCATGGTGCATTGTGAAGACAAGGGCATGGAGCATTTGATGAAAAGGCCATGGAACATTCTGATGACATGTGTCATTGAGCTTTGTGATGACAAGGGCATGGAGCATTGTGATCAGAGGGGTCTTGGAGCATTGTGATGACAAGAGTCCTGGATCATTGTGTTGTCAGGTGTCATGGAGTGTGGTGATGACAGTGGTCATGGAGAATTGTGATGATATTGGTCATGGAGCATTGCGATGACAAGGGAATGGAGCATGGTGATGAGAAGTCCTAGAGCATTGTGATGAGAAGACCATGGAGACTTTTGATGAGAAGTCTCATGGAGCAGTCTGTTGAAAAGGGGCATGGAACATTGTGATTACAGGGGTCTTGGAGCATTGTTATGACAAGGGCATGGATCATGGTGATGAGAAGGCCATGGAGCATTCTGATGACATGCATCATGGAGCTTTGTGATGACAAGGGCATGGATCATTGTGATTACAGGGGTCTTGGAGCATTGTTATGAAAAGGGCATGAAACATTGTGATGAAAAAGGCATGCAGCCTTGTCATGACAGGGTTCAAGGAGCATACTGACGACAAGTGTCAGGGATCATTGTGATGACAAGTGTATTGAGCATTGTGATGACAAAGATCATGGAACATTGTGATGAGAAGACCATGGATAATTGTGATGACGAGCGTCATGGGACATTGTGATGACAACTGTAATGGAGCCTTGTGATGACAAGCCGTGGAACATTGTGATGGCAGGGGTCATGGAGCATTGTTATGACAGGGGTAATGGAGCATTTTGATGAGAAGTGCATGGAACATTGGTCTGAAATATTTCATGGATTATTGTGATGAGAGTGGCATGGTGTATTGTGATGACAAGGGCACGGAACACTGTGATACATGGGTCATGGGTCATGGAGCTTTGTAATGACAAGTCATGGAGCATTGTGATGAAAAGCGCATGGAGCATTGTGATGACAGGTACATGGAGCATTGTTATGACAGTGGCATGGAGCATTGGGCTGACAAGTTTCATACATTATTGTGATGACAGTGGGCATAGTTCATTGTGATGACAATGGCATGGAGCATTGTGAAGAGAAGGTCATGGAGTATTCTGAAGACAGGTGTCAGGGAGCATTGTGATGACTTATGTCATGATCCATTGCGATGACAATGGCAGGGAGTATTGTGATGCCAAATGTAATGGAGGATTGTGATGACAAATATAAGGGAGCATTGTGATGACTAGGGATTGGAGTATTATGATGACAAGGGCCATTGAGAATTTTCATGACAAGGTCGTGAAGCATTGTGATGACAAGGTCCTGGAGCATTGTGTTGAGAAAATCATGGAGCCTTGTGATGACAAATCTCATGGAGCATACTGATGAAAATGGGCATGGAGCATTGTGATTACAGGGGTCTAGGCACATTTTGATGACAAGGGCATGGAGCATTGTGATGACAAGGGCATGGAACATTGTGATGAGAAGGCCATCTAAAATTCTGAAGACATGTGTCATCGAGCTTTGTGATGACAAGGGCATGGATCATTGTCATGACAAGGGTCATGGAACATTGGGCTGAAAATGTTCATGGAATATTGTGATGACAGGGGTCATGGAGCATTGTGATTACAGGGGTTTTGGAGCATTGTGATGACAAGAGTCCCGGATCATTGTGTTGTCATATGTCATGGAGTGTTGTGATGACAGTGGTCATGGATCATTGTGATGCTATTGGTCATGGAGCATTGTGAAGAGAAGGTCATGGAGCACTGGGCTGAAAATGTTCATGGAGCATTGTGATGACAAGGGAATGCAGCGTGGTGATGACATGGTCCTGGAGCATTGTGATGAGATGACCATGGAGACTTGTGATGACAAGTCTCATGGAGCATTCTGATGAAAAGGTGCATGGAGTGTTGTGATTACAGGGGTCTTGGAGCATTGTGATGACAATGGCATGGAGCACTGTGAGGAGAAGTCCATAGAACATTCTGATGACATGTGTCATGGAGATTTGTGATGACAAGGGCATGGAGCATTGTGATTACAGGGGTCTTGGAGCATTGTGATGATAAGGGTCATGGAGCCTTGTGATGACAAGGCCGTGGAACATTGTGATGGCAGTGGTCATGGAGCATTGTTATGACAGAGGTAATGGAGCATTGTGATGAGAAGGGCATTGAACATTGGTCTGAAATATTTCATGGTTTATTGTGATGACAAGGGCAGGGTATACTGTGATACATTGGTCAAGGGGGATTGTAATGACAAGTGCATGGAGCATTGTGATGAGAAGGGCATCGAGCATTGTGATGACAAGTGTCATGGAGCTTTGTCATGACAAGGGCATGGAGCAATGTGATGAGAGGTTTCATGGAGCATTATGATGACAATGACATGGAGCACTGTGATGCCGTGGGTCATGGAGCTTTGTGATGGCAAAGGTCATGGAGCATTTTGATGACAAGGGTGTGGTGCATTGTGATGAGAAGGGCAGGGAGCATTTTGATGACAGGGTCATGCAGTAATTTGCTGAAAAGTGTAATGTAACATTTTGATGACAGGGGTTATAGAGCATTGTGATGCCAGGGGTCATGGAGCTTTGGGATGAAATGGGTCATGGAGCATATTGATGACAGGTGTTATGGAACATTGTGATGTCAGGGGTCATGGAACATTGTGCTGATAAGGTGATGTAGCATAGTGATGACAGAGGCCATGGAATATTGTGATAACAGGGGTGAGGGAAGATTGTGATGAAAAGGGCATGGATAATTGTGAAGAAATAGGCAAGGAGTCTTGTCATGACTGGGTTCAAGGAGCATACAGACAACAAGTGTCAGGGAGCATTTTGATGACAAGTGTATTGAGCATTGTGATGACAAAGGACATGGAGCATTGTGATGAGAAAACCATGGATAATTGTGATGACGAGCGTCATGGGGCATTGTGATGACAACTGTTATGGAATATTGTGATCACAAGGGTTTGGAACATTGTTATGACAGAGGTCATGGAGCATTTTGATCTCATTGTGATGACAATAGCATGAAACATTAGGATGATTGGCATGGTGCATTTTGATGACAGGGTTCATGGATCATTGAGATGAAAAGGGGCAAGGAGCATTGTGATTACAGGGGTCATGGAGCATTGTGATGACAAGGGCATGGAACATTGTGAAGAGAAGGCCATGGAACCTACTGATGACATGCGTCATGGAGCTTTGTTATGACAAGTTCATGGAGCATTTTGATTACACGTGTCTTGGATCATTGTGATGACAGGAGTAATGGATCCTTGTGATGACAAGGCGGTGGAACATTGTGATGGCAATGGTCATGGAGCATTGTTATGACAGAGGTAATGGAGCATTGTTATGAGAAGGGAATTGAGCACTGGTCTGAAATATTTCATGGATTATTGTGATGAGATTGGGCATGGAACATTGTGATGACAAGGGCACGGAACACTGTCATACATGGGTCATGGAGGATTGTAATGTCAAGGGCAAGGAGCAATGTGATGAGAGGGTTCATGGAGCATTGTGATGACAATGACATCGAGCGTTGTGAGGAGAAGGCCATGGAGCATTCTGATGACTTGCGTCATGGAGCTTTGTGATGACAAGGGCATAGAGCATTGTGATTACAGGGGTCATGGTTCATTGTGATGAAAAGGGCATGGATCACTGTGATGAAAAAGGCATGGAGCCTTGTCATGACAGGGTTCAAGGAGCATACTGACGACAAGTGTCAGGGAGCATAGTGATGACAAGTGTATTGAGCATTGTGATGAGAAAGATCATGGAGCATTGTGATGAGAAGTCCATGGATAATTGTGATGATGATCGTCATGCGGTGTTGTGATGATAAGTGTTATGGAACATTGTTATCAGAAGGGTTTGGAGCATTATGATGACAGAGGTCATGGAGAATTTTGATTTCATTGTGATGACAATAGCCTGAAGCATTATGATGATGGACATGGTGCATTGTGATGACGGGGTTCATGGAGCACTGAGATGAAAAAGGGCATGGAGCATTGTGATTACAGGGTTCTTGGAGCATTGAATGACAAGCGCATAGAGCTTTCTAATGACAAGTTCATGTAGAATTTTGCTGACAAATGCATGGAGCATTGTGATGACAGGTGTCATGGAGCTTTGTGATGACAGCTCATGGACCATTTTGATGACAAGGGCATGGTGCATTGTGATGAGAAGGGCAGGAAGCATTTTGATGACCGGGTCATGCAGCAATTTGATGAAAATTGTAATGGAACATTTTGATGGCAGTGGTCATGGAGCATTGTTATGACAGAGGTAATGGATCATTGTGATGAGAAGGGCATTGAGCATTGGTCTGAAATGTTTCATGGATTATTCTGATGAGAGTGGGCATGGAGCATTGTGAGGAAAAGGGCACGGAACACTGTGATACATGGGTCATGGAGGATTGTAATGACAAGGGCAAGGAGCATTGTGATGAGAAGGGCATCGAGCATTGTTATGACAAGTGTCATGGAGCTTTGTAATGACAAGGGCATGGAGCAATGTGATGAAAGGGTTTATGGAGCACTGTGATGACAATGACATGGAGCATTGTGATGCCAAGGGTCATGGAGCTTTGTGATGACAAAGGTCATAGAACATTTTGATGACAAGGGTGTGGTGCATTGTGATGAGAAGGGCAGGGAGCATTTTGATGAGAGGGTCATGCAGCAATTTGATGAAAATTGTAATGGAACATTTTGATGACATGGGTTATAGAACATTTTGATGCCAGGTGTCATGGAGCTTTGGGATGAAATGGGTCATGGAGCATTTTGATGACAGGCTTATGGAAGATTGTGATGTCAGGGGTTAAGGAACATTGTACTGATAAGGGGATGTAGCATTCTGATGACAGGGGTCATGGAACATTGTGATTACAGGGGTGAGGGAGGATTGTTATAACTAGTGACAGAACATTGTGATATCTCAGGTGAGAGAGCATTTGGATGAGTAGTTCATGGAGCATTGTGATTACAAGGTTTATGGCGGATAGTGATGACAAGGTTGTGGATCATTTTGATGAAAAGCGCGTGGCACATTGTGATGACAAGGGTCATGGAGTATTGTTCTGACAAAGGCATGGAGCATTGTGATGACAAGGGTCATGGAGCATTGTGATGAAAATTTCATGGAGCATTGAGGTTACAAAAGACACAGAGCCTTTTGAGGATGCAAGCATGGACCGTTGTGTTGACAAACGTTATGAAACATTGTGATGACTGGATTCACGGAGCATTGTAATGACAGGGGTAATGGAGCAGTGTGATGACAAGGGCATGGAGCATTGCGATGACAGGGGCATGGAGCATTGGTCTGAAAAGTTTCATAGATTATTGTGATGACAGTGGACATGGTGCATTGTGATGACAAGGGCATGGAGCATTGTGATGAGAAGGTCATGGAGTATTGTGAAGACAGGTGTCATGGAGCACTGTGATGACAAGGGTCACGGAGCATTGTGAATACAGGGGTCATGGAGCATTGGGATGACAATGGCATGGATCATTTTGATGAGAAGGTCATGGAGTATTGTAAAGACAGTTGTCAGGGAGAATTGTGATGACATATGTCATGGTTCATTGCGATGACAATGGCAGGGAGCATTGAGATGCCAAAGGTAATGGAGTATTGTGATGACAAATATAATGGAGCATTGTGATGACTAGGGCTTGGAGCATTATGATGACAAGGGCCATTGAGAATTTTCATGACAAGTTCTTGAAGCATTGTGATGACAAGTTCCTGGAGATATGTGATTAGAAAACCATGGAGACTTGTGAAGACAAGTCTCATGGAGCATACTGATGAAAAGGGGCATGGAACATTCTGATTACAGGGGTCTTGGAACATTGTGATAACAAGGGCATGGAGCATTGAGATGACAATGGCATGGAGCATTGGTTTAATACGTTTCATGGATTATTGTGATGAAAGATGGAAGGGCGCATTGTGATGACATGGGCATGGAGCATTGTGATGACCACGTCATGCAGTATTGTGAAGACAGGTGTGAGGGAGCATTGTGACGACATATGTAATGGTCCATTGTGATGAAAATGGCATGGAGAATTGTGATTCCAGGTGTCATGGAGGATTCTGATGACAAGTGTCAAAGAGCATTGTGATGACAAGTGTCATGGAGGATTCTGATGACAAATATAATGGAGCATTGTGATGACAAAGGCTTGGAATATTGTGATGACAATGGTCATGGAGAATTGTGCTGAGAAAGGCATAGAGCATTGTGATGACAAGAGTCAAAGAGCATTGTGATGAAAAGTTCATGGAGCATTGTGGATAAAAATGTCACAGAGACTGTTGATGACGAAGGCATGGACCATTGTGATGACAAAGGTCATGAAGCATTTTGATGACTGGAGTCACGGAGCATTGTGATGACAGGGGTCATGGAGCATTGTGATAACAAGGGCATGGAGCATTGTGACGAAAAGGGCATGGATCATTGGTCTAATAAGTTTCATGGATTACTGCGATGACAGTTGGAATGGCGCATTGTGATGACAAGGGCATGGAGCATTGTGTTGACCAGATCATGCAGTATTGTGAAGACAGTTGTCAGGGAGCATTGTGATGACATATGTAATGGCCCATTGTGATGACAATTGCATGGAGCATTGTGATGCCAAGTGTCATGGAGGATTATGATGACAAAGGTAATGGAGCATTTTGATGACAATGGCTTGGAGCATTGTGATGACAATGGTCAGGGAGCATTGTGCTGACAAGTGCATGGAGAATTGTGATGACAAGGGTCATGGAGCATTCTGATGACAAGCTTGTGGAGTATTTTGATGACAATGGCATGGAGCATTGTGATGAAAACCGTATGGGGCTTTGTGATGAAAAAGGCATGGAGCCTTTTCGTGACAGGGTTCAAGGAACATTCTGATGACAAGTGTCAGGGAGCATTGTGATGATATGTATATTGAGAATTGTGATGAAAAAGGTCATGGAGCATTGTGTTTTAAAGGGCATGGAGTATTGTGATGACAGGCATCATGGAACATTGTGATTACAAGTGTTATGGATCACTGTGATCACAAGATTTTGGAGCATTGTGATGACAGAGGTCATGGATCATTTTGATTTCAAGGAGTATGGAGCATTGTGATGACAAAGGAATGAAGCAATGTGATCCCAAGGTTCATGGAGGATTGTGATGACAATGGAAATGGAGTATTGTGATGACAAACACACAAAGCATTTTAATGACATTGTCATGTAGCATTTTGCTGACAAAGGCATGGAGCATTGTGAGGACATGTGTCATGGAGCACTGTGATGACAAGCGTCACGGAGCATTGTGAATACAGGGGTCATGGAGCATTGGGATGATAAGGGCATGGATCATTGTGATAACAATAGTCCCGGATCATTGTGTTGTGAGGTGTCATGGAGTGTTGTGATGACAGTGGTCATGGAGCATTGTGATGATACTGGCCATGGAGCATTGTAATGAGTAGGCCGTGGAGCATTGGGCTGAAAATGTGCATGGAGTATTGTGATGATATGGGTCCTGGAGCATTGTGATTACAAGGAAATGGAGCATGGTGATGACAAGGTCCTGGAGCATTGTGATGAGAAGACCATGGAGGCTTGTGATGACAAGTCTCATGGAGCATTCTGATGAAAAGTGGCATGGAGCACTGTGATTACAGGGGTCTTGGAGCATTGTGATGAAAAGGGCATGGATCATTGTGATGAAAAAGGCTTGGAGCCTTGTCATGACAGGGTTCAAAGAGCATACTGACGACAAGTGTCAGGGAGCATTGTGATGACAATTGTATTGAGCATTGTGATGACAAAGATCACGGAGCATTGTGATGAGAAGACCATGTATAATTGTGATGATGTGCGTCATGGGGTGTTGTGATAATAAGTGTAATGCAAAATTGTGATCACAAGGGTTTGGAGCATTATGATGACAGAGGACATGCAGAATATTGATTTCATTGTGATGACAATAGCCTGAATCATTATGATGATGGGCATGGTGCATTGTGATGACAGGGTTCATGGGGCATTGAGATGAAAAGTGGCATGGAACATTGTGATTACAAGGGTCTTGGAGCATTTTGCTGACAAGGGCATGGAACATTGTGATGAGAAGGCCATGGATCATTCTGATGACATGCGTCATGGAGCTTTGTGATGACAAGGGCATGGAGCATTGTGATTTCAGGTGTCTTGAGCATTGTGATGAGATGTGTCATGGAACCTTGTGATGACTAGGCCGTGGAACATTGTGATGGCAGGGGTCATGGTGCATTGTTATCACAGGAGTAATGGAGCATTGTGATGAGAAGGGTATGGAACATTGGTCTGAAATGTTTCATGGATTATTGTGATGAGAGTGGGCATGGAGCATTGTGATGAGAAGGGCACGGAACACTGTGATACATGGGTCATGCAGGACTGTAATGACAAGGGCATGGAGCATTGTGATGAGACGGGCATCGAGCATTGTGATGACAAGTGTCATGGTGCTTTTTGATGACAAGTGCACTGAGCAATGTTATGAGAGTGTTCATGGAGCATTGTGATGACAATGACATGGAGCATTGTGATGCTAAGGGTCATTGAGATTTGTGATGACAAGTCATGGAGCATTTTCATGACAAGGGCATGGTGCATTGTAATGAGAAGTGCAGGGAGCATTTTGATGACCGGGTCATGTAGCAATTTGATAAAAAGTGTAATGGAACATTTTGATGGCAGGGGTTATAGAACATTGTGATGTCAGGGGACTTGGAGCTTTGGGATGGAAAGGGTCATGGAGCATTTTGATGACAGGTGTTATGGAACATTGTGATGTCAGGGGTCATCGAACATTGTGATGATAATTGCATGTAGCATTGTGGTGACAGGAGTCATGGAACATTGTGATGACAGGGATGAGGGAGTACTGTGACAAATAATGATGTATCATTGTGATATCAGTGGAGAGAGAGCATTTTGATGAGAAGTGCATGGAGCATTGTGATGACAAATTTTATGGAGCATTGTGATGACAAGATGGTGGAGCACTGTGATGACAAGCGCATGGTGCATTGTGATGACATGTGTCATGGAGCATTGTGCTGACAAGCGCATGGAGCATTGGGATTACAAGGGTCATGGAGTATTGTGCTGAGAAAGGCATAGAGAATTATGATGACACGGGTCAAAGAGCATTGTGATCAAATGTTGAAGGAGCATTGTGGTTAAAAAGGTCACAGAGACTGTTGATGATGAGGGCATGGACCATTGTGATGACAAAGGTCATGGAGCATTTTGATGACTGGAGTCACGGAGCATTGTGATGACAGGTGTCATGGAGCATTGTGATAACAAGGGCATGGAGCATTGTGATGTCCACGTCATGCAGTATTGTGAAGACAGGCGACAGGGAGCATTGTGATGACATATGTAATGGCCCATTGTGATGAAAATGGCATGGAGCATTGTGATGCCAAATGTCATGGAGGATTCTGATGACAAAGGTAATGGAGAATTGTGACGACAATGGCTTGGAGCATTGTGATGTCAAGGGTCAGAGAGCATTGTGCTGACAAGTGCATGGAGAATTGTGATGACAAATGTCATGAAACATTCTGATGACAAGCTTGTGGAGTATTTTGTTGACAATGGCATGGAGCATTGTGATGTAAACGGCATGGGGCATTGTGATGAAAAGACATGGAGCCTTTTCATGACAGGGTTCAAGGAGCATTCTGACGACAAGTGTCAGGGAGCATTGTGATGACAAGTGTATTGAGAATTGTGATGACAAAGGTCATGGAGCATTGTGATGAAAAGGGCATGGAGTATTGTGATGACAAGCATCATGGAGCGTTGTCATGAAAAGTGTTATGGAACATTGTGATCACAAAGGCTTGGAGCATTGTGATGACAGAGGTCATGGATCATTTTGATTTCAAGGCGCATGGAGCATTGTGATGACAAGGGAATGAAGCAATGTGATCCCAAGGTTCATGGAGGATTTTGATGACAATGGTAATGGTGTATTGTGATGACAAGCACATAGAGCATTGTAATGACAAGGTCATGTAGCATTTTGCTGACAAAGGCATGGAGCATTGTGATGACATGTGTCATGGAGCACTGTGATGACATGCGTCACGGAGCATTGTGAATACAGAGGTTATCGAGCATTGGGATGACAAGGGCATGGATAATTTTGATGACAAGTGTCATGGAGCATTGGGATGACTAGGGAATGGAGCTTTGTTGTGACAAGAGTCCCGGATCATTGTGTTGTCAGGTGTCATGGAGTGTTGTCATGACAGTGGTCATGGAGAATTGTGATGATATTGGTCATGGAGCATTGTGATGACAAGGGAATGGAGCATGGTGATGACAAAGTCCTGGAACATTGTGATGAGAAGACCATGGAGACTTCTGATGAGAAGTCTTATGGAGCATTCTGTTGAAAAGGGGCATGGAGCATTGTGATTACAGGGGTCTTGGAGCTTTGTGATGACAAGGGCATGGATCATGGTGATGAGAAAGCCATGGAGCATTCTGAGGACATGCGTCATGGACCTTTGTGATGAGAAGGGCATGGAGCATTGTGATTACAGGGGTCTTGGAGCATTGTTATGAAAAAGGCATGGAACATTCTGATGAAAAAGGCATGCAGCCTTGTCATGACAGTTTTCAAGGAGCATACTGACGACAAGTGTCAGGGATCATTGTGATGACAAGTGTACTGAGCATTGTGATGACAAAGATCATGGAACATTGTGATGACAAGTCATGGAGCACTGTGATGACAGGGACATGGAGCATTGTGATGACAGGGGCATGGAGCATTGGTCTGACAATTTTCATAGTTTATTGTGATGACATTGGACATAGTGCATTGTGATGACAATGGCATGGAGTATTGTGAAGAGAAGGT
Organism: Mesoplodon mirus; assembly: GCF_964341445.2. Lineage (NCBI taxonomy): Eukaryota > Metazoa > Chordata > Mammalia > Artiodactyla > Ziphiidae > Mesoplodon > Mesoplodon mirus. The sequence continues at coordinate 1,164,365 of NW_028295717.1, forward strand.
CATGGAGTATTGTGAAGACAGGTGTCAGGGAGCATTGTGATGACATATGTCATGGTCCATTGCGATGACAGTGGCAGGGTTTATTGTGATGCCAAATGTAATGGAGGATTGTGATGACAAATATAATGGAGTATTGTGATGACTAGGGCTTGGAGCATTATGATGACAAGGGCCATTGAGAATTTTCATGACAAGGTCGTGAAGCATTTTGATGAGAAAACGATGGAGGTTTGTGATGACAAGTCTCATGGAGCATACTGATGAAAAGGGGCATGGAGCATTGTGATTACAGGGGTCTTGCCACATTGTGATGACAAGGGCAAGAGCATTGTGAGCAGAGGGCCAAGAAGCATTCTGATGACATGTGTCATTGAGCTTTGTGATGACCAGGGCATGGAGCATTGTGATTACTGGGGCCTTGAAGCATTGTGATGAAAAGGGCATGGATTATTGTGATGAAAAAGGCATGGAGCCTTGTCATGACAGGGTTCAAGGAGCATACTGACGACAAGTGTCAGGGATCATTCTGATGACAAAGATCATGGAGCATTGTGATGAGAAGGCCATGAAGCATTCTGATGACATGCGTCATGGAGCAGTTTGATGACAAGGGCATGACTCATTGTGATGAGAAGGGCAGGGAGAATTCTGATGACTGGGTCAGGCAGCTATTTGATGAAAAGTATAATGGAATATTTTGATGGCAGGGGATATAGAACATTGTGATGTCAGTGGTCTTGGAGCTTTGGGATGAAAAGTGTCATGGAGCATTTTGATGACAGGGGTTATGGAACATTGTGATGTTAGGGGTCATGGAACATTGTGATGATAAGGGGATGTAGCAGTGAGATGACAGTGTCATGGAACATTGTGATTACAGGGGTGAGGGAGTTTTGTGATGACTAGCGATGGAACACTGTGATATCTCTGGTGAGAGAGCATTTTGATGAGAAGTGCATGGAGCATTGTGAGTAAAAGATTTATGGAGCATTGCAATGACAAGGTTGTGGACCGTTGTGATGAAATGCGCGTGGCACATTGTGATGACAATGGTCATGCAGCATTGTTCTGACAATGACATGGAGCATTGTGATGACAAGGGTCACAGAGATGTGTGATGAAAAGTTCATGGAGCATTGTGGTTACAAAGGTCACAGAGCCTTGTGACGACGCGGGCATGGACCATTGTGATGACAAACGTTATGAATCATTGTGATGACTGGGGTCATGGAGCATTGTGATGACAGGGGTCATGGAGCATTGTGAGGACAAGGGCATGGAGCATTGTGATGACAGGGGCATGGAGCATTGGTCTGACAAGTTTCATAGATTATTGTGATGACAGTGGGCATGGTGCATTGTGATGACAAGGGCATGGAGCATTGTGATGAGAAGGTTATGGAGTATTGTGAAGGCAGGTGTCAGGGAGCATTGTGATGATATATGTCATGGTCCATTGCGATGACAATGACATGGAGAATTGTGATGCCAAATGTAATGGAGGATTGTGATGACAAATATAATGGAGCATTGTGATGACTAGGGCTTGGAGCATTATGAAGACAAGGGCATTAAGAATTTTCATGACAATGTCGTGAAGCATTGTGATGACAAGTTCCTGGAGCATTGTGTTGACAAAACCATGGAGCCTTGTGATGACAAGTCTCATGGAGCATACTGATGAAAAGGGGCATGGAGCATTGTGATTACAGGGGTCTTGGAACATTGTGATGACAAGGGCATGGAGCATTTTGAGCAGAAGACCAAGGAGCATTCTGATGGCATGCGTCATTGAGCTTTGTGATGACAAGGGCATGGAGCATTGTGATTACATGGGTCTTGGAGCATTTTGATGAAAAGGGCATGGATCATTGTGATGAAAAAGGCATGGGGCCTTGTCATGACAGGGTTCAAGGAGCATACAGACAACAAGTGTCAGGGAGCATTTTGATGACAAGTGTATTGAACATTGTGATGACAAAGTTCATGGAGCATTGTGATGAGAAGACCATGGATAATTGTGATGACGAGTGTCATGTGAAATTGTGATGACAAGTCTTATGGAATATTGTGATCTCAAGGGTTTGGAGCATTGTTATGACAGAGGTCATGGAGCATCTTGATTTCATTGTGATGACAAAAGCATGAAGCATTATGATAATGTGCATGGTGCATAGTGATGACAGGGTTCATGGATCATTGAGATGAAAAAGGGCATAGAGCATTGTGATTACAGGGTTCTTGGAGCATTGTGATGAGAAGGGTCATGGAGCCTTGTGAAGACAAGGCCATGGAACATCGTGATGGCAGGGGTCATGGTGCATTGTTATGACAGTGGTAATGGAGCATTGTGATGGCAAGGGCATGGAACATTGTGATGAGAAGGCCATGGAGCATTCTGATGACATGTGTCATGAATCTTTGTGAAGATAAGTGCATGGAGCAATGTGATGAGAGCGTTCATGGAGCATTGTGATGACAATGACATGGAGCATTGTGATGAGAAGGACATGAAGCATTCTGATGACATGCGTCATGGAGCTTTTTAATGACAAGGGCAGGGAGCATTGTGATTACAGGGATCTTGGAGCATTGTGATGAAAAGGGCATGGATTATTGTGATGACAAAGGCATGGAGCCTTGTCATGACAGGGTTCAAGGAGCATACTGACGACAAGTGTCAGGGAGCATTGGGATGACATGTGTTTTGAGGATTGTGATGACAAAGATCATGGAGCATTGTGATGAGAAGGCCATGGATAATTGTGATGATGAGCGTCATGGGGTGTTGTGATGATAAGAGTAATGGAACATTGTGATCACAAGGGTTTGGTGCATTATGATGACAGAGGTCATGGAGAATATTGATTTCATTGTGATGACAATAGCCTGAAGCATTATGATGATGGGCATGTTGCATTGTGATGACAGGGTTCATGGAGCATTGAGATGAAAAGGAGCATTGAGCATTGTGTTTACCGGGGTCTTGGAGCATTGTGATGACAAGGGCATGGAGCATTGTGATGAGAAGGCCATGGAACATTCTGATGACATGCGTCATGGAGCTTTGTGATGACAAGGGCATGGAGCATTGTGATTACAGGGGCCTTCAGCATTGTGATGACAACTGTCATGGAGCCTTGTGATGACTAGGCCGTGGATCATTGTGATGGCAGGTGTAATGGTGCATTGTTATGGCAGAGGTAATGGAGCATTGTGATGAGAAGGACATGGAACATTGGTCTGAAATGTTTCATGGATTATTGTGATGAGAGTGGGCATGAAGCATTGTGATGACAAGGGTACGGAACACTATGATACATGGGTCATGCAGGATTGTAATGACAATGACATGGAGCATTGTGATGAGAAGGGCATCGAGCACTGTGATGACAAGTGTCATGGAGCTTTGTGATGACAAGGGCATTGAGCAATGTAATGAGAGTGTTCATGGAGCATTGTGATGACAATGACATGGAGCACTGTGATGTCAAGGGTCATTGAGCTTTGTGATGACAAGTCATGGAGCATTTTGATGACAAGGGCATGGTGCATTGTGATGTGAAGGGCAGGGAGCATTTTGATGACCGGGTCATGCAGCAATTTGAATAAAAGTGTAATGGAACATTTTGATTGCAGGGTTTATAGAACATTGTGATGTCAGGGGTCTTGCAGCTTTGGTATGAAAAGGGTCATGGAGCATTTTGATGACGGGGTTATGGAATATTGTGATGTCTGCGGTCATGGAACATTGTGATGATAAGGGGATGTAGCACTGTGATGACAGCGTCATGGAACATTGTGATTACAGGGGTGAGGGAGTACTGTGATGACTAGTGATGGAACACTGTGATATCTCTGGTGAGAGAGCATTTTGATGAGAAGTGCATGGAGCATTGTGATTAAAAGGTTTATGGAGCATTGCAATGACAAGGTTGTGGACCGTTGTGATGAATTGCCCGGGGCACATCGTGATGACAGTGGTCATGGAGCATTGTTCTGACAAAGACATGGAGCATTGTGATGACAAGGGTCACAGAGAATTGTGATGAAAAGTTCATGGAGCATTGTAGTTACAAAGGTCAAAGAGCCTTGTGATGACGCGGGCATGGACCATTGTGTTGACAAACGTTATGAATCACTGTGATGAGTGGGGTGATGGAGCATTGTGAGGACAAGGGCATGGAGCATTGTGATGACAGTGGCATGGAGCATTGGTTTGACAAGTTTCATAGATTATTGTGATGACAGTGGGCATGGTGCATTGTGATGACAAGGGCATGGAGCATTGTGATGAGAAGGTCATTGAGTATTGTGAAGACAGGTGTCAGGGAGCATTGTGATGACATATGTCATGGTCCATTGCGATGACAATGGCATGGAGCATTGTGATGCAAAATGTAATGGAGGATTGTGATGACAAATATAATGGAGTATTGTGATGACTAGGGCTTGGAGCATTATGATGACAAGGGCCATTGAAAATTTTCATGACAAGGTCGTGAAGCATTGTGATGACAAGGTCCTGGAGCATTGTGATGACAAAACCATGGAGCCTTGTGATGACAAGTCTCATGGAGCATACTGATGGAAAGGGGCATGGAGCATTGTGATTACAGGGTTCTTGCCACATTGTGATGACAAGGGCATGGAGCGTTTTGAGGAGAAGACCAAGGAGCATTCTCATGGCATGCGTCATTGAGCTTTGTGATGACAAGGGCGTGGAGCATTGTGATTACGTGGGTCTTGGAGCATTGTGATGAAAACGTCATGGATCATTGTGATGAAAAAGGCATGGAGCCTTGTCATGACAGTGTTCAAGGAGCATACAGACAACAAGTGTCAGTGAGAATTTTGATGACAAGTGTATTGAGCATTGTGATGACAAAGGTCATGGAACATTGTGATGAGAAGACCATGGATAATCGTGATGACGAGCGTCATGGGGCATTGTGATGACAAGTGTTATGGAATATTGTATTCACAAGGGTTTGTAGCATTGCTATGACAGAGGTCATGGAGCACTTTGATTTCATTGTGATGACAATAGCATGAAGCATTATGATGATGTGCATGGTGCATTGTGATGACAGTGTTCATGGATCATTGAGATAAAAAGTGTCATAGAGAATTGTGATTACAGGGTTCTTGGAGCATTGTGAAGAGAAGGGTGATGGAGCCTTGTGATGAAAAGGCCATGGAATATCTTGATGGCAGGGGTCATGGAGCAATGTTATGACAGTTGTAATGGAGCATTGTGATGGCAAGGGCAAGGAACATTGTGATGAGAAGGCCATGGAGCATTCTGATGACTTGTGTCATGGAGCTTTGTGATGACAAGGGCATGGAGCCATGTGATGAGAGCCTTCATGGAGCATTGTGATGACAATGACATGGAACATTGTGATGCCAAGGGTCATGGATCTTTGTGATGACAAAGGTCATGGAGCATTTTGATGGCAAGGGCGTTGTGCATTGTGATGAGAAGGCCAGGGAGAATTGTGATGACAGGGTCATGGAGCAATTGGATGAAATGTGTCATGGAACATTTTGATGACAGGAGTTATGGAACATTGTGATGTCAGGGGTCATGGAGCATTTTGATGAAAAGGGTCATGGAGCATTTTGATGACAGGTGTTATGGAACATTGTGATGTCAGGGGTCATCGAACATTGTGATGATAAGTGCATGTAGCATTGTGGTGACAGGGGTCATGGAACATTGTGATGACAGGGATGAGGGAGTACTGTGACAAATAGTGATGTAGCATTGTGATATCAGTGGTGAGAGAGCATTCTGATGAGAAGTGCATGGAGCATTGTGATGACAAGTTCTATGGAGCATTGTGATGACAAGATGGTGGAGCACTGTTATGACAAGCGCCTGGTGCATTGTGATGACATGTGTCATGGACCATTGTGCTGACAAGCGCATGGAGCATTGTGAGGACAAGGGCATGGAGCATTGTGATGACAGGGGCATGGAGCATTGGTCTGACAAGTTTCATAGATTATTGTGATGACAGTGGGCATGGTGCATTGTGATGACAAGGGCATGGAGCATTGTGATGAGAAGGTCATGGCGTATTGTGAAGACAGGTGTCAGGGAGCATTGTGATGATATATGTCATGGTCCATTGCGATGACAATGGCATGGAGCATTGTGATGCCAAATGAAATGGAGGATTGTGATGACAAATATAAAGGAGCATTGTGATGACTAGGGCTTGGAGCATTATGATGAAAAGGGCCATTGAGAATTTTCATGACAATGTCGTGAAGCATTGTGATGACAAGGTCCTGGAGCATTGTGATGAGAAAACCATGGAGCCTTGTGATGACATCTCATGGAGCATACTGATGAAAAGGGTCATGGAGCATTGTGATTACAGGGGTCTTGGAACATTGTGATGACAAGGGCATGGAGCATTGTGAGCAGAAGACCAAGGAGCATTCTGATGGCATGCGTCATTGAGCTTTGTGATGACAAGGGCATGGAGCATTGTGATTACATGGGTCTTGGAGCATTTTGATGAAAAGGGCATGGATCATTGTGATGAAAAAGGCATGGAGCCTTGTCATGACAGGGTTCAAGGAGCATACAGACAACAAGTGTCAGGGAGCATTTTGATGACAAGTGTATTGAGCATTGTAATGACAAAGGTCATGGAGCATTGTGATGAGAAGACCATGGATAATTGTGATGACGAGCGTCATGTGAATTTGTGATGACAAGTCTTATGGAATATTGTGATCTCAAGGTTTTGGAGCATTGTTATGACAGAGGTCATGGAGCATCTTGATTTCATTGTGATGACAATAGCATGAAGCATTATGATGATGGGCATGGTGCCTAGTGATAACAGGGTTCATGGATCATTGAGATGAAAAAGGGCATAGAGCATTGTGATTACAGGGTTCTTGGAGCATTGTGATGAGAAGGGTCATGGAGCCTTGTGAAGACAAGGCCATGGAACATCGTGATGGCAGGGGTAATGGTGCATTGTTATGACAGTGGTAATGGAGCACTGTGATGGCAAGGGCATGGAACATTGTGATGAGAAGGCCTTGGAGCATTCTGATGACAAGTGTCATGGAGCTTTGTGATGACAAGGGCATGGAGCAATGTGATGAGAGCGTACATGGAGCATTGTGATGACAATGACATGGAGCATTGTGATGCCAAGGGGCATGGATCTTTGTGATGACAAAGGTCTTGGAGCATTTTGATGGCAAGGGCTTTGTGCATGGTGATGAGAAGGGCAGGGAGCATTGTGATGACATGGTCATGGAGCAATTGGATGAAATGTGTCATGGAACATTTTGATGACAGGTGTTATGGAACATTGTGATGTCAGGGGTCATCGAACATTATGATAATAAGTGCATGTAGCATTGTGATGACAGGAGTCATGGAATATTTTGATGACATGGGTGAGGGAGTATTGTGACAAATAGTGATGTCGCATTGTGATATCAGTGGTGAGAGAGCATTTTGATGAGATGTGCATGGAGCATTGTGATGACAAATTGTGGAGCACTGTGATGACAAGCGCATGGTGCATTGTGATGATCTGTGTCATGGAGCATTGTGCTGACAAGCGCATGGAGCATTGTGATGACAAGGGTCATGGAGCATTGTGCTGAGAAAGGCATAGAGCATTTTGATGACAAGGGTCAAAGAGCATTGTGATGAAAATTCATGGAGATTTGTGGTTAAAAAGTCACAGAGACAGTTGATGATGAGGACATGGACCATTTTCATGACAAAGGTCATGAAGCAATGTTATGAGTGGCGTCACGGAGCATTGTGATGACAGTGGTCATGGAGCATTGTGATAACAAGGGCATGGAGCATTGTGATGACAAGGGCATGGAACATTGGTCAAATAAGTTTCATGAATTATTGCGATGACAGTGGGAATGGCACATTGTGATGAAAGGGGCATGGAGCATTGTGATGACCAGGTCATGCAGTGTTGTGAAGACAGGTGTCATCGAGCATTGTGATGACATATGTCATGGCCCATTGTGATGACAATGCCATGGAGCATTGTGATGCCAAGTGTCATGGAGGATTCTGATGACAAAGGTAATGGAGTATTGTGATGACAATGGCTTGGAGCATTGTGATGACAAGGGTCAGGGAGCATTGTGCAGACAAGTGCATGGACATTTGTGATTACAAGGGTCATGGAGCATTCTGATGACAAACTTGTGGAGTATTTTGATGACAATGGCATGGAGCATTGTGATTTAAATGGCATGGGACATTGTGATGAAAAAGGCACGGAGACTTTTCGTGACAGGGTTCAAGGAGCATTCTGACGACAAGTTTCAGGGAGCATTGTGATGACAAGTGTATTGTGAATTGTGATGGCAAAGGTCATGGAGCATTGTGATGAAATGGGCATGGAGTATTGTGATGACAGGCATCATGGAGCGTTGTAATGACAAGTGTTATGGAACATTGTGATCACAAGGGTTTGGAGCATTGTGATGACAGAGGTCATGGATCATTTTGATTTCAAGGAGCATGGAACATTGTGATGACAATGGAATGAAGCAATGTGATCCCAAGGTTCTTGGAGGATTGTGATGACAATGGTAATGGAATATTTTGATGACAATCACATAGAGCATTGTAATGACAAGGTCATGTAGCATTTTGCTGCAAAGGCATGGAGCATTGTGATGACAAGTGTCATGGAGTACTGTCATGACAAGCGTCATGGAGCATTGTGAATACAGGGGTTATGGCGCATTGGGATGACAAGGGCAATGATCATTGTGATGACAAGTGTCATTGAGCATTGTGATGAGTAGGGAATTGAGCATTGTGATGACAAGAGTCCCAGATCATTGTGTTGTCAGGTATCATGGAGTGTTGTGATGACAGTGGTCATGGAGAACTGTGATGATATTGGTCATGGAGCATTGCGATGACAAGGCAATGGAGCATGGTGATGACAAAGTCCTGGAGCATTGTGATGAGAAGACCATGGAGACTTTTGTTGAGAAGTCTCATGGAGCATTCTGTTGAAAAGGGGCATGGACCATTGTGATTATAGGGTTACTGGTGCATTGTGATGACAAGGGCATGGATCATGGTGATGAGAAGGCTGTAGAGCATTCTGATGACATGCGTCATGGAGCTTTGTGATGACAAAGGGCATGGAGCATTATGATTACAGTGGTATTGGAGCATTGTTATGAAAAGGGCATTGATCATTGTGATGAAAATGGCATGCAGCCTTGTCATGACAGGGTTCAAGGAGCATACTGATGACAAGTGTCAGGGATCATTGTGATGACAAGTGTATTGAACATTGTGATGACAAAGATCATGGAACATTGTGATGAGAAGACCATGGATAATTGTGATGACGAGCGTCATGGGCATTGTGATGACAAGTGTCATGGAGCCTTGTGATGACAAAGCCGTGGATCATTGTGATAGTAGAGTTCATGAAGCACTGTTATGACAGGTGTAATGGAGCATTTTGATGAGAAGGGCATGGAACATTGGTCTGAAATATTTCATGGATTATTGTGATGAGAGTGGGCATGGAGTATTGTGATGACAACGGCACAGAACACTGTGATACATGGGTCAGGGGTTATGAAGCTTTGTGATGGCAAGTAATGGAGCATTGTGATGACAAGGGCATGGAGCATTGTGATGACAGGGGCATGGAGCATAGTTATGACAGGGGCATGGAGCATTGGTCTGACAATTTTCATAGATTATTGTCATGACAGTGGACATAGTACATTGTGATGACAAGGGCATGGATCATTGTGAAGAGAAGGTCATGGAGTATTTTGAAGACAGGTGCCAGGGAGCATTGTGATGACATAGTTCATGGTTCATTGCGATGACAATAGCAGGTAGTATTGTGATGCCAAATGTAATGGAGGATTGTGATGACAAATATAATGGAGCATTGTGATGACTAGGGCTTGGAGTATTATGATGACAAGGGCCATTGAGAATTTTCATGACAACGTCGTGAAGCATTGTGTTGACAGTGTCCTGGAGCATTGTGATGAGAAAACCATGGAGCCTTGTGATGACAAGTCTCATGGAGCATACTAATGAAAAGGGGCACGGAGCATTGTGATTACAGGGGTCTTGGCACATTTTGATGACAAGGGCATGGATCATTGTGAGCAGAAGGCCAAGGAGCATTCTGATGACATGTGTCATTGAGATTTGTGATGACAAGGGCATGGAGCATTGTGATTACAGGGGTCTTGGAACATTGTGATGAAAAGGGCATGGATCATTGTGATGAAAAATGCATGGAGGCTTGTCATGACAGGGTTCAAGGAGCATACAGACAACAAGTGTCAGGGAGCATTTTGATGACAAGTGTATTGAGGATTGTGATGACAAAAGTCATGGAGCATTGTGATGAGAAACCATGGATAATTGTGATGTCGAGCGTCATGTGGCATTGTGATGACAAGTGTTATGGAATATTGTGATCACAAGGGTTTGGAACATTTTTATGACAGAGGTCATGGAGCATTTTGATTTCATTGTAATGAAAATAGCATGAAGCATGATGATGGGCATTGCGCATTGTGATGACAGGGTTCATGGATCATTGAGATGAAAAGGGGCATAGTTCATTGTGATTACAGGGGTCTTGGAACATGGTGATGAGAAGGGTCATGGAGCCTTGTGATGACAAGGCCATGGAACATCGTGATGGCAGGGTTCATGGAGCATTGTTATGACAGGTTTAATGGAGCATTGTGATTGTAAGGGCATGGAGAATTGTGATGAGAAGGCCATGGATCATTCTGATGAAATGTGTCATGGAGCTTTATGAAGACAAGTGCATGGAGCAATGTGATGAGAGCGTTCATGGAGCAGTGTGATGAAAATGACGTGGAACATTGTGATGCCAAGGGTCATGGATATTTGTGACGACAAATGTCATGGAGCATTTTGATGGCAAGGGCGCTGTGCATTTTGATGAGAAGGGCAGGGATCATTGTGATGACAGGGTCATGGAGCAATTTAATGAAAAGTGTCATGGAACATTTTGATGACAGGTGTTATGGAACACTGTGATGTCAGGGGTCATGGAGCATTTTGATGAAAAGTGTCATGGAGCATTTTGATGACAGGTGTTATGGAACATTGTGATGTCATGGGTCATCGAACATTGTGATGATAAGTGCATGTAGCATTGTGATGACAGGAGTCATGGAACATTGTGATGACAGGGGTGAGGGAGTATTGTAACAAATAGTGATGTAGCATTGTGATATCAGTGGTGAGAGAGCATTTTGATGAGAAGTGCATGGAGCATTGTGATGACAAGCTTTATGGAGCACTGTGATGACAAGATGGTGGAGCACTGTGATGACAAGCGCATGGTGCATTGTGATGACATGTGTCATGGAGCATTGTGTTGACAAGCGCCTGGAGCATTGTGATGACAAGGGTCATGGCGCATTGTGCTGAGAAAGGCATAGAGCATTTTGATGACAAGGGACAAAGAGAATTTAGATGAAAAGTTCTTGAAGCATTGTGGTTAAAATGGTCACAGAGACTGTTGATGACGAGGGCATGGACCATTGTGATGACAAAGGTCATGAAACATTGTGATGACTGGAGTCACGGAGCATTGTGATGACAGGGGTCATGGAGCATTGTGACAACAAGGGCATGGAGCATTGTGATCACAAAGGCATGGAACACTGGTCTAATAAGTTTCATGAATTATTGCGATGAGAGTTGGAATGGCACATTGTGATGACAAGGGCATGGAGCATTGTGATGACCAGGTCATGCAGTATTGTGAAGACAGGTGTCAGGGAGCATTGTGATGACATATGTAATGGCCCATTGTGATGACAATGGCATGGAGCATTGTGATGCCAAGTGTCATGGAGGATTCTGATGACAAAGGTAATGGAGCATTGTGATGACAATGGCTTGGAGCATTGTGATGACAAGGGTTAGGGAGCATTGTGCTGACAAGTGCATGGAGATTTGTGATGACAAGGGTCATGGAGCATTCTGATGACAAGCTTTTGGTGTATTCTGATGACAATGCAATGGAGCATTGTGATGTAAACGGCATGGGGCATTGTGATGAAAAGGCATGTAGCCTTTTCGTGGCAGGGTTCAAGGAGCATTCTGACGACAAGTGTCAGGGAGCATTGTGATGACAAGTGTATTGAGCATTGTGATGACAAAGGTCATGGAGCATTGTGATGAAAAGGGCATGGAGTAATGTGATGACAGGCATCATGGAGCGTTGTGATGACAAATGTTATGGAACATTGTGATCACAAGAGTTTGGAGCACTGTCATGACAGAGGTCATGGATCATTTTGATTTCAAGGAGCATGGAGCATTGTGATGAAAAGGGCATGAAGCAATGTGATCCCAAGTTTCATGGAGGATTGTGATGACAATGGAAATGGAGTAATGTGATGACAAGCACATAGAGCATTGTAATGACAAGGTCATGTAGCATTTTGTTGACAAAGGCATGGAGCATTGTGATGACAGGTGTCATGGAGCACTGTGATGCCAAGCGTCACAGAGCATTGTGTATACAGGGGTTATGGAGCATTGGGATGACAAGGGCATGGATCATTGTGATGACAAGTGTCATGGAGCATTGTGATGACTAGGGAATGGAGCATTGTGATGACAAGAGTCTCGGATCATTGTGTTGTCAGGTGTCATGGAGTGTTGTGATGACAGTGGTCATGGAGAATTGTGATGATATTGGTCATGGTGCATTGCGATGACAAGGGAATGGACCATGGTGATGACAATGTCCTGGAGCATTGTGATGAGAAGACCATGGAGACTTTTGATGAAAAGTCTCATGGAGCATTCTGTTGAAAAGGGGCATGGAGCATTGTGATTACAGGGGTGTTGGAGCATTGTGATGACAAGGGCATGACTCATGGTGATGAGAAGTCCATGGAGCATTCTGATGACATATGTCATGGAGCTTTGTGATGACAAGGGTAGGAAGCATTGTGATTACAGGGATCTTGGAGCATTGTGATGAAATGGCATGGATTATTGTGATGAAAAAGGCATGGAGCCTTGTAATGACATGGTTCAAGGCGCATACTGATGACAACTGTCATGGAGCATTGTGATGACAAGTGTTTTGAGCATTGTGATGACAAAGATCATGGAACATTGTGATGAGAAGTCCATGGATAATTGTGATGACTAGCATCATGCGGCATTGTGATGACAAGTTTCATGGAGCCTTGTGATGACAAGGCCATGTAACATTTTGATGGCAGGGGTCATGGAGCATTGTTATGACAGGGGTAATGGAGCATTTTGATGAGAAGGGCGTGGAACATAGGTCTGAAATATTTCATTGAGTATTATGATGAGAGTGGCATGGTGCATTGTGATGACAAGGGCACGGAACACTTTGATACATGGGTCATGTGTCAAGGAGCTTTGTGATGAAAAATCATAGAGCATTGCGATGACAAGGGCATGGAGCATTGTGATGACAGGGACATGGAGCATTGTTATGACCGGGGCATGGAGCATTGGTTTGACAAGTTTAATAGATTATTGTGATGACAGTGGACATAGTGCATGGTGATGACAATGGCATGGAGCATTGTGAAGAGAAGCTCATGGAGTATTGTGAAGACAGGTGTCAGGGATCATTGTGATGACATATGTCATGGTCCATTTCGATGACAATGGCAGGGAGTTATGTGATGCCAAATGTAATGGAGGATTGTGATGACGAATATATAATGGAGCATTGTGATGACTAGGGCTTAGAGCATTATGATGACAAGGGCCATTGAGAATTTTCATGACAAGGTCGTGAAGCATTGTGATGACAAGATCCTGGAGCATTGTGATGAGAGAAACATGAGGCTTTTGATGACAACTCTCATGGAGCATACTGATGAAAAAGGCCATGGAGCATTGTGATTACAGGGGTCTTGCCACATTGTGATGACAAGGGCATGGAGCATTGTGAGCAGAAGCCCAAGGAGCATTCTGATGACATGTGTCATTGAGCTTTGTGATGACAAGGGCATGGAGCATTGTGATGACAAGGGCATGGAGCATTGTGAGCAGAAGGCCAAGGAACATTCTGATGACATGTGTCATTGAGCTTTGTGATGACAAAGGCATGGAGCATTGTGATTACAGTGGTCTTGAAGCATTGTGATGAAAAGGGCATGGATCATTGTGATGAAAAAGGCATGGAGCCTTGTCATGACAGGTTTCAAGGAGCTTACATAAAACAAGTGTCAGGGAGAATTTTGAAGACAAGTGTTTTGAGCATTGTGATGACAAAGGTCATGGAACATTCTGATGAGAAGACCATGGATAACTGTGATGACGAGCGTCATGGGTCATTGTGATGACAAGTGTTATGGAATATTGTGATCAAAAGGGTTTTGAGCATTGTTATGACAGAGGTCATGGAGCATTTTGATTTCATTGTGATGACAATAGCATGAAGCATTATGATGATGGGCATGGTGCATTGTGATGACAGGGTTCATGGATCATTGAAATGAAAAGGGGCATAGAGCATTGTGATTACAGGGTTCTTGGAGCATTGTGATGAGAAGGGTGATCGAGCCTTGTGATGACAAGGCCATTGAATATCGCGATGGCAAGGGTCATGGAGCATTGTTATGAGAGTGGTAATGGAGCATTGTGATGGCAAGGGCATGGAGCATTGTGATGAGAAGGCCATGGAGCATTCTGATGACATGTGTCATGGAGCTTTGTGAAGATAAGTGCATGGAGCAATGTGATGAGAGTGTTCATGGAGCATTGTGATGACAATGACATGGAGCATTGTGATGAGAAGGCCATGAAGCATTCTGATGACATGCGTCATGGAGCTTTGTGATGACAAGGGCATGGAGCATTGTGATTACAGGGATCTTGGAGCATTGTGATGAAAAGGGCATGGATTATTGTGATGGAAAAGGTATGGAGCCTTGTCATGACAGGGTTCAAGGAGCATACTGACGACAAGTGTCAGGGAGCATTTTGATGACAAGTGTATTGACCATTGTGATGACAAAGATCATGGAGCATTGTGATGTGAAGGCCATGGATAATTGTCATGATGAGCGTCATGGGGTGTTGTGAAATATGTGTTATGCAACATTGTGATCACAAGGGTTTGGTGCATTATGATGACAGAGGTCATGGAGAATATTGATTTCATTGTGATGACAATAGCCTGAAGCATTATGATGGGCATGGTGCATTGTGATGACAGGGTTCATGGAGCATTGAGATGAAAAGGGGCATGGAGCATTTTGTTTACAGGGGTCTTGGAGCATTGTGATGACAAGGTCATGGAGCATTGTGATGAGAAGGCCATGGAAAATTCTGATGACATGCGTCATGGAGCTCTGTGATGACAAGGGCATGGAGCATTGTGATTACAGGGGCCTTCAGCATTGTGATGACAAATGTCAAGGAGCCTTGTGATTACTAGGCCGTGGAACATTGTGATGGCAGGAGTCATGGTGCATTGTTATGACAGAGGTAATGGAGCATTGTGATGAGAATGGCATGGAAAATTGGTCTCAAATGTTTCATGGATTATTGTGATGAGAGTGGGCATGGAGCATTGTGATGACAAGGGTAGAGAACACTATGATACATGGGTCAGGCGGGATTGTAATGACAAGGGAATGGAGCATTGTGATGAGAAGGGCATCGAGCATTGTGATGACAAGTGTCATGGAGCTTTGTGATGACAAGGGCATTGAGCAATGTAATGAGAGTGTTCATGGAGCATTGTAATGACAATGACATGGAGCATTGTGATGCCAAGGGTCATGGAGCTTTGTGATGACAAGTCATGGAGCATTTTGATGACAAGTGCATGGTGCATTGTGATGAGAAGTGAAGGGAGCATTTTGATGACCGTGTCATGCTGCAAATTGATGAAAAGTGTAATGGAACATTTTTATGGCAGGGGTTATAGAACATTGTGATGTCAGGGGTCTTGGAGCTTTGGGATGAAAAGGGTCATGGAGCATTTTGATGACAGGGGTTATGGAACATTGTGATGTCAGGGGTCATGGAACTTTGTGATGATAAGCGGATGTTGCAGTGTGATGACAGTGTCATGGAACATTGTGATTACAGGGGTGAGGGTGTACTGTGATGACTAGTGATGGAACACTGTGATATCACTTGTGAGAGAGCATTTTAATGAGAAGTGCATGGAGCATTGTGATTACAATGTTTATGGAGCATTGCAATGACAAGGCTGTGGACCGTTGTGATGAATTGCCCGGGGCACATCGTGATGACAATGGTCATGGAGCATTGTTCTGACAAAGACATGGAGCATTGTGATGACAAGTGTTACAGAGAATTGTGATGAAAAGTTCATGGAGCATTGTGGTTACAAAGCTCAGAGAGCCTTGTGATGACGCGGGCAGGGACCATTGTGATGACAAACCTTATGAAGCATTGTGATGACTGGGTTCATGGAGCATTGTGATGAAAGGGGTCATGGAGCATTGTGAGGACAAGGGCATGGAGCATTGTGACGACAGGGGCATGGAGCCTTGGTCTGACAAGTTTCATAGATTATTGTAATGACAGTGGGCATGGTGCATTGTGAGGACAAGGGCATGGATCATTGTGAAGAGAAGGTCATGGAGTATTGTGAAGACAGGTGTCAGGTAGCATTGTGATGACATATGTCATGGTCCATTGCGATGACAATGGCATGGAGCATTGTGATGCCAAATGTAATGGAGGATTGTGATGACACATATAATGGAGCATTGTGATGACTAGGGCTTGGAGCATTATGATGACAAGGGCCATTGAAAATTTTCATGACAAGGTCGTGAAGCATTGTGATGACAAAGTCATGTATCATTTTGCTGACAAAGGCATGGAGCATTGTGATGACATGTGTCATGGAGCACTGTGAAGAAAAGCATCACGGAGCATTGTGAATACAGGGGTCATGGAGCATTGGGATGACAAGGGCATGGATCATTGTGATGACAATGGTCATGGAGCATTGGGCTGAAAATGGTCATGGATTATTGTGATGACAGGGGTCATGGATCACTCTGATTACAGGGGACTTGGAGCATTGTGATTACAAGAGTCCCAGATCACTGTGTTGTCAGGTGTCATGGAGTGTTGTGATGACAGTGTTCATGGAGCATTGTGATGATATTGGTCATGGAGCATTGTGATGAGAAAGTCATGGTGCATTTGGCTGAATATATTCATAGAGTATTGTGATGACAGGGGTCATGGAGCATTGTGATGACAAGGGAATGGAGCATGGTGATAACAAGGTCCTGGAGCGTTGTGATGAGAAGACCATGGAGACTTGTGATGACAAGTCTCATGGAGCATTGTGATGAAAAGGGGCATGGAGCATTGTGATTATAGGGGTCTTGGAGCATTGTGATGACAAGTGCATGGAGCATGGTGATGACACTGTCCTGGGGCATTGTGATGAGATGACCATAGAGAATTGTGATGACAAGTCTCATGGAGCATTCTGATGAAAAGGTGCATGGATCACTGTGACTACAGGGCACTTGGAGCATTGTGATTACAAGTGCATGGAGCATTGTGAGGAGAAGGCCATGGAACATTCTGATGACATGTGTCATGGAGCTTTGTGATGACAAGGGCATGGAGCTTTGTGATTACAGGGGTCTTGGAGCATTGTGATGACAAGTGTCATGGAGCCTTGTGATGACAAGGCCGTGGAACATTGTGATGGCAGGGGTCATGGAGCATTTTTATGACAGAGGTAATGGAGCATTGTGATGAGAAGGGCATTGAGCATTGGTCTGAAATATTTCAATGATTATTGTGATGAGATTGGATATGGAGCATTGTGATGAGAAGGGCACGGAACACTGTGATACTTGGGTCATGGACGATTGTAATGTCAAGGGCATGGAGCATTGTGATGAGACGGGCATCGAGCATTGTGATGACAAGTGTCATAGAGCTTTGTGATGACAAGGGCATGGAGCAATGTGATGAGAGGGTTCATGGAGCATCGTGATGACAATGACATGGAGCATTTTGATGCCAACCGTCATGGAGTTTGTGATGACATAGTTCATGGAGCATTTTGATGACAAGTGTGTGGTGCATTGTGATGAGAATTGCAGGGAGCATTGTGATGACACGGTCATGCAGCAATTTGATGAAATGTGTAAGAGAATATTTTGATGACAGCGGTTATAGAACATTGTGATGCCATGGTTCATGGAGCTTTGGGATGAAAAGTGTCATGGAGCACTTTGATGACAGGGGTTATGGAACATTGTGATGTCAGGGGTCATGGAACATTGTGCTGATAAGGGGATATAGCATTGTGATGATAGGGGTCATGGAATATTGTGATAACAGGGGTGAGGGAGGATTGTGATGACTAGTGATGGAACATTGAGATATCTCATGAGAGAGAGCATATGGATGAGAAGTGCATGGAACATTGTGATTACAAGGTTCATGGAGCATAGCGATGACAAGGTTGTGGAACATTTTGATGAAAAGCGCATGGCACATTGTGATGACAAGGGTCCTGGAGCATTGTACTGACACAGGCATGGAGCATTGTGATGACAAGGGTCACGGAGCATTGTGAAGAAAAGTTCATGGAGCACTGTGGTTACAAAAGTCACAGAGCCCTGTGATGATACGGGCATGGACCGTTGTGATGGCAAACGTTATGAAGCATTGTGATGACTGGAGTCACGGAACATTCCGATGAAATGGGTCATGGAGCATTGTGATGACAAGGGCATGGAGCATTGTGATGACAGGGGCATGGAGCATTGGTCTGACAAGTTTCATAGATTATTGTGATGAAAGTGGACATCGTGCATTGTGATGTCAAGGGCATGGAGCATTGTGAAGACAAGGGAATGGAGTATTGTGAAGACAGGTGTCAGGGAGCATTGTGATGAAATATGCCATGGTCCATTGCGATGACAATGGCATGGAGCATTGTGATGCCAAATGTAATGGAGGATGTGATGACAAATATAATGGAGCATTGTAATGACTAGGGCATGGAGCATTATGATGACAAGGGCCATTGAGAATTTTCATGACAATGCCATGAAGCATTGTGATGACAATGTCCTTGAGCATTGTGATGAGAAAACCATGGAACCTTGTGATGACAAGTCTCATGGAGCCTACTGATTAAAAGGGGCATGGAGCATTCTGATTACAGGGGTGTTGGAACTTTGTGATAACAAGGGCATGGAGCATTGTGATGACAAGGGCATGGAACATTGGTCTAATATGTTTCATGGATTATTGTGATGACAGTAGGAATGGCGCATTGTGATGACAAGGGCATGTAGCATTGTGATGACCAGGTCATTCAGTATTGTGAAGAGAGTTATCAGGGAGCAATGTGATGACATTTGTAAGGGCCCATTGTGATGACAATGGCATGGAGCATTTTGATGCCAAGTGTCATGGAGGATTCTGATGACAAAGGTAATGGAGCATTGTGATGACAATGGCTTGGAGCATTTTGATGACCAGGTCATGCAGTATTGTGAAGAGAGTTATCAGGGAGCATTGTGATGACATATGTAATGGCCCATTGTAATGACAATGGCATGGAGCATTGTGATGCCAAGTCTCATGGAGGATTCTGATGACAAAGGTAATGGAGCATTGTGATGACAATGGCTTGGAGCATTGTGATGACAAGGGTCAGTGAGCATTCGGATGACAAGCTTGAGGAGTATTTTGAAGACAATGGCATGGAACATTGTGAAGGAAATGGAATGGGGCTTTTTGATGCAAAAGGCATGGAGCCTTTTCGTGACAGGTTTCAAGGAGCATTCTGACGACAAGTGTCCGGGAGCATTGTGATGACAAGTTTATTGAGAATTGTGATGACAATATTCATGGAACATTGTGATGAAAAGGGCATGGAGTATTGTGCTGACAGGCATCATGGAGCGTTGTGATGACAAGTGTTTTGGAACATTGTGATCAAATGGTTTTGGAGCATTGCAATGACAGAGGCCATGGATCATTTTGATTTCAAGGAGCATGGAGCATTGTGATGACAAGGGCATGAAGCAATGTGATCCTAAGTTCATGGAGGATTGTGATGACAAAGTAATGGAGTATTGTGATGACAAGCGCATAGAGCATTGTAATGAAAATGTCACGTAGCATTTTGCTGACAAAGGCCTGGAGCATTGTGATGACAGGTGTCATGGAGCACTGTGATGAGAAGCGTCACGGAGCATTGTGAATACATGTGTCATGGGGAATTGGGATGACAAGGGCATGGATCATTGTGCAGACAAGAGTCATGGAGCATTGGGCTGAAAATGTTCATGGAGTATTTTGATGACAGGGGTCATGGAGCATTGTGATGACAGAGGTCATGGAGAATTTTGATTTCATTGTGCTGACAATAGCCGGAAGCATTATGATGATGGGCATGATGCATTGTGATGACAGGGTTCATGGAGCACTGAGATGAAAAGAGGCATGGAGCATTGTGATTACAGGGGTCTGGGAGCATTGTGATGACAAGGGCATGGAACATATTGATGAGAAGGCCATGGAACATTCTGATGACATGCGTCATGGAGCTTTGTGATGACAGGGGCATGGATCATTTTGATTAAGGGTTCTTGGAGCATTGTGATTAAAAGAGTCAAGGAGAATTGGGATGACAAGGGCATGGATGATTTTGATGACAAGGGTCATGGATCATTGGGCTGAAAATGTTCATGGAGTACTGTGATGACAGGGGTCATGGAGCATTTTGATAATTAGGGAATGGAGCATTGTGATGACAAGAGTCCCGGGTCATTGTGTTGTCATTTGTCATGGAGTGTTGTGATGACAGTGGTCATGGAGTATTTTGATGATATTTGTCATTGAGCACTGTGATGAGAAGTTCATGGAGCACTGGGCTGAAAATGTTCATGGAGTATTGTGATGAGATGGGTCATGGAGCATTGTGATGACAAGGGAATGGAGCATGGTGATGACAAGGTCCTGGAGCATTGAGATGGGAAGACCATGGAGACTTGTGATGACAAATCTCATGGAGCATTGTGATGAAAAGGGGCATGGAGCATTGTGATTACACGGGACATGGAGCATTGTGATAACAAGTGCATGGAGAATTGTGAGGAGGAGGCCATGGAGCATTCCGATGACATGCGTCATGGAGCTTTGTGATGACAAGGGCATGGAGCATTGTGATTACAGGGGTCTTGGAGCATTGTGATGAAAAGGGCATGGTTCATTGTGATGAAAAGGCATGGAGCCATGTCATTACAGGGTTCAAGTAGCATACTGACGACAAGTGTCAGGGAGCATTGTGATGACAAGTGTATTGAGAATTGTGATGACAAAGATCATGGAGCATTGTGATGAGAGGACCATGGATAATTGTGATGATGAGCGTCATAGGGTGTTGTGATGATAAGTGTTAAGGAACATTGTGATCACAAGGGTTTGGAGCATTATGATGACAGTGGTCATGGAGAAATTTGATTTCATTGTGATGACAAGAGGCTGAAGCATTATGATGATGGGCATGGTGCATTTTGATTAAAGGGTTCATGGAGCATTGAGATGAAAAGGGGCATGGAGCATTGTGATTACAGGGGTCTTGCAGCATCATCATGACAAGGGCATGGAGCATTGTGAGAGAAGGCCATGGAATATTCTGATGGCATATGTCATGGAGCTTTGTGAAGACAAAGGCATGGAGAATTGTGATTACAGGGGTCTTGGAGCATTGTGATGACAAGGGTCATGGAGCCTTGTGATGACAAGGCCATGGAACATTGTGATGGCACGGGTAATGGAGCATTGTTATGACAGAGGTAATGGAGCATTGTGATGAGAAGGGCATTGAGCATTGGTCTGAAAAGTTTCATGGATTATTGTGATGAGAGTGGGCATGGAGCATTGTGATGAGAAGGGCACGGAACACTGTTATACATGGGTCATGGAGGATTGTAATGACAAGGGCATGGAGCATTGTGATGAGACGGGCATCGAGCATTGTGATGACAAGTGTCATGGAGCTTTGTGATGAAATGGCATGGAGACATGTGATGAGAGGGTTCATGGAGCATTGTGATGCCAATGACATGGATCATTGTGATGCCAAGGGTCATGGAGCTTTGTGATGAAAAATGTCATGGAGCATTTTGATGACAAGGGTGTGGTGCATTGTGATGAGAAGGGCAGGGAGCATTTTGATGACCGGATCATGCAGCAATTTGAAGAAAAGTGTAATGGAACATTTTGATGGCAGGGGTTATAGAACATTGTGATGCCAGGGGTCTTGGAGCTTTGGAATGAAAAGGGTCATGGAGCATTTTGATGACAGGGGTTATGGATCATTGTGATGTCAGGGGTCATGGAACATTGTGCTGATAATGGTATGTAGCATTGTGATGACAGGGGTCATGGAATATTGTGATAACATGGGTGAGGGTGGATTGTGATGACTAGTGATGGAACATTGTGATATCTCATGTGAGAGAGCATTTGGATGAGAAGTGCATGGAGCATTGTGATTACAAGGTTTATGGAGCATAGCGATGACAAAGTTGTGGATCATTGTGATGAAAAGCGCATGGCACATTTTGATGACAAGGGTCATGGAGCATTGTTCTGAAAAACGCATGGAGCATTGTCATGACAAGGGTCACGGAGAATTGTGATGAAAAGTTCATGGAGCATTGTGGTTACAAAGGTCACAGAGCCTTGTGATGACGTGGGCATGGACCATTTTGATGAGAAACGTTATGAAGGATTGAGATGACTGGAGTCAAGGAGCATTGTGATGACAGGTGTCATTGAACAATGTGATGACAAGGGCATGGAGCATTTTGTTGACAGGGAAATGGAGCATTGGTCTGACAAGTTTCATAGATTATTGTGATGACAGTGGGCATGGTGCATTGTAATGACAGGGGCATGGAGCATTGTGATGAGAAGGTCATGGAGTATTGTGAATACAGGTGTCAGGGAGCATTCTGATGACATATGTCATAGTCCACTGCGATGACAATGGCATGGAGCACTGTGATGCCAAATGTAATGGAGGATTGTGATGACAAATATAATGGAGCATTGTGATGGTTACGGCTTGGAGCATTATGATGATAAGGGCCATTGAAAATTTTCATGACAAGGTCGAGAAGCATTGTGATGAATAATTCCTGGAGAATTATGATGACAAAACCATGAAGCCTTGTGATGACATGTCTCTTGGGGCATACTGATGAAAACGGGCATGGACCATTGTGATTACAGGGGTCTTGGAATATTGTGATGACAAGGGCATGGAGCATTGTGAGGAGAAGACCAAGGAGCATTCTGACGGCATGCGTCATTGTGCTTTGTGATGACAAGGGCATGGAGCACTGTGATTACATGGGTCTTGGAGCATTGTGATGAAAAGTGCATGGAACATTGAGATGAAAAAGGCATGGAGCCTTGTCATGACAGGATTCAAGGAGCATACAGACAACAAGTGTCAGGGAGCATTTTGATGACAAGTGTATTGAGCATTGTGATGACAATGGTCATGGAGCATTGTGATGAGAAGACCATGGATAATTGTGATGACGACCGTCATGGGGCATTGTGATGACAAGTGATATGGAATATTGTGATCACAAGGGTTTGGAGCATTGTTATGACAGAGGTCATGGAGCATCTTGATTTCATTGTGATGACAATAGCATGAAGCATTATGATGATGGGCATGGTGCATTGTGATGATAGGGTTCATGGATCATTGAGACGAAAAGGGGCATAGAGCATTGTGATTACAGGGTTCTTGGAGCATTGTGATGAGAAGGTTCATGGAGCTTTGTGATGACAAGGCCATGGAACATCGTGATGGCAGGGGTCATGGAGCATTGTTATGAAAGTGGTAATGGAGCATTGTGATGGCAAGGCCGTGGAGCATTGTGATGAGAAGGCCATGGAGCATTGTGATGACATGCGTCATGGAGCTTTGTGAAGACAAGGGCATGGAGCAATCTGATGAGAGCATTCATGGACAATTTTGATGACAATGACATGGAGTATTGTGATGCCAATGGTCATGGATATTTTTGATGAAAAAGGTCATGGAGCATTTTCATAGCAAGGGCATTGTGCATTGTGATGAGAAAGGCAGGGAGCATTGTGATGACAGGATCATGGAGCAATTTGATGAAAAGTGTCATGGAACATTTTGATGACAGTTGTTATGGAACATTGTGATGTCAGGGGTCATCGAACACTGTGATGATAAGTGCATGTAGCATTGTGATGAGAGGAATCATGAAACATTGTGATGACAGGGGTGAGGGAGTATTGTGACAAATAGTGATGTAGCATTGTGATATCAGTGGTGAGAGAGCATTTTGATGAGATGTGCAAGGAGCATTGTGATGACAAATTTTATGGAGCATTGTGATGACAAAATTGTGGAGCACTGTATGACAAGCACATGGAGCATTGTGATGACAAGTGTCAAAGAGCATTGTGATGAAAAGTTCATGGAGCATTGTGGTTAAAAATGTCAGAGAGCCTTGTGATGATGCGGGCCTGGACCATTATGATGACAAACGTTATGAAGCATTGAGATGACTGGAGTCACGGAGCATGGTGATGACCGGGGTCATGGAGCATTGTGATAACAAGGGCATGGAGCATTGTGATGAGAGGGGCATGGAACATTGGTCTAATAAGTTTCTTGGATTATTACGATGACAGTTGGAATGGCGCATTGTGATGACAAGGGCATGGAGCATTGTGATGACCAGGTCATGCAGTATTGTGAAGACAGGTGTCCGGGAGCATTGGGATGACATATGTAATGGCCCATTGGGATGACAATGGCATGGAGCAATGTGATGCCAAATGTCATGGATCATTGTGATGACAATGGCTTGCAAAATTGTTATGACAAGTGTCAGGGAGCATTGTGCTGACAAGTGCATGGAGAATTGTGATGACAAGGGTCATGGAGCATTCTGATGACAAGCTTGTGGAGTATTTTGTTGACAATGGCATGGAGCATTGTGATGAAAACGGCATGGGACATTGTGATGAAAAAGGCATGGAGCCTTTTCGTGACAGTGTTCAAGGAGCATTCTGATGACAAGTGTCAGGGAGCATTGTGATGACAAGTGTATTTAGAATTGTGATGACAAAGGTCATGGAGCATTGTGATGAAAAGGGCATGGAGTATTGTGATGACAGGCATCATGGAGCGTTTTGATGACAAGTGTTATGGAACATTGTGATCACAAGGGTTTGAATCATTGTTATGACAAAGGTCATGGATCATTTTGATTTCAAGGAGCATGGAGCATTGTGATGAAAAGGGCATGAAGCAATGTGATCGCAAATTTCATGGAGGATTGTGATGACAATGGATATGGAGTATTGCGATGACAAACGCATAGAGCATTGTAATGACAAGGTCATGTAGCATTTTGCTGACAAAGGCATGGAGCATTGTGATGACAGGTGTCATGGAGCACTGTGATGACAAGCGTCATGGAGCATTGTGAATACATGGGTCATGGAGCATTGGGATGACAAGGGCATGGATCATTGTGATGACAAGGGTCATGGAGCACTGGGCTGAAAATGTTCATGGAGTGTTGTGATGACAGGGTTCATGGAGCATTGTGATAACTAGGGAATGGAGCATTGTGATGACAAGAGTCCCGGGTCATTGTGTTGTCAGGAGTCATGGAGTGTTGTGATGAGAGTGGTCATGGAGTTTTGTGATATTGGCCATGGAGCATTGTGATGAGTAGGTCGTGAAGCATTGGGCTGAAAATGTTCATGGATTATTGTGATGACAGGGGTCATGGAGCATTGTGATGACAAGGGAATGGAGCATGGTGATGACAAGGGAATGGAGCATTGTGATGAGAAGACCATGGAGACTTGTGATGACAAGTCTCATGGAGCATTCTGATGAAAAGGGGCATAGAGCATTGTGAATACAGGGGTCTTGGAGCATTGTGATGAGAAGGCCATGGAGCATTCTGATGACATGCGTCATGGAGTTTTTGATGACAAGGGCATGGAGCATTGTGATTACAGGGGTCTTGTAACATTGTGATGACAAGTGCATGGAGCAATGAGAGCAGAAGAGCCAGGAGCATTCTGATGGCCTGCGAAATTGAGCTTTGTGATGACAAGGGCTTGGAGCATTGAGATTACATGTGTCTTGGAGCATTGTGATGACAATGACATGGAACATTGTGATGTCAAAAGTCATGGATCTTTGTGATGAAAAAAGTCATGGAGCATTTTGATAACAAGGGCGTTGTGCATTGTGATGAGAAGGGCAGGGAGCATTGTGATGACACGGTCATGGAGCAATTTGATGAAAAGTGTCATGGAACATTTTGATGACAGGTGTTATGGAACATTGTGATGTCAGGGGTCATCAAACATTGTGATGATATGTGCATGTAGCATTGTGATGACTGGAGTCATGGAACATTGTGATGACAGGGGTGAGGGAGTATTGTGACAAATAGTGATGTAGCATTGTGATATCAGTGTTGAGAGAGCATTTTGATGAAAAGTGCATGGAGCATTGTGATGACAAATTGTAAGGAGAATGTGATGACAAGATTGTGGAGCACTGTGATGACAAGCGCATGGTGCATTGTGATGACATGTGTCATGGAGCATTGTGCTGACAAGCACATGGAGCACTGTGATGACAAGGGTCAAAGAGCATTGTGATGATAAGTTCATGGAGCTTTGTGGTTAAAAAGGTCACAGAGACTGTTGATGACGAGGGCATGGACCATTGTGATGACAAACGTTATGAAGCATTGTGATGACTGGGGTCACGGAGCATGGTGATGACAGGGGTCATGGAGCATTGTGATAAAAAGGGCATGGAGCATTGTGATGACAAGGGCATGGAACATTGGTCTAATAAGTTTCATGGATTATTGCGATGACAGTTGGAATGGCGCATTGTGATGACAAGGGCATGGAGCATTGTGATGACCAGGTCATGCAGTATTGTGAAGACAGGTGTCAGTGAGCATTGTGATGACATAAGTAATGGACCATTTTGATGACAATGGCATGGAGCATTGTGATGCCAAGTGTCATGGAGGATTCTGAAGACAAAGGTAATGGTGAACTGTGATGACAATGGCTTGGAGCATTGTGATGACAAGGGCCAGGGAGCATTGTGCTGACAAGTGCATGGAGAATTGTGATGACAAGGGTCATGGAGCACTCTGATGACAAGCTTGTGGAGTATTTTGATGACAATGGCATGGAGCATTTTGATGAAAACGGCATGGGGCATTGTGATTAAAAAGGCATGGAGCCTTTTCGTGACAGGGTTCAAGGAGCATTCTGATGAAAAGTGTCAGGGAGCATTGTGAGGACAAGTGTATTGAGAATTGTGATGACAAAGGTCATGTAGCATTGTGATGATAAGGGCATGGATTATTGTGATGACAGGCATCATGGAGCGTTGTGATGACAAGAGTTATGGAACACTGTGATCACAAGGGATTGGAGCATTGTGATGACAGAGGTCATGGATCATTTTGATTTCAAGGAGCATGGAGCATTGTGATGACAAGGGCATGAAACAATGTGATCCCAAGGTTCATGGATGATTGTGATGACAATGGAAATGGAGTATTGTGATGACAAGCGCATAGAGCATTGTAATGACAAGGTCAAGTAGCATTTTGCTGAAAAAGCATGGATCATTGTGATGACATGTGTCATGGAGCAATGTGATGACAAGCATCACGGAGCATTGTGAATACAGCGGTCATGGAGCATTGGGATGACAAGGGCATGGATCATTGTGATGACAAGGGTCATGGAGCACTGGGCTGAAAATGTTCATGGAGTGTTGTGATGACAGGGGTCATGGAGCATTGTGATGACTAGGGAATGGAGCATTGTGATGACAAGAGTCCCGGATCATTGTGTTGTCAGGTGTCATGGAGTGTTGTGATGACAGTGGTCATGGAACATTGTGATGATATTGGCCATGGAGCATTGTGATGAGTAGTTCGTGAAGCATTGGGCTGAAAATGTTCATGGATTATTGTGATGACAGGGGTCATGGAGCATTTTGATGACAAGGGAAAGGAGCATGGTGATGACAAGGTCCTGGAGCTTTGTGATGAGAAGACCATGGAGACTTGTGATGACAGGTCTCATGGAGCATTCTGATGAAAAGCGGCATGGAGCATTGTGATTACAGGGGTCTTGGAGCATTGTGATGACTAGGGCATGGAGCATTGTGATGAGAAGTCCATAGAGCCTTCTGATGACATGCGTCATGGAGTTGTTTGATGACAAGGGCATGGAACATTGTGATTACAGGGGTCTTGGAACATTGTGATGACAAGTGCATGGAGCAATGAGAGCAGAAGACCAAGGAGCATTCTGATGGCCTGCGACATTGAGCTTTGTGATGACAAGGGCATGGAGCATTGAGATTACATGTGTCTTGGAGCATTGTGATGAAAAGGACATAGATTATTGTGATGAAAAAGGCATGGAGCCTTGTCATGACAGGATTCAAGGAGCATACAGACAACAAGTGTCAGGGAGCATGTTAATGACAAGTGTATTGAGCATTGTGAGGACAAAGGTCATGGAGCATTGTGATGAGAAGACCATTGATAATTGTGATGACGAGCCTCATGGGGCATTGTGATGACAAGTGATATGGAATATTGTGATCACAAGGGTTTGGAGCATTGTTATGACAGAGGTCATGGAGCATTTTGATTTCATTGTGATGACAATAGCATGAAGCATTATGATGATGGGCATGGTGCATTGTGATGACAGGGTTCATGGTTCATTGAGATGAAAAGGGGCATAGAGCATTGTGATTACAGAGTTCCTGGAGCATTGTGATGAGAAGGATCATGGAGCTTTGTGATGACTAAGCCATGGAACATTGTGATGGCAGGGGTCATGGAGCATTGTTATGTCAGGTGTAATGGAGCATTCTGATGGCAAGGGAGTGGAGCATTGTGAAGAGAAGGCCATGGAGCATTCCTGATGACATGTGTCATGGAGCTTTGTGAAGACAAGGGCATGGAGCAATGTGATGAGAGCGTTCATGGAGCATTGTGATGACAATGACATGGAGCATTGTGATGGCAAGGGTCATGGATCTTTGTGATGAAAAATGTCATGGAGCATTTTGATAGCAAGGGTGTTGTGCATTGTGATGAGAAGGGCAGGGAGCATTGTGATAACAGGGTCTTTGAGCAATTTGATGAAAAGTCTCATGGAACATTTTGATGACAGGTGTTATGGAACATTGTGATGTCAGGGGTCATCGAACATTGTGATGATAAGTGCATGTAGCATTGTGATGACAGGAGTGACGGAGTATTGTGACAAATAGTGATGTAGCATTGTGATATCAGTGGTGAGAGAGCATTTTGATGAGAAGTGCATGGAGCATTGTGATGACATGTGTCATGGAGCATTGTGCTGACAAGAAAATGGAGCATTGTGATGACAAGGGTCAAAGAGCATTGTGATGAAAAGTTCATGGAGCATTTTGGATAAAAAGGTCAGAGACTGTTGATGACGACGGCATGGACCATTGTGATGACAAAGGTCATGAAGCATTGTGATGACGGGAGTCACGGAGCATTGTGATGTCAGGGGTCATGGAGCATTGAGATAACAAGGGCATGGAGCATTGTGATGACAAGGGCATGGAACATTGGTCTAATATGTTTCATGGATTATTGCAATGATATTTGGAATGGCCCATTGTGATGACAATGGCATGGAGCATTGTGAAGCCAAGTGTCATGGAGAATTCTGATGACAAATGTAATGGAGCATTGTGATGACAATGGCTTGGAGCATTGTGATGACAAGGGTCAGGGAGCATTGTGCTGACAAGTGCATGGAGAATTGTGATGAGAAGGGTCATGGATCATTCTGATGACAAGCTTGTGGAGGATTTTGATGAAAATGGCCTGGACCATTGTGATGAAAACGGCATGGTGCATTGTGATGAAAACGGCATGGAGCCTTTTCGTGACAGGTTTTAAGGAGCATTCTGATGACAAGTGTCAGGGAGCATTTTGATGACAAGTGTATTGAGAATTTTGATGACAAAGTTCATGGAGCATTGTGATGAAAAGGGCATGGATTATTGTGATGACAGACATCATGGAGCGTTGTGATGAGAAGTGTTATGGAACATTGTGATCACAAGGTTTTGGAGCATTGTGATGACAGAGGTCATGGATCATTTTGATTTCAAGAGCATGGAGCATTTTGATGACAATGGCAGGAAGCAATGTGATCCCAAGTTTCATGGATGATTGTGATGACAATGGAAATGGAGTATTGTGATGACAAGTGCATAGAGTATTGTAATGACAAGGTCATGTAGAATTTTGCTGACAAAGGCATGGAGCATTGTGATGACAGGTGTCATGGAGCACTGTGATGACAAGCGTTACTGAGCATTGTGAATACAGGGGTCATGGAGCATTGGGATGAAAAGGGCATGGATCATTGTGATGACAAGTGTCATGGAGCACTGGGCTGAAAATGTTCATGGAGTGTTGTGATAGCAGGGGTCATGGAGCATTGTGATGACAAGGGAATGTAGCATTGTGATGACAATTGTCCCGGATCATTGTGTTGTCCGGTGTCATGGAGTGTTTTGATGACAGTGGTCATGGAGCATTGTGGTGATATGGGCTATGGAGCATTGTGATGAGAATTTCGTAGAGCATTGGGCTGAAAATATTCATGGATTATTGTGATGACAGGGGTCATGGAGCATTGTGATGACAAGGGAATGGAGCACTCTGATGACAAGGTCCTGGAGCACTGTGATGTGAAGAACATGGAACCTTGTGATGACAAGTCTCATGGAGCATTCTGATGAAAAGGCGCAGGGATCATTTTGATTACAGGGGTCTTAGAGCATTGTGATGACAAGGGCATGGAACATTATGATGAGAAGGCCATGGAGCATTCTGATGACATTCGTCATGGAGCTTTGTGATGACAAGTGCAAGGAGCATTGTGATCACAGGTGTCTTGGAACATTTTGATGAAAAGGGCATGGATCATTATGATGAAATAGGCATGGAGCCTTGCCATGAAATAGTGCACGGTGCATACTGAGGTCAATAGTCAGAGAGCATATTGTTGACAAGGGTATTGAACATTGTGTTGACAAAAGTCATGGTGCATTGTGATGAGAAGCCCATGGATAACTGTGGTGACCATCTTCATGGGGCATTGTGATGACAAGTGTTATGGGACATTGTGATCACAAGGGTGTGCAGCATTGTGGTGACAGATGTCATGGAGCTTTTTCATTTCATTGTGATGACAATAGCATGAAGCATTATGATGATGGGCATGGTGCATTTTGATAACAGCGTTCACGGAGCATTGTGATGAAAAGTGTCATTGAGCAATGGTCTGACAAGTTTCTTGGATTATTGTGATAAGAATGGGCATGGCACATTGTGATGACAAGGGCATGGTGCACTGTGATGACAAGGTCATGGATTATTGTGAAGAAAGGTGTCAGGGAGCATTGTGATGAAATATGTCATGTTCCAGTTTGATGACAATATCATGGAGCATTGTGATGACAATTGTTATGGAGGATTGTTGTGACAAAGTAAAGGAGCAGTGTGATGACAAGGGCATGGAGCATTGTGATATCAAGGGCCATTGAGAATTATAATGCCCTGGTCGTGAAACATTTTGATGAAAAGCGCATGGAGCTTCCTATGACAGGGGTCATGGAGCATTGTGATGACAAGTGCATGGAGTATTGTGATGACAAGAGCATATAACATTGTGATGTGAAATGCCATGGAGCACTGTAATGACAAGGACGTGGAGAATTGTGAGGACAAGGGACATTGAGATTTGAGATGACAAGGCATGGAGCATGGTGATGGCAAAACCGTGGAGCATTGTGATGAGAAGACCTTGGGTAATTGTGATGTCGAGCGTCATGGAGCACTGTAATGACAAGGGGCATGAAGCATTGTGATGACAGTTGTCAGGGAGCAATGTGATGACAGGGGTCATGGAGCAATGTGATGACAAAGGCATGGAGCATTGTGATGACAAGGGCATGGAGCATTGCAACGTCAAGAGAATGGAGAATTGTGATGACAAGAGCATGTAACATTTTGATGAGAAGTGTCATGTAGAATTGTGATGACAAGTACGTGGAGAATTTTGATGACAAGGGACATGGAGCATTTTGATAACCAGGGCATGGATCATTGTGATGACAGGGGTCATGAAGCATTATTATGACAAGGGCCATGGTGCATTCTGACATAAGATATCACTTATGAAGGGAATGTAAACATGGCTACATATGAACTGATTTAAGGAAGAGAACAGAGTCTCAGATTTAGAAAACCATCTAACACTTGCTTAAGGGGAAAGACAGGTGGGGAGATGCACAAAACAAAAGATTGATATTAGCAAAGGTACGGTTCCATAATCCAAAAACAAAAGAGACAAGCCCTACTCCTTCCTCAGTGAACAGAACTCAACATCCCTATTCCCCGCAGAGAAATATATCTGACTAGTAAGAATTTTAAAACCTATGTATTGATATGTCTCCGTAAGGTAACTAAGTGTGTCTAGTATGACATAAACATGGCAGGGAGAATCAGCTCAAACCCAATATAAAAATGAAATTCAAAACAAAACATAAAAACAGAACAATACTTACACAATACCTTCAGGGTCGCTGATGAAACCTGGAATGACCATATCTAAAACGACAGCTGGATGTGTCATAAGGCTGGACACATGGGACTGAGAGGATTGGTGAGATTGGGTGAGCAAATGTAGACCCTTTAAAGCAATAATGTGTGGCACCCATTCCATCGGTCCCAACAGGCCAGGTTTAAGGGCATATTACTACAGCTATAATATGTACGGGAACCCTAGAGAATGGACACAGTGTGAATACGAAAGGTTTCTAAAACTCAACGAATAGTCCCTCTACTTGTGCTCCAGTTTGACTTTCCATCTGCTTTACTATCAATCTCCCAACATGGAGAGACAGCACTTTAAACTCCTGGTTCGCACAGGTTGCTAATTTGGCAGAGGATGAAAGGGAAGAGGGAGACCAGTGAGAGAGTAGCTGTTAGACATTTGTACGGGCAC
Organism: Mesoplodon mirus; assembly: GCF_964341445.2. Classification (NCBI taxonomy): domain Eukaryota; kingdom Metazoa; phylum Chordata; class Mammalia; order Artiodactyla; family Ziphiidae; genus Mesoplodon; species Mesoplodon mirus. The sequence continues at coordinate 1,197,612 of NW_028295717.1, forward strand.
ATGTCACTCTTACTTCGCGGGAAGAAGAAGAAATAACCAAAGCCTCAGCCACCCACCGGGAACCAGTATAGGTCCTGAACCAAAATATTGGACCTGCGTTCAGCTCACAAAAAAAACGAGTTAAATAATGTAGCTCAGTGCACAACAATTCACAAACAGGCAGAGTAATAAAGGACAACTATCGTCCAAAAATCTGTTGAGGGAAGGCAACGAGGCAGACTTGAAAGCAAGGCAGAATAGCAGGAAACAGATTTCAAGAGGTACGTTGGAATTGCATTTAAGGCACAGGAAGAGGGGAACAACATCGACAATGATGCACTTGGCCAAAAAGGGCGTATGCGTTTTCTCCTGAATATATTCAGGAGAAAACGCATACGCCCTTTTTGGCCAAGCAAGCATGCTGGCAATGCAAATCTGCACTACAAAGTATCACTTCCCACTTGTCAAAAGGTACATGCACAAAATGGGTAAAAACCAAAAAGGCAAGACAGGCCCTGGAGAACAGGGAGGCTTGTTATGCTGATGGGCGGGATGTAAATTGCCAACTGCCTCTCTGGAGGAGTGCATTGTGTTCCCTAAAACAAGTAAACAACAGAGCTACAGAGCCAAGGGTACTTTCAGTCTGGGGAATATACCTTGGGAAAGCAGAAATTCAATAAGACAGAGCCACACCAAAATTTAGGGCTGCACTTATTACAAGAACCTCAACTTGGGTACAGCTTAAATATCCCAGGAAATATAAATATGGTTTAAAATATTTTGGTAGTTACATATGATGGAATATCCCTCAGCCATGAAATCAATGTCATAAGACCAGTAGCAGCAAAATGAGTGGATTCAGGTAAGATGATTCTAAGTGAAATAAGTCACACAGAAAAAGAATCTTATCATAAGATATCACTTATGAAGGTCCTCTAAACATGGTTACACATGAACAGAGTTAGGAAAGCGAACAGAGACTCACATTTAGAAAACACGCTTATGCCTGCTTAAGGGGGAATATGAGGTTGGGTGCTGCAGAAAACCAGCGTTTGATATAACCACACGTACCATTTCAAAAACCAACTATGGAATATACAAGACCTACACCTTCCTCAGTGAAAGGAACTCAAAACACGATATTTCCCACAGAGGAATATATCTGACTAGTAAGAATATTAAAACCTATGTATCAATATGTTTCCGTAATGGAATCAAGTGTGTCTAGACTGGCATAATCATTGCAGTGAGAATCAGCTCAAACCCACTATAAAAAGGAATTTCAAAAAAAAAACAAACAAAAAACATGGAAATTCATTACAATTCCTTTAGGGGCTCTAATGAAACCTGGAATGACCCTATCTACAATGACAGCTAGATATGGCATAAGGCTGGACACTTGGGACTGAGAGGATTGGTGAGATTGGTTCAGCAAATGCACACCCTTTAAAGCAATAATGTGTGGCACCCATTCCATTTGTCCCAACTCTCCAGGGTGAAGTCAATATTACTACAGATATAACATGTACGGGAAACCTAGAGAATGGACACACTGTAAATACGAAAGGTTTCTAAAACTCAACTAATAGTCCCTCTCCTGGTGCTCCGGTTTGACTTTCCAACTGCTTTACTATCAAGCTCCCAACTTGGAGAGACAGCCCCTTTATCCTCCTGCTTCTCACAGGTTGCCAATTTGGCAGAGGATAAAAGGGAAGAGGGAGAACCAATGAGAGAGTAGCTGTTAGGCATTTGGACGGGCATATGTCACTCTAATTTCCCGGCAAGAAGAAGAATTAACCAAAGTCTCAGCCACCGCCCGGGATCCAGATTACGTCCTGAAACAAAATTGTGGACTTGCGTTCAGCTCACAAAAAACGAGTTGAAAAATGAAGCTAAGGGGCACAGCAATTCACAAACTGGCAGAGTATTAAAGGACAACTATCGTCCAAAAATCTGTTGAGGGAAGGCAATGAGGGGGAATTGAAGGCGAGGCAGAATAGCAGGAAACAGATTTCAAGAGGTACGTTGGAATCATCTGTAAAGCACATGAAAAGGGGCACAACTTCGACAATGCTGCACTTGGCCAAAAACGGCATATGCGTTTTCTCCTGAATATATTAAGGACAAAACGCATACGCACTTTTTGGCCAAGCAAGCATGGGGGCAATGCAAATCTGCATTATAAAGAAGTATCACTCCCCACCGGTCAAAAGGGATATCCAAAAAATGTGTAAATACCAGAAAGGCAAGACAGTCCCTGGAGAACAGGGAGCCTTGTTATGCTGATGGGCGGGATGTAAATTGCCAACTGCCTCTCTGGAGGAGTGCACTGTGTCCCCTAAAACAAGTAAACAACAGAGCTACAGAGCCAAGAGCACTTCCAGTCTAGGGAATATACCTTGGGAAAACT